>NC_056733.1:421811025-422461446 GCF_019279795.1 Protopterus annectens | reverse complement strand
GCTCGCACTAGCCAAAAACTCTCGAGCTAAGCTTCTATCCACAATGCCCTTCTGCCTGTTATTTCAGATCTCGTTTGCCGCATAGCCCTAAAGCCGCATTTCAGCCAAGATGTTAGCTAAGTGGAAACTTTTTTGATATTTTGTGTGCAGAACTTGTTTCTAAAAATGTGTGAGCTGTAGTCTTTTTCATGTCGAATACAGTAGTTTTAGATATTTTTCTCTCTCTTTCTAGCCATTTATAACCTTTTTCAGTACCATTGTTGGTACGGCCATTTTCTCTTTACCCTTGTAGTATTCCTTGAAACAAAAAGCTGGTATTCCTGTTCTTTCTACTCTACTTTGTGTGTTTTGATATTGGGTCTGCTAATATATTATGTGTGTTTAAATCTTTTCTGACTTAGGAAATTAGAGTTTCACTTTTTCTGAAGTTTTGAATTGTTGTGTTTACTTCTCAAGATGTTGGATAAGAAAGGTACATCAGGTTTCAAACACTGTACCTCGTGTAATGGTAAACTACCTAATAGTGACTCTCACGATGATTGTATTTATTGCTTGGGAGTGCCCCACCTTTCGGTGTAGCCTCCCTGTGGAATTTGCCAAAGTTTTAGCCAACGCACTCTGAACGAGCACAAGAATAAACTAATTCTGAAGGGACTGCTTAAATCTTCTTTTTCAGAGGTCCTTTCTTCGATGGAGGTCTCAACCCTCCTATGAAAGTTAAGAAAAGGCCCCATTCGGTTCCCTCTTCACCCTCAGGTGACCTGGGTAAGTCTGTGAAACCTAAAATTCAAAAGTTATTCTCTGAGTATAAATCTGCCTCCTCGGCACCGTCCTCATCTGCTCAGAGTACTTCGACTATTGCTATATTGGTGCCAGCTTCATCGCCGGGTCCGATACTACCTCCAACACAGACTATAGACCTCACCTCGCCTGCTAAGACTTCGGCACCTGTGGCCGTTTCAGCACAGTGCATGCCTTCGATGCCTGTCTCTGCAGTGATGATTGAACTTCCTGTTTCAGCTCAGTGTGTCCCTTCGGCACCAAACTCTATTACAGCAACTCTGGATTTAACCCCGCTACTTCCTTACTGGAGACATCAGTGCTGGCAGATCGCGCACCACGGACCCGATGCTCCATCCATAGACCCGTTCTTAGGTCAGTTGTATAGCCCGGTCTTAGATTGAAATGACTCCCCATCCGGAGTATCCACTAGATCCACCAGGAGCCTTTCAGAACTTGATGTGGTGCGTCTTGTGGATCACCTGTTGGCAGCCAGGAGGAATACCCATGCCTTCCCAGACCCATCCTCCGGCAGGACTTGGGTTGACCTCTCCACGGACTCCATCAAACTCTCCACCTTTAGCCATCCTGGTGCTAAAGCCTTCTGCTCTGACATCTTTCTCGGAACCCTCCCCCCACATCGGCGCCTGTAGCAGATCTCACTGGGGCTCTGGGTCTGTCCCTTTGGTCCTCTGTTCCTGCTGAACCGATCCTTCCTCAATCTCTTGATTGGGCGACTGGCTCCTTTGTTCAGGGCATGGTTCCATGTGGTCCTTCGGTTCCATCCTCAGTGCCGGTAGCCTCGTCTGCAGCGATCCGGCTTGAGGCTCCATCCTTCGGAGTGGGTTTGACAGAGGGGTGTGACCCCGGTTCCAAAGTTGTCCTTCATGGTTTTGGGCTCCCATCCTTCTTTGAACGGGCCTGTTTTCTGTGTAATGGAGAGGGCTCTCGCTTCCGGAAGCATTCCGCCAATATCGGAACCCCAGTTTTCTCCCCCTGAGCTAGAGCTGCCACAGACCACCTCCCCAGGACACCGGGCAGGGAAGCTGCAGGAAACCCCAGTTCAGGGTACCCACTCTTCTGAGTCATCCTCGGAAGCCCCCACTGCGCAGCCCCCATTGAAGAGATTGTGCAAGAGGAAGCACGTTGACTCGCCTAAGGAGTCTCTAACAGAAGACACAAATTACGATGATGGTGAAGGGTCCCCACGGTCACCCCCTGATGATGCATCTTTCAGAGACATCTTTGAAATATTAAAGAAGAGGGGTGACTGGAAGCCCTCCAACCCTTCTTTTGAGGAGTCCGTGTTCCTGCAGGCTTTCTGTGCCCAGCCATATACCTCGTGGGTGACCCCGCCTGCCGACGAGTTAGTCCAGCTTGTAGTGCAACACGCATGGAAGAATTCTGACTCTATTGAGGCGATCCCTCAGAGACCTGACAAAATTCTTTCCCCTCCGGAGAACCCACACTGGTCCAGAGGGTTACCAGTCGATACTGTGGTGGTGGCGGCCACAAAAAAGGATCTGGCTGAAGAGAGTCCTGCTGTCCATTTGCCCAACAGAAGTCCCAGGCCCTGGACAGATTGGGGAAGCGAGTTTTGCATCAGCGACCTTTACCATTCGGTCCCTGAACTATCTGGCACATTTTATGAAGCTCCAAAGAGACTTGATCTCAGAACTCTGTGGAACACTCACAGGACAAGTGTCTGATGTGGTACGGGACAAAGTTGCCTCACAGCTTGCTACCCTGGAATCTATCTCCAACTCGTCTATGAGGTTGCTTTCACATGCAACCAAAGGGGCGGCTAGAGCTGTGGGTTCAGGCACAGTTATGAGGCATCATGCCTGGATGTGCATTTGTGACCTCAGGGATCCCTTCAAGTCTTCCTTTCTGAATGGCTCCCATCGAAGCATCTTCCCTTTTTGGTTCCAAAGTGAAGGACATGCTAGCCAGGTGCAAACAGGATGGTAAGACCCTATCTACCATAGGCCTTTGTTTTTCCAACCCTCAATGTTCCTTTTCCAGGAACCAGAGGAGTGGGAAGATGTGGCAAAAAAATCTCAGGGTCCTTTCCGTGCTGCACATGGTGAATGATACCCCCAGAGGCAGAGGGGATAACTCCAGAAGACGCCCCTGTAGAGGTAGAGGGGGTCCATGTAACCAAGGCTCCAGAGACTCTTTCTCTGGGCAGTCTTACCAGTGCTCCTGAAGACCTGCCTGATTGCTTGCCTCTGGAAGCAGTCGGGGGTTGTTTCTCTCAGCAACAAGCTGCCTGGCACTCTTACCACTGATCATTGGGTGCAGTGTATAATTACCAGAGATTACACCATTCCCCTTATTTCTTATCCGAAACTTCCAACAAAACTTCCCGACGTTCCACCCAGTCAGAGGGAAGAGGCAGCTTCAGAAATAGAAAAGCTGTGCCAAAAAAGAGTCATCCAACCAGTCCCACCAGACCAGTGCAGATCTGGATTTTACTCGAGATTCTTTTTGGCGCCAAAAAAGACAGGGGACTGGAGACCCATTCTGGATTTCAGCAGCTTGACCATGTCTGTCACCCAAATTCTGGATGGTCACAATTTGGCCAATCCTCTCTTTTGTAAGGAAGGGTGATTGAATGTGCTCAGTAGATCTCTGGGATGCGTATTACCACATCAAAATGGACAAGCTCTCCAGGAGTTTGCTTCGCTTCCGGTAGGTAGGAGCCAAGCTTTGTCAATTTCTTGCCCTGCCATTCAGTCTCTCTACAGCCCCCAGAGTATTCACAAAGGTGCATGGCAGTGGTTACAGCTCACTTGAGACTGCAAGGATTCTGGGTGTTTCCATATTTGGACTATTGGCTCCTCACCGCCCCCACCACACATCTTCTGGTAACAGCCCTACAATACACACTTTCTCTGGCAGAGATTTTGGAGATAGCTGTGCACTGGGAGAAGTCAAACCTAGTCCCTACCCAGCAGATAGAATTCATCGGAGCAGTCTTCAACACCCGATCCTGTCTGGTGTCGCTCCCAGCTCACAGACTCTAGAATTGAGGCTTCAACTCCGGGTGATACTCTGTCAAAACAAAGTCTCAGTGAGAGAGGTTCTTCAGGCCCTAGGATCCATGGCAGCTTCAATCCCGATAGTACCTCTTCCCAAGCTGCACATGCGAATTCTCCAGTGGCTTCTTCTTTCTCAGTGGTTCCCGAATCATCACCCTCTACATTTCAAGATCCAGGTAACCAACTCCTGCAAGCAGGACGTTCGTTGGTGGATGAGGGCATACACAGAATTTTGGAGTCGTCCATTCCAGTTCCCTCAGCCCAAGGCCATTGTGACCACGGATGCTTCCCTGATTGGGTGGGGGAGGGCAATTCCAGGGAAAGACGGTCCAAGGCACATGGTCCACTTTGGAGGCCAACCTGCATATCAGCATTCTAGAACTGAGAGCTGTGCTGTTAGCACTGCAAGCATTCCATCCAGGATCCGGTTCTTCCTTCTGGGAGAATTGCAGTTCAGTCAGACAATATGTCAGTAGTCTGGTATATCAACAAGCAAGGAGGAACCAAGTTCTACCCCTTGTGTTGAGAGGCCATGAGGATTTGGCAGTAGGCGCATATCCCAGGGAGCTCCAATGTGATTAAGGACAAGTTGAGCAGATGTATTCTCCTGTCCCACAAGTGGTCCCTCAATCCCGATGTGGCGGCAGAAAGTTTCGGCCGCTGGGGCCGGCCGTGCTGCAACCTTTTCGCCTCTCCAGTGAACAACAAGTGCACCAGCTATTTTGCCCTATCCCCCCAAAGGGGAGTCCCTGAGGGACGCTGTGATTCCCGGTTGGCCCGTGGGACTTCTTTATGCTTATCCCCCCATTCCTCTGATTCCACAGTTAAAGAAAGCTCATCAGTTGAAATACAAAGTGATTCTCATAGCCCCTTTTTGGCCTCGACAAGTTTGGTTCCCCTTCCTTCGGCCTCATTTGGTATACCCGCCATGGATTCTGGACCCTTTTCCATACCTGATTGCTCCCCCCACAAGAGTTGAGTCACCCGAATCTGTCCAGTCTCAAGCTGACAGCTTGGTTTCTCTACTTCCGTTAGTTACCAGGCAGGTTTATCTCACCTCACCTGTTCGTGATATTATCCTGGCCTCTCATAAACCATCCAGGATCTGAATTGCTCTAAATACATTGTCTGTGCTAAGTCTAATACTTTTGATTACCAGAAGGGCATTTGCTAAAAAATGAAAATCAAAATGCAAACCAACTGTAACCAAAGTATTGTAAAGAACATAAAAGAATTGGAGGTAGTATCCTTATAAAAATGAAAGATAGGTGTGCATACCTGTCAACCTGGAAACATCAAAAATCTGGGCAAAGGCCCATGAAAAATAGGTACAAATCTGTATGCCGATTAACATAAAATTTGCATGCATAATTATGCAACCCCGCCCAATTTCATGGGATTGTGGGATATCAACTTTCAAACGCAATCTGAAGAACAGACAACCAACATATGGCCCAGTCCTAACTCCAACTCCACTGTAAACAATGAGTACCGACTTGTACAATAGAAAAAACTAAATGATTTTAAAGCAGTTTTTTTCCCCAAGAAGAAGCTGCAGAAAACACTCTTCATGCTTTTCTTAAGTAGTAAAGAAAACGTAACATACGAGCCTAACAATGCAAAATTATGAAAATCCATGTTGCAGAAATGTACACTTTTTTCCATACTTTTTAGAAGCAGCTGGCTATCAGAAAAACTGAGGCAGTAAAACGCATTATTTTCCAAAGCTGACAATAATCTCTTGTGATAGTTCATTAAAAACTCCTACATTTCAATGACATTCCTGAACAAGAAACTGTTAAAAACAGTTTTAAAATAGGAAGGTTTTTCCTCCAAAGGTAAATCTGCCCAGCAAAGGAACAGCACAAGCCAATTAATGGTTTGGGTGTGTGCAAAGTGCCCTGAAGCTTTGGAAGGTGATTGGCCAGTATTGCAGAATATAACCCACATAGCTTAGGCTGCTGCAGCAGTGATCAATACAGAACATTCAATGGTGTGAAATTTCTCTTCTGGTTTTGATTATATTGGTTGGGAGGTTTTCAGGAAATCCTTAAGCAAGAAAGCAGTGACTGACGCACAGAATACAGATAAGTCAGGAATGAAATAATGTAATCAAAGCATGTGGTAGAAACCATCAGCAGCATCTCATCAGCTAACTTGAGTGCCCTGATCAGGGTACAAAACAACAAGCATCATTAGCTAGTTAGGACACAGATTCTGTATGGGATCTACACAGATCATTTACAGCCACAGGCAACAAGTGCAGATCCTGAAATTGTCAGCCTACATATTTCACTGGGAGTGGAACACAGGCTACTCTGGTCTTAGCTTTCACATAGTATGGCAATTATGGACACTCCCACCATGACCAGGTGGTGATAAAGATGGGAATATACTGCCCTCTGCATGATGCCTTCAGGCAAACCCCCCCCCCCACCTACTGAGTGACAGTAACAAAGCAGACAGTACAGCTTCACTGCTTACACAGGTACATGCAAAGCACATATCAGCATATGTTAAAAGTCCCATATTTCTTGCCCATTGAATCTTAGAAACTCCCAACAGCCCACCATGCATGTTAACAGAAGGTGATGAATAATGAAGCCAAGAGAGTTGACGGCAACCAGAAAGTCACTATCACACAATTCTCTCAACGGTTTGCATAAGTACCTAATACACATGAAGGCTTAACACTGTAAAAACCTAGATGGATCACTACCAAACCAACTCATGCTATTGCTTGCTACCATAATAAAAATGTGAGTCATTTATCCAAAGAAAATTAAATGCAACAGCAGCAGATGTCAGTAATCAAAATGCGGAAAAATCCCAGCAAAAAAAGCCAAGATAAGCAATTCTCAAACCAAATTGTCTAAATTATTCCTATAAAGGAAATTCTAGCAGAGTGATCCAGATGTAGCTATTTTTCTTTCTTATACTTACTACACAGACAGTGCCTTAAAAGCAAGGGTACAAACAGTATTGCTGCTAAACGACATGCTACAGACATACCTCTAAACTGTCCAGATTTTTGCAGAATATCAAGCTTTTTTGCCTCATATGCTGGTCTGTACCTCATAAAAATTCTGTTTTCTGGCAATTCCTGAGGATTGAAGTAACTAAATAATAACACGCATTTCAGTTTGACTTCATGTGGTTCAGAAAATGCAAACAGAAATCACATTACTCTAACAACTTTCTGAGCTAAGAACATTATTTGAAATGCCCCCATTCTCCGTCCAAATTATTTTGTCTCTGTCCAGATTCCTTCCTCTAAGACGTTGAAATGTATGTCTAGAGGTAACCACCAAGGAAACACTATTTTTTAAAATAGCCGCACGCCCGCACCTGCACTCTTTCTGAAGGAAACTGATAGTTTTAACTGAAAACCGTATGTAAGTGTTACCGCAAAATAAATAAATAACTGCTGATTAGGACTGCTCGTGATTACCCTTTCTGAAAATATTTGTGGGTGGAGTGACTGAAAGACTAAACTAACAGGTTATAGTTACGCACCGAAAGAACGATCTAACAGGTAAAATACTGAACAGTAGTAAGGAAGCTCACAGGACTGTTAAAATACATTATATTATACTTAGTATACTTAGAGAAGTTCACTTGATGGGTTAATGTAAGATTCAGTGCGTCGTACCTGGATATTGCTTAAAAACATTAGCACTGAATGTGTGACGGTGACGGGCCCTTATAGCTCACAACTGAATGGGACAAATCCTTAAATAATAAGAGGGCTTAAAAGAATTAGTACTTTTAACCTGAAGATGTGACAGAAAATGTGAATATATGTATATGTGGGTATTCTGAGCATGTACATTAAAAAGTACATTAATATACACAGTCTAAGCCCTCCTCCGACAGGCTGGCACTCTCCCTCAAAAAAGCTGACATCATCAAGCGACAACTTAAAAAAAAATTGGAAAAAAAACGGTAATTAAAGAGGTCATGCGGGAATTCCTGGCACCCTATTATTTGGACCTCAAAACCGGTAAATACCGAGGAATTCGGTATAGTTGAGAGGTATGTAGGTGTGTGTGTGTAGTGGTTTGTTTTCTATTCTGAAGTTGCATGTGTACCAATATCATTATGTAACTAATGTGCATTTGTACATTTAAATGTCACTTCCTCTTTCAGAGCCACATTTCATATGTCTGAGAACTATGTACATATGTATATGTAATCTGACTGATGCTGCATCAATTCACAAATTTCACATTGTTGCTGGCCTTCTTCCTGATCATGTTGAACTCACAACAACAGTCTCTGGTTCAACTACAAGGTCCTTCTAATTCTTCTACTCAACTCCTTGGCTTTTATATGTTGTTCAAGCATTTTTCTGTTGAGCAGTGGAAAAGGTTTCACTTGCAAAGGAGGTCTCTGTGAGATTTGTTGTTGTCAGGAGAATGAGAAGTAGAATCTCGTTCGGCTTGGTGGGTCACGCTTTCTTGGCTAAATGTTATGTCCTCCTTACATCAAAAATGTTTATCTTCCAAGAAATATTATTCTGAATGTAACTAGATGTAGCATCTTGAATCTCATACCTACTTCACTACATCCTTGGATTGCCCAGATAATCTTTACTTCTCTTCTTCCTCTGGTGCAGTGAATAATGATTTTCCACAAACAGTTGTTCCCCGTTTTTACTACTTTTCCCCTTGTGCCACAGTTTTGTCAGGAGCATTCTTTCTGTTGGTATGATTGTATTTTTACTAATATACTTCTCATCTTCTTTGTCATGGGAAGAGTTAGAACAGTGTGCCCTTTCAGTCAACAAATCCTGTTATGGAACAACAGTCCAGTTGTTTATTTATACTTTCATAAAATGAATGCAGTCACCTCCACTTCTTGAGAACCCTCATGTTTAGTTTTTCCTTCATTCCACCCCCCGATTTCTGCAGTTTTATCAGCTCATTTGAATAATTACTTAATGCTTCTTTTGTTATTTAAATTGATATATTCTTCCAGTGACCCACTTATTTTAAACCCCACTATTTGATGTATTTT
This sequence comes from Protopterus annectens, assembly GCF_019279795.1. Classification (NCBI taxonomy): domain Eukaryota; kingdom Metazoa; phylum Chordata; order Ceratodontiformes; family Protopteridae; genus Protopterus; species Protopterus annectens. Next base: position 422,452,603 of record NC_056733.1, on the reverse strand, counting down.
TCCTCTAAATTACTGATGCCATTCTCCTGTATTAAGGCTGAAACATGAACTGTTTTTTGAAAAAAAATAAAAAGAAACTACCATATTCTTCCTTGACAGAGCTTTTTCTTTTTTTCTGTTTGATTTTTGACTTGCATTCTCTACATTTCTTTAACATCTAGGCAGAGTAATTACTACCCAGTAAACTGAATTTTATGCATATTAACTTTTACTGGCTTTTTTTATGATTGTTTGGTCTTTATACTAGGAGAGTTGTAATCAACCCATTGATCCTTTTACAGCCATCTTGGAAGTCTCCGTAGTTATTCTATCTTGACGAAATAACATGTAAATTACTGAGCTACTAGTGATTCATTTTCATCTTCTGTGCCAAACATTCTTAAAATATTTTGTCAGAAATATACCTTCTGTTGTTCTGTTTCCCTTTTTAAGTCCATTCATGCATCCTTGCAATTAGGTTCTGGCCCTTACCCAGGAATAATTCCTGCCAAAAATGGATGCTTTCTGCCAAATTTATTCTTATCTCTGTAGTTTTGGTGCAGTATAAGTATATGCCAATTTAATCCTTTCTTCCTGTCAATGACCCTTTGTTAATGCACATGTACATTTACTGTCCTTTTCCCCCTTTTCTTTCACTGAAGGGGATCTTCTTGTAATCAGTATTACTCTCCTTTGTCTCTGTCACTGATATTGAGATGAATGTTCTCCCATAAATCCTGTCATTGTCAAATCAAATTCACTTGGTCATTTCAGTCAAAATGCATATTCTGTAATATTGCTATTTCCACACTTTTATATATATATATATATATATATATATATATATATATATATATATATAAAATTCAGAGCTCTTTGCTTTTCATTTATTCTTGTTAGCCCAATTTACACTCTGTGCAGATACTGACAAAGCGACCATTATGATAAAAACACTTTGTCCTACATATACATGAGTTTGTATTTCTTTGGAACATTGTTACATCTTGCACTTTACATACATATTGTAATGATTTAGAAGCTGATCTAATGTGCATGTGGTTCTTCACATCCTTATTTAAAGCAATTTTAGATTTCTTCAAAACTTTTTACTTCAAAATACTAAATACATTTTCAAAAAAATCCCATTTTACCTCTTAGAAAAGTCACAAAACCTGATCTATTTTTAAAAGAGAAATTTGTCCATGTAGTTTGGAGTAGTTGCTCCCAGTCAAGTTGTGCACTCACATGTATTACATATTCTAAGGTTAATATTAACCATTCTGATATGCATGTAGAGCCCATGTTCACCTTTACGCAGATCATCTCAGTAAATATTAACTCGTTAACTTTTGAGCTTAAGAAGAAAAAGTACACTGACTAGTCTTAAGTAAATAAGTTATATACTGTTATAGTTAATTTCATTAAAGTACTAAGGCTGCTGAAGTAGCTATTTGTATGACTGTTAACAAGTGGAAAAGTTTAAACAGTTTGAGTTTCTTTGAACTGCTTGCCAATATCCCTTTAAAAGTGAGTTACACTGTACTTTGCAAATCGCAGAAAAGTTCACTCAGAACACACTGTTCAGACCTCTCTTGATTAATTGGCTGCATCTTCAGCCTGCTTGCCTTCAGCCAAAGGCATGTGCAAACTGGGAAACCCCACTAGTTTGAAAATGCAAGAAAGAACTACCATGTGTCATGCTTTTCATTTTTTCTCTTGTTTTAAGTCTTCTTACTTAAAATTATTTATAGTTTAAGAACATTATTCTAGACCTCTCACTGGGGGCAGGCACCATGTGTGTGAGATTTTAACTACTTCACTATTTCACTTAATCAACAAGAAAAAAACATTGTTTCATTTACTCTAAAAATGCATTTGATTGGCAACAGTCATATACCTCGAGATGCTTTGCTCCTCCCAACACCCCATAACATAAGTATACCAACTCCATAGTCACACAACCACTGAGAAAAAAAGAATGCGCCTTACACGCTGAATCACTCCTGGTGCACATACTTAAACTTCTGCATATGGTGAAACAACTTAACAGAGGGAATTGTCATGGTAAAAATACCAATCAACACTAATTTGCATTGTAATTCCTATCATCCAGAACCATACCAGCAGTCATTTTCTATGCATTACTTCACTTTTCAGTATAACATGTGTCGATTAAATGAATCGCCTTTTTTCTTTGTCGATAAAATGAGCTGACAATAAAATGGAAGTAACCCACGTATAGTATGATCAGCATGCATTTATATTCTTCCTCCACCCCATAGCCAAATATATCAGCATTATAGGAACTACATCTTGCTTCTTTCCAGCCTTTCTTAACCATTTTGAATTGTGAAGCCTGAATGCATAGCAACCATAAAGATTAATTTTTATGTTATCACTAGCATGTTAAGTAGTCATTGATGAAACCAACCAGCTTGCATTTAAAATGCTTTTAGCTGTAGAATGCGCAGAACTACTTTACAGACTAATGTCCAGTTTACATCTGAAAACTGTTAATAAGAACAATTACTGCTTTAATTGGTCATTTCTTTATATTCCGTTCAGTGTTTTTCTAAACATTAACGATATAAAGTGGAGTTTATGCTTTGTAGATGCTCTTCATGTTCACTGTTGCAGTCATCACATTTGGGTTATCTGCCTGCAGGTAACCCTCAGCCCAAATACCAGAGCCTTGGGATTTCTGCTTCGGATGCTGTCGCCTTTTCCATAACGTCAGGGGTATAAAACATGCAGCCGACGCCTTTACATCAGTCTTTATTGCCGTGCGGGAGCCTGAAGCAGAAGCAGTTCGCAAGTGCCAGTCAGCCGCTACCTGAAATTTTTGTTTTTCGAGTTTCAAACCTGAAGTTTTCTAAAGCTAAGTACCCCGTTGGGGATCCTTTTTTCTTGCTCTAACCGATGTCAGATAAAGTTAACAATTGTCTTGCCTGTGGAAAGCAAATACCTCACAGAGATTTTCATTCTTACTGCGTCACCCGTTTAGGGCCAGACCGCAACATTTCTCGCTGTCTGTTTTGTGCTTTGTTCAATGCCTGAACTATTTGTCATCAGGCTATCTTTGTTGCTCAATTCTTTCGCTGTCGTTCTCCGTATTCCAAAATGGCTTCGTTAAGCCATCCGACTACCGATCTTCCGAAAAAACATAAGGATAAAGACAGAGACAGACCGCATAGGTCCAAAACTGCTGACGATGCTTCCATTAATCTAGTCGCCAGTCCACCGGTACTCTGCGAGGTGCTTTTGCAGCCCCTGATACCCGCTTCTACAGATTCGCAGGCCTCTACTGAGACCCATTCAGAGTCTGGTATGCCACAAGATGATGCTTTGACTATGGAACCTGTGGGTGTCTCTACAGTGGATGAGTCCGGAGCCGCTGTTCAGGCAACTGCTTCTGAGAGTATATTCAGACCTTCCGATGTTCGTATTAAACAGACTACTTCGTTTTTGACTAAAACTGCTGAATTTCTCAGGCCCAGAGTTCGCACTGTGCCCAGGAAACAGATGACCAAAGTGCATTCTCAGGCTCCCATGCCTCAGAAACAAATGCTTGGAATGGCTAAAGACCTTATTACTTTAATTAGGGGAAGCCAGCCTTCCCCCTCTAAAAGACAAAGAATTGATTTTCTTTCTGATTCTACAGACCATGAGTCCGATGACTCTGACCCCTCTAATTACCAGGACATACCCTTATCCACCTATGAGGATTCAGATGCAGAGGATTCCATTCCCTCTGCCTCCTCTCCAGAGGATTTTTCTTTCGGAGAAACCTTGCATACCCTAAGAGAGCATTTCCACTGGGAGTGCCAGGACTACCCTCAGTCCAAAAAGAGACTCAGGGAATTTTTAGACTTGCCTCAGCACAGGCCTCTAGCTATATCCCCCTGTCCTGGATATTGTAGATGATGTCTTCTTGGAATCAAGTTTTACCGCTGATACTCTACCTCCAGCTCCTAGAAAGCCGGATAGGTACTACAGAGTACCTGACTCTCACCAATTTCTCTCTCAAAATCCTACTGCAGATCCAGAGACCATTTCACAGGGACCTAAAGGTATTTAAAGCTACAACAGCCTAAAACCCTACCCCTTCGGACAGGGATTCCAGGACTTTGGACAGATGGGGTAAGAAGGTATATACCTCTACAACTCTTGCCATCAGGGCTTTAAATTGCCAGTTTCACAAGTTGAAGTACCAGCAGCATATTATGGGACATATTAAACAAAAAAATGTTGTTGATTCCTGATTGTGCAGAAAATACAAATTTACAAGAGTTAATGCATTCTGCAAACCAAGTTGGTAAACATACTTTGCAGTGTGGTTTTGATGCATTAGAAGCATCTTGCAGGGCTGCTGTCACTGGGTCTGTTCTGAGAAGGTATGCTTGGCTGAAGGAACAAATCTTGTGAGACCATGTCAAAGCAAAATTACTAGATGCTCCTTTAAACCAAGAATGTTTGGCACAAAAGCAGACGTTCTTAAAAAGATGGAGGAAAAAGCTAAATCTGTGAAAACTGTTAAAGATTTCTTACAGGTACAGCCACCTAGATTCAGTAGGCATGGGCCTTCAAAAAAGCTGGTCCTTTCCAGTCCCTCCCAGGCCTTCTCAGTCCAAACCCAGGGGCAACAGACCACAAAGACTACAGTCTCAGGGTATGCACAGATCTAAACAGTGGAGTGCTCCCACCTCAAAAACAGGGAGTGGTAAACCATCTTCTTATGGAAAAACTTCACAATGACTTGTCCTCCATCCTTCCCAGCCATGTCCAAGTACTTGCACCCCTAGGAGGAAAACTCGCCCTGCATGCTAAAAACTGGGAATACATTACCCAGGACCGATGGGTCTTAAACATTGTATCCCAGGGATACAGATTCTACTTCCACTCACTGCCAACCCCAAGCGGATTGCCAGACCTTTCAAACCAGTGGGCAGAGGCCCAAAAGCAAGTACTTTCTCTTCTCAGTATCAGGGCTATTCAACCTGTTCCAACAGAGCAAAAGGGACAGGGTTTCTACTCCAGACTGTTTCTGGTGCCCAGAAAAGAGAACTCTTGGCACCCTATTCTGGATCTGTCAATTCTCAACACCTTCCTGATGGTGCCAAAGTTCAAAATGCTTACACTCCAACAGCTGCCTCCTGTGTTAGCCAAAGACTCCTGGCTGGTCACCCTAGACTTAAAAGAAGCTTATCTACACATCCCCATAAGGGAATCTTGCAGGAAATATCTACATTTCTGGGCAGGCTCTATGCACTATCAGTTCTTTGCACTTCCCTTTGGCTTATCTACTGCTCCCAGGGTGTTCACAAAGTGCCTGGCTCCAGCTACTACAGGCAGCGAAACATTCAAATTTACCCATACTTGGACGACTACCTGATTCAGGCGGACAGTCAGGAATTGCTACTTCAGCACCTGACATTTGTAAAGAGACTCCTAACCTCTCTGGGGTATACCATCAAGGAAAATAAATCTCATCTGGTACCCAGCCAAAAAACTGTATTCCTGGGAGCAAGTTTGAACACAGCTTCCCAGATGGCATTCCTCACTCCCGAAAAGCAGGTTTATTTGACAAATTACTTCAAACTACTGGCCACCCAAACCCAGCTATCTGCAAGAAAAATACTGCAAGCCCTAGGGTTTGTGGCCTCATGCATTCTCCTAATTCCATATGCAAAACTGCATATGAGGAAACTTCAGTGGTACTAAAGTCTTTGGTGTCAACATTCTCAGGACCTGGAAACAGTGATTGCTATCATTCCTTGCCTAAGGACAGAGTTCCTTTGGTGGGCAGAAGCCTGCAACCGCAACAAGGGACTCCCTTTCATTCAACTCCCTGCCGCCCAAACCCTGACAACAGACTCATCAGACTATGCATTGGGGGGGGCTCACATGGCAGGCAAATGCATTCAAGGCAAATGGAGCCCAGGACAAATGCGCCTGCATATCAATCAAAAAGAAATGTTAGCTGTACAGAATGCCCTGACAGCCTTCAAATACCTCAGGACAACTTTTGATAAAGACAGACAACACCACAGTTATGTGGTACATAAACAAGCAGGGGGTGACTCATTCCTACCCATTATGCAGGATAGTCATGACTCTGTGGATCACAGCCTTGAGCAACCATGTGCACCTGCAAGCTCAATTCCTGCCAGACAAACAAAACTCACTAGCAGACGACTTAAGCAGAAATCTAATGGACCCACACAAGTGGAAACTGGACCCCAACTCATTCAAACTTCTAATTCACAGGTGGGGGACACCAGAGGTGTACCTCTTTGCTTCCCCCCTAAACCATCAATTGAGCAAATTTTGCACCAGAACTCCCCACAGCCAAGCATGGAAAGTGGATGCCCTATCCTTTACATGGGAAAACCTCTTAATCTATGCCTTTCCCCCTCTGCCCCTCCTCTCGAAAGTACTACTCAAGATCAAAAGGACAGGCCAAGGACAGTCCTTATTGCACCAGACTGGCCACGCCAGCACTGGTATCCACTTTTACGCAGTCTGACAACAGTGCCACCCTGGCACCCACATCAGACTCCCTCTCTGCTGTCCCAGCAGGAGGGCCAGATTTTGCATCCTCAGCTGCAAACCCTGAGCCTAGAAGCCTGGCTTTTTCCCTGAATACATCATCAGCAATCCTCAGCAAATAGGTGCTGGATGTCATCCTTGAGGCCAGGAGACCTAGTACTAGCAAATCCTATTCTGAAAAGTGGAAAAGATACTGTTCTTGGAGCCAGTCTCAGGGAAAGGAAACAGCCGTGCCCTCCTTACCTGAAATCCTAGATTATCTAGCAGGGCTGCTCCACAAAGGCCTATCATTCTCATCAATTAAGATTCATGCCTCTGCCATTTCAGGTCATTACAATACTGAACCACCCCTCTTCTCTCACCCTGTGGTCAAACAGTTCCTGAGAGGAGCTAACAATTTAAGACCCCCGAGGAGAGCTCCCACTCCTGCCTGGGACCTTAACTTTGTACTAGAGAAGGTCACGCGTCCCCCTTTTGAGCCTCTTGCTACAGCAGAGTTAAATGTCCTCTCTTGGAAAACAGCTTTACTTCTAGCCATCACTTCAGCTAGAAGAGTGTCTGAGTTGCAGGCCCTTATGGCTGTAGAACCCTTCATTATCTTCCATGTGGACAGGGATTCCTTCAGGACTAACCAATCATTTATCCAGTGTGGCTTTAAACCAATCCATCCATTTACCAACCTTTTTTCCTAATTTTCAGAATAAAGGGGAAAGGATCCTGCACTCCTTGGATGTGCACAGACAGCTTAGGTTCTACCTTGACAGGACTAAACATTTCAGAAAATCTGACCAGCTGCTAGTCAGATTTGTTACAGGGGCAGAGAGCAAGGCCATTTCAAAGCAAACCATCTCCAAATGGATAGCTCACTGCATCCATTTCTGCTACAAACACCATGGAAAACCTACCCCACAGGGGATCAGAACCCATTCCACTAGGGCTACCTCAACCTCTTCAGCATTTCTCAGGGGAGTCCCTAACAGGGACATTCTGGAAGCTGCAACCTGGAGTTCAGTACACACCTTCACCAAGCATCATCACTTACCTATCTTTTCTAAATCCAGAGCAGGACTTGTTACAGCAGTCTTACAAGGCCTGCTAGCCACCCTAATACTTCTCGACTGCCTCCACCCTTCCTCAGCTTTGGGACTCAACCCAAATGTGATGACTGCAACAGTGAAACACGAAGAACATAGTACATTTGTGTACACTTGCCATAAATGTAGATGTTCGAGTGTATTCACTGTTGCAGTCCTGGTTACCCTCCCTCCAGCCCCCTGACTTTTCTACACTTCCTTTATACCCTCTTTTTTGGCCATATCTTATGGCAGTAATATTTACTTTTTAATTGGAGGTGTTCCGCACCATGTAATTGCTTCCTGTTTTGGGGGCTCCTGACATCTGGGGCAAGAAAAACTGATGTAATGGCATTTGCTGCATGTTTTGTACCCCTGATGACCTGACGTAATGGAAGAGGCGACAGCATCCAATGCAGAAATCCCAAGAGTGGTATTCGGGCCGACTGAGGGCTACCTGCACAGATAACCCAAATGTGATGACTGCAACAGTGAATACACTTGAACATCTACATTTATGGTAAGTGTACACAACTGTACTTTCTCCAAACCAGTTGAACACATTCAGAAAACTTCCAGTGTTTAACAGTCATCTTTTTGCAAATCCACTATTCACATGTCTAATCTTCACCTAGCGGGATTGATGATTTACAGCTTTCCCTACATATTAATTAAAACAAGCTGATGTAAACGATTCATCAGCACTTACTGAAAACAGTATGGGAAGTTCCCCAGTGCCATGGTCAAATTTCCCTACTGAGTATTAGTACCCTCTGAGATTTTCCCTGAAACAAGGCTGCTAGCCAGGGGGAGGTTACTGGTTAACAGAATAAATAAAATAAATACAATTCACTTTGGTGCTGTTCTTACTGATCCCAGTGATCTGTCAACTCCTGGTTTTGGGTTCATAATTTTTCACAATTTTTCTGATTAGCTCCTGGGCTGCTGTCTTTCACTCAAGCATTTCCCTTTGGAACAATGGAAAAGGTTTCACTAGGAAATTATGCCTCTATCTCTTTGTCTGGACTTTGCTGAAGACTGAGACACCTATCCCTCTTCATTTTGCTGGATCACTGTCTTTTTTGCTGGTTCACCACCTTTTGACTTAACATTATTTCCTCCATAGCCTGTTTTGCTTCCTGGAGAAAATATTCTGAAGACATCCCTTACTGCTGAAGTAAACCTGCTTCTGTTTTGCCTGATGTGCAACAAATAATAATTTTCCACAAATACTCTGTTGTACCTAATGTTAAATAGTTTTCTATGCTGTCACAGTTTTGCCAGGAGCAACATTTTCTGTCAGGCTAATTGCATCTTTATTAATACAGGTTCCAGTTGCTTTCTGATGGCCAGGTTTGGAACATAGACATGATGTGTCCTCTGTGCAACAAATAATAATTTTCCACAAATACTCTGTTGTACCTAATGTTAAATAGTTTTCTATGCTGTCACAGTTTTGCCAGGAGCAACATTTTCTGTCAGGCTAATTGCATCTTTATTAATACAGGTTCCAGTTGCTTTCTGATGGCCAGGTTTGGAACATAGACATGATGTGTCCTCTGGACCGTCCTGGTCCTTGTTTGTATTTTCATAAAGTTAATGCAGTCTGCTCCATCCATTTTCTCTTTCAAAACAAAAAAAAAAAAACTCAAATTTTCTGTGTACTTTGTTTTCTAGCTCTAGTATTTTGTGAAACTTTTTACAAACCAGCTACTTTATTAAATCCACACAGTATGAAATGCTGCACAGCCCTATGGATGGAGCAGTTGTGTCCTGGTGGTAACCCATAACTAGTAAAATACCCCCCATCCGTAACGCAATTTGACATGTCAGGCTCAACCCAATACCAGGGGTTGCATGACTTTCATAAACTTAACAGTTGTCTTACCAAGTCACTCTAAATGAAAGATATGTACTTGATATAATGATAGATCCTTTCATCCCAGTTTATCTGATACAACATATGGGTTCACAAGCCCCTGCTCGGATCAGATCCTGACAATTTTAGTCCTCCAGCCTTGAGCCCTTCCCAATTTTTCAGTCCCATAATGTTCTGGTCCTCCCTGGCTAACTTGGATTGGCTAATACTAAGTGCACTTTTACTACCTTTTGATCCAGGAAGAAGGCTCGTACGATTATACAAATAGGCCAGGGTGGAAGGAAGACAAGTTGTCTTATTGGACAGACTGGGATGACAGGATCTGTCTTTGTAGTAAGTACATAACTTTTGTATTCATTTCATGTAGTCCATCTGATCCAACATATGGATTAGAATCCCCAGCTATGTGATTCCTGGGTAGCCTCGACAGGAAATCCTTCAGGAAAGAAGCTACAAAGGAAGCTCTGGCTCTGGAAATACAGTTCAACTTGTAATGCTTGACAAAAGTGTTGACTAGAAGACCATGTAGCAGCTTAGCATATGTTATTCAAGGAGAAACACCTGAAGAGTGCTGTAAAAGTTGACATGGCTCTAGTGGGATGAGTTCTGGAATTGCATGGTAAGGTTATATTTTGAGATGTGCGGAGTCTGCATGTCCTCCCTGTGGTTGCATGAGTTTCCGCCGGGTGCTCCAGTTTCCTCCCACATCCCAAAGACATGCTGTAGGTGGATTGGATACTATAAATTGGCAGTAGGTGTGAGTGCGTGCATGTGTGTGCCTTCAGTGGAAGGTTGGGCGCTGGGCTGGCAACTCGACACTGTAAAAACTCCATGGCAAATCATGAGCAGACAGGTGATCCGCTGTGGTGACCCCTAACCTAAACCTAAAAGCCGAAAGAAGAAGAAGATGATGAAAGAAATATAGTCTTTACTGAAGGGAGCTATTCTGTCGAGATAATAGTGGAAGTTCTCATGTACATTATCCAGTATATGCAAAATGTATTCACCTTTGTTTTGGTTGTTTGGGGAAAACACTGGCAGACATATCTGTTGTGAAATATTGATCTCCGAGGATACATTGAGAACATAGGGGTTATTCCCAGTGTGGCCTCTGACAAACAGAGGATTAGGTGTGCAATTCTGAAATTCTCTTAGGTGAAGTGACAGCTATGAGGAGTAGTATCCTAGGATAAGAATTTTAATTTTGCAGAAGGAGCTGGCTTAAATGGAGGTTTGAATTACACTTCCACTGCCAAATTTAAGTCCCATGGAGAAGCTGGATCCTAAATAGGAGGATGCCACAAATGAAAGGTTCCATTTAGATGTCTTAACATAATCCATGCAAGGCCAAGGAAGAATCCGGTAAACCAGTGTAGAAGGAGAAAATAGCTGTCAATGATACCTTAATAGTGAAAAAAGTGGATCCAGACAAAACTAGGAGGATAAAAAGCATAGTACATCTCCAACAGGTGCCAAAAAGAGTTCTATGTTGTGAGATTCCACACATATGGAGAGTTTTTTTCCATTTACTGTGATGCACTCTACATATGTAAGATTTCTAGGAAACTGGTAGGATGTGGACTACATCAGCAGGAAAGGATACATCCTGTGCCATTATTGGAATTAGATAAATCGTTAGCTTCAGGTTGGAAATGCCTAGGTGAGGCACCCTGGCTGGGGTGAGTGATGAGCTGACTGAGGAGCTGTGTGGGCTTCTTCAGATAAAAATTTTTAAGAGGGAAAACCATATCTGTCTGGGAAGAAATGGAGCAATGAAGGATGACTGTGGTCTTGCACCAAATGCCTTTATGTATGAATTTGGCTGAGAGAGGCACAGGTGGATAGATGTGAAGTACCCCATGAGGCCAATGATGGGACACCACTTCTCTGGGATTCTGTCCCTGATGAGGGAGAATGGCAAAATAACTGCTGCACTTGGTATTTTGAGGGTCACAAACAGATCGCAGAAGGGTTCGTCCCAATGACTGAAAATCTCATTTGCAGTTGCTGGCTTCTGGGGCCACAAGTGAGGCAAGAGAAGGTTCCTGCTGAGCCATACACTAGATCGTTGAATCTTCCAGGCATGTGTGTTATGGTCAGAAATTGGTGAGAGGCCATCGACTATTGCCATACTCTCATGGCCTTGTGACAAAGCAGATGGGATCTGGTTCCCCCTGCTTGTTTGTGTACCAGATTACTATTACATTGTCTGTATATTGATCACTCCTAGAGGAAGACAGCCCTGTAGTTACTGCAACACAAGGAGAGCTGCCTTCATCTCCAGGATTTTTATGTGAAGACAAGCCCCTGAGTCTCACTAAAAAGTGTGGACCATTCTCCCTCTGCAGTACCCCCCACCCCCACCTGACAGAGGATGCTCCCATGGTTACAGTTGCTGCCAGGGAGGAAAACTGGAAAGGCCTGCCTGCATATATCAGTGGTGACTGAAGCCACTAGTTTAGATGAACAATGCTTATCCTGATGAGCTGAGACAGGCAGTCGTACTTTTGAGACCACTTTGACTGGAGTAACCATTGTAGAATTCTCATATGATAATCAACTGCACCATCAGAATCTGTGATGCCATAAGGCCCCCAAACCCTAAATATCAGCCGTGCTGGAGGATATTAAAACTCCGGATTTTGCACTGCAGACCTCAGAGAGAATTCTGTCTTGTGGCAGAGAGATATCAGAGTTATGGTGGTATCCAAATGGCAGCCCAGAAAGACTAAATGTTGAGTGGGAGTCTGATTGGATTTTCCCATATTTACCAAAATACCTAGGGAATGACAAAGACCAAGCAGATAATCCCTTGCTTGAAGAAGAGTCTTCTCTGGAAGAGGCAGCCAAGAGTAAGTCGTCTAGATAAGGGAATACTTTGAATCCTTTAAGTCTTAGATGATCTGGTACTAGTGTTATGCATTTAGTGATACTGAAAGGCAGGTTTCTCAACTTGAAATGGCTAATTGGAAGCTCAGAAATCTCCTGGAATCATCTATTATGTGAATATAGGCATCCGAGATCTATAGACCACATCTGGTTCTTCTGAGACATGGAAGAATTGACTGCAATAAAACCATTCAGAAACATGTCTTTTTGACATAATTGTTTAGAAAACTTGGGTCCAAGATGAGCTGGAGGTCCTTTGTTTTCTTTGGAACCTAAAAGAAGTGCTGGTAAAATCCTGACCCAGTCTGGTCTAGTGGGATCTTCTGGATGCCTCTTTTTCTTTTACAGAAGAGAACAAACTTCTTGCATAGTGGCCTTTTCCTGATTGGGTGAGACATCCAGCACTGAGAGTTGATGGGATGGGGGAGATGTCCAAAAATGGACTTTTTGATGAGCACTGGTTATGAGCCCTCTTTACCCATTTGTCTCAGGTGATGGTGAACCACGAATGAAGGTTGAGGGATATGTATAGCCCAACTGCCTCCAGAGTGGAGCAGTCAAGCAATCCTTCAGAGATTCTGAGGGGCCTGTCAGAGAAGAGCCTACAGAAACCCTGGTTTTGCGGACCTACCCCACCTCTGGGCCTGCATGCATTGGCGGCCCCCTCTGGTTCAGCCACCTATGTCAGAATAGGAGGCAAACCGACAGCTAGACTATTGAAACCAAAGTGAGCAAGGCTCTTTTTTGGTTTCTGATGAATATTCGTCAAGGGGTCTCGATCTTCACTCCTACCACAGAGAGGGTCTTGCCATGTTGCTCACTCTTTCGCATTCTTTCTTTCACTGTGATATCAAGAAAGGTGGTTTCTTCAAGGGGACGTTTGTGAAGGACACTTTAAAGTTATCTGCGAAGTCACACACACACAACCAAGCATGTCATCTCATGGCAATGCCCATTTTGGCTACTGTTTCTGCTGCATCCACCTTATTATGCAACAGGTGCATAGAGATGTCTGTGATATTGGACATGGTCAACAGAGTGGCTTGGAGTTGCTTCTTTGACTGTGGTTGTTGAGAGGGGAAAACACTTGAGTGAGATCTCTCTGGAACCTTGTTATAGGAGCTGAGTAGTTCACGGTTCTGGGAGCAAAAGAGATGTAATAATATGCCCACTTTTCCAGTCTGTCCATAGCCCCGGACACTTTGTTGTATAGATGGAGAGACTAACAGTCTTTAGACAACTCTTTCTTGATGGCTGTTGCAGTTATAATGAAGTCTTTGTCCAGAAAGATTTGTCTTTAGATGGGTGTAATATATTGTTAGACTTTCGTGGGACAGATTCGCAGGTGTCTGCTTTCTGCCAAGATTTCCTCACTGCTAACTCCACCAATTTGTTAATTGGCAAGACAATCCTAGATGTAGAAGTTGTTCCGTATGCTTCAAGCAGTAGCACTTCATCCTGAGAGGAAGGTTCTGTTGGCCAAGAGCCCCTCTGCCGTATGAGCTCCAGGATCTCTCCAAAGAAATCATCTGCAGGAGAGGATTTTATGGAGCCCTCTCCCTTCATCCTAATCAGTATCTGAGGTAACTGACTCAGTTGATGAGTCTAGATGCTTCCTCTTACATGCCGTTGTCTTAGGTGGCTCAAGGGATAAGACTCCTAAATCTTCCGAGGACTGTCTCTGCACTGAGGTAAGATAGTTGGGGTCTGTGGATAAAATCTGCTTGGATGAAGCCTGTGCTGTAGCCAACCCAAGTAAGCGAGGGGCATGGAAGGACCTTAGTCACAGGAATGTATGGATCCAGCTTGTGTGGTGAATAAATGATCCTCCCCAACATCCAGAAAAGCCCCCCCAACCTCAAGAGGATCTGAAGGTACCGCACCCAATGGTCTGATTCAACTCTCTAAGATAAGTGTGTGAAAAGGACCCGTGTGGAATCCTCAGATTCACTTGAGTATTCAGCACTGAGGAGGGGGATTGGAGCCATAGTCTCAAAGGCCACTGTCCCCAAGTGAAGTAATGAAGCCATCCACTCAACTCCTTTGCTCTGAGACTCCAACATCAGGCCCAACAGGGTCAGAGTATGGTGATTTTGACCCAAAACCAATGAAACTGATGATACATAGTTCAGTAGTCCACACACCACAAGGATCCATTTGACACTACAGATATGCAGAAACCAGAACAGAACGGGCATACTGGTGAGAGAGCTTTAATGTAAAATGTATGGATCTGACCAGCTTTTGAACCGACAAAGTACAGTTGTGTAAGTTGAACTTGGCAGTAACAGTAGATATTCGAATGATCACTGCTGCAGTAAATATACGGGTTATATCCTGCCAAGGATATAACAGCCGGCCAGCTTCCAAAGCTTCAGGGTAGCTTCCTCGTGTCCAGACTGTCAGGTACCTCAAGCTGAGATGACTAAAAGATAAGTTTGGGGAACAAAGCCCTTCAGAGCTTTCCTGCCAGCATAGAGAGGGAGGCTGAGCCCTGAAAGGATAATGCTAGGAACAACAAAAAAATAATGTCCATACGCTGGTGTAAAAAATGCACCAAAAACAGCGTGGTTGGAGGGAGGGAAGGAGCGGCTACTGTAGCAGTTATCATTTGAACATCCACTGTTTTGCAAGTTCAACTTAAACAATTGTACTATGTTCATCATATTGATAACTACTGCAGTAGCCGTAGCTATATGGGTAGATTACCTTAGCTAACTGCATTTTGGGTGGCAGAAAGAGAAGAGTCCAGTAGCCCCTGAAGAATATTCCTAGCAAAGCTTGATCTGGACCTAGAGAAGAAATCAAGCTTACAGTGCTTTGTAAAAGTGTGCACAGAGGAGCATGTAGCAGCTTCTCGAATATTTCTAGAATTCATCCCTTTCCAAAAAGCAACAGATGAAGCCAAGACCTTGGTACAGTGGGCCATTTCCTTGCCTGGAATAGTTTTTTTATGGTGACTATAACAAAAGGTAATAGTCTTGGGCAGCCATTTGGAAATGGTATATTTTGACGTAGGTTGCCCCTTCCTCTTACCTTCACAAGAAATGAACAGTTGACCTGAAGATCTGAAAGATTTACTTCTGTTAAGATAGTACCTAAGTTGTCTGTGGACAACCAAGGTATGGCATATCCTTTCTCCCTCATTTTTAGGTTCAGGAAAGAAAACTGGGAGATGGACACTTTGGCTTAAAGTAAACTTGAATACCATTTTAGGCTTAAGAGAAGGATTCGTTCTCAAAGAAACCCTGTCCCTATGGAAAATGGGATAGTATTGACTCACCGTAAGAGCTTGCTACTCAGATACCGTTCTTGCAGAGGTTAAAGCAATCAGTAGATCTGTTTTCCATGCTAAGAACCTCAAGTCAGCCATATTAGCTGGTCCAAATGGAGCAAGTGTTAGCTTCTTAAGATCTCAGAGAGGCCACCAGCTTTCTTGGAGGTCTCTTATGCAAAACCCCTTTCAAGAACATTTTGACTTGAGACTATTCAAAGAGGAGGATCCACGGCCAGTCATGCTGAATGGCTGATAAATTAACCTAGATAGAAGAATAACAAAGGCCATAGGATAGTAACTTGCATGAATAATATAAAACCAGAGCACAACTAGTCCTGAATGGGTGCTGGTAAAGTTGTTCGCATCAACTAGAAAATCTTTTCCATTTGCTAATGTGTGATTTTCTAGTAGCAGGCTGTCTTGCCTCTGTTGGAACCTGCTGCACAGCCTAAGCAAATAAGCATATAAAAGAAATCTAGTCCCATTCATCCAGGCAATCAGTTGAAGATTACTGTGGTCTGGATGCATCAAACACCCCTGTTCTTGTGTGGGTAGATCCAGACTGTGAGGAAGATTGTGGTAATTGCCCCTGGATATTTCCAAAAAATGGAGAATCACGGTTGTCTGGGCCAGAAGGGAATCACCACAGTGATCTTGTGGGATTCCTTCTGAATCTTCAGAGGTGTCCTGGGTATTATTGGAAAGGATAGAAAAGCATACAGGTACATTCCTGTCCAAGGAAAAGAAAAGGCATCTGCCTTCCAGTCCTTTGCATGGAGTCCTGGAACAGAATATTGCCGGTTGATTGCTCAGAAAAGAGGCAGAGAGGTCTGGGTGAGCAACTCACCACAGATGGATCAAATCTTGGGAACCCCCCTGATCAAATTTCCATTTGTGAGGGATTGCCTTGGTCTTGCTTAGCTTGTCTGCCTAACAGTTTTTTTTGACAGAATGTAGGATGCCTGTAGAGTGAGATTGTACTGTGAAGCTGCCTGTAGAGTGAGATTGTACTGTGAAGCTGAGTCCCAAGCTAACATGGCTAGTCTTCTAAGGGGGGGGGGTGACCTTATTCCCCTTGCTTGTTGATGTACCACATGACTGTGGTATTGTCTATAACCAATTGAAAAGGTCCCAGGGACTAGTGATGCTTCAGAGAGTTGATTGTCTTAATCAGGGCAAACATCTCCTTGATATTTATGTGCTTGCATCTGTCCTTGGTGCCCCACACCCCCTTTATTTTTATCCCTCTTGAAACTTCTCCCCAGGAAAAGTCTGAAGCATGTGCAGTAACTGGCTGCTTTGGAACAGGGAGGGAGAAGGGGAAACCTGGATTTAAGGATATATTTTGTCTCCACTAAAATATTTTTCCTCTGACAAACCCCCAGCACTGTGATTTGAAAAGCTAAAGGGTGGTGATGCAGGGATCAGAGAGATTTCAGATACCAGTGTATCTTTCTCATATGAAGTCTTGCCAGGGGTACCACAGAATCCTAAATGCCATGACACCCAAAATCCTGAGATGTTCCCTCACAATGACCAAAGTCCAAGTGGAAACCTTAGAAATAGATCTAACGATTTTTTTTCCCTGTGGAAAAGAGGCCGTTTGAACTGAGGTGTCTAATTGACATCCCAGGAATACAATCCTGTGTGAAGGAATCAAAAAAGACATTTTAATGTTCTCCTGGAATCCCAGCTTGTGTAAGAGATCTATTACCCAAGAGAGCGAGTCCTGACACTTTCAAAAAGATCCAGTAAAGATAAGCAAGTCATCTGAATGCGGAAAAATGTGGATACCATATAGCCTGCAGTGAGCTGTAATGGGAGCTTGACACTTTGTGAACACACTTGGTGCAGTGAATAATCCAAAAGGTAAGGCAGAGAACTGATAATGTGATCTAGACACAAAAGACCTAAAGAAATGTCTGATGTTTGGATGAATTAGGGATGTGAAGATAAGTACTTTAAGTCTATTGTTACCAGGAAACTTGAAAGAGGAAGAAGAGGTAACAAGTTAAGTGATATCATTTTGAGTTTGGGCAGTCTCACAAACAGGTTTAGGAAAGAAGGAAATAAGGGGCCAGGGTGAGAGGGTGTTACAAGATCTCTTGAATAGTCATTCGGACTTGTTGAACTGCCATTGGTTTTGGGAGGTTTGAGACTTGTTTTGGAACTTCCTTGCTATTTCTTCTCAAAAGTCTGTTTACTTGAATTTTGTTGAGACTGTTTATTATGTCTTTTTTTTGTTTGTTTGTTTTTTTGCCAAAATTGATGAGGAGAGGGACTTCCAAGATGGCTGCACATTGCATAACCGCTTGTTTCTAGCACTTCCAATGTGAAAACAGAAACTCAGCAGAGAAGGCCAGTAGACTTGTGTTTATGGGTACATTTATGTAACTGGCTAGTGCGTGCACTGCCTGGATGCCAGGAATAAAGAAATACAGAAGACCTGAAAAAATCAGCCAGAAAAATTGAGGAAAAAACACTGACATCTGTTCAGCAAAAAGCAATGCAACCTTCGGACATGGCTTCCAGTAACCTGCAGGAAGATACAAGACAACTGCATATAGACCTGGTTAAAATAAACAAAACACTGATGGAGAATGTCAACACAAACAACAAAAGGCTAGAAAAAAAATGGAAGAAGCTTTAAGCAGATATTCAGATGAGATGATAAAGTTGCAAAAATCAGAGGTTGAAATGAAGAAAAGGGTGGCTGAATATGAAACTGTTGAGGAGGAGATGTTTCAAAAAATAATAGAATTAGAAGACAGAGCACATAGGGAACACCTGAAATTTTCACCTATACCAGAGACGCTGGAAGGAACAGACTGTGTTAATTTTATGAAAGCACAAATAAGCAAATGGACTGGTATTCCATAGCAGGAGTTGTTAATTGGAAAGGGCACATCTTATGTATGCTGCAAACGTAGCTATAAGAAAGCAACCTAGACCTGTAATAGTAAAGATGCACTCCTACCAATAGAAGGAGTTCGTTCTGACAAAACTGTGACAGGAGGACAAAATACTAAAAGTGGGAGACAGCAGTGTTTGTGGAGAATGATTGCTCATTGTACACCAGGCAGAAGAGGAGTAAATTCATTCCACTATTCAGGGCATGTCGAGATGCAGGTGTGAGATTCAAATGGCTATATCCAGCTGACGTTAATGTATTCTTCCCTGGAGGGACAAAATCATTTTTTGATGAAGTGCATGCTAAGAAGGAAATACCAAAGTTTGTCGGACAGAAAGTGAGCTGTGAAACAGGAGGAGATTCTGCTTCTTGTACTGGTAATAAAGATCACAGAGAAGACTGTACCTGTGAAACCTTTTCTAGTATTTCAACGGAAAATGCTGGAGAGAAGGAAGGGAACACAAGTTGACTAAAAGAATACATAATACAATGAAAATGAAGCAGAGACTGGATTTGGGCAATGGAGAACAGCAGTAATAAAACCAGTAAGTTGCTGTGGGATTACATTGCAATAATTATATTTGTGAAATATGACAGAACAAGAAAGTATTTAAATATTAGACTTTCAAAATTTGTTGGACTTGGGGACTCTTACGTATATGCCCTATTTCATGTCATTTATGTTCAGAAAAATGCTTTGGGGAGGGGAAGACAGGGGAGAAAGCTAACTTGTAAAGAAAATATTTTCTTAATAGTACTGTATTTGTGGTGTATGGATTTATTTGCATGCTATTTTAAGTGTAATGGGGATTATAAACAGATGCTGTTTTTTTTTCTTCTTCTTCTTCTCCCCCACTTCTCTCTCTCTCCTTGTACAGTTTTGAGAAATATAGGCAATGCAATGTAAAAAAAAAAAAATAAAAGATCTCGCCTGGTTAAAAAGGCATGACAAAGTTATAATTAATGTGCTTTTTCTCATTCTTGCATGGGGAAATGACTGGATTAAGGACCTTAAATTGATTTGTTTTAAAAGAGAGTAAGTAAATGAAAGGATATTGACTATTATGAGGCTTTTTTTCTAGCAAATACATGTATACTTACTAGCAGTTCTGCAGCTGGTCTTCATGTTTCTATGGAAACAGTCTGATAAAGAGAAACCGGCTGTGTGGTTCTCATTTCTTCATGGAGACCATCTGATAAAGAGAAACTGGTGATAGTCTGGTGGAAGAGGGTTGACTGAGGGAAAAACAAAAGAGAAATTGTCTAGGACATACTGTTCTCTGAAAGCAATCTGGGGTTTTCCCAGTTGGGAGAAATTTAAAGATAAGATAAACCAATGAGACTTGAAGTAAAGTTTTCTAAGTTTTTTTAATGCAGCGTGGATACTAATATAAACAGGTGCTTTTGTTTTGTTTTTTTACTCCCTTCTGCCTTTTTCTTTGTTCAGTTTTAAGAAATGTAGACACTGCAATGTAAAAAAAAAATGGGTAGATGAGGGGGGGTCTGGCTAAGAGAGTATGACAAAAGAAAAATCAGTGTGCTTTTTCCCATACTTGCATAGAGAAGTGACTGGGTTAAGACCCTAGGCGTTATCCAGTAACAAGTTTATTACAAAGCATGTAAATAAAAAAGAATATTGAATATTTAAGTTTTTTTCTGGAAAACAAGCATTTTTGGGTCTGGTTTACATGTCGCTAGAAGGCAATTTGATAAAGACAAATGGCTTGGAGAAAGTGTTTACTGAAAGCATTCAAGTGTTTTCTCAGAAGGGAGAGCTATAAAGATAACAGAATCAAGTAGCACTTACTAATAGCACAGGCTGTACCATGCTTCTTTCTTAGCATGACTATCCTTTCTTTTTGGTTAACTCTAGCCTTTCTGTTTGGCTATCAGCTTAGAACTTTTAGGAAGCAAAAATTTCAATATTTGAAGATGTTACATAGTTTTGTGTGTTAAGTTGATGGGTTTTGGGGGTGGGTTGTTCTGTTTGAGAGCATTCAAAAAAAAAAAAGTAAGACGTGGCATAGGTTCAAATGGATATGAAAGGAAACAGCTGTATAAAAGACCAACCTGCCGAATAGTATATGCATGTAACATAAAAGCTGGAACTAGACATTTAACAAAAAAGCAGTTATACATAAAACGTGATCACTGCATAAGAAAATTATACTTTCTTTAATGTCTTTCAGTCTAAATGGTCTTACAGATGAATATAAAAGAGTGTAGTGATCTATTTAAAAAAAATGTAGAGTGCAAATAGCTGAAATCAGATAATTTCTCCCAGAATTTTCTTAAGCTCCATTATACCAGTTTTAGGGGACTGTAAATGCATGCCAGTGTAATCCTCCCTAGCCAGTAGTACTGTGCATCTTCCATTAGTGTCTTTTTTTTTTCTTCTATCACAATTGGAGCTCCTCTTTCAGTTAATATAAATGCTCCTCTTTTCCTTTGCCCCAGATATTCCGCTGGGGTAACCATCCTGAAAACATTTCTTTATCAAATTCACATGTTCAGTTCTTTGCAGGTGCGTCTCCAGTAGCATAGCTATTTGCACTCTTCATTTTTTAATATAATTCACTACTTTCTTTTTTATGTTTATTGGTAAGACCATTCAGATTGAAAGACATTACAGAAAACATCGCTTTCTTATATAGTTATTTCCACCTTTTATGTATAACTGCTTTTTCGTTAAATGTCTAGTTCCATCTTTTATGTTACATGTATGTACTGTTCGGTCTGGTTGGTCTTATACAGTTGTCTTGTCATATCCACTTGTGCCTATGCCAAATCTTGCATACCTTTTTTTTTTTTGAAAGCCCTCAAACAAAACAAGCAACCCCCCCCCAAACCCTCCTAAAATCTATTAACTAATAACACACAAAAAACTATGTGTATCTTCAAATATTGAAATTTTTGCTTCCTAATAAGACCATAAGTTCTAAGTTGATAGCTACACAGACAGGCTAATGTTAACCAAAAAGAAAGGTTAGTCCTGCTAAGACGAGTGGGACAGCCTGTGCTACTAGTAAGTCCTGTTTGATTTTATGTCTTTATAGCTTTCCCAGTTGAGAAGGCACATGAATGCTTTCAGTAAGCACTTTCTGCAAGCCATACAGTTTTTCTTTATCAGATTGTCTCCATGGAGACATGAAGACCAGCTGCAGAAATGCTGCTTAGTATACTTACATGCAACTGCTAGAAAAAAAAGCCTTATATTATTCAATATTCGTTTTCATTTACTGTCTCTCTCTCTCTCGCTGTTAAAAGAAAGGTCCTTAATCAGTCATTTCCCCATGCAAGAATGGAAAAAAGCACATTAATTTGAACATTGTCATGCTTTTTTAACCAGGCTCCCTTTGTTTTTTTTTTTTTGATCATTGCATTGTCTATAGTTCTCAAAACTGTACAAGAAGAAAGAGAAGAGAGGAGAAAAAGCAGAACACCACCTGTTTACAATCCCCATTACAGTTAGATAGCATACAAAGAAAACCGTGCACCACAAAATACAGTGCTATTAAGAAAAGAAAGTGTTTTCTTTATTACAGTTAGCGTTCTCCCCTCTCTTCCCCTCCCCAAATATTTTTTCCGACCATTAATGACATGAAGCAGAGCATATACTTTAGAGTCCCCCACACATCAAATGATTTTTTGAAAAAGTCCAATATTTCCAGATTTTCTTGTTCTGTCATATGTCACAAATGTAATTATTGCATTTCAATCCCACATTAAGTTACTGATTTTATTATTGCGCTTCTCCTGCACCCAAATCCTCTCTCTACTTCATTTCCAATGTACTCTCGATTCTTGTAGTCAACTCTTGTGCTCCCTTCCTTCTCTCCAACATTTTCCATTGAAATACTGGAAAAGGTTTCACAGATATAGTCTCTCTGGTCTTTATTACCGGAAGAACAAGAAGCAGAATCTCCTTCTGTTTCACAGTTCAATTTGTGTTGGACATACTTTTGTATTTCCTCCTTAGCATGCATTTCATCAAAAAATTATTTTGTCCCTCCAAGGAAGAATACTTTGAAGATGGATGGATATAGCAGCTTGAATCTCACACCCGAGTCCCAACATTTTCTGAATACTGGAATTAATTTTTCTCTTTTGCCTGATGTACAAAGAGTAATCATTCTCAAACGTTCTATCTTTCACTTTTAATATTTTGTCCTTTTTCCACAGTTTTGTTAGAATCAACTCTTTCTGCTGGTAGGATTGCATCCTTAGTATTATAGATCTAGGCAGGGGCGGCCTGTGCTATTGGACTGCCGGACTGCAGCCCCCTCAACTGTAAAGTAAAAGAAATAAAAATAAAAAGAAATAAAAAGAAAAGAAAAAAAATTTAAAAATTCGCGGACTTCGCACATGCGCACTAGTCCGGACTGCTGCTGAGAGTCTGGAACATGTGCAGATTGTCTCAGCAGCAGTCCTGACTGGGAAACATGAGGAACGGAGCTCCCAGAAGTCTATGCAGTTTGTCCTGGAACTCGCTGGGAAAACGCGTCGGGTCGGACTGCAACGTCAGCAGTCTGGAGTTTGCTGCAGTCTCGTTAGGGGAAGATCTCGCAGGTCTTTTTGCTCGCAGGGTCAAGATCTCGCGGGTCTGGTGTGGATTTGCGCGGGGTTTGGATTTATGGTGGTTTCACTTGCGGGGATTGTATTTATGGTGGATTGTGGTGGTTTCACATGGTTAAACTTTGCGGACAAGATCTACTACAGGTAAGTGTGTGGACAGGGGTTTGGATGTATGGTGGTTTGCTGTAAGGGTGTGTGTGTGTGTGTGTGTGTGTGTGTGTGTGTGTGTGTGTGTGTGTGTGTGTGTGTGTGTTTTCATCTGTCCTTGATTTTTACAGAATGGTCTGGTTTCTGTCATATTTTTTGTACTGTTGATTTATGCTTATTACTCAAAGTGCCTGTTGCTCTGTGTTTAAGTAGCAATACTTTAATGACCATCAGGTAAGCTTGGCTGAGATTGCAAGATGCAAGTAAGCTTTAATAAGCATACTGTTAAAGAATTGCCAACATTGAAAGCCTTTCTGTTGCCATGTAGAGAATACTTAACTAGATAATGTATAAGCCTTGGGTATTGAAATGCATATGCCAGTATTTGTAATAAAGGACAGGATTACATTATTTTAAGAGTCTCATTACACTTGGAGACTTCCAGTCATCTCTGCAGGCGTTACCCATAAACAGAATGCCAATCGTGTGGTCCATAACCTGTACAGTAATCCTTTTAAGCAATGTATCTTGAGCTTATTTCTTGTTTGCTTTTCATTTTTTACTTTGATCATGTTTTCACCATGAAACAAGTAGATGTCAGGCAGCAGGTCTTTTTTTGGATAAGGAACATTTTTACAAGTGGGGCAACAGAGATTTCTACTTTCAGCATTTTACTTGGTACTTTAATAAAGCTGAATATAAATTATAATTAGAACTGCAGTGCAAGAAGTGGTTTGAGTTGAGTGCTGCTTGTTTTTCTTATACTTGATTTTGACTGGCATTCCATTAATGTATTTAAAAAGTAATTTATTTTTTCATGCCTCACAACCTTTTTGTTTCCATCTAGATATTAAGCTGTCATGCAGCCAATGCATTGAAATATTTTTATTCTTCTACACTTCATTTTGTCTTGATTGGACTCTCATAATGACGGTTTGGCACCCAGGGCAGTATATTTAGTTTTTATGGTTTGCTACTTCAGGTGTGTGTGTGTGTGTGTGTGTGTGTGTGTGTGTGTGTGTGTGTGTGTAGTAGGGAATACCTCAGGCTTGAACCCTGTACCTTGTATGCAGGTGTTAAAGACCTGAATTCCCTACCCACCACCATTTGTAAAAAAAAATGCAGATTTTTGCCTCATATTTGATCTGATCTGTTCCTCATAATGTTGCAATGCTTGATATCTGATGGTGCAGTGGTAGCATTGTTGCCTCACAGCTGCAGGTTCTCAGGTTTGATTCTTGGCTGGGGTGCCTTCTTTGTGGGGTCTGTATCTTCTCTCTGTGTTTGTGTGAGTTTACTTTTGTGTCCCCCCCATGTTGCAAAGACACGTCTGCATTATTTCTTCCTGGGCCTCTGCTGAAAATTGTTTTTTTTGTTCCAAGTCAGACTGTCCTGATTAACAAATGTTAAATAAAATTGACAGGCATTTGAATTTCAGAATTCAGGTTTCTGAATGTTTAATTCCTTACATATTTGATGGTGCAGTGGTAGTATTCACCAGAAAACGCCCAAAAACAACTGGAAACACAGAAAGGCAGAGAGAAGCCGGAAAACAAAACTCAAAAGCCGGTAATAGCGTAAAATGATTTAATTTCCGCTTTCGTCACAACTTCATCAGAATACAAAAAACAATGACACTTGAACAGTATAAATAGCCTATTCAATTAAAAAAATCAATTAATCTGTACAAACAGTAAAATGAACAAATATTAACTATAATTGAGATAAAAACTCATACATTAAAACAAGCTCTTAGATCTATATCATAATTATTATTAATAGCTAATTTACGATTTTTTAAAAAACATTTCAAATTGATGCTTTCATTTAATCCAGGATAAACATCAGATTTTAATTTGACCTGCCATAAACATTCTCGTTGTTCGATGTAATTCTTAAAGTCCCCAGCCCTTTTATCTGATTTGCATTTTTCTAACACTGAAAATAAAAATTTATTGAATATGGTGCATGAAATAGAATGCTTGTATAAGGCATTGTTATGATCTTTAACTTTGATGGCATATAGATGTTACTTTATACGAGTAGCTAAAGACCTCGTTGTCATCCCCACATAAAATGCGGGGCAAGAGGAACAAATGCTAACATAAACTACTCCAACAGTGTTACAATCAATGAAGTCGGAAACTTCAATAATCCTGTCAGAAGTAATAATATTGATATAAGGACCCTCAGATATATATCTACAAATGTGACAATTCTGACATCGAAACATGCCTTTTTTATTTTTCAAAGAAACAGAATCCTTAATGCAGTGATGTTCTAGAATGTTCTTTAATGTGTTCGTTTTACTTACTTTACAGTTGAGGGGGCTGCAGTCCGGCAGTCCAATAGCACGGGCCGCCCCTTTTATTTTCAGTGTTAGAAAAATGTTAGAAAAATGCAAATCAGATAAAAGGGCTGGGGACTTTAAGAATTACATCGAACAACGAGAATGTTTATGGCAGGTCAAATTAAAATCTGATGTTTACCCTGGATTAAATGAAAGCATCAATTTGAAATGTTTTTTAAAAAATCGTAAATTAGCTATTAATAAAAATTATGATATAGATTTAAGAGCTTGTTTTAATGTATGAGTTTTTATCTTAATTATAGTTAACATTTGTTCATTTCACTGTTTGTACAGATTAATTAATTTTTTAATTGAATAGGGTATTTATACTGTTCAAGTGTCATTGTTTTTTGTATTCTGATGAAGTTGTGACGAAAGCGGAAATTAAATCATTTTACGCTATTACCGGCTTTTGAGTTTTGTTTTCCGGCTTCTCTCTGCCTTTCTGTGTTTGCAGTGGTAGTATTGTTGCCTCACAGCTATAGGTTTTTCTGGTTTGATTCTTGGCTGGGGTGCCTTCTGTGTGGAGTCTGCATCTCCTCCCTGTGTTTGTGTGGATTTGCTCTGGTGCCCTGCCATTTTACAAAGACGTGTCTGCAGTATTTCTCCCTGGGCCTCTGCTGAAAATTGTTTTTGTTCTGTCAGAAGTAAAATTGACAGGCATTTGAATTTCAGACTTCATGTTCTTCAGAAAATACATAGTAACACAACCTTTTATTCTAGCAATTTTCTAAGTTTATAAGATGAATATTTGAAATTTGTCCCTATTTTTGGGACTGTATTCCCCCATTATTGGCTTCGTCCAGGTTTTTTGTGCTAAGGTTGACAGCTATGGCAAGAACTGAATTCACTGAATATGTTTTGAGGGCTGTATTCCCTCATTACTGGGTTTGTCCAGGTGTTTTGTACTAAAAGGTTGACAGCTATGGTGAGAACTGAATTCACTAAATGATAGCCATTTAAGTTTCAGTCTTCCTCTCTTTTACAAAGCAGCTGATTTGGCTTAGTGGTATGTTGCTCAGACTGTTTTGCACAGGGACCTTGGCAGTAAAATGTATGGTGGTAACGCAGCATTTCTCTTTCACAAAGCAGCTGATTTGGCATAGTGGTATGTTGCTCTGACTGTTTTGCACAGGGACCTTGGCAGTAAAATGTATGGTGGTAACACAGCATTTTATTCTAGCAACTTTCCAAGATTATACAAGCAATGTTTAGTGTGTCCCTGGTTTTTGGGCTTTTGACCCCCCCCCCCAATAAATTTTGGCTTTTTCCAGTTTTCTTGTGCTGCGAAGTTGAGATGAAGTTGAGTATTGACTAGATTTTACAAGGAGCTGAGAGCTGCAGGGGAACAGAAGTTTAGTGTTGCTTAAGTGAAGTTGGTTTGCCTTGTTAATAGCACAACAGGTTTTGTACTTGCTTTTGATGCAGAAGGCTGCGGGTTCTACTTCCACAAGGGGTGGATGCTGCTGTACTGAGAATGTTCTCTTTGGTGAAGATACTAACTATGAGTCTGTTATTAGTTTGCCATCCATTTCCTCTTGCAATATTACTAGCTTATCATTTTTTTAATGTAATAAAGGCAATTTATTCCTGAGGGGCAACAGATTTTTCGATGAAACCATGAAATATAAAGGTGTTTGCTAGCAGCAACCTCTTCATTAGTTACAGATTTCTTTAATGTGGAATTATTTAGATGACTTTTACTTCTTCAGAGATTGTGAATATTTACTTATAATGGACTGTAGAATTGTGCATATTTACTGATAATGGTGGACTGTAGAATTGTGCATATTTACTAATAATGGTGGACTGTGGAAGTCTGAGTAAACTTTTATGATGGAAATGTTCTGAACTGGGCAGTTTTGTCATTATGGGTGCATGCGTTTTGTTTCATTGCTTACTGGAAAAATGTTCAAAACAAATTTAAAACGCCCTCTAAAAACTGTACTGTATTGTACAAGGAATATAAATTTAGTACAATGAGGAAGATGTATCAAAGAGCACATGTATGTTTCATATGCAAGGGGCCTATGATTTGAAAACAGCCCAAAATTAATCCTTATCTGCCACTGGCAAAATGTATTTTCTTTGAATGTGGGTTTCAATGCTGTTTCAATGAATGTGAGTTTCAAGGGCAGAGAAGTTTTAATGCTAAGTCTGTTTTTCATTGTGAGACTGCATTGCTTTATTTAGCAGATGTCTTAGTGTTTGTGCTGTAAAATACAAAATAAAACTTTCAAATGAAGTCCAACTCATCATAGAAGTAAAGCAAGTATGCACATTAGTGTTTATAGTAAATGGAGTGAAATAGCCAAGTAATGGATCATTGGAATGGCTGCAGAGGTTCCATTCAACCATGATTTTGTCAGGGGGGAAGGGCAGCAAACTGAGACAGGCCCAGCTGAACTATACCTCCCAACTGTCCATATTTTCAAAGAATTAATAGATTTTTGCTTCTTATTTTTGGTTTGTTTTTCATAATTCCTAAATGATTTGCCAGAAAACTACAAATTTTAAGTCACTAAATAATGATACACTGAGTTTCAGACTTCATAACCTTCAGAAAAATGCATGCTAAAGTAAGAACTGTTATTCTATCAACTGTCTCAATTTATACAAGAGCAATTTTTAGTACTGTTTATATGTTCCCCCAATATATTTGGCCTTGTTCAGATTTACTGCATTAACAGGTTGAGAGGTACATGCAAATAAATTGCTTTATAGAATTAAGCATAGCCAACCTCTCAACTGTCCCCGATTTTGGCTCAAAATGTTGCTCTTCCCCCTAATAATCCCTCCACAAAATAGCAATTTTGGAAGAAAACATGGAGGGTTTACAATTAAGAAATAACTATAATAATCAAAGTTATAGATTACTTGAAATGCATGTAGATTCTTTTACTTTGTCAGCTGCTCAAGTTAGCAGTACTAATATTAAAGTGTCCCTTCTTTGACAGGTTCCCAGCTGTATTATGTGGCTATTTTATATTTTTGCATCACATTTTTGGTCCATTTTTCATAACATTGTGTGTTTTGGCAAATTAGTGACAAATCATTAAAGACTGAAGTTAGAAAATGACAGACATTTGAGTTTCAGATGTTATACCCTTCAGAAAATTCATACTAATGCAAGACCTATTCTATTATCTTTCTAAGTTTATTAGAGCAATATTTAAAAATTGTCCTTATTTTTGGGCCTTTGTCCCACTTCTGTGTATGACTTTGTCCAGATTTCTTGCTCTGAGGTTGAGAGGTATGACAAATGTGTCAGGGCCATCACAGTCAGCCAGAGACATTTCAAATTGTGACATACTTGTTGCACCCCACTCCCCCATGTAGTGACTCTGGATGTGTCCAAGCAAGGCAAGGAGTAGTTATGCAGTGCAAATGTGCAGTGTGTCACCCCATCCAAGGTAGACACAAGTACTACAGTGGCTTTTCATCTGTCCTTGATTTTGCAGAATGGTCTGGTTTCTGTCATATTTTTGTACTGTTGATTTATGCTTATTACTCAGATTTATGCTTATTACTCAAAGTGCCTGTTGCTCTGTGTTTAAGTAGCAATGCTTTAATGACCATAAGGTAAGCTTGTCTGAGATTGTAAGATGCAAGTAAGCTTTAACAAGCATACTGTTAAATAATTGCCAACATTGAAAGCCTTTCTGTTGTTGCCATGCAGAGTACCTAACTAGATAATGTATAAGCCTTGGGTATTGAAGGACAGG
The DNA here is from genome assembly GCF_019279795.1 of Protopterus annectens. Taxonomy (NCBI): domain Eukaryota; kingdom Metazoa; phylum Chordata; order Ceratodontiformes; family Protopteridae; genus Protopterus; species Protopterus annectens. Next base: position 422,423,249 of record NC_056733.1, on the reverse strand, counting down.
ATTACATTCTTTTAAAAAGCTCACACTTGTTGGAGACTTCCAGTCATCTCTACAGGCTTTACCCGTAAACTAAACAGAATGCCAATCATGTGTGGTCCATAACCTGTACAGTAATCCTTTAAGCAATGTATCTTGAGCTTGTTTCTTGTTTGCTTTTCATTTTTTTACTTTGATCATGTTTTCCCCATGAAACAAGTAGATAGTTGTCAGGCAGCAGGTCTTTTTTGGATAAGAAACATTTTTACAAGTGGGGGCATCACAGAGATGTCAACTTTCAGCATGTTACTTGGTACTTTAATAAAGCTGAATATAAAGTATAATTAGAACTGCAGTGCAAGGAGAAGTGGTTTGAGTTGAGTGCTGCTTGTTTTTCTTATACTTGATTTTGACTGGCATTCCAGTAATGTATTTAAAAAGTAATTTATTTTTTCATGCCTCACAACCTTTTGTTTCCATATAGATATTAAGTAAGCTGTCATGCAGCCAGTGCATTGAAATATTTTTATTCTTCTACGCTTATTTTTGTCTTAATTAGACTCTCATAATGATGGTTTGGCACCCAGGGCAGCATATTTAATTAAAGTTAGTTTTTGTGGTTTTTATCATAGCTCCTCCCCTTTTTAGTTGACCACACCCCTTCCCCTTGACCCCACCCATTCAGCTGTCTCCTGCAGCCCCCCTTTGATTTGAAGTCACCAGCCGCCACTGGATCTAGGTTACTTTCATATGGCTAGGTTTGGATGACACATGATGTGCTCATTCAGCTAACAGTTCCTGCTGTGGAATGCCAAGCTAGTTGCTTATTTGTGCTTTCATATAATTAGTGCAGTCTGTTTCTTCCAGCTTCTCAGGTATAGCTGAAAATCTCAGGTTTTCCCCTACTTGCTCTGTCCTCTAATTCTATTATTTTTTGAAACATCTGTTCCTGAGCAGTCTCATATTCAGCCAGCTTTTTCTTCATTTCGACCTCTGATTTTTGCAACGTTATCATCTCACCTGAATATCTGTTTAAAGCTTGTTTTATTTGTTCCAGCCTTTTGTTGTTTGTGTTGATATATTTTACCAGTGTTTTGTGTATTTTAGCCAGGTCTGTATGCAGATGTTCTTCGTGTTTCACTGTTGCAGTCATTACATTTGGGTAATCCTGCTGGCAGGCTGCCTTCAATCGGCTTGAATTCCAAAGTCCTGGGTCCTACATCGGCTGTCGTCGCCCCTTCCCTGACGTCAGGTCGTCAGGGGTATAAAAGAAGCAGCCAACGCCATTTTCTTTAGTCTTTCTTGCCACGCGGTGCCCGAAGCAGAAGCAGTTCACAACTGCCGGTCGGCCAACTCCTGAGATTTTCGAGTTCGAATTTCAGATCCGAAGTCTTCTATAAAGCTAAGTACCCCGTTGGGGAAACTTTTTTCTTGCTCCAGAACCGATGTCAGAAAAAGTTAATAATTGTATTTCTTGTGGGAAGCAAATACCTCATAAGGACTTTCATTCTTACTGTATTCCTTGCCTAGGCCCCGATCATAACTTTCTGGGTTGTCTGTTTTGTGCTAGATTTAACCAATGCACTATTAAGCGTCGGTATGATTTTGCTTTGAACTACGTTGGACGCAGGTTTAATTATCCAGAAATGTCGTCGGAAAGCCATCAGACTACCGGAGTTAACAAATAAATGCAAAGAAAAAGAGACACCCGAGGCCCAAAATCGACGACGAAGCTTCTCCTAAGCCAGTCGCCGGTTCCACCAGTTCTCAGTGAGATGCTTTCGCAGCCCTTGACGACCGCTACTTCAGAGTTGCTGGCCGCTACCGACTCCCACGTGGAGTCGGTCATGCCGCTGGAAACTCAAGGTATTAAAGCCTCGGAAGCTAATCCTTCAGATGGGTCCGGAGCTGCTGAGCAGACACCAGCTTCTGAGGGTGTATTCAGACCCAAACATCTGTACATTAAACCGACTTCAAAGGCAAAGACTTAAAGCTCCTTCAAAGGCAAAGAAGCAAACTCAAGAGCCATGTGGACAGGCCTCCATGCCCAAAAAACAGATGCTCAAAATGGCCGAAGACTTGATTACCGTGATCAGGGGTTCCCATCCCCCTCCTGATAAGAGGCCTAGGCAAGAGACTGACTATGAATCTTCAGATCAGGTTTCCATTTCTTCTGATTCCTCTTCTGATCAGGAATATTCTTTTCCCCCCTATGAGGAGTCTGATGCTGAAGAATCCATTCCTTCAGCTTCTCCTCCTGAGGACTATTCCTTGGGGGAAGTCTTACATACCATGAGGGAGCATTTCCATTGGGAGAGTCAAGATTTTTCAGAATCTAAAAAGAGGCTCAGGGATTTCCTGCTACTACCCCAGCACAAGCCACTTGCCATCCCCCCTGTGTTAGACATTGTAGATGTGTTTTCGGAGTCAAGCCTTACCCCTGACTCCTTACCGCCAGCTCCTGTTAAGCCTGACAGATCTTGCAGGGTTCCTGACTCACATAAATTCCTTTTTAAAAACCCTGCTGCAGACCCAGAAACTATTTCTCAGGGTCCCAAGGGAGTTAAGGCATCTGCTGCAAAAAACCCTACCCCTTCTGACAGGGATTCTAGGGCACTGGACAGATGGGAAAAAAAGGTTTACACATCTGCTACCTTGGCTATAACGGCCTTAAACTGTCAGTTTCATATGCTCAAATATCAGCAGCATGTCTTGTCATTGCTTAAACAGAAAATGTTGTTAAACTCTGAATGTGCAGAAAACAAGGAAATGCAGGATATATTGCATGCAGCTGAACAAGTTGGAAAGCATACTTTGCAATGTGGTTTTGATTCTTTAGAGGCCTCCTGCAGGGCCGCAGTTACAGGTTCTGTAATTAGAAGACATGCTTGGTTAAAGGAACAAAATCTGCCTGATCATGTTAAAGTTAAATTATTAGATGCACCTTTATAGCATGATACTTTGTTTGGTGTTAAGGCAGAAGAGGTGTTAAAGAAAATTGAGGACAAGGCTAAATCTATGCAAATGGTCAAAGATTTCTTACAATTACAGCCACCTAGGTTTAGTAGACACTGGCCATCAAAGAATTGGTCCTTTCCTGTGTCAGACAGACCTCAAAGGGGCAGACCCAGACGCCCTAGAGGCAGATCCCAGGCGCAAGGTTCATACAGGTCAAAGCAATGGGGTGCTTCTACCTCCAAAAGTGGAGAAGACAAATCACAACCTTACCGGAAACAGCCCCAATGACTTCCCCCTGCCTGCACCAAGCACTTACTACCTGGCAGCACCCTTAGGGGGAAAATTAGAACTTTTTTCCTCAAAATTGGCACATTATAACCCAGGACAAGTGGGTTCTAAATATCGTGTTACAAGGCTACAAGTTCCATTTCCATACCCTGCCAAAGGCAAATGGCTGGCCAGATCTGCCAAAAAATCAGTGGGCAGAGGCACAAAAACAAGTCTAATCCCTCATGGACATAAGGGCCATTCAACAAGTGCCAGAGAAAGAGCCAGATGGCTTATCTCACGCCAGACAAACAAAGGCAACTGACTACCTATTTCAACATGTTAGCAACAAAGGTCCAGTTATCTGCAAGAAAATTTCTGCAGGCTTTGGGCTTCATGGCATCCTGCATCCTATTAATTCCATATGCAAGACTGCGTATGAGGAAACTTCAGTGGTACCTAAGTGTTTGGACTCAACATTGCCACAGCCTGGAAACCATAATTTCTGTCATTCCCTGCCTGCAACAGGAGTTTCGATGGTGGGGAAAGGCTTGAAACCAAAACAAGGGACAGCCATTCACATTAGCCCCAGCCAGGCAGACACTAACAACGGATGCATCAGATTATGCCTGGGGGGCCCACATGGCAGGAAGATATATTCAGGGAACATGGACCTCAAACCAAATGCGTCTACATATCAATCAAAAAGAGATGCTAGCTGTTCAAAATGCCCTAACAGCCTTCAAGGACCTACTTCATCCAGGACAACTACTGATAAAGACAGACAACACCATGGTCATGTGGTATATAAACAAGAAGGGGGGCACACATTCTTACCCTTTTTGCAGACTAGCTATGACTTTGTGGGACACAGCATTGACTTACCAAGTGCATCTGCAGGCACAATTCCTGCCAGGAAGGAAAAATACTCTGGCAGACAAACTAAGCAGAAACCTCATGGATCCCCACGAGTGGCAGCTGGATCCACAAGTCTTCAACATGATAACAGGGAAATGGGGATGCCCGGACATAGATCTATTTGCCTCCCCTCACAACTACCAACTAAAGAGATTCTGCACAAGGATTTATCACAGAGAAGCATGGAAAGTGGCTGCCCTATCCTTCAGCTGGAAAAACCGATCCGTATATGCCTTTCCCCCTCTGCCTCTCCTCCCCAAAGGTACTCCTAAAGGTCAGATAGGAGAAGCCAAAGATTATTCTGATTGCACCAGACTGGCCCCGCCAGCACTGGTACACAATATTAAGGAGCTTGTCTCAATGCCCAGCTTGGACCTTACCTCAAGTACCGCATCTACTATCCCAGCAAAACAATCAGATCCTGCACAGCCAACTCAGAACTTTAAACCTGGCAGCATGGTAAATAATGTAGTCATACAAAACACACCTCTCAGCAAAGCTGTGATGGATGTCATTTTGGAAGCCAGAAGGCCTAGTACTAGAAAATCTTATGCTGGAAAATGGAAGAGATTCTGTGCTTGGAACTAGGCACAAGGAACAGATACAACTGTGCCAAATATTCCTCAGATTTTACAATACTTAACTGAGATGCTGGACAAAGGCCTATCTTTCTCATCTATTAAAATTCATGCCTCTGCCATTTCGGCCCATTACAATGCAGAGCCACCAATCTTTTCTCATCCCTTATTAAAACAGTACCTCAGAGGAGCCAAAAATGTAAGGTCTCCAAGGAGATCACCAATTCCTGCATGGGACCTCAACGTCTTGGAAAAACTCACCCTGCCTCCTTTTGAGCCAGCTGCTACTGCGGATATAAAGTTTTTATCTTGGAAAACAGCTCTGCTCCTAGCAATAACGTCTGCAAGACGAGTTTCAGAGCTACATGCACTCATGGCTGTGGACCCTTTTATCATTTTTTATCCGGACAGGGTCTCCCTGAGGACAAACCCAACATTTATGCCTAAAGTGGTGTCCAGTGTGGCTCTTAATCAAACCATTCATCTGCCAACTTTCTATCCAAATCCACAGAACAAGGGGGAGAGAATTCTGCATTCTTTGGACGTACGTAGACAGCTTAGATTCTACTTGGACAGAACCAAAGTTTTCAGAAAGACAGAGCAATTACTAGTGGCATATGCTGCAAGATCACAAGGAAAGGCCATCTCAAAGCAGACTATTTCAAAGTGGATAGGCCACTGCATTCATTTCTGCTACTTATACCATGGCAAGCCAGAGCCTAAGGGCATTAGGCCACATTCCACCAGAGCTGCAGCCACTTCAGCAGCCTTTCTCAGGGGAGTACCAACCAAGGACATTTTAGAGGCAGCTATTTGGAGTTCAGTGCACACCTTTACAAAGCACTATCATCTGCCACTCTACTCTAAATCCAGGGCAGGCTGTGCCACTGCAGTTCTGCAGGGTCTTATAGCTGCCCCTAATGCTGTTTAGCTCCAGCCTCCCAACCATAGCTTTGGGAATCTACCCAAATGTAATGACTGCAACAGTGAAACATGAAGAACATAGTACAGTTGTGTACACTTACCATAAATGTAGATGTTCGAGTGTATTCACTGTTGCAGTCCAGGTTACCCACCTGCCATTCCCCCTTTTCTTTTGATGGAACCTATCTTTCCTTCTCTGATTTATACAACCTGTGTGGTGTATTTGCTTGTGGATGAAGGTAAAGTTCATATTGCTGCATGTAATTTTATATATAGATATAAATTTTGCCTACCCTTTTAGGGGGCACCTGACATCTGGGGCAAGAAAAACCTAAAGAAAATGGCTTCTGCTGCTTCTTTTATACCCCTGACGACCTGACGTCAGGGAAGGGGTGACGACAGCCGACGCAGGGCCTAGGACTTTGGAATTCAGGCCAACTGAAGACAACCTGCCAGCAGGATTACCCAAATGTAATGACTGCAACAGTGAATACACTCAAACATCTACATTTATGGTAAGTGTACACAACTGTACTTTGTCTTGTATCTTCCTGTAGGTTATTGGAAGTCCTGTCTGAAGATTGCATTACTTTTTGCTGAACATCTGCAGAACTCTCCCCTGGTAGTGTTTCTTTCTCATTTTTTGTAGCTGATTTTTTCCAGATCTTCTGTGTTTCTTTATTCCTGGCAGCCAGGCAAATTTACCCATAAACACAAGTGTAATGGCTTTCTCTGCTGAGTTTCTGTTTTCACACAGAGAGCTAGAAACAAGCTATTATTCAGTGTGCAGCCATCTTAGAAGTCTCTTGTTTAACAGTATTTTAAGAGAAGTACCAGCATCCTGGAAGAAAACGGTGGTGACGGTAATACCTAAGTAGGGTTAAGATCCATCAGATCTAGCTTCATACAGACCCATTTCAGTACTAAACCATGATTATAAAGTGTTTGTTTATAACAGCTGAAAGAGTGGCAAAAGTGATACCAAAATTAATAGATGTGGATCATTGTGGTTTTGTAGAGGGTTGGTAAACATTTGACATTATTAAGAGAACATTGATGATCCAGAGGGAAGAAGAATGTAATAAAATATCAGTGTTATTGGTGGGTCTTGATGCAGAGAAAGCATTTGATAGACTAGACTATTGGCCGCAGTGGTGCAGAGGTTAGCGTTGTCGCCTTACAGTAAGAGGTTCTCCCATTCGATTCTCGACTGGAGCACCTTCTGTGTGGAGTGTGCATGTCCTCCCTGTGGTCGAGTGACGTCTAAAGACATGCAGGTAGGTGCATGCGTGAATGGGTGTGCCTTCTTTGAATGTTGGGCATCGGGCTAGCAACTCAGCACCATAAAAATACACTGCCAATCATTAGCAGACTGGAGTTCCGCTGTGGCGAACCCTGACCGTGAAAAGTCGAAAGAAAGACTGGGACTTCATTAGCAGGGCAATGGAAGCATTTGCTTTCCCTGATACAATTATAAGGTTGATTAGGAGTATATATGATGGATTGAAGGCAAAAATTAAAGTAGGTAGGGTCCTCTCTCTGATAACTTCTGCTTGAGTAGAGGAAACAAAGCCAGGCAAGGTTGCCCGCTTTCCCCTTTGTTTGCATTATATTTAGAATAATTCGCAAAGAAAATAAGGGATTCACAAATTCAAGAATATATTTGATATGGTAGTCAGGAAAATCTGTCTCTCTTTACAGATAGTATTATTTTATACATGACAAAACCAGAAAGGGACATTACATTGTTGTGGGATATTTTAAGACAGTTTCAGATTTTCTCAGGATACAAAATTAATGAAGCTAAAACAAATGCAATAGTGCTAACATATGTACCCACACACATATTGGTCCAACAATATCCATTTTTATGGGGACATGATAAAATTAAGTATTTAGGAGCATGGATTAGAATGACTGTGTTATGGCAGCTAAGGGTATGTGGGAAGAAACTAAATAGATGATAATACAAAAACTGAGAAACTGGAAGCTTTGTTATATGGATATGGCTACTAAGATACAAGCAATTAAAATGTTTTTAGCCCCTTTAGTCCTATACACAGGTCAGGCATATTTTTATCAACCAGAGTAGAAGCTGTGAATAGCAATTAAAAGTGTTCAAGGGTTTTGTATGGGAAGGGAAGATAACAGTGGTCAAGTGGGATAAGCTGATTCTTCCAATAGAACAAGACGGACTAGGCTTACGCAATTTGAGGGGGTATTTTAGAGTAACACAGTTAAGACTCTTATACATAGCACAAGCAGAAGACTATAATTAATAGTGGAAAGGAATGATGACTATACGGGGGGAAGCTCATGAAATAAGGAAAGATTGGGATTCTGGATGCAGACTCTTAAGGAGAACGACAAAAATCATAGAGTATTATATTCATAAAATAGCAGGGAGTATTCTAAGAACTAAACCAGCATGATAATGGAGAAAAGAGAATCTGCCAATAGGGATGACTGTGGATAGGGATACAGATAATAAGCAAGAGGGGGCTGGAATTTATTGGAGAAAACTGGCAAAGGAACCAAGGTATTGGGAGCAAATAACTAGAAACGGAAAAGTAATAGAATGGGAAGAGGCCAAGAATTTATTTGAACTGCAGGTTAAAGATTGCCTTCCCTATCAAGGATTGATATTAGAGTATAGGAAAAGAGAAGGAAATAGGGGGCTCTTAAGTGAAAGACCAGCACTGGTAGAGTTTTTAATAGAATCTAGAACAGAAGCTGCCATTAAAGGAATAATTAGATGAGCTTATAAAATATTGCATGATAACTACGAGAATGAATCAGAGGAGCTTAGAAAGGATTGGGAAGAGAGGCTGGATAAGCAATTCACAAAAAGGCAATGGGGGGATGTATGTGCAGCTCCCAAATATGCAACAGAATCTAGAAGATTCAGTATCTTTGCCTGGAAGTGTTTGCATAGGTATTTTTTACCCCAAGTAGACTCCAAAGAATTTTTTCTCACTTGGATAGCAAATGTTGGAGGTGTGACAGGCAGGAAAGAGGTGGCTGGGAACATATTTTTTGAAGTGTAGAGAGCTGGCAGACTTTAGGGATTCCCTGTGAACTGCTGTGTCGGAGATTCGGGGTGAGCAGATTAGATTGACTGGGGTGATGATTTTTTTGAGGTACGATACAGAATTGCCTAGACATAGTAAAGCCTTGCTCAGTCTAATTATGGTGGCTGCCAAAAAAGCAATTAATAGAAAATGGAAATCAAAGTCAAGACCAACTTTATTCGAAGTAGAGAATATGTTAACAGAGATAAAGCAACTGGAATTGGAATCTTTAGAAAAGGGAAGGAGCAAACTAAATAGGAAAAATGGGATTTGTGGGAACGATATATGCAGAGAAAAAACAAGGTTTAAGAGGCAGGATTTGAATGAGCCATATGCTTAACTGACAATGACTGGATAGATTATAAGTGATGCATAACGTTTGCAACTACAGTTATTTCAGTGGTGTCTGTGATGTATAATGTTTGCAACTAAAGTGGTGTTTGTTTTTCCTTTATTTAAATGTAAGATTGCCTATGTCGTACGTGATAATTTAATAAAGATGTTTGTTGGGGAAAAAAATAGATGAGATAGAAAATCCCTTTGACAGTGCTGAAAAATCTTGAGATCCCCTGGATCAGCCTGCCCCTTTCATTCCACTTTTTGATCACCTCTCCAGCATAGAGGCCAAACGCTAAATCTGTTTCCATGGGGGGAATTTACACACACCATTTTAACATCATCTGGGAGTTTCTGAAAATGCAGTCGTGCAAACTTCCGTAAAACAGTACCAGTTGCCATAGCCGTGGAAGAAATATCAACAGAATCATACACACACTCCAAATAATAAGTAGTGACCTATGCAGTAGAAGCTAAGCTATTTAAAGCAGATTTTTCCTCACAAGAAGAAACTGCAGATAAAACATTCTTTGTACTTTAACAATTTGTTAGAACAAATTATAACATATGACCTTAACAGTTCAAAAGAATTTTGCACATTTTCCTCACACCTCTCAGTAATTTTCTCTTCCTTATTAGAGAGTAGGATTGCAATTAACCAAGTGCTTAGCATCAGTGGGCTCAACTAAAGATATAGCTGCTGGCTCAGGTTTGGAAGTAGTGTATACAAATTAAAAAGACAGGAATTTTATATATCCTATCTGCCTTTTAGGGGCTACTGGCTGACTTTTAGGAAAATTTCAGGCAGTAATAGGTTCATAGGTGTGTACTAAGCTAATGGCCCTGGAGCTTTTACAAGCCTAGCCCATAGATGTGCCCTGGCATCGTGCCACCCAACATTAGTTCCCAGTGTCTCTATCAAGTAGAGCCACTGGAGTGATCCCCGGGTGAACTTTCTGTTTCCTATCCACTCATCAAGATTTTTCTTGAAGAGGGCCAGTGAGGTACTCTGCTTGACATGTATGGGAAGTCTATTCCAGAGCATGGGCAGTCTCTGGCTTATGACCCTGTCTCTCCAGCATGTTCTGTTGATTGTGGTAATGAGTTTGAGGTCTCTGGTGCATGTAGTGTGGAGGGATTGGGATTTCTTTAGATGTAGCATTTCTAACAGAGCTGAGTCAGACATGGCTTTGTAAGTCAGGCAGAGATCGCCTCTTAGTAGATGATATGAGAAAGAGAATAGCTTGAGTTTTTTTGAGTCTGTCCGTGTAGGACATGTGTTTAAGGCCTAGGACCATCTTCGTGAGGTACTTTTGTGGCCTTTCATGCTGTTGCATGTGTCTAGTGAGGTACATGCCAAATGGGACATTTTACTCGATGACTGGCCTAATGAGGAAAGAGTAGAGAGAGATGATAACCTCTTTCTTCCTGGATGCAAAACCCTTGGTAATGAGATGTGTCACATAGAAGGACTTTCTGATGACAGTGGCAATGTGGCGGTCAAAGGAGAAGTTGCTGTTAACCCATGCCCCCAGATCTCTTATAACACCTTCAGTGGGCACCCATCTATGTGGTAATTAGTGAGAACTGAGTTTTTACCAAAGGAGATGACGATATTTTTTATCATTAAGCTTAAGGTCATGGTTTTGACACCAGTCATTGGTCTCAGTGAGGCCTTTCTGTAGGATGTCTGCATCACTTAGGGAATTAATAATTAATCTCAGCTTGAAGTCGTCTGTGAACTTGGTCAGCCAGAGTCCCTTTGTGTTGGCTTGGACTTCTGAGAAGTAGATGCCGAGCAGGAGAGGACCTAGGACCGATCCCTGTGGGACTCCACTCATGACTGGTCAACAGTCTGACTTTGAGTCCACTACTTTCACACTGTGTTCTATCTGTGAGCCAATTTGTTACCCGCCTTGTGATATAGGGGTTGATGCCTAGTTTGGTGAGTTTATCAATAATTCCTGAGTGAGGAATGATATCAAAGGCCTTGGCCAAATTACCTCATACTCTACAGTACTTAACAGAAATGCTCCACAAGGGCCTATCTTTCTTGTCAATTAAAATTCATGCCTCTGCCATTTCAGCACATTATAATACTAAACCCACCACTCTTCTCTCACCCGTGCTAAAGCAGTTCCTCAGAGTGGCCACAAATTTAATACCCACCAGGTGAGCCCCTACTCCAGCCTAGGACCTTAACTTTGTATTAGAAAAGCTCACTCTCCCTCCATTTGAGCCAGCTGCAACAGCAGAGTTGAAATTCCTTTCTTGGAAAACAACCTTGCTTCTAGCCATCACTTCAGCAAGAAGAGTGTCTGAATTACAGACCCTCATGGCAGTGGAACCTTTCATTATCTTCCATGCAGAACAGGGTTTCCGTTGGGACTAATTCTTCCTTTATGCCCAAGGTGGTGTCTAGTGTGGCCCTAAATCAGTCCATTCATTTTTTCCGTAATCCATAAAACAAAGGGGATGAATACTGCACTCTCTGGACGTGTACAGACAACTTAGATTTTATTTGGACAGGACTAAGCCCCTCAGAAAATCTGAACAGCTGCTAGTTGGCTTTGCTGCAGGGGCAGAAGGGAATGCCATTTCAAAGTACACCATTTCCAAATGGATAGCTCATTGCATTCATTTCTGCTACAAGCACCATGGAAAACCTACCCCACGGGGGATAAGATCACATTCCACCAGGGCTGCATCTACCTCTGTGGCTTTTCTCAGAGGAGTCCCTACCAGGGACATCCTAGAAGCTGCTATGTGGAGCTCTCTACATACCTTCACCAAGCATTACCACATGCCTATCTTTTCTAAATCCAGAGCTGGATTTGCCACTGCAGTCTTGCAGGGCTTAATAGCTGGCCCTAATACTCTTTAACTTCCTCCTCCCTTCCTTAGCTTTGGGAATCAACCCAAATGTGATGACTGCAACAGTGAAACGCGAAGAACATAGTACAGTTGTGTACACTTACCATAAATGTAGATGTGCGAGTGTATTCACTTTTGCAGTCCTGGTTACCCTCCCTCCAGCCCCCTGACTTCTCTTGGCTCTACCTTTCCTTCTTCTTTGGTATATTTATTTTTTCTGGTTTATTTGCTTGCTTTTTGATGTGGGTGTACCATACCATATAATTGCTTCCCATTGCGGGGGCACCTGACATCCGGGGCAAGAAAAACTTATGTAATGGTGCCGGCTGCATGTTTTATACCCCTGACGTCATGGAAGAAGCGACAGCATCTGCAGAAATCCGAAGACTCTGGTATTCAGGCCGGCTGAGGGCTACCTGCAGGCAGATAACCCAAATGTGATGACTGCAACAGTGAATACATCAAATATCTACATTTATGGTAAGTGTACACAACTGTACTTTTCTTGTTGAAGTGGGCCTGTATGAAGCTGGATCTGATGGAAGTTTAACCTCTTTATTACAGCTACCACTGTTTTTTTTCAGGATGTTGGTACTTCACCCTCCTCTTAAAATACTGTTAAACAAAACCTTCCAGATCTTTGCCAGTTTTTTTTTTTTTTTAACCTCCTAGCTTCCAAACTTCCACTGGAATAACGTCTATTCTTGGGGACTTTCCCGAAGATTGGTTATACATCACCATTTTTCTCATCTCCACCTATCATAACTGTTAGTAATTGAGCCTCATCTACCTCTAACCTTTGCATAATTAATTCTTCCATATGCATTTTAATTAGTACCTTTCATGCTTTCCATATTTTTCTGCTTTATACAGACTTTAATAGAATTTCTGGAATATTTTTAATACTTTTACAGGATCTCGTTATTTTCCCTGTTGTAGGCTCCCGAAGCTTAGCTGCAGCCCATTCTACTTTCTGTTGCCCGAGTTGTTGTGCTAAAAGTTTTTGTGCTCTAGAGTTATTATCAAAGACAGCTGATTAACAGCAGTCTTTCTAAAGTCATGCATATTATAGAGGTAATCCCTTATTTTCTGTTTAGCATTCTGCATTTGCTCTTCTTTTTCTGTGAAATTCCCCCTTTATTGCATTACGTTAACATTTGTCAGTCCCTGTTAATAATGCTTGTTGCTTCTTACCCATATCTCCCTTTTTTATTTCCACCCTATTTTTAATCTCCATTTTTAATTTTATCCCACTCTCAGAAGAAAATTCTATCCTCTCTAATAGCTCCTGAATAGTTTCCTCTACCCATTCCTTAAATTCATCTCTTTTCAACAGGTAGCTGGAAAGCACCAGTGTCTCATTTTTTATTTCATTACCCTGTGTTTTATTTTAGTTATTATTGGTCCATGATCTGAAGTAGTTATTGGCTGTGTATTAAGATCTCCGGTGAAGTGCACATGTTCATGTGAAATGTAAATTCTGTCTGGGGGTATATGTAAATTCATTCTGAACTCCTAGTACTGACGTCACATCTTCCATGCCAAATATTTTCATAAATTTATCCAAAAATCTACCTCTTTTGTTATATTTTCCCTTAAGGGCCCTCCAGACACATCTTCACTGTTGCAAATCAAATTCCAGTCCCCACCTATAAGTAATATTCCTTGCTGAAAGCTGATTGTTTCTCCCAGAGTTTTCTTAAGCTCCATTATAGCAGTTATAGGTGGAATATAAATACATGCCAGTGTAATCCTCCTCCCTTCCCAGTAGCCCTTAGTACAACAAATCTACTATTATTAGCTTTTTTATCCTCTTCTGTCACTACTGGAGCACCTCCTGCAATTACTGTAAGTACACTTCTTTTCCTTTGTCCCAGTTATTCCACTGAATAACCATTCTGAAAACCTTTCTTTATCAAATTGACATGTTCAGTTCTTTCCAAGTATGTCTCCTGTAGCATAGCTATTTGCACTCTACATTTTTAATATAGTTCACTACTCTTTCTTTGTGTTTATCTATGAGACCATCGACATTTAAATGTATTACAGAAAGCAGTATTGTATTAAAAAGTTATTACTTCCACCTTTTATGTATAGCAGCTTTTTTGTTAAATGTCTAGTTCCAACTTGTTGTGTTACATGCAGATATTGTTTGGCAAACTGATATTTTATACAGTTGTTTCTTGTCACTTCCATTTGAGCCTATGTTACATCTTACAAAACATTTTCTTTTATTGAAAGTCCTCCAAAAAACACACCCCAATACCACCTAAACTATTGACTTAACACACAAAGCTGTGTACATCTTCAAGTATTAAAGTTTTTACCCACCTAATAGGAACAAATGTTCCAAACTTACAGCCATGGTCTCAGACTTACTTTAACATTAAAAAGAGAGAGAGAGGTTATCCTTGTTAAGACATGTGGTGCAGCCAGTGCTCCTACTAAGTGCTGTATGGTTTTGTCAGCTGAGTAAACACTTGAATGCTTTCAGAGAACATTATCTGCTAGCCATTTCTCTTTATCAGATTGTCTCCTGGAGACTTGAGGACCAGATACAAAATTGCTACTAAGCATACATTTATTTGCTAGGAAAAGCCTTATAATATTCAGTATTCTTTTTCATTTACTTGCTTTCTCTTAAAACCTCTTACTAGATCAAGCTAAGGTACTTAATCCAGTCATTCCCCTATGCAAGAATAAGAAAAAACACATTTTTTTCTTCTGTCATGCTCTTTTAACCAGACTTCTTTTTTAAATTGACGTGCCTACATCTCTTAAAACTGAACAGAGAAAAAGAGAGAAGAGAGAAAGATAAAACAGAAACACTTGTTTACATTAGTATCCCCATTACACTTAAAAATAACTGAGAAAACTTTACTTTGCAGCATGCAAAGGCAATCGTGCAGTATAAAAATAGTACCTTTAAGCAAAAACATGTTTACTTATAGTTAACTTCCTCCCTTCTCTTTCCCTCTACAAAATATTTTTCTGAACATTAATGACATAAAGTAGGGCATATGCTTTGGTGTCCTTCTCTCAAGCACTTTCTGTTGAAACATTGGAAAAAGTTTTACTGGCACAGTCTCTCTATGGTCTTTATTACCAGAAGAACAAGATGCAGAATCTTCTTTTGTTTCACAGTTCACTTTTTGTTAGACAAACTTTATATTTCCTTCTTAGCATGTACTTCATCAAAAAATGATGTCCCTCCAGGGAAGAATATTTTCAAGATAACTGGGTACAGCAGTTTGAATATCACGCCTGCTTCCCGACAGTTCCTTAATAGTGGTATAAATTTACTACAATTCTGCCTGGTGTACAAATAATAATTCTCCACCAACATTCTGCTGTCTCCAACTTTTAGTACTTTTTTCTTCTGCAACATTTTTGTCAGAATCAACTCCTTCTGCTGGTGGGATTGCATCTTTACTATTAAAGGTCTAGGTTTCTTTCTCATAGCCAGGTTTGGAGCATGCAAATGATGTGCCCTTTCAATTAACAGCTCCTGCTGTGGAATACCACTCGAGTTGCTTATTTGTGCTTTCATAAAATTAATGCATTCTGTTTCTTAGAGCTTCTCTGGTTTAGCAGAAAATCTCAGGTTTTCATGTGTGTTCTGTCCTCTAATTCTGTTATTTTTTGAAACACCTCTTCTTGAGCAGTCTCCTATTCAGCCAGCCATTTCTTCATTTCGACCTCTGATTTTTGCAGTCATCTCAATGTCTGTTTAAAGCTTCTTCCATTTTTTTCCAGCCTTTTGTTGTTTGAGTTGATGTACTCCATCAGTGTTTTGTTTATTTTAATCAAGTCTGTGTGCAGTTGTCTTATACTTTCCTCTAGGTTACTGGAAGTCATATCTGGAGCTTGCATAGCTTTTTGCTGAACAGCTGCAGTACTTTTCACAGTCAGTGTTTTTTCCTCACCTTTTGAAGCAGATTTTCCATCAGGTCCTCTATTTCTTTTGTCCTTTCATCCTGGCAGTGCACTTACTAGTCAGTTGCTGAAATATATACAGAAGTATAAATCCACTGGCTTTGTCTCTGCTAAGGTTCTGTTTTCACACTGGGAGCTAGAATTAAGCTGTTAGTCAGTGGCAGCCTTCATGCAAGTCTGTCAGCTTTAAAGATTATTCTGGACAGACCATCAGTCTGTTGCATAATTCATGTGCATATTTGTCCACAGACAACATGCACACCAGTGAACAGCTCTGACAGTCATCTTTTTGCATGCCTTTAGGAGGTGGGAGAAAACCAGAGAATCCTGAGACAATCCACGTGGGTACAGGGAGGACATGGCAGATTCTACGTAGACGTCATGTCAGCTTAAAACTGAACTGGAGAACCTCATTGACATTTTATTTATCTTATTTTGCCATCACAAGGCATTATCATCAACTTTAAAATGGTTATGTATTAGTACTAGAATTTTCAGAAAAGGATGTCTTGGAAGCAGAAGGGTTCATATTCCAGTATGTTTGGTGGGACATGGGGCTGTGCAAAGCTGAAACAGAAGTATATAATTAAAGGCAAGAATTAGTAAAGAAAAGCAAAGTTCATTATGTTGTATTAGCAAACATACTGCTTGGCAGCACTTGCCTCATTGGGAACCTGTTTTTCCCGTTTTGATTTAGTAGTATTTTCCCCTGTATTGCTTTAGTAGTAGTAAAATTGTTTTCCATTTTTCTAGGTGACAAGATGGTTACCTGATCATCTGGCAGCTCACTGCTGTGGCTGTGATAGCAAATTCTGGTTGGCCAGCAGAAAACATCACTGCAGGTAATAATAGTTGAATGTTGGTTGTCAGAGCTTGTCTGTGTTCTAAAACACGGCTTCACTGTCTGGAAGCCCCATTCATTGTGATACAGGATGAGAGTATAGAATTCTTGACCTACTACTGAATGACAACAAACCCACCTACTGACAGAGGTTATAACTTTTAAAAACATAATTCCAAAAATGTTGGATTGTGTAGTGTAGCTCTAACATAAATTGGCTATTCTTAGTACAATCTTTGTATTGATAAAAATAGTAAAATAAGACTATTGCATCAGTGAAGTGTTGCTACCATGCATCTTTTTATCCTGGATCGTAATCTGTGAACATAGAAAGATTGGCCACGTATGTTTATTGCAGTCAACATATGACCAGATGATGCATCATCTGCCAGTGTAAGAACAGCTTTGGTTCTCTTGAAAGAAGAATTAAGAAGAGAGAGAGGTTACAAAATATGTGAATATACATAGCTTTTCTCTTTACCTAGTGTTATGAAAAGTTATGGCAGCCATAACCTTTTGTGTTCCACTGACATGTATTACTGATAAAAGATAACATTGAACTTGTTCTTGGAAGTAAAACAACAGTGATTGTGCTCTTAGATGTAACAGAAAATATCACAATGAGCAACATTCATTAACAGTGGTAAGTATATCCTTTTTAAAAACTTTACAGAGATGTTAGTAATTGCTTTTACTGGCCCTTGTTTTTTCATTATAGTCCATAGCACTTCAGGCTTTAATCCGTTTTATTACTACAGACCATGGTTTCGGACACTGAAGACCCTGCAACTGCTTCTGTTTTTGTTGCCTTTCTTTAAAGGATTGTTATATTCAACATGGTTTCACATATCTTAGTGGCGTTTTCAAGGGTAGATACTGAGAAACATAACTGTATACATTTTCATTTGATTGTGCTCCAAGCTTTAAAAGCAATGGAATAGATAACCTTTTGAAGTTTGATGGAAATTGTTTTATTAATCTTTTTTTTTTCTGGCACAGTATTTAAAAACCTTACTTACAGAAAAAATGTTCTAGATAATCTTAACTGCTTTTTTTTTTTATTTAAAGAAAAGCCTTTATTAAGCAGTAATAATGTTGAAAAGAATTACAAATCACTCAGTCTGGTAATATTTGTCAATTTAAAGTTTTTAATTTGATATTCTGTGGTTAGAAGAATCTGTCCATGGTTAAGAATTGTAGCAGATCCCTATAGCAACCAATTGAACAGACACCACCTTTTAAATTTAACCCTTTAAATTGTTGGGCTACAATTTTCCATTATTCGTGTGGGGTCTTACATTGTACCAAGTTGTATTTGTTACTGCAGAAGGAAGCCTGTTTTATTTTTCTCTTTTAATGCTTATGTTTGTTGTAATATGTTTGTTTAGTTAAGCGAAGGATGGTTTGTTTTGTAGTGCCTTTCTTTTCCCGATTAAGCTGTTGTGCCATGCATTTAAATGGTCTTCTGCTTGATGATTTGAATTGTTTTAGTTACCAATAGGAAGCGAAGTTGTGTAACCCCAGAAGGCTTAATTGTCAAGGTACCAAGTTATTGGATACGTCATTTGTAAGGAATAAAGAAGAATTTGTGTGATAGTTGGGTTTCCATTTTGCCATTTCCTTTTTTATATTACTGAACTCCTTGTTACGGATTTGTGCTTTCAAAATTCAAGTAATACATTCCTGGCCTATTGCACTTTGTCGGCTTAATGCATAAAGGCACAGGACATGCTCCCACTTTGTTTATTAGTTAGTTCTAGTGCTGTTTGATTTGTAAACGTGTAGCATATTTGTCATGGCTGGGTTGGAGAATGCCTTGTAGAGTAGGCATAAATCTCCCCTCAGTAGTATGTAGCAGACAAGGCTTTGCGGTGGTCCATATAGGACATATTATTTACACCTTGTATTCTTTTAATGAGGAACCTCTCTGGCTGCTCCATTTGGTGCAAATGCCTTTTCAGGTACATGCTGAAGGGTGCATCGTACTCTATTAGTGGTCTAATAAGGGCTGAGCATGGTAGAACTATGATCTCCTTAGATCTGGACATCATGCCCTTACTTATAAGTTACACCACACAGAAGGATTTTCTCACTTCCATGAACATGTAATGGTCAAAGTTCAGGTTACAGACAACCTGAGTTTAAGTCCCTTACCACTGGGTATTCTCTTAGGGGAATGTTATCAGTGTTGTAATTTGCAAGGGTGGTTGTATTCCCATATGATCTAATTATGCATTTTTTGCATGGAGTTTTAGGCAATGGTTCTGGCACGTTATTTGTCTGTGTCTTGGAAGATAACTGTATCTTTGGAGGATTCACTGATTGCATCCAGCTTGCAGTTATCAGCAAATTTGGTCAACCAAAGGTCCTCTCATTTACCTTGACTTCAGAGAAGTATATTCCAAACAGGAGAGGTCCCGGTACCAAACCCTGTGGGACACCACTAAGTAACAGGCCTATTGACAGAGGTGGATTCCCTCACCTTCACTTCATATGCCCTTTCTGTGAGCCATTTGGCTATTCATCTGGTGAGGTAGGGATTTATGCCTAAATTTGTGAGTTTGTCTACAATACCAAAGTGCGGTATTGTGGCAAATGCGTTTGCTGGGTCAAGGTAGTGGGTATGTACCATTTTGCACTTGTCCATGGGTCTAGTGACCTTTTTGAAGAAGTCTGCCAAGTTTAGTAGGCATGACCTGAGCTTGACAATACTGAACTGGGATGGGTCCAGTGTTTGAAGATTTCCTATGTCTTTGTTTTTCTTTTCATGGCCTTGCATATTAGAGTGGTTAAACCTGTAGTCTGTAGTTCCATGGTTTTGTTGATGGTCTGCCTTTGTGCAGACGGGTGGCAGTTGCAGTCCTCCATTCTCTAACAACAAAGCCTGTCTGGAGGCTGTAGTTGAATAGAGATTCTAGTGGGCCTGACAGGTCATGTTTCAAGCTATTTAGGAGACTTTCTGAGATATTATCAGAGTCCATTGATGCAGTGTTTTAGCGCTGGAGAGTGCAGTGCAGACTTGTTATTTAGTGATAATTGAGGGAGAAATGGTAGAGAGGATATTTCCTGGGGATGATGATGGTGAAATTGGAGCTAAAGTTATCTGCCAGGAAATGTGCTTGGTTTGGTATAGGAAGGTCCATTTAATATTAATTCAGCACACTGCTGGCTGTTCCCTTTAAGGTTAAGTACATAACTTAAAAATTCCTTATGGTTATCCCTTGGCCTGGAGGACTTGATTAGTCCTGAGTTGCTTGTTGAGACTGATGGAGTTTTTTTTTCTTTTGGGTGTGTGTTTTGGGCATAGTCCTTTGTTATACAGCCTATTTATAGTAGGGGTCCACCAAGAGGGCTAGTTTTTTGGTATTTGTCTTAAGTTAATTTTGCTTGGAACTGCTGTTTCTATGCAGTTATTTACAATGTTGTACAGGGTTTCCATAAACACTTCTGCAGAGGCCACGATATTCTCTGAATTTGGGAGTGGAGCTTAGAATTTAGCTATGCATTTACTTAATAGGAGGTTGTTATCCTTGGAAAAGTTCTTAAAGGTTCTTTGGTTTGCTGGGAGTTCATCCTTTATATTTATTTCAAGGGTTTTCGCTTTGTGATCCAATCTTACTAGTGAGGACATTACACGAAGGGATGTGCAATGTTCCTTCATTTTTGAGTACCAGATCCAGTATGTTTGCACCCCTGGTAGGTGTGCAGACCAGCTGTTCAAGGGTGTTTGCATTGACAAAATCCAGGAATCTTTGAGCATGCATGTTTGGGCTTGTGTATGTATCCCAACCTATGGTAATATAGTTGAAATCACCCATGAATATGGTGTTGGGCTAATGGGAGTGGCTCCATTATATTCAAGTATGTCGTATAGTTATCCTGAGTCATAGACAGAGACCTATAGCTAACAAGGATATGGTATTAGACTTTACCTAAGTTTAGTTGAACAAGGGGTAGCTCAAGCATGTCATATTGTTTGACCAAGCTTGAGGTGTGCTTACTTTTTATGTAGATTGATACACCTCCAACTCTTGCCCCTCTTGTGCAGTAGCTGGCCTAAATGTGTGGAAGGAATTATAGCCTTGTACTGTCAGGATGCTTTCCCCATACCTTTAAACCATGTCTCTGTAACTGCATAGATGTCAGCACTTTCCAGGGTGAGGAGTGCTTCCAGGGAGTGAAGCTTCTTGATGAGATTCCTAGCATTTAGCAGTAATCTATTTAGTTTATATTGTGTAGATATTGTCTAAAAAAAAAAAACACTATAGGAGTGGATAATGTCTTCCCCAATGTCTGAAAGCCTAGTGGAGACAGTTGCAGACCATCCTTGGCAAAGCAGCATGGTCCATCAATCAGGTCCTCCCAAACTGACAAATATCGGACCTCCTTATAATGACACCAGCAGCTAAACCAATTGTTAGTCAGTCATCTTCTGTTTATATCATGGTATCATCCTTGGAGAAAGTAAAATGCTGCTCAGTGCTAGATTTGTACCTGCCTGAGAGAGACTGTCTTAAAGCTCTGTCATGTCTCTCTTCATATAGTCCAGGGAAGTACCTCTCAGGTCATTAACGTCAGTGTGGACTGACAGAGTATTGCTGGTACCTGAGGTTTAATGTCCTGAGTGTATATTGTGTGATCTGGCAGAAACATGTCCCTGATAGGCAGTTGACCCTGACTGTGTACTTGCTCAGCCTGGTGAGGGGGCATCAGTGTGTCTCACAGTAGTCTCCCCATTCATGAATATATTGGATTATGTGACAATTTGCCTTAAGGAGCTTAAAGGCTGAGACATTGTGAAATGTGGCTGTATGCATCTTGGGGAATGTTGTTTTTGTAGTGTGTTTTGGAAGTTGCTGAAGGCAAAGTATGGGGGAGTCCTTTGAGGCTTGTGTAGATTGTTTTAAGATCCTCAGCATATGTGAGTTTGTGTCTGACCCATAGTAGCTGTAGTGTTTGTGGTACTGACAAACTGGAGATATCGCAGTCTGTATGCAAAAGTTTTGCCTCCAAATATATAGTGTAATCTCTCTTCCTTACTGTGCCAGTCTGCTAAAGAATAAGGTGGTTGTCAGTAAATATAACACAGTTGCTACATTGTATCAAGATGCCTGTCTCTACCAGGCTGGCTGAAGAGACTGTAGAAAAGTGCGCATCCGTGACTGTAGATCCTCTTTTGTGATCTGTGAGAGGTGATGTAGTCGGGGTTTTGAGTTGTTGGACTGGAAGTTGAGGTTTAGGATTGATCTAAAACAACACACTCTGTGTAATGCTTCTCAGTAGGCAAACCAGCTGCTCTATAGTCAGCTAGATACTTGAGAAAATAGCCAAAGTTTTATATGGACAATTATAAGTCTAGATGCTTGCTTTTATACAGGACACTACAAACCACTGCTGCACAGCTCAGCAGAGGTTATGGGAGATGAGTTAGAGAAGAATCCAATACATAAATAGTAAAAATCGCAGTATCAGTGTATATATAAGATTCAGATACTGCAGTAATTCACAATTCTATCACCATTGTGCTGTGCGTGATACTACAAGCCTAAGGTTCCCATGCTAAGTAAAATGCAAACAGAAGAAATGCAGTAGAAATGGAATAAATGAGGCTCAGATCCTGCAGCAATTCACAACTCTGTCATTGTTATGGGTTATAGAAGAAGGCTAATGCCCCCAGACCAAGTAAAATACAGACAGTAAAAAGTGAAAGAAATGAGGCTCAGATCCTGCAGCAACTCAACAATTTTCCCACTACAGTGAGGGGTACTACAAGATTGAGGTCCTAGACCAAGCTAAAAATGCAGAACAGTTGACTTTTAAGTTAAACAAGGAAAATGCAGAAAAGAACAGTACACCATTCAGATTAACACACTGAATATTTCAGTGTGCACTAATTGTAATTAGATTATATAAAACCAAGCCGAAATTGAGCTTTAAGAGTCAAATGGGAGTGCTTTATCAATTTGAACTGTTAATGTCCAGTAGAAAGCACTCTCCACGTCAAGCAGAATACCTCATTAATCCTTTTTAAGCACAACCTGGATAACTGGATGAGGAACAGAAAATATACCTGGGATTTCACCTCTGTCCCCTGCTGGACAGTGGCATCAGGTGCTGACTTGTTGGAACACAGGCAAAATTCTTGGCTAGGCTTGTAAGGGCCTCAGGGCCAATACCCTAGTAATGTTCTGTGAGCCTAACACTGGGAGTAGGGTTGCCACCTTTCCTGCCCCCAAGTTCCGCCTATCTTGTGATGTCAATATCAACGAGCGGAAACGCCTTCTTTTTCTGTTCCTGATGCCTGCTTTCAGCTGATTTGCTATGCTTTTCTGTAAAAAAGCATAGTAAATCAGCAGATTACAAACTATGATAGTTTGTTTCCTTTTTTTTTGAAACAGAATACCGGAGTTTGTACAGTGTTTTCCGGACTACTGGAGAATCAGTTTGATTTCCGTATAGTCCAGAAAAAAAATGGATAGGTGGCAACCCTAACTGGGAGGGCTTGCAAACTCTTAATTTACAATAGGGGCAGGCAGCTAAATGGCAACCCAGTTTAAAAACCTAACAAGAGGTGGGTGGAATAAAATTAAAAAAAAAATCCAGAAATCAATAGTGTCAAACAGCAATTTTTAAACTCAGAGCTCTTGTCGCTGAAGAGGAATGTAGGTGAATACCTTAAATAAGAAAACTGTTATTCAGCTCCTCCCACTGATTAGCTAGATCTACTCAATGAATGCAAAAGGAATGTTTAACTGATCCTAGACAACAACTTTTAAGACTTCAAGAAAAAAAAAACTTTGCAGTATAGCAAAGTTTAAAATACAACAAACTAATTTAAGAGTACAAAATCAAAAAGTTATGGAAATATCCAAACCTTAAATGTAGAAAATCCAAAAATCAATGCAGTCAAACAACAGTTTTAAGCTCAGAGCTCTTGTAACTCTGCATATACTTGTAAGTGCTGTACACCTACCCCTCCTGTCTCTTCTCCATTTCACTAGTGATTCAGACAAGCTTCATTGGTGGTAGAGTCCGATATTTACACCAGTGCATTGCTTATTAAAGAAGTGGGTGTCTTACTGCCCATCATTCTGGATCATTGTTTAGCAAGTCATCCCATCCCATTCTACCATCTGTCTTAACTATAGTCACTCTTCTCCAAAAACTGCCCAGTCTTCTCATCAGAACCAGCAAGCAGTTACTTTACAAACTCTTTAGAAGAATCGTATGCCCTTCCTTAGATCATTGCTGCAGTATTCCAAACTATTAAGTTATCTCACCAAATAACCTTGACACCCAGCTGGGGTACCAAAGCCAAATCCTTCCATAGAGCAATACATCTGACATACGACCTAAACCTGTGCATATAAGGAAACATAAGTAGTTGTATGAGTGTAAATCCTCAGACTGTCTTGCCTCCAATCCAGATGCAGGCCTCCCCATCTGTTCTGTTCTACATATGGTTGCTGATACCATTGGCCTTCACTGGTTCAGATAAATACCCCATTGGGGAACCTTCTTTTCTTTGTCTCAGTTGTATTGCTGTTTGTAGCTCTATTACATATCAGCTAGTAGGGAAATGTGATTGTGGTAGGCAGATTCCCTACAAGAATCTCAACTCCCAGTGCCTTTTCTGCCTAGGTGCAGAGCATGATTATAAAAATTGTATGACCTGTCAGTCTTTGGTTTGTAAGACCTTAAGAACTTGACTTTCATCTCCCAGTTCATATTTAGAAACTCTGCATCTTAAGTGCCTCACCCAGGTTAAGATGGCAGACCCCTCTACCCCTGACATCCTATTCCAACAAATCACCGGAACCACCATGATGTATAAGAAATAATTTTATTTGGAACAGAACAAGCGCTTTCACGCACCTAGCAAGTGCGCTTCATCAGGTTACATTTAACTAAGACAAATGCTCTCATTATATACTATAAAGCACATCCCAATTAACAGATAATTTGGTGGGTAAAATCAATTAAATCCACTTTGAGTTAAAATTAAAGTTATATACACCATTTATAAAAGTCATGTTAAAATAAAATGCTACAAGCCATCTTCAAATTTGATACCATGTTTCCCATGTAAATATAAATATAAGACGAAACAATTTATCGTTTGGATACTTTTCATATTAGAGCATTATCGATCCTAAAAACCTCAATCTTATAGATCTCATTTGTCAATTTCATAAATTTACATAGTAAAAACAGTGACACATATCCTGTGAATAACTAATATTCCATGAAACTTATATCAAGCGTGTGTAAAGTGTTAACTATTATTATACCCAAAGTCAACAAAACTGAGGAAATACAAATGTGAAATCCCAGTCAAAACAGGGAAGGGAAAAAAAGCATAGAAAGGAACAATGATGGATAAGAAGGAAAGAAGGAAGGAAAGGTGAAAAGGGGGGAGGGGGAAGGGAAGGAAGGAAGAAAGGAAGGGAGGGAAAAAGGAGAGAAGATAAAGGAAAAGAAGGGGGGGGAGGGAAATGGGGAAGAGGGAGGAAGGGAGGGGGGGCAGGATGTCTCTGGCGAAGCATTGTAGCTTGTCAAGCATGTCATCCCAGGCAGACAGATACTGGATCCCCTTTGAATAACACCAGAAGCTTAGCCAATTGTTGAAGTTGATCATCTTATCCTTGTACTGTGGTATCATTTTTGAGGTCACTGTGGACTTCAAATTCCTGTACAAGACCTTGTCACAGGCTTCGAAGATGGCTACACACTGAGTAGCACCTTAATTCTGAGTCTCCCAGTTTGAAAAGAAAAGCTTAGCAGAGAAAGCCAGTGGACCTAGATTTCTGGGTAAATTTCAGTAACTAGTTAGTAAGTCCACTGCCTGGATGCCAGGAAAAAAGAAACGTAAAGGACTTTGAAGAAAATCTGCTACAAAAGGTGAAGAAAAACAAAGACTGGGAGAAAATACTGCAGCTGTTCAACAAAAGCAGTGCAAGTTCCAGACATGACTTCTAGTAACCTAGAGGAAAGTAAAAGGCAGTTGCACTGGTTAAAATAAATGAAACACTGATGAAGTACAGCAACACATACAATAAAAACTGAAAAAAAATGGAAGAAGCTTTAAAGTTATTCGGGTAAGGTGACAGAACTACAAAACTCAGAGGTTGAAATGAATAAAAGGCTGGCTGAATAGGAGTGGACAAGAAGAGATGTTTCAAAAACTAATAGAATTGGAGGACAGAACATGTAGGGAAAACCTGAGATTTTCTTCTGTGTCAGAGAGGCTGGAAGGAACAGACTTTATTAATTTTATGAAAGCACAAATAAGCAGCTGGATTAGAATTCCACAACAGGAATTGTTAACTGAAAGTATATGCTCCAAATCTGGTTACTAGAAGACAACATAGACCTTTAATAGTAAAGATGCAGTCTTATCAGCAGAAGGAGTTAATTCTGATAAAACTGTGGCAGAAGGACAAAGTACGAAAAGTAGGAGACAGCAGAGTGTTTGTGGAGAATGACTACTCATTGTACACCAGGTAGAAGAGGACTAAGTATATTCAATTATTTAAGGAATGTTGAGAAGCAGGAGTGAGATTCAAACTGGTCTACCCAGCCATCTTCAAAATATTTTTCCCTGGAGGTACAACATTTTTTGATGAAGCACATGCTAAGGAGGAAATATAAAAGTTTGTCTAACAAAGGGTAAGCTGTGAAACAGAAGGTAGTTCTGTTTCATGTTCTTCTGGTGATGAGAACTACAGAGAGACTGAGCTGGTGAAAATTTTTTCCATTGTTTCAACGGATAATTCCTGAGAGAAGGTATACAACATAAGAGTAGACTAGAAGAACCGAGAATATGTTGGGAATGAAACAGAGGCAGGATTAGGGAGATGGTGATGAACAGGAATAAAGCTAGTAACTTGGAAGTTGACAAATGTGGGGCAATAAAGCAATAATTATATTTGTGAAACATGACAGAACAAGAAAATCTGAAAATATGGAACTTCTTTGGACTTCGTTAAACTTGTAGGTGACTTTAAAGCATATGATATGCTTCATGTTATTAATGTTCGGGGAATAAAATCAGTAACCTGGAAAATGGCAAATATGGGATTACAAAGCAATAATTATACTTTTGAAATATGTCAGAACAAGAGGATCTGGAAATATTGGATTTTTGTGAATGTTGTTAAATACGTAGGGAACTCAAACATATAGTGGATGTAAAAAGTATACACACCCCTATTAAAATGTCAGGTTTTTGTGATATAAAAAAAATGAGACCACAATAAATCATTTAAAAACTTTTCCCACCTTTAATGTGACGTATAACCTCTATGATTCAATTGAAAAACCAACAAATCTGTTAGGGGGAAAAGTATAAAAAAAAATTAAAAAAAGTACAATAAGCTGGTTGCATAAGTGTGCACACCCTTAAACTAATACTTTGTTGAAGCACCTTTTGATTTAATTACAGCATTCAGTCTTCTTGGGTACGCACCTGCAATCAACGAGACTCTGTTTAACCCCAAATAAAGTTCAGCTGTCCTAATAGGATTTTCCTGACATTTACTCAGTTGCCTGCTACAGCAAAAGTCATGGTTCACAGAGAGCTTACAAAGCATCATAGGGATCTCATTGTTGAAAGGTGTCAGTCAGGAGAAGGGTACAAAAACATTTCCACAGCATTGGATATACCATGAAACACAGTGAAGACCGTCATCAAAAATTGGAGCAAAATATGGGACAACAGTGACATTGCAAAGAACTGGACATCCCTCCAAAATTGATGAAAAGACGAGATGAAAACTGGTCAGGGAGGCTGCCAAGGGATCTACATCAACAATGAAGGAGCTGCAGGAATTTCTGGCAAGTACCGGTTGTGTGCTACATGTGACAACAATCTCTCGTATTCTCCATATGTCTGGACTATGGGGTAGGGTTGCAAGACGGAAGCCTTTTCTTACACAAAAAAAATCCAGGCCCAGCTAAAATTTGCAAAACAATACATCAAGTCTCTCTAAAGTATGTGGGAAAATGTGTTATGGTCTGATGAGACCAAGGTTGAACTTTGTGGCCACAATTCCAAAAGGTATGTTTGGTGCAAAAACACTTTGCATCACCAAAAGAACACCATCCCCACGGTGAAGCATTGTGGTGGCAGTATCATGCTTTGGGGATGTTCTTCGTGTTTCACTGTTGCAGTCATTACATTTGGGTTATCTGCTTGCAGGTAGCCCTCAGTCGGCCTGATTAACAAAGTCTTGGGTCCTGCGTCGGTTGCTGTCCCTTCTTCCATGACGTCAGGGGTATAAAACATGCAGCCAACGCCATTACATCAGTCTTTCTTGCTGTGCGGTGCCCAAAGCAGAAGCAGTTCACAAGTGCCGGTCGGCCGACTCCTGAAATTTTCGTTTTCGAGTTCCAGAACCGAAGTCTTCAACTAAAGCTAAGTACCCCGTTGGGGAAACTTTGTCTTACTCCTTACCGATGTCAGTAAAAGTTAATAATTGCAATACTTGTGGAAAGCAAATACCTCATAAAGATTTTCATTCGTACTGTATTCCTTACCTAGGCCCTGACCACGACGTACCTTGCTGTCGGTTTTCTGCTTTATTTAATCAGCGCACACTGTCCGTCGTCGTTGTATTTTCACCTCTAAATATTTCGGTTCTCGGTTTAATTATCCAGAAATGTCGTTGGTTAGCCATCCGACTACCGGTATTCTGAAAAAATACCAAGATAAAGACAGAGACAGGCCGCCGAGATCCAAAACTGCTGACGACGCTTCTCCTAAGCCAATTGCCAGTTCGCCGGTACTCAGTGAGGCGCTTTCGCAGCCCCTGATGCCCGCTACTTCTGATTCGCTGGCCTCTACTGAGACCCATTCGGAGTCTGGTATGCCACGAGATGCTTCAACTATGGAACCCGCGGATGCCTCTACCTTGGATGAGTCCGGAGCCGCTGTGCAGGCACCGGCTTTTGAGGGTGTATTCAGGCCTACTGACTTGCATATTAAACCGACGCCTCCTTCTTTACTGAGGCCTAAATCTCGATCCATGCCTAAAAAACGACGCCCAGGCCACATGCTCAGGCCTCTATGCCTAAAAAAATACATGATAAGAATGGCTGAAGATCTAATAACTCTAATCAGGGGTAGCCAACACCCGCCCCCTTCTAAGAGGCCAAGGACTGAAGTTGATTATGAATCTTCTGATCAGGATTCTGTTTTTTCTGATTCTTCTGATGATCTGGATTTGCCCTTATCTACTTATGAAGATTCTGATTTAGAGGACTCCATTCCCTCTGCTTCCCCGCCTGAGGATTTTTCTTTTGGGAAACCTAAGGGAGCATTTCCACTGGGAAAGCCAGGATTTTTTTAATTCAAAAAAAGAGGCTTAGGGATTTCCTTCTCCTACCTCAGCATACGCGTTTAGCTATTCCTCATGTACTAGACATTGTTGATGTGTTTTCGGAATCTAGTTTGGCCCCTGATTCCCCTGCCTCCTGCTCACAGAAAACCTGACAGATACTACAGGGTCTGTGAGTCCCACAAGTTCCTTTTTAAAAATCCTATTGCAGATCCAGAGGCTATTTCACAGGGGGCCCAAGGGCATTAAGGCTTCTACTGCTAAAAATCCTACCCTTTCTGATAGAGACTTCAGGACGCTGGATAGATGGGGTAAGAAGGTTTACACTTCTGCAACCTTGGCCATTAGGGCTTTAAACTGCCAGTTTCATATGTTAAAGTATCAGCAACATGTTATTGGATTGTTTAAACAGAAAATGATGTTGATTCCTGACTGTGTGGAAAATAAAGAATTACAGGATTTAATGCATTCTGCTGAACAAGTTGGAAAACATACTTTGCAATGAGGTTTTGATTCATTAGAGGCCTCTTGCAGGGCTGCTGTTACTGGGTCTGTGCTCAGAAGGCATGCTTGGCTTAAGGAGCAATCTTTGCCTGATCATGTTAAAGCTAAATTGTTGGATGCTCCTTTAAATCAGGACCGCTTGTTTGGCAACAAGGCTGAGGAAGTTCTTAAAAAGATGGAAGGTAAAGCTAAATCTATGCAAACTGTTAAAGATTTTTTACAAGTTCAGCCTCCTAGATTTAGTAGGCACTGGCCCTCTAAGAATTGGTCCTTTCCAGCCCCTTCCAGGTCTTCTCAAGCCAAACCCAGACACAGCAAAAAACCCAGGTTTCAGTCCCAGGGGACACACAGAACTAAGCAGTGGGGGGCCTCCACTTCCAAATCTGTGAATAATACGACTCCCCCCTATGGTAAACTGTCTCAATGACTTCCTTTTAAAATTTCCAAGCACTTATCAACTGACTGCCTCTTTGGGGGGAAAGATTGCTCTTTATGCAAAGAATTGGGAACTCATTACCCAGGACAAATGGGTTTTAAATATAGTGTCCCAGGGATACAGATTTCACTTCCACACGTTGCCAACACCAATCGGGTGGCCGGACCTACCCCCATATCAGTGGGCAGAGGCCCAAAAACAAGTACTTTCTCTCTTAAGCATGGGGGCTATTCAGCTGGTACCAGAAGAGGAAAAGGGACAAGGTTTCTACTCAAGACTTTTCCTGGTACCCAGAAAAGACAATTCATGGCATCCTGTCCTGGACTTGTCTACTCTAAACACCTTTTTGGAGATTCCAAAATTCAAGATGCTGACACTTCACCAATTACTTCCTATGCTAGGCAAAGATGCCTGGTTGGCAACACTAAATTTAAAAGAAGCATACCTGCATATTCCAATCAGGGAATCTTGCAGAAGATACCTACGCTTCAAAGCAGGCTACACACACCATCAGTTCTCTGCACTGCTCTTTGGTTTATTTACTTCATCCAGGGTATTCACAAAGTGCTTAGCTCCAGTTATTGCATTTTGCAGGCAAAGAAGTATTCAAATATACCCACACCTGGATGATTGTCTAATTCAGGCAGAAAGCCAGGACATACTTTTGAATCATCTGGCCTTTGTACAAAGGGTTCTAACTTGTCTGGGGTACACCATAAACGAAAAGAAATCACACATGGTACCCTGTCAACAAATTATATTCCTGAGAGCAAGCTTGAATACAGCTTCCCAGATGGCTTACCTCACGCCAGAGAAACAAATTCATTTGACAACCTACTTCAAACAAGTGGCCACAAAAACCCTGCTATCTGCAAGACAAATACTGCAAGCCTTGGGGTTCATGGCCTCCTGCATTCTTCTAATTACATATGCAAGACTGCATATGAGGGAACTATAGTGGTATCTAAAAAGCCTATGGTGTCAACATTCTCAGGATCTATAAACAATGATTCCTGTCATACCTTGCCTACTCCTAGAGTTCCTTTGGTGGGCAGAGGCCTGTCTCCAAAACAAGGGACTACCTTTCACACCATCACCTGCCGCCCAAACCCTAACAAAAGACGCATTAGACTATGCATGGGGGGCTCACCTGGCAGGGAAGTGCATTCAGGGCAAATGGAACCCAAGTCAAATGCACCTGCATATCAATCAAAAAGAAATGTTAGCTGTACAGAATGCTCTGACAGCCTTCAAGGACCACATTCTTCCAGGACAACTAATGGTAAAGACGGACAACACCACTGTTATGTGGTACATAAACAAGCAGGGGGTTACACATTCTTACCCCCTCTGCAGACTAGCCATGGCATTGTGGAACACAGCCTTGAGCTACCAAGTGCACCTACAAGTTCAATTCCTGCCTGGAAAATTAAATACACTGGCAGACAGACTAAGCAGAAACCTCATGGACCCACACGAGTGGAAACTGAAACCAAGAATTTTCAACATGTTGACAAGCAAATAGGGGAGCCCAGATATAGACCTGTTTGCCTCTCCCCAGAACTACCAATTGTACAATTTTGCACAAGGACTCCCCACAGACAAGTCTGGAAAGTGGTTGCTCTGTCCTTCAGCTCGAAAAACCTATCAGTCTATGCCTTCCCCCCCTCAGCCTTTGCTCTCCAAAGTACTACTAAAAATCAAACAGGACAAACCAAGGATAATTTTGATTGCTCCAGACTGGCCGTGCCAACACTGGTGTACCCGCTCCTGCTCAGTGTATCATGGTTTTCCCCATGGCACTTGCCTCAGACTCCTTCCCTGTTGTCTCAGCAAGAGAACCAGATTCTGCACCCTCAGCTTTTAACACTGAACCTTGCAGCCTGGCTAATTACATAATCTCTCCTTTACCATCCCTCAGTAAACCTGTGATTTATATCATTTTAGAGGCAAGGAGGCCTAGTACTAGAAGATCTTATGCTGAAAAATGGAAAAGATTCTGTGCCTGGAATCATGAGCACAGCAGCGCCCAATTTACCTCAGATTTTACAATACTTAACTGAGATGCTTCACAAGGGCCTGCCTTTTTCCTCCATTAAAATCCACGCCTCAGCCATTTCAGCTCATTATAACACAGAACATCCCCTCTTCTCTCATCCACTGCTCAAGCAGTTCCTCAGAGGGGCCAAAAATTTGAGACCACCCAGGAGAGCTCCAACCCCAGCCTGGGGCCTTAACTTTGTCTTGGAGAAATTCACTCTACCTCCTTTCGAGCCAGCTGCTACTGCAGAGTTAAAATTTCTTTCTTGGAAAATAGTTTTCCTTTTAGCAATCACTTCAGCTAGAAGGGTATCTGAATTACAGGCCCTCATGGCAGTGAAGCCTTTCATCATCTTTCATGCGGACCGGGTGTCCTTCATAACCAATCCATCCTTCATGCCCAAGGTGGTATCCAGTGTGGCTCTTAATCAGTCCATTCATTTGCCAACCATCTTTCCCAATCCACAGAATAAAGGGGAACGGATGCTGCATTCCTTAGATGTGCACAGACAACTTAGATTCTACTTGAACAGGACTAAACCTCAAAGGAAATCTGAACTGCGGTGGCATTTGCTGCAGGGGCAGAGAAGGCTATTTCAAAGCAAACCATTTCTAAATGGATAAGGCATTGCATTCATTTCTGCTATAAACACCATGGAAAACCTATCCCCCAAGGGATCAGATTTCACTCCTCCAGGGCTGCATCTACCTCTACAGCCTTTCTCAGAGGCATCCCTACCAGGGACATCCTAGAAGCTGCTACCTGGAGTTCTGTACATACTTTCACGAAGCATTATCATTTGCCAGTTTTCTCTGAATCCAGAGCTGGCTTTGCCACTGCAGTCTTCCAGGGCCTTATAGCTGGCCCTAATGCTGTCTAAATTCCTCCTCCCAACCATAGCTTTGGGAATCTACCCAAATGTAATGACTGCAACAGTGAAACACGAAGAACATAGTACAGTTGTGTACACTTACCGTAAATGTAGATGTTCACGTGTGTATTCACTGTTGCAGTCCTGGTTACCCTCCTTCCAGCCTCCTAACTTCTTTTGGCTATACCTCTACTTTTATTTACTATGCTTAAAAGCCTTTTTGTTGGAGGTATATCATTGTACTTTTATATTTAATTGCTTCCCATTAGGGGGCACCTGACATGTGGGGCAAGAAAAACTGATGTAATGGCGGCTGCATGTTTTATACCCCTGACGACCTGACGTCATGGAAGAAGGGACAGTATCCGATGCAGGACCCAATACTTTGTTAATCAGGCCGATTGAGGGCTACCTGCACGCAGATAACCCAAATGTAATGACTGCAACAGTGAATACACTTGAACATCTACATTTATGGTAAGTGTACACAACTGTACTTTGCTTTTCATCAGCTGGAACTGGGGCTTTAGTCAAGATGGAGGGAATTATGAACAGTTCCAAATACCAGTCACTTTTGTCCCAAAACTTTCAGGCATCTGCTAGAAAACTGAAGATGAAGAGAAATTTCACCTTTCAACACAATGACTCCAAGCATACATCCAAATCAACAAAAGAATGGCTTCACCGAAAGAAAATTAAAGTTTTGGAATGGCCCAGCCAGAGCCCAGACCTAAATCCAATAGAAAATCTGTGGGGTGACCTGAAGAAGGCTGTGCACAACAGATGACCTTGCAATCTGACAGATTTGGAGCGCTTTTGCAAGGAAGAGTGGGCAAATATTGCCAAGTCAAGATGTGCTATGCTGATAGACTCCTACTGAAGAAGACTGAATGCTGTAATTAAATGTGCTTCAACAAAGTATTAGTTTAAGGGTGTGCACACTAATGCAACCAGCTTGTACTTTTTTTTATTTTTTTCCCCTAACTGATTTGTTTTTCAATTGAATTGTACAGGTTATAGGTCACATTAAAGGTGGGAAAATTTTGAAATGATTTATTGTGGTCGCATTTTTTCATATCACAAAAACCTGGCATTTTAATAGGGGTGTGTACACTTTTTATATCCACTGTATTCCCTACTTCATGTCATTAATCTTCAAAAAATACTTGGCAGAGGTTAAGAAGGGGGAGAAAGTTAACTGTAAGTAAAACATTTTTTTCTTAATGGCACTGTTTTAATGGTGCATGACTTTCTTTGCAAACAAGTAAAGTCTTATCAATTATATTTAAATGTAATGGGGATACTGATATAAACGGGTTTGTTTTTTTCTGTTTCTCTCTTCTTTTTTCTTGTTTAGTTTAAGATATGTAGGCACTGCAATGTATAATTAAAAAAAAGAAGGTGAGGAAACAGGAAAGGTCTGGTTAAGAGAGCATGACAAAATAAAAGTCAGTGTGCTTTTTCTCATGCTTGCATAGGGGAATGACTGGGTAAGTCCTTTGGCTCTGTCCAGCAACATGTCTTATTAGAAAGCAAGTAAGTGAAGAATATTGAATATTATAAGGCTTTTTTTCTGGTAAACAGTGTATCCTTAACAGTTTTGTGTCTGGTTTCCATGTCCCTAGAAGACAATCTGATAAAAAGAAATGGTTTGGAGAAATTGTTTACTGAAAGCATTTTTGTGTTTTCTCAGCTGGGAGAGCTATAAAGATAAGACAAAACTAGACAGCACTTACTAAAAGCACAGGCTGTACCATGCTTCTTAGGATGATTAACCTTTCTTTTTTAACTCTAGTCTGTCTGCGTGGCTATCAGTTTAGAACTTATTCTTATTAGGAAGGTAAAATTTCAAATTTTGAAGATGTACATAGTTTTGTGTGTTAATAGGTTTTGGGGGGGGGTATTGGTGAGGGTGTTTGTCATTTGTTTGAGGGCTTTCAATAAAACAAAAAGTTTTGTAAGATGTGACATAGGCCCAATTTGATATGACAAGAAACAGCTGTTTAAAAGACCATTGGTTCATAGGTAGGTACTAGGCTATCGGCCCTGGGGCCTATATAAGCCTAGCCAAAAAAGTTCCCTGGCTTTTGCCACCCAAGAAAGTTATTTTCCTCCTCCCCTGTCTAGCAGAGCCACAGAAGTGATCCCCTGGGTGAATGTCCTATTTCCCATCCAGTTGTCAAGATTTGTCTTAAAGAGGGCTAATGAGGAGCTTTGCTTGATATGAATGGGTAGTCTGTTCCAGAGCATGGGAAGTCTCTGGGACAGGAGTCTATCCCTCCAGCATGTTCTGTTTATTATGGTGGCAAGGTTTAGGTCCCTGGAGCATGTGGCTCAGAGGGATTAGGGTTTCTTTAAGTGTAGCATGTCCAACAGGTCTGGGTTTGACATGGCTTTGTATGTTAGGCAGAGGTCGCCTCTGAGTAGGCGATAAGCGACAGAGTAGAGCTGGAGTTTTTTGTGACAGTTTGCGTATGGCATCTGTTTGAGGCCGGTAATCCACTTAGTGAGGTATTTCTGTGGCCTTTCTAGTTGTTGTAGATGTCTTGCGAGGTACATGCCAAATGAGGCGTTGTACTCTATAATGGGTCTGATGAAGAATGAGAGAGGAACAATGACCTCTTTTTTTTTTTTTTTTGGAGGTGTGCCCCTTTGTGATGAGGTGTGCCATGTAGAAGGATTTCCTGACTATTGTGACAATGTGATTATCAAAGGAGAGACTACTGTCCACCTGTGTCCCAAGGTATCTTGTCCTACTTTCGGTGTTTAGTAGGCTACCACCTATGTGGTAGTTCATGGGTACAGTGTTTTTTCCCAAAGGGGATGACATTGCACTTCTTGGCATTGAGCTTGAGGCCATGACTTTGACACCAAGCATCAGTCTCAATGAGGCCCCTTTGTAGAATGTCCACATCATTAGGCGATTCTGTTATGGCACCCAGTTTGCAGTCGTCTGCAAACTGCATTAGCCAAAGACCTGCTGTATTAGCGTGGACCCAGGACTGAGCCCTATGGTACTCCACTTGTCACTGGTCTGAAGTTGGATTTGGAGTCGGCTACTTTCAGTGTGTGAGTTCTGTCAGCGAGCTAGTTGGCCACCCATCTTGTGACATAGGGACTTATGCCCAGTCTAATGAGTTAATCTATAATTACAGAGTGGAGGATGGTGTCGAAAGCCTTGGCGAGGTCAAGATAGGCTGCGTGCACCACCTTACTCTCATCCACGGCTCTGTTGACTGCTGCAAAGAAGTCAGGTTTAGGAGACATGACCTACCTTTTACAAACCCAAACTGAGTGGGGACCAGAGTTTGGAGGTTACCTATGTCCTTGTTTATAAGCTCCAAGATGATATGTTCCATAGCCTTGCAGACCATGCTCGTCAGGCTAATCGGTTGGTAGTTCCCAGGGCCCATGGTGGCGTTCCCTTTGTGGAGTGGGATAACCGTTGCTGTGCGCCATTCATAGGTTCATAGGTAGGTACGGGCCTAGGGCCCATACAAGCCTAGCCAAAAAATGTACCCTGGCTTTCGCCACCCAAGAAAATTATTTTCCTGTGCCCCTGTCAAGCAGAGCCACAGAAGTGATCCCCGGGGTGAATTCCCCATTTCCCATCCAATCATCAAGCTTTTTCTTGAAGAGTGCTAATGAGGAGCTCTGTTTGACATAGATAGGCAGTCTGTTCCAGAGTATGGGAAGTCTCTGGGACAGGAATCTATCCCTCCAACATGTTCTGTTTATTGTGGTGACAAGGTTAAGGTCCCTAGAGCATGTAGCTCGGAGGGATTGGGATTTCTTTAAGTGGAGCATGTCCAACAGCTCTGGGTTTGACATAGCTTTGTATGTTAGGCAGAGATCGCCCCTGAGTAGGCGATATGCGATGGAGTAAAGCTGTAGTTTTTTGAGACGGTCTGCATAGGGCATATGTTTGAGGCCAGTAATCCTCTTTGTGAGGTATTTCTGTGGTCTTTCCAGTTGTTGTAGATGTCTTGTGAGGTACATACCAAAAGGGGCGTTGTACTCTATAATGGGTCTAATGAGTGATGAGTAGAGGGGAACAATGACCTCTTTTTTTCTGGATGAGAATCCTTTTGTGATAAGATGAGCCACGTAGAAGGATTTCCTGACCACTGTGGCGATGTGATTATCAAAGGAGAGACTACTGTCCACCTGTGTCCCAAGGTCTCATCACATTTTCGGCATTAAGTAGACTACCAGCTAGGTGGTAGTTCATGGGTACAGAGTTTTTACCAAAGGGGATGACAATACACTTTTTGGCATAGGCAAAAAGCTTGAAGTGAGGCTATGATTGAACATGGTACTTAGGTGGGGTGCCAGTTCGTTCTGTAGTTTGTGCAGAATGCAGCCTGAGATGTTGTCAGGTCCCATGGGTGCTGTCTTCCTGGCTTTGGAGAGTGCGGTCTTTACTTGTGCAGCCGTGATTACAGGGGCTTTGCATTCTTCCGATATAGTGATGGGCCCTTTGGGGGGTGGAGGGGTAAAGTTTGCACTGAACCTATCTGCCAAGATGTTAGCAATATCAGTTGGTTCTGTATATCTAGTGCCATTGTGCTATAGCTCAGAGCAGATCTGAGTGTCGCCATTGAGATTCTTGACATAACTGCAGAATGCTTTGTGGCTGTCTTTAGAATCAGTTGCAATTTTGTTTTCCTAACTAGCTTTGGAAGATTTTATGAGGGATCTCAGCTTCTTACTCAGGCTGACCAGGAAGCTCCTGCAATCAGGGGATTTTACTATTTTTTGCAACAGCTTCTTCCTTCTGTTGTAGAGTTAGTTTATTGCAGGAGACTTCCAGATTGGCTTCCTTTTTTTGGAGGATAGCATATTGGTTTTCTTGGGGATGGCACTATCAGTGCATTTGTATATGATTCAGCAGTCGTACCTCTGTCTTCCGTCTGTATGGGTGTCGTGAAGCTTGCCACTTCTGTCTTAAGAAGCATGAAGCTTTGGAGAAGTTTTTTACAGTGGTTTCCTTAATGGGGGATGGGGGAGGGATATTGATGTCTAGGGTGATTAGCTTGTGTTCAGATCTGACCAGCGAGGAGTTGACCTCTGGCATGGAACATCGGTTGCCCATATTGGTAATGACCAGGTCCAGAATATTGCTGCCCCTGGTGGGCATATTGACAAGCTGATCCAGGGCGTTGGAATTTATGAATTCCAGAAAGCGTTGAGCAAATGAGTTGGTACATGAGTAGTTTTCCGAGCTGATGGTGGGGTAGTTGAAATCGCCCATTATTAGGATATTGGGCTGTACCTTAATATTACCCAGTATATCAAGAAATGTGGAGTGGGCATCCTGGGGCATGGCGGGGATCTGTAACAAGCTACAACCTGGTTTGCAGTCTTGCCCAGTGTTAGTTGGACTTGAATAATTTCGGATGCATTATGTTGAGCAACTAGCCTAGAGGTGTGGATATCCTTAATGAATATGGACACATCTCCTCCTTTAGTGTTTCAAGCTGCCAAACAATATATGCATGTAACATAAAAGTTGGAACTAGACATTTAACAAAAAAAAAAACAGTTATATATAAAGGGTGAGAACGATAACTATATAAGAAAATGATGCTTTCTATAATTTCTTTAAATCTGAATGGTCTCACAGATAAATACAAAAACAAGAGTAGTGAACTATATTAAAAATGTAGAGTGCAAATAGCTATGTTACAGGAGAGACACCTGGAAAGAACTGAATATGTGAATTTATTAAAGAAAGTTTCTCAGGATGGTTATTCAGTGGAATATGTGGGACAAAGGAAAAGAAGAGTACAAATTGCAAGAAGAGCACCAATAGTGATAGAAGAGGAAAAAAAAGTAATAATGGTAGATATGTAGTACTAAGGGGCTGCTGGCAAGGGAGGAGGATTACACTGGCATGTATTTTTATTCCACCTAAAACTGCTGTAATGGAACTTAACAAAATTTTGGGAGAAGTCAGTTCATCAAGGAATATTACTTATGGGTGGGGACTGGAATTTGGTTTGCAACAGTGAAGATATGTTTGGGGGATCCAAATGGGAAAATATAACAAAAGAGGGTAGATTTTTGAAGAAATTTCTAAAAATATTTGGCATGGAAGATGTGAATTCAGTGTGAATTTACATTTTATTCTCCAAGATAGAAAAACTAGACTAGGCTAGATAAAATTTATATTCACAGGAACAGGTGCATTTAATTGAAGGTCTTGAAATGCACCTAATAACTATTTAAGATCATGCACCAAGAATAACTGAAGTAAAAACACGAGATCATGAAGCAAAAATGAGATGCTGGTGCTTTCCCACCAATCTGTTGAAAAAAGAGAAATTTAAGGAATGGGTTTTGGGAATTATTCAGGAGCTATTAGAGATGATGGCCATTTCTTCTGAAAATATAGCTAGGGAGTGAGATAAAATTAAAGTGGAGTTTAAAGCTAGAGAGGAAATAAAGGAAAGGGAGATATGGTTAAGAAGTAACTAATGTTAAAGTATTGCAGAATAGGGGGATTCCCACTGAACAAGAGGAGGAGCAACTGCAGAATTCTAAACAGAATATAAGGGATTACCTCAATAATATGCATCAGTTTAGAAAGATTGCTGTGAAGCAACTGTTTTTTGATAACGCTAGAGCACAATGACTTAGGCAACAGAAAGTAGAAAGGGCTGTCACCGAAAGTAGAAAGGGCTGTCACCAAACTTAGGGAGCCTATAACAAGGAAGATAAGAGGTACTGTAGAAGTATTAGAAATATTTCAGAAATTTTATGAAAGTCTGTATAAAGCAGAGAAATATGGAGTCAAGAAAAGGTATAAATGGAAGTGTTTGTAGAAGAATTAAATATGCGAAGGTTAGAGGTAGATGAGGCTCAGTTACTTACAGTTAGTATAGGAGAAGATGAGATAGAAGTAATGGTGATGTATAACCAATTTACAGAAAGTGCCCAGGAATAAATAGTATTCCTGTGGAAGTTTGGAAGCTCGGAGGGAAGAAAATGATAAAGATCTGTAAGGTTTTGTTTAACAGCATCTTAGAGGAGGAGAAGTACCAACATCCTGGAAGAAAGCGGTGGTAGCAGTAATATCTAAAGAGGGTAAAGATCCATTGGACCTGTCTTCATACACATCCATTTCAATACTAAACTATGATTATAAAGTGTTTGTCTATAATGGCTGAATGGCAAAAGTGATGCCAAAATTGATAGATATGGATCAGTGTGAGTTTGTAGAGGGGAGGCAAACATTTGATAACATTAACAGAACATTGATGATCCAGAGGGAAGCAGAATGTAAGAAAATAACCACTGTTGTTAGTGGGTCTTGATGCAGGGAAAGTATTTGACAGAGTAACCTGGGACTTCATAAGCCAGGCAGTGGAAGCAGTTGCTTTCCCTGACAAAATTGTAAGGTTGATTAGGAGTATATATGAGGGATCAGAGGTAAAAGTTAAAGTAGGTGGGGTCTTCTCTGATAATTTCTGCTTGAGTAGAAGAACCAGGCAGGGGTGCCCTCTTTCCCCTTTGTTGTTTGCATTATATTTAGAACCATTGGCAAAGAAAATAATGGACCCAGAAATTCAAGGATATAATTGGTACGCTAGTCAAGAAAAGCTAGCTCTGTCTGCAGATGAGATTATTTTCATCATCTTTCAGCTGTTCCCATCAGGGGTCGCCACAGCAGA
Source organism: Protopterus annectens (assembly GCF_019279795.1). Lineage (NCBI taxonomy): Eukaryota > Metazoa > Chordata > Ceratodontiformes > Protopteridae > Protopterus > Protopterus annectens. The sequence goes on along the minus strand of NC_056733.1, from coordinate 422,382,704 downwards.
TCACCTGTTTCCATTTCTTCCTGCCCTCTGCATCTTGCTCTATCACACCAACCACCTGCATGTCCTCTCTCACCACATCCATAAACCTTATCTTAGGCCTTCCTCTTTTCCTGTTACCTGGTAGCTTCATCCTTAGCATCTTTTTCCCAATATACTCCACATCCCTTCCAAGCACATGTCCAAACCAACATAATCTTGCCTCTCTGGCTTTGTCTCCAAACCTTCCAACCTGGGCTGACCCTCTAATATACTTATTCCTAATCCTGTCCACCCTCGTCACACCCAGTGCAAATCTTAACATCTTTAACTCTGCCACATCCAGCTCAAACTCCTGCCTTTTTGTCAATGCCACTGTCTCCAACCCATATAACATAGCTGGTCTCACTACCCTCTTGTAGACCTTCCCTTTCACTCTTACAGGTACTCGTCTGTCACAAATCACTCCTGATACTCTTCTCCACCCACTCCATCCTGCCTGTACTCTCTTCTTCACCTCTCTTCCACACTCACAGTTACTCTGAACTACTGACCCCCCAAGTATTTAAACTCTTTCACCTTCGCCACCTCTACTCACCATTCCTCTATCCTCCCTCTCATTCACACACATATATTCTGTCTTAGTCCTGCTGACCTTCATTCCTCTTCTCTCTAGAGCCATATCTCCATCTCTCCAGGGTCTCCTCCACCTGTTCCCTACTCTCACTACAAATCACAATGTCATCTGCAAACATCATAGTCCATGGGGACTCCTGTCTGATCTCGTCTGTCAACCTGTCCATCACCATTGCAAATAAGAAAGGGTTCAGAGCTGATCCTTGATGTAACCCCACCTCCACCTTAAACGCATCTGTCACTCCCACCGCAGACCTCACCGATGTCACATTACCCTCGTACATATCCTGTACCACTCTTACATACTTCTCTGACACTCCTGACTTCCTCATACAATACTACAACTCCTCTCTAGGCACCCTGTCATATGCTTTCTCCAAGTCTACAAAAACACAATGCAACTCCTCCTGACATTCTCTGTACTTCTCCATCAACACACTCAGAGCAAACTTTGCATCTGTAGTGCTCTTTCCCGGCATGAAACCATACTGCTGTTCACTATTCATCACATCCCTTCTTAACCTAGCTTCCACTACTCTTTCCCATAACTTCATGCTCTGACTGATCAATTTAATCCCTCTGTAGTTATTACAGCTCTGTACATCACCCTTATTCTTAAAAATCGGTACCAAAACACTTTCTCCATTCCTCAGGCATCCTCTCACTTTCCAAGATTTCATTAAACAATCTGGTTAAAAACTCCACTGCCATTTCACCTAAACACCTCCATGCTTCCACAGGTATGTCATCTGGGCCAACAGCCTTTCCATTTTTCATTCTCTTCATAGCTATCCTTACTTCCTCTTTGCTAATCCATTGTACTTCATGATTCACTATCCCTACATCATCCAACCTTCTCTCCCTCTCATTCTCTTCATTCATCAACCCCTCAAAGTACTCTTTCCATCTCCTCAACACACTCTCCTTGCTTGTGAGTATGTTTCCCTCATTATCCTTTATCACCTTTATCTGCTGCACATCTTTCCTAGCTCGGTCCCTCTGTCTAGCCAATCGGTACAGGTCCTTTTCTCCCTCCTTAGTGTCCAACCTTTCATACAACTCTTCATATGCCTTATCCTTAGCCTTCGCCACCTCTCTCTTTGCCATGCACCTCATCTCCTTATACTACTGTCTACTTTCTTCATCTCTCTGACAATCCCATTTCTTCTTTGCCAACCTCTTTGCCTGTATACTCTTCTGTACTTCCTCATTCCACCACCATGTTTCCTTGTCGTCCTTCCTCTGTCCCAATGTGATACCAAGCACCTTTCTAGCAGTCTCCCTAACTAGCTCTGCTGTAGTTACCCAGCTATTTGGTAACGCTTCACTGCCACCCAGTGCCTGTCTTAACTCATCCCTGAACTCCACCTCACAATTACCCTTTTTCAATTTCCACCATTTGATCCTTGGTGCTGCCCTCACACTCCTCCTCCTCTTCTTGATCACCAACGTCATCCTACAAACCACCATCCTTTGCTGCCTAACTACACGTTCTCCGGCCACCACTTTGCAGTCTCCAATCTCCTTCAAACTGGCCCTCCTACATAAGATATAATCCACCTGTGTGCATCTTCCTCCGCTCTTGTATGTCACCCTATACTCCTCCCTCTTGTTAAAATACGTATTCACCACAGCCATATCCATCCTTTTCGCAAAATCCACTACCATGCTATTTACGTTTTATTGACGATGTCTTTATTGTGTGGGAAGGTGACATCTTGCAGCTTGGAGATTTTATCACTTACCTCAATCAAACAACCCCTTTCCTGAAGTTTACATCTTCCCATAGCTGTACTTCAACCACTTTCTTAGATATGCAGATTTCCAAGGACACCAACAATAACAGAATCACCACTGATCGATTCAGAAAACCAACGAGGGTTAACTTATTACTCCACAGTAAAAGTCTACATCCTACAAAAAACAAGTATAATGTAGTGAAATCCCAAGGCTATAGATTAGCTCGAATTACCACAGAGATGGAACCATTTTTGAGAAACCTGAACAACTTAGAGAATGATTTTCTAGTGAGAGGCTATGAAAGTCAGATGTTAAAAAACTTCCTGGAACCCATTATAGAACTGAAAAGGACTGAAGCACCTTCACTCAACCTCCCCAGTAGAAAAATGTTAAGTAATTCTACAGAGAATAACAAATGCAAAAATAGCTGCATCCTGACATACACTTTGGATTATCACAGTATCAAAAATATTATTGAAGAAAACTGGGACATTGTCACAGGAAACCCTTTTCTGATTAACATCTTAGGTGAAGCCCCATCATTTGTTTATAGGAAGGCCAGGAATATTAGAAGTTTTGTTGAATTTAAACCTAGACCATGTGAGAAAAGCACTAAACGATGTGAAACTAATTGTACATTTTGTATATTTATACAGCAAGGTGATAGTTTTTATTGCCCTTATTTAAAGAAGATCATTAAAACCAGTGCAGGGGGTGACTATAACACTAAAAAAGTAATTTACAGGGCACAGTGCAATAAATGTGATGCACTCTATGTGGGCAAGACTGTAAATAAACTCAAGCGAAGGATTTCATGTCATCTGTCAGAAATCTGCTCTGGATGTAAAAATAATGCACTAGCCAAACACCTTTCTCTTCATAAAAGACACACAGGTTTTAAGGTCCAGATCCTGGATCGGATAGACATGGGTGATCTTGAAGGAGACATCCCGAATATTCTGGAGAAACATGAACTCATGTGGCAATTAAAGTTGAACTCTTTTAGAAAGCCTGGACTAAACTACTACTGTTCAATTAAAAGTGCACTGGAACTTAGAAAATTGCCACATTGTTTACATGACTAATTGTATTTTATTTTATTATTTTTTTCCACAAATTGGTTTTAAATACCATTTTAAATCATTTGAAATTTAAGTGTATATTTTGTTTCCATCATCATACATGCATTTTATCTTTTTTCCACTTTATTCAAAATGATGGTAATAACAATACTAATTATACAATTATATAGGTTTTTAGGGTTCTTGTACACAGACCTGAAGAAGTCTAGAAGGATGAAAGCTATCTTTGTTAACAATAGGTTATGAAAATAGAAACTGATTTTTACATGCAAAATGTATATGTATATATTTATATATAATTTTTGATCGCAAAATGAACTAAGGTTGATACATTTCCAGCCATGTAGTATATTGCCTTGGATAAAATCACAGACTTAATAATCTACTTAATAATTTAGTTAAATAAGCTGTACCATTAAAGTACATTAGGGCTATATATTATTATGACAGCTACTAGGTAGGGCAGGACCAGCTCGAATGTCACACTGATGGGGGAAGGGATGTGAATTTAACATGTGTACCAATAACACTTTGTTTTACAGCACAATAAACCACTCCCATACCTGATAAAAAGTATATATATATTTAGAAAGCTTGTGAGGAAATTATTACTCTATTTTTGTTTTACTTGGATCGCTTGTCTGTGTACTTAAAGGATTTTCGACTGGAAACAGACGGCCTGCCTTGCTTGGATTACTTTCGAATACTTAGTAATGCTGTCGAATTATATATTTTCTATTATTACTTTTTAACTTGACGAGTTTACGTTCGCTACTTCTACTACTATTGTCTGATCTGATTAATGTACAGTGATTAACTAGAAATATATGGACTGAAAATCTTCCACACAGAGAAGTTTCTTGCACTGTTTTGGATCTTTATAAAAGGGAATGAGCAAACTACATAGAAAAAAATGAGAATTGTGGGAACAATACTTCCACAGGAGGAACGAGATTTAAAAGAAGGCAGATGTTGAATGAGCTATGTAATACTTAACTGACAATGATTGGGTATTATAAATACTATATAATGTTTGCAGTGACAGTTATTTCAGTGGGGTCTGTGATGTATATTTGCAGCTAAAGTTGTATTAATATGGTTTGTTATTCTTTTATACAAATGTAAAATTGCCTATGTCATATGTGATAATTTAATAAAGATGTATCTGAAGTAGTCTTCAACCTGTGGGTACCAGATCCGTATCAGATCTGAGCCGGCAAATTCACTAGCATTTGCTCCGAGCTCCAAGCTCTTCCCCTTACCCATAATACACCTCCACTACCTTCCAACCCCCCCCAATTCTGTTTGCCGTGGCTTGCCTGAAGCATCGTGATCTCCTGAGCTCCAAGTTAGTGAGTGGGTTTATTGCTTTTTAAGCAGCTTTTTTCTAAAAATTTGAGCGTTAGTGTAGGTTCCTCTCCTCGCTGGTGCGTCATGTATTAGAAAATTTCTTGTAGTTTTTAGAGTTAAGTTTGTTAGTGTGTATTGCCTCCCCTCCTCCCTCAGTGTTCTGTGTGCCTTGAGTGTGTGGTGAGTGGTTTTTGAGTGGAAAACAAGTAACTTTTTTCTTCTCCTTTTCCTTCTCTAGTGTGAATTTTTCTTGTGTAGAGACATGGCTGACTCCAAGCCTGTCTTCAATAGGTGTACTGAGTGTGGCCACAAATTGTCTCCTGCAGATGGCCACACTCTGTGTGATGTGCTTGGGCATTGCCCATTTGAGTACGGATTGTACTATCTGCATTGGTTTTAACCCCTTTTAGACACCAATTTTTAGAGGATGTTTCTAAGCCTGTGGAAGTGGAGCAGAAAAGGGGCAGAGAGAATGAGAAAGCACAAATCAGACAAGCATTCCAAACCAGAGAAACGCAAGAAGTCTCTGGACCTTCCTTCTACTCCCGCCATAAGTCAGGGTAGGATCCGTGACTCCCCTCGGCTCTGATTTTCGAGATTTTCCCCGGAGCCAGAGAAGACATGTCCTCCATCTAGGGCCTCGGTTCCTCGACCCGCCATGTCTGAGTCCGTGGCCTCGTCGAGATCCACGCGTAGCTTATCGAAAGCTGACATGGATAAAATGATGAGGTTCATTCGTACTCCAATCTGGATGGGGGTCTTGCCAGCCCCCTCTCCTTCTGGAGGGGGAGCTTGGTTCCCTTTTTCACACCGATTTCTCCACCTGGATGTGTCCACCGGGTTCGGAGTAGTCTGATCCGAGGATGGCCTTAGTCAGGGGGTCGATGCCGACAATAACCAGTTTTCTCAACGCTGACAGCTGCCTGGAACATGTCGGATCCGACCAGTTTGGAGCCGAGTGGCTCTCTGAGCCAGAGCTTGGGTGTCTGATCCGAGGGAGCGGAACCTTTTTCATCGGCTGTGCTGTTGTTGGGCCAAGTTCCCTCCCTCAGAGTTCAGTCCTCTTCGGGCCTGGCTCCAATTCTCACATCTGATCCAGGGAGAGCGGCTTTCTTATTGGTACCCCAGGAGGCACATTCTCCCTCAGCATTCGAGGTGGTAGAAATGGTTCTCTCCACTGGATCGAGACCCTTGACTGTTTGCTTGGATTCCGCCCCAACCCCCTCGGCTCTGTCTACGAATCCCATCATTTTACCAGAGGGACAGCCCATGCCCTAGGAGCCCTAGTAGGTTCTCCCTGAGGAACAAGTGGCTTGCAAGTTCCCCCGGAGAGCCCCACTGGAGACATGTCTCGCAAGCATACGTGTAAGAGGAGGCACTTGGACTCCCCCAAGTCCCTCACCAAGGACACGGATTTGGATGATGGGGAAGGTTCCCACAGGTCATCTCCCGAGGATGTCTCCTTTGGAGACATCATGGAAATCCTACGCCAGCGGGGAGATTGGTCCGCCCCCAAACCTTCTTCTGATGAATCCGTGTTCCTGGAGGCTTTCGGCACAGACACATCTACTTCCTGGGTGTCCCCTCTCACAGATCCGTTGGTGGACCTGGTCACCTCGCGGGCTTGGAAGGAGCCGGACACCGTGGAACCAATCCCTAAACGTCCAGATAAGATAGAGTCCGCCATCAGATAGACCAGTGTGGAACAAGGGCTCCCCCCGTAGACGCTATGGTGGTAGCAGCAGCCACAAAAAAGGAACTAGCCCAAGAGAGTTCCTCGATTCATCCCCCTGACCAAGAGTCTCAGATGATGGACCGCTTAGGGAAGCAGTTTTATGTGTCAGCAACTTTTTCCATCAGGGTGTTGAACTACCTGGCCCACGTCACGAGACTCCAGCGCGACCTGGTCAAGGAACTGGCAGAGTCTCCCCCTAAGTCCATGTCGCAGGAGGACAGAGACACATTCTCCGCGAGGCTGGCCACTTTAAAAGCAGTCTCCAACATGTCCAAGCGACTCATTTCACATGCTACCGAAGAAGCAGCTAGGGCTCCTGGGTCCGGTGTGTCCATGAGGTGCAACGTCTGGCTCAGACTGTCAGTTTTTGAACCTTTCAAGGCGTCTTTTGCCAATGCCCCTTATGACGGCTCAACTCTTTTTGGTAAGACCATCAAAGAGACTTTAGTCCAGAGTGAGAAAGACAGGAAGACACTGTCTGCCTTCGGAATCTGCTTTTCGAACCCTCAAAGATCCTTTTCCTGGAATCAGAGAGGGCAAAAGAAGATGTGGTTCCGGAAGTCACAGTATTCCTGGGACACTCAGGGCTCTTCTTCCCCCAGAGGCAGAGGGGGACAGGATAGACACTGGCCCAGAGACAGAGGAGGTCCAAGGAATTTTGGGTCTCGAGAACCTTTCTCGGACAGGCCCGGTCAGCAACCCTGAGGGATTTGCCCGACTGCTCTACTCTGGAGGCAAGTCAGGGGGTGATTGTCATTGCACCTGGCGGCATGGAAATCCGTAACATCAAGACTGCTGGGTGCTTCAGATCATATCCAGAGGATACTCTATCCCCTTTGTGGTTCCTCCCAACCTCCCAGACGTACCACCCATGCAAAGGGGGAGGCAGCAGCACAGGAAATCTCCAAGCTACTAGAAAAACAAGCCATCGAACCCATCCCCCCAGATCAGTCCGGGTCAGGCATCCACTCCAGGTTATTTTTGGTGCCAAAGAAAACGGGGGACTTAAGGCCTATTCTGGACCTATCTACCCTGAACCTGTCAGTTGCAAAAGAAAAATTCTGGATGGTCGCACTACAGTCCATCATGCCGTACCTGCAAGGGAGCGACTGGATGTCTCGTTAGACCTCCAGAATGCCTACCATCACATAAAGATGTATAGAAGCTTCAGGAGGTTCCTCCACTTCTGGCTAGGAGTCCATCCTTACCAGTTCCGAGTGCTACCCTTTGGTCTCATCACAACCCCCAGGATGTTCAAAGGGATGACGGTAGTAGCGGCTCACCTGAGGCTTCAGGGGATTCAGGTCTATCCATACCTGGATGATTAGCTCCTCACTGCTCCCACCAGGCATCTGCTCTCTCAAACCAAGGATTACTTCTTAAAGCTTGCTCTTCAATTGGGGATTAAAATCAACGCACCCAAATCACTTCTAAATCCTGTCCAAGTGATAAGACTACATTAGGGCAAGGATAGACACACTACAGTGCAAAATCTTCCTGACCACGGAGAGAGTACAAAACCTGAGTATGCATGTCTCCCTGATATACCATTCTCATCTTCCCTCTGCAGAATCAGTGTTGAGGGTCTTAGGTTCAATGGCAGCGACCGTAACGCTTCTTCCATGTGCCCGGTTACATATGCGAGTACTACAGTGGACGCTAGCGGTACAATGGTCCCTGTTGGAAATTCCATTATCGTATCCAGTACACCTCAGTCGAGTCTGCTGGTCTTTCCTTCTGTGGTGGATGTGCTGTCTGGAAATCTTGGAGGGATGACCTTTTGTTCCAGCCTCTGTCCAAGCCACAGTGATCACGGATGCCTCCCAACTTGGGGGGGGGGGCATTGTTTGGGCAGGACAGTCTAAGGTCTATGGTCCCCTCTCGAGACCAGTTTGCACATAAATGTCCTAGAGATGAGGGCAGTCCTTTTGGCGTTGCAGGCCCTTCATGCTTTTCTTCCTCTGGGAACCGTTGCAATTCAATAGGACAACATATCAGTGGTCTGGTACGTCAGCAAACAGTGAGGGACCAGATATTATCCCCTTTGTCGCGGGGCCATGAGTGTGGGAATGGGTGATCTCCACCGGTCGCTTTCTCATAGCAATGCACATTCCAGGACAGTCCAACATTCTAGCAGGACAGGTTGTCGGACTATTCTGATGCCTTACGTGTGGTCTCTGAATCAGTCAGTAGTGGAGCAGATCTTTCTGGAGTGGGGTCAGCCTTGCTGCGATCTCTTTGCATCCCCTTCCAACACAAAGTGCTGCGGGTTTTTCACTCTGAACCCCCTGCCGGTGGAGTCCCCCAGCGATGCTGTAGTCCATGCTTGGCCTCCTGGTCTTCTGTATGCTTGCCCCCAGTACCTCTTATTCCAAGGTTTCTACAGAAAGCTCCTCGACTGGGGAGCAAAGTGATCCTCATTGCCCCATTTTGGCCTCGCCAGGTATGGTTTCCCTTCCTTTGGTCTCATCTTCTGGCTCCGCCTTGGATATTGGATCCCATTTAGAATCTCATTTCATACTCACCTGGGGTTCCTCATCTGAACCTGGACAGTTTGAAGCTCACGGCTTGACTGCTCCAGTTCCCCATGATCACTAGGACTCCTGGATTATCCTCTTCAGTTGGGTCTGTTCTGGTGGCAGCTCATAAGTCTTCAACCAGGAAGATTTACTGCAGCAAATGGAAACGTTTTTCCTTTTGAGCCTCTCAAAAGAGTTTAGACCCTTTCACGGCTCGTATTTCTGCCATTCTTGACTTCCTAGCCAATACTTTTCAACAAGGAGCAAGCTCTTCTACTATCAAAGTTCAATTAGCTGACATCTCTCATTTTCACATGGGTGAGAATTCTGCCTCCCTGGCCTCTTCCAGACTGTGTAAAGCCTTTATCAAAGGTACTTTCCTGTTACACCCACCGGTCAAGGATCCTGTTCCTCCATGGGTCCTTACTATGGTTCTTCAAGCTTTGGTTGCTCTATCTTTTGAACCTGCTGCAACCACAGATCTTACGTTCTTATCTTGGAAAACAGCATTCCTGGTAGCTATCACCTCTGCTAAAAGGATTTTGGAACTGCAAGCTTTGTCCATTAAACTTCCATATATGATCTTCCATAAAGATAGGGTTTCCCTTCGGACCAATCTGTCCTTTCTTCCTAAGATTGCATCACAAGTTAACATCAATCAAACCATTAACTTACCTGTTTTTTTCCCAAACTTTGCTAACAAAATAGAGTACAAACTCCACTTGTTGGATGTTCATAGACTGATTTTATTTACACAGGACTAAAATCTTCCGTAAATCTGATCAATTGTTTGTGTCCTCCTCTTAACCCTTTTTGGGTAAACCCATCTCCAACATCACTATTGCTAGGTGGATTTCCTTGTGCATCCTTCAGGTCTATAAGGATAAAGGTGTCTCTCGTCCGGGTCAGGTGAAAGCTCATTCCACTAGGTCAATGGCTACTTGTGCGGCTTTTTGGTCTAGAGTGTCATTGGATGGTATTTGTTCTGCAGCTTCTTGGTCCTCATTTCACCTTTATTTCTCACTACAAATTGGATTTGACTTCTAGAAGTTGGTTCCGCGGTGCTCCGGAATATCCTTCCATGAGGGCCACCCAGGAGTTTAGTAGCTGGGTACTCTGTCCCACAGGTTGAAGACCAATTGAAGTAAACTACTTCAGATAAAGAAGTTATGTACTCACCATAACATTTCATCTGAGTAGTTCTACTTTATTTGTCTTCAACCGTCCCACCCTCCCTCCTTCCCCCTGACCTTATTATATGAATAGCCTCTTGGCTGCAGTTTTAGGTCATGAAGTATTCTTCAGGTCGGGTTCTCAGTATAAGGTCAGCAAACTCGATCTGGGGGTTGGAAGGTAGTGGAAGTGTGTTATGGGTAAGGGGAAGAGCTTTGAGCTCGGAGCAGATGCTAGTGAATTTGCTGGCTCGGATCCGATATGGATCCGGTACTCACAGGTTGAAGACAAATGAAGTAGAACTACTCAGATGGAACTTTATGGTGAGTACATAACTTCTTTTTCAGTTTATTAAAAAAACCCTGTTGCAGACCCATCCATGTTTTCCTTGTCTAAAGACCCTCTAAATTGTTTCGAAATGCTAGTTCATAGGTTCATAGGTTGATACTAGGCTATCTTCCCTAGGGCATTTACAAGCCTAGCCAGAGTGTGTTTGGCTTTCGCCACCCTTCTTAGATTAGTTGACTGTGCCTCTGTATAGTAGGTCACAGAAGATAGCCCATTTAAGGTTAGTTTACCGTGCCTCTGTCTAGCAGTGACACATAAGAGATCCCAGGGGTAAATTTACGATCTCCCATCCAAACGTCAAGATTCTTCTTGAAGAGGGTCATTGAGGGGCTCTGTCTGACATGGATTGGGATTTTGTTCGAGTGAGGGGAGCCTCTGGGATATGAATCTGTCCCTCCAGCATGTTCTGTTTATTTCTGTGCTGAGGTTTAAGTCACTGGAGCGTGTAGTTCTGATGGATTTGGATTTCTTGAGGTGGAGCATGTCCATTAATTCTGGGTTGGACATGACTTTATACGTCAGGCACAGATCGCCTCTGAGTAGGCGGTAAGCAACTGAGTAGAGCTGGAGTTTCTTTAGCCTAACTGCGTAGGGCATCTATTTGAGTCCCTTGATCCTCTTGGTGAGGTACTTTTGGGGTCTTTCTAGTTGTAGCAGGTGTCGGGTAAGGTACATTCCAAATGGGGCATTGTATTCAATTATGGGCCTGATGAGTAGAGGGGCACAATGACCTCTCTTGATCTAGATGTGAACCCTTTCGTGATAAGGTGGGCTATACAGAATGTCTTTCTAACCACTTTGGCAATGTGATTGTCAAAGGAGAGATTGCAATCTACTTGGGTCCCCAAATCCCCAATTACTTCTTCCGTATTTAATGGATTACCACCTATGTGGTAATTTGTGGGCACTTTGTTTTTCCCACAGGGGATGACTATGCACTTTTTGGCATTTAGCTTTAGGCTATGGCTGTGGCACCAGTTATCCGTCTCTGTGAGACCTTTTTGGAGGATGCTTGTGTCAGCCGGCGAGTCGATTATGGCCCCCAGTTTGCAGTCATCTGCAAACTTTGTCAGCCGTAGTCCTCCTGTGTTAGCCTGTACCTCAGAGAAATATATACCGAACAAGAGAGGTCCCAGGATTGAGCCTTGTGGGACGCCACTTGTAACTGGTTTAGAGTCTGACATGGCACCTGCATTTCTGACCATGTGGGTTCTATCCCTAAGCCAGTTTGCAACCCATCTTGTGACATAGGGGTTGATATTTAAGCTGGTGAGCTTATTTATGATGCCCGAGTGGGGTATTGTGTCAAAGGCTTTTGCAAGGTCAAGGTAGGCTATGTGATCTACTTTCCCTTTGTCTATGGCCTTGGTGACTGTTTCAAAGAAATTGACCAGGTTCAAGAGGCAAGATCTGCCCTTAAAGCCGAATTGGGTAGGATCCAGTGTTTGGAGGTTCCCAATGTCTTTGTTTATGAGTTCCATGATGATACGCTCCATAGCTTTTCAGACCAGGCTAGTTAGGCTTATAGGGCGATAGTTTCCGGGGTCCGTTGTGGCACCACCTTTATGGAGTGGGACCACTGTTGCTGTACGCCATTCTTTGGGTACATATCCTGTTGTAAGGCTGAGACTGAACAGTGATTTTAAGTGAGGGTTCAGTTCTTCTTGGAGCTCGTGTAAAACGCAGCCCGGGACACCGTCCGGTCCCATTGATGTGTTTTCTGCTTTGGAGAGGGCAGCTCTCACCTGTGCATCTGTGATGTCAGGGAGGCTACACTCTGTTGGGATAGTCATTTGCTCATATTGGGGGGGGGGGGGGTTTGCACTGAACCTGTCTGCCAGGATGTTGGCAATGTCTGTGGGTTCAGTGTATTTTTTGTCATTTTGCACTAACTCAGAGCGTATCTGGTAGTTTCCACCCAGGTTTCTGACATAACTAAAGAAAGCCTTGTGATTATCTTTAGCGTCTTGTGCAATTTTTCTTTCGAAGCTAGCCTTAGATGATTTTATGAGGGATCGTAGTTTCTTGCTAGTACTGATCAGAGTTGCCTTCCCTTTCAGGGATTTTGCTCTATCATGTAGTAGCTTCAGCCTTCTGTTGTACAGCTTATTTATGGCTGGGGTCCACCAGACAGGTCTCCTGCCTTTGGAGGAGTATGTCTTGGTTTTATTTGGGATAGCACGATCCATGCATTCCTGTAGGTATCCATAGAATGCGTTTGTAAAGGATTCTGTGGTCTGGGCCGTATTTTCCACTGGCTCTGGGGCTTTGAAGGATTCCACCTCGGTTTTGAGAAGTGGGAAGTTTGCTTTTGAGAAGTTTTTGACCGTGGTTTCTTTTGCTGGGGGTGGGGACGGGATATGGATGTCCATAGTGATTAATTTATGGTCAGATTTTACCAATGAGAGGGGTACATCTCTGGTATGGAACATAGAGTCCCCATGTTGGTGATGATCAGGTCCAATATGTTTTCCCCTCTTGTGGGAGTGGTGACCAGGTGTTCCATAGCATTTGAGTTTATAAATTCTAGGAACCGTTGGGTTAGGGTGTTGGGGCTTGAGTAGTGCTCCCAGTCTATGTTTGGGTAGTTAAAGTCACCCAATATAATGGTGTTTGGCGAGACCTCCATATTCTCCAGTGTCTTCAGGAAAGCCGAGTGGGGTTCCTGAGTTTGGGAGGGTGGTCTGTAGCAGGCTACAAACTGGAAGGCAGTTTTGCCCACTGTTAGTTGCACATGGATGGTCTCTGATGCTTCGTGCAGTGCCACTAGCCTGGAGGTATGGGTATCTTTGATGAATATGGATACTCCCCCTCCTCTTGTGGTCCGGTCTGAGTTTTGGGGCCGAAAAGCATGGTATGAGGTATAGTCTGGTAGTGCTGGGGTGCTCTCGGGAGCCTTGAACCAGGTTTCTGTTACTGCACAGATATCGATATTCTCCATACTGAGGAGAGCCTCGAGTGCGTGCATCTTGAGGTTTAGACTTTTGGCGTTGAGCAGCATTACCCTTAGTTTCTTTTTCCTTGTGTTGTCTAAGGAGGTGGGTTTGTCTTTTGAGCCTTGCTTAAAAAAAGGCACTATGGGGGTGGCAAGAGCTGTGGCCAGTATTCGAAAACACAGGGGTGACAGGTGCAAGCCGTCCCTAGCGAAGCAACGTGGCTTGTCAAGCATGTCATCCCAGGCTGACAGACACTGGATCCCCTTTGAGTGACACCAATACTTTAGCCAATTGTTGAAATTGATCATTTTGTCTTTATACTGTGGTATCATTCTTGGTGAGGGTAAGATGCTACTCAAAGTCAGGGTCATATCGGCCTGGGCCACATGATCAGAGAGCTCCTCTGTCTCTTTTCATGTAATCCAGGGAGGTACATCTCAGGTCATTCACACTAGCATGGACAATGACGGAGTCATATTTGTACTTGCTTTGGAGTGACCTGAGTGCTTGTGTTATGTGGCGAATCCTGGCACCCGACAGGCAGCTTACAGTGACCTTCTCCTTGTTCAGCGTGGTGAGAGGGACGTCAGTGTGTAGAGTCACCTATTACAAGTGTATTAGGTGTGTTGTTCAGCCTTAAGGGCTGTGACTGTGTAGCAAACTGACTTTGTGAACTATGTGATACGTGGGTATTGTTGTGGGGTAGCAGTTGCTTGGATGTCTGCTTTGGAGGTCTCTGTTGCTTGGGCAGATTTTTATTTAGCGCCTCTGAGTATGTTTTTGTGTGTTTGTGTTTGGTTTGCTGTTGCGATAGGTCTATGTGAGACTGGATTTGTGGTGTGTGTGATTACCTTCTCCTCCAGACTGGCCATGCCAGTACTATGTTGAGAGAGCTCAGCCTCCAGTTTGGCTATATAGTTACATCTCTCACATGTATTTGAGCTTGTTGGGAAGAGGAGAGTGTGGTCTGTGTACATAAGGCAGTTGTAACATTGCCTCAAGATTCCCATATTCACCAGCTGGACTGGAGAGTAAACCTGAAACTAACTTTTGGACATGCCAGAATAGTATAAGGAATTACTTTTTGACTTGATCAAAAAGGACCAATAGGGAGCCAAGTACTTAAAGGGAGTATAAGAGGGTGTAGTGCTTTAGTTTATTAGTGCTTACTTATAAGACACTTATCCTAGCTACTGCTGGGTTTTATAAGGAAAATGGAGTGCTTACTTTTTGATTTGGAACAGTTCTAAGGGAAAAAGTGAAGAGCAGTCTTTGTGGAGCCAGGAATAGTTTAAACCTGATTAAGTGGCGCTGCCCGATGCTGCGCTGTGCGCAAAAACGCGCAAAAGAGGGTTTTAAGAGAGAGGGATCAAGGAGTTTCGAATTGACCCAAAATGGCCAATAAAACTACAGTTTCTAGGCAGTAACCACTCCCACAGGGGCAGGCAGGCTGTTCATTGTTTACCACTGCCACTGATGAACACAGAGACTTCCCTTTAGCCCAAGCAAGCAATGGCCTCCAAGAAACTTACAAACAGTTCAGAACAGCAAATCTGTAACTGAACTTTTTTTTAAATTTCAGAAAGTGGGAAAAAAGCAAGATTTTTTTTTTGTTTTGTTTAAAGATAGCAGAGATACACAAGTAGCAACAAGTTAGAACATTGCAATAAATGACCCCACACTTGAGTGCTAGGCCAAAGACAGGTAAAATGCAAGTTTTAAGAAAAAAAAGATTTTAAAATAAGTGCCACACAGGAAATGCAGTAAACAGGCTCTAGATGTGTTCTAAATACAGTTCCTAATACAGATATCAAGTTTAGCAAGCTGGAAAATGCCAAAAAGTAGGCGGCAATGCAGAAATCTTAACAAATAATCTGAAGAAAAATACTTAAAATCTCAAAAGTGGCTCCTTTCTTCGCTCTGCGTTTTCTCCTCTTGGTGGGTGCTTCACCAACAGTCAACAAGTCTGAAAAAACGCCAAAACCACGAGTCAATCAGGTTTTAAGAGAAGGGTGGTCAAGGAGTTTGGAATTGACCCAAAATGGCCAATAAAACTACAGTTTCTAGGCAGTAACCACTCCCACAGGGGCAGAAAGGCTGTTCAGTGTTTACCACTGCCACTGATGAACACAGAGACTTCCCTTTAGCCCAAGCAAGCAATGGCCTCCAAGAAACTTACAAACAGTTCAGAACAGCAAATCTGTAACTGAACTTTTTTTTTAAATTTCAGAAAGTGGGAAAAAAAGCAAGATTTTTTTGTTTTGTTTAAAGATAGCAGAGATACACAAGAAGCAACAAGTTAGAACAGTGCAATAAATGACCCAACACTTGAGTGCTAGGCCAGAGACAGGTAAAATGCAAGTTTTAAGAAAAAAACGATTTTAAAATAAGTGCAACACAGGAAATGCAGTAAACAGGCTTTAGATGTGTTCTAAATACAGTTCCTAATACAGATATCAAGTTTAGCAAGCTGGAAAACGCCAAAAAGTAGGCGGCAATGCAGAAATCTTAACAAATAATCTGAAGAAAAATACTTAAAATCTCAAAAGTGGTTCCTTTCTTCTCTCAGCGTTTTCTACTCTTGGTGGGTGCTTCACCAACAGCCAACAAGTCTGAAAAGACGCCAAAACCACGAGGCAATCGGGTTTTAAGAGAGGGGGATCAAGGAGTTTGGAATTGACCCAAAATGGCCAATAAAACTACAGTTTCTAGGCAGTAACCACTCCCACAGGGGCAGGCAGGCTGTTCAGTGTTTACCACTGCCACTGATGAACACAGAGACTTCCCTTTAGCCCAAGCAAGCAGTGGCCTCCAAGAAACTTACAAACCGTTCAGAACAGCAAATCTGTAACAGAACTTTTTTTTAAATTACAGAAAGTGGGGAAAAAAGCAAGATTTTTTTGTTTTGTTTAAAGATAGCAGAGATACACAAGTAGCAACAAGTCCTCTTCAAAGACAGCAGGGCAATGGATAGGTTAGGTAAAAAAAGGTTTGTTTTTCCCTCTGGCTTTTAGAGTTCTTAATTATCAGGCACAGATGAATAAATTCTTATTGTCTATGTTGAAGTAAAAACGCTGCTCCAAAGCCACACAATGGTATTTTAATAAACAAATGTAAATGCTTTTGTTTCCAGTGCTATAGAAACATCAGACTGTAGCATTGGAAACAAAAGCGTTTACATTTGTTTATTAAAATACCGTTTTGTGGATTTGGAGCAGCGTTTTTTTCTTCTTGCAGTGTCACTTTTCCCTGTTGTGCTTGGTTACTTGGTTATTGTCTATTTTGAGCAATTTAAACACAACTTTGTCTGCCCCTGAGGAAACAGGCAGCAGGCCTCATCCATGGTGGCTCAGGCCTCCAAAGTGACCAAACTTGTAGTTATGATAAAAGTGTCTTTCAGGGCAGCTGTTATACGTTTTGTGATGAGGAAGTTTGCATGGTTACATTCACAGCCCCTTCATAAGGATATTAAAGCTAAATTGTTAGACTCCCCTTTAAACATTGTGGTCTAGAAGCTGCTAGTCTTTTCAAACAACTGCAGGAGCAAGGTTAAATTAGGAAAGACTGCAAACAGATCTTTATTACTTCGGTATCTAGATACTAGAGGAATTACCCTGCCAAGCCCACTTCTTTTGCTTGTAGGGAATCTAGGCCTTCTCATAAGGCCAAGAAAATGCCTAGGGAAAAAATTCTGGGAAAAAACAGACAGGGACCCTAAATCTGGAGGCCTCCCTACCCAGAAAATTCTGCATGATTACTCCTACACCTCTCCAAAAAGACTCGCCTCATCCCTAGAAAAACAGCTACTCATCATGACAGACAAATGAATTTCCTGTCTTTCAGGATTGGTACAGAATGACTTAGAAAGAAATTCATCATTTCACTGGCTTCCCTCCACCTCCTCACAACCAGATACAGCTGCTGTTTCCCATCATCCAAAATTAAATCGAGCAAGGTACAATAGAGCCAGTATCTCCATGATTCACAGGAAGGAGTTTTATTCCAAACTATTGCTTGTGCAAAGAAAAGGAGACTGAAGACCAAGTCTGAATCTCTCTATTGTAAACACTATTCTCCACGTCCCATCTTTCAAAATATTTTCACTACAAACCTTGTTACCACTCAGTCTGCCTCAAGCCTTCTTGGTGTCTGTCGACTTAAAGGATGCCTTCCTCCACATTCCTGTCCATCCTGCTGTCAGGAAATGTTGAGGTTTTCTGCTGGCTCATTGCATTTTCAGTTCTGTGCTTTGCCATTTGGACTTTCTACATCCTCCAGAGTCTTCAAAAAGTGCCCAGCCCTGTCATTGCTTTCTGAAGGACTCTGGGAATCCAGATAATCCCTTACCTGGACAACCTGTTGATACAGGCACCATCTCAACTGATTCTTACTGACTCCAAACCAAGACCTGTGTTTTTGGGATGTGGACTATAAGCACCAACTCATGCAGGCTTTTCTACCACCTGTTAAAGTGCAAAGCCTAACCAGTTAATTTCTGTCGTCTTCCTCTTCAGTCCTGGACAGTAAGAAAGTTCCTCAAAGCTCTGAGACTCTTGATTGCTACCACTCCCTTGATCCTCTTTGCCAGACTACACATGAGGAAGATCCAGTGGTACCTGAAGTCCACTTGTTTCCAATATTCACATCCCCAAGATGCACATCCCCCTCTTCTACCTTGCCTAAAGAAGGAAAGCCAAAGGTGGATAGCACAAATAAATCTTAACCGGGTCTGCCCTTCCAGTTGTGAACAGCAAAGCAGGAACTTGCACACACATGCATCAAACAATGCCTGAGGTGCCTGGACAGGTAGCAAGTTCAAGAACAGTGGCCAAAAAATCTAAGATCAGATCACATCAGTCTGGAGGTTATGAGGACACTAGTACAGGCCCTGCAGACCTTCAGCCACTACTGAAAAACAGGTCCTTTAAGAGTGTTCACAGATTACACAGTCGTCATGTTGTACATAAACAAGCGGGGGTCACCAGATTTTACCAAATGTGCTGACTGGCTGTTTGGGCTTTGGAGCAGACCACAAAAGCAAACCTCTCTCTTTAAGTGGTTTACATTCCCTCCAGGACAATACCATAGCAGGCCTTATAAGAAGATTAAGGGAAGACCCCCCACACACAAGTGGATGTGGGTCTTCCTAGACATAGTACACAAACAGGGGGTGCCACAGATCTGTTTGCTTCCATCGACAGCAAACAACTCCTGCCGTTTAGCTCCAGGACTTCCTAGGAAAGGGAGGTATATATATATATATATATATATATGTATATATATATATATATATATATATATATGTATATATATATATATATATGTATATATATATATATATATATATATATATATATATATATATATATATATATATATATATATATATATATATATATATATATATATATATATATATATATATATATATATATATATATATATATATATATATATATATATATATGTATGTATATATATATATATATATATATATATATGTATATATATATATATATATATATATATATATATATGCCTTCCTTCCCATTCCTCCTCTTCTCTGGGTCTTATTAAAGATACAAAAGGAATGCCTAAAGATCTGCTAGTGACTCCATTTTGGCCGAAAAGCATTGGTTCCCCCTTCTCTTGCTCCTAGCCAAGGACCATTACCAGAAACTTCCATCCATAGTAGACTTGCTTACACAACAGAAGAGTTTGCGTCTTCATCCCAGTCTGTCATGCCTCAACCTTATGAAATGAATGATAGGATTCTGATCCCTTTTAGACACCAATTTTTAGAGGATGTTATGAAGGTTCTCCAGGTAATCCTACATAGCAAAATGGAAAATTTTTATATGCTGTCTTACTCTAGAACAGGACCCAGTTCAGGCTAACATCCCACTAGGTCCTGTCTTATCTGTGTCAGCTGCTAAAGTGTGGACTAGCTTACTCATCTATTAAAACACACATTTCAGCTGTATCTGCATCTCTGCCTCTGGATCCCCCTCTTCTGGCTAAACTAGAGGTGAAGTGATACCTAAAGGGTGTACTCCACCTAAAACCACCACAGAAAACTATCCCTCCTGCTTGGGACCTCACCTCTAAGCTGAAAAACTTAACACTTCCTCCTTTCAAGCCAGCAGCATCTGCTCCTCCCAAATTTTGCACTTGGAAAACCATTCTTGAGGTAGCTCTCACTTCTGCTAGATGAGTCTCAGAACTACATGCCGTTATGGCTATTCCTCCCTTCCTTATCTGTCACAAGGATCGGACGTCATTGAGGGCTAATCCTTCCTTCATGCCTAAAGTGGTGAACTAACTATCTCTTAATAAGCCCATTAACCTGACCACCTTCTTCCCTAATCCAGAATAAGGGGAAGAAAAATTTTTCATTCCTTTGATGTCAATAGACAACTCAAATTTTCCCTAGATACAACTAAAGTTATATGCATATCCGGTTAACTTTTTGTCTCCTTCCTGAATTCGAAACCAGGGAACTCAGTTTTTAAACAAACTATTGCTAATGGTATTTCTAAATCAGTTACCTTTTGCTACACGTAGCACAACAAATCCCTGTCCTCTCCAGCAAAGGTGGTGTGTACCAGAGCAGTAGCCTCATTTGGAGACTTCGACAAGGGCTGTGGCTCTAGGACCCTTCTAGAAGCAGCAACTTGGTCTTCAGTGCACACCTTTACCAGATATTAGAGTGGACGCCTTCTCTAACTCCAGGGCTGCCTTAACCAGGTTAGTCATTTCTGAAGTACTGGACAGCTCTCCTATGCCTCATCCTTCCACCCTTTACTCATCATATGCTTTGGGAATCGCCCAACAGTTTGGAATACTGCAACAGTAATCTAAGGAAGAAATATAATACAATTGTGTAAAAAACACGGTTCCAGTATTCTTTCCCACCCTACCTTCCACCTTGCTTTTTTCCACTTCCATCATGGACCGAGGGGGGGGGCCACTTCTGGCTTACTGGCTTTGAGATAGTCTGAGGATTTACACTCGCACATCCGCACATGTGTAACCTTATACGCACATGCTTAGGCCATACGTCGGACATATAGCGCTATGAAAAATGTTGGCTTTCGTACTCATGCTGGATGTCTTGGTTAATTGGTGAGATATCCCAACAGTTTGGAAAACTACAACAGTGATCAGTAGGACATCTACTGTTATAAGATCTTATAGAACTGTACCTTCTTTCAACTCTCAAATAGCACATTGGCACCAGTCATCATCACATCCTCATAATTAAAAATAGTTCAGTATATTTGCATTTCTGAACTTCAAACTGGATTACTGATTATTAGAATCAACCAAAATTTAATTCTAAATACATTATCCATGTGAATTTCCACAGTGAGCAGTTGCCTTGTCAAACAAACATGTACGAAATATAACTGTTCAGACTTCGTGCACATTTAAAAAATAAAAGCATGTTATTCCATTCTTGCTTTAATTTCCAAACCTTCAGATGTCAAGGTTTAGATCACACAGTAATATCAGAGATCCACAACTGTACAAATTCTTATGGTTATATATGTTGTATGTTAATGTGTGTCAGAATACCTTGTGTTAGAGTTACAAATGCTAGCGTTCAAACCTCTGGTTAATGTTGCACTTACAACTCTTTAATACATACATTGGAGTACAAGAACTTTTTTCAAACCTTACATTGCAAAGCTCCTCATAATTGACAATAGTTCAGCTTAATTGCAATATTCAGCTTGCAGCTGAGTGATTATTGAAGTCATATTGAAAGTTGTACATTTGGACTTTGACAATCACTTATGTCAAACACTAAGTGTACTATAAATATGCTAAGTTTAGATATCAAATCATGTAAAATCACTAATTGTGTTAGGCCCAAGAGGGTTAACCAGTTCCTTACACCGCTAAAAATCTGTCCATTAAGGTAGCAAATTTATCTTAACATTCTACTTCCTTAATTTCAAGCTAGCTATACTGTTGAAATGTTCAAGTCCGCCTTTAGCTGTTGAAGTTAACTCTCCAATGCAGTCATTATAAATACTTGCGATTCTTATCTTTTACATTAAACCTTCAGTTTTTCTGCTAACTGTTGAATGCGGAGCATATTTTACATGGACATTTGACACGTTAGATAGAAAAACATATCTAAGTATTATAAACTAATGTTACATTTTGTCTCAGTGTATCATAAACATTAACAGACTAGAAACATCATGAACATTTTTGCATTTAACTGTCTTATGTCAAATTTGCAGGCTTACCCCATATTCTCACTGCACAGTCTTTTCATTTACTGGCATTATTAATTTCATGGACTTTTGCAAGTAAAATGTATACACTCCAGGCTTATCCTGACTTTTAACCGTTTTATCCATTCACTAGTAGTAATTGCAAACAGTAACATGTCCATTAGCATTTTAGGTGGCTTAAACAGTACCTGCATAGTTATATTAAACAAAACCTTATATAACTAACACAATCAAGGAGACATGCAAGCTTTTTCTGGCCAAAGCAATCCAGTTGGTGGACCATGATCAGTCCAACAGGCTTAACATGGTGTTACTCTTCTTCATCCTATTTATCCTTTAAAGTTTCTTTGTGTGTGTAGAAGTGTCATTTGTACAGTAGATTGCTCATTCTGTCATCCATTTTGTTGTTCTGCCATGACAAGTCTTGTAACCGTGCTGTCACCAACTTGCCATCACTGAAATTTGTTTACCACACTGAACAAAAAAAATTCCACCAGAAAAGTCAACTTTTAATAAAAATTTTCATCATGGAGTGAACAGGAGAAACTATGTTTATCGCTCAGGAAAACAAAAAAAGTAGTAGATTACTTTTGTTTTCTACTAAATTTTTTGGAAATGCTATTTGTGAGTTTTAATTGACAGTTCTGATCTGAATTTGAACCTTCCTACTGAATTATATACCTCTGTAATAGCCCTAATTTTATTTAAAAAATCTCAGGACACCTCATTTGGGTAATTAACTGCAAGCTGTATATTGCAGTTACTTTTAGAAGAGCTCTGTATAATTTTTATTTTTTTCAAAGAGTTTGCTTTATGCTCCATTCAAGGGAAGTATGCAATTTGGATTAACTTGGTCTAGCAGTAATTACTCCTCTTGCACTCCCCCATTTACTAGTTCTGATATTAGTCCCTGTCTGTAGGAGTGAATAAATGTTTATCCAGGCTGTAGAGAGAGAATAGATTTATTTAAACAAATTGAGCTGAATCTATTAGAAGTCAGTCTAGTTTTTTAAATAGTTACTGTTTTAGGAGCATGTCTCCTGATTTTCATCTGGCAGTAGATACATTGTACTTTCCCGTTTTATTCTTGTTTTTAAAATTATTTTGTTTTGTTAGTGGCATAGTACAGTATTGTAGGTACAGCAGTGTGGAAAGGAGGTTGACGCCAGGAATGTTGCATAGGAATGTATCTTCTTAAAGGTTCCACCTTAATTATATTATGTTTGCTTAATGGCAGAAAAATATCATAAGCATCCAGTTTGCCCTTTTTAAGTAAATTTAACAATCTTCCTCCCCTTGCCCCTTTATTCACCTGTCCCATGCCTGTTTTTTTTTAACTTGTAATTTACAAAGTTATTTTCAGTTCAGTTCAGCACCTATTATTTCCCATAATACTCACAAGTTAAACTTCTAAAATATATCCTTTTCCCTCTCTGCAAAAACAACGCTTTATTTACTGCAAGTGCAGAATATTAATACTTTATTAGTCACATTAAATTTAGTTAATAGCTGAATTGTGTCTGTTAAATTAATAAATATTTATATTTTCATCAGCTAAATGGCTCTCTTTTCTTTTCCATGCCATAGTAATCTAAAGCAATAAAATACAATTATATCCCTATGCTGTCAAAGGTTATAATAGTGCATGCAGTGTTATTCTAAATAGCCTATATGTTAAGTTGTCAATCTCGCCTTCATTCTTGCTTGATGGGTTCGGAGCCGATCCCTCGGCTCCCGACTCGCACTGCTAAGCTCGAGAGTCACTTTTACCAGCTCGAGGCAGCCCCATATCCCATGATGCAAGGCGTAAGTATAAAAATACTTTATTGTTAGTTATAATTTAATTATTTAGATTTCCTGACAGAAAATCCCTGTCTTTTTAATAGAATACCTTTTGGTATTTTCTTTAATTTAAATATTTTGACTGGTGTGTGTGTGTGTTTAAGAAGATGACTGCTGTCGAAGATGTGACTCTGATAGACGGTCACACTTCTTGCCCTGTGCCTGGGGGCCTCTTCACCTGCAGGACTCCTGTGCTATTTGTCATTCCTTCAGCCAGAGAGTCCTGCAGGAGAGACGCAAGCGATACTTAGGGCCAGGAGAGATTCGCTTCTGTGTCTAAGCCTCGCGGCGCCGGCTCAAACTCGTTTCCGGATAGTCGAGCTCGGCTGGAGCCGATTCGATTAAGCCTTCGCAGCGCACCGATACCCGGCTCGGCGAATCTCGAATCTGCTTCGACCGAGCTCGATGGCTCCGATCGGTTCCATGTGGCACGTGGCACAGTGTCGGCTCAGGAAGAGGTCGAGGTCTCCTTCCTTTGGAGCCGATTCACTTCTCCTCGGCTCTTCTTTCTTCGGAGCCATCGGGCCGATCTTCATCTGGTGAACGGTTACTGCTACGGGCTGGAGGACGGATACCCTTCTGTTCCTTCAGCCTCTTGAGACCTTCCTTAGAGGGATTCGTGGTCGGCTTCCATGGTCTCCCTCCGAGGTGTGGCATCACCCTTGTCGGGCCAGCTCTTCCCCTTGGCCCCTGCCTGCCTGGGTGAGGGCGGCGACATCTGCCTTGCTACAGGACCCAGAGACCTCCGCCTCAGGTTTCCCCATTGGGAATTTCCCCTCTTCGAGATTCTCCTGATGTTTGAGATCCTCCTAGGAAGAGGACTGTAAAGAGAAGCATGTGAGACCCCCCTCTCTGTCCCGGATACTGAATTTGATGAGTCAGAGGGATCCCTAGATCCCTCTGAGGATGGTCTCTTCTCAGACATCCTAGAACTCCTGAAACAGAGGGGAAACTGGCCCACCAACAATCCTCTGGAGTCAGTATACCTAGAGGCTAGGCGTGGATCTCCTCCTCTCTCCTCCCTGTCTCGCTCTCTCCGCCTTCCCTATTATTATTGCATGTGGGGCGTGCGCGGGCAGCCTGACTCAATTCCTCACCAAGGTGTCCTCCCTGATACCATGGCTCAGAGGATATCCTTAAGGAGCTGGGTGAGTAGTCAGAGATCCTACAGCTGCAGGGGCTCAGAAAAAATTGCTCTCCAGTAGGAGAACCCTCGGCGCCAAGCCTGGATGCGGCTGTGTGATTTCTGATCCCTTTAAGGCGTCCTTCTCATTCCTCCCCTCTTGATGGGTCAGCTTTGTTTGGCCCTCAGGTGAAGGAAACCTTGACCAGGTGCGCAGGGGGGCAAAGACTCTTTCTGCTGTTGGAAAATGTGGTTCCGTAAATCCCAAAGGAGCGCCGCGATTCAGTGGTCAGTTTTTACCCCTAGAGGCAGACAGATGGGTACAGTCGATCATATCCAAGGGTTACATAATTCCTTTGAGGAAGAGCCATTCAGCCAGTTACATTAGACCATTCAGAGCGGAATCTACTCAAAGTTCTTTTTTCGGTCCAGCGAGCCGGAATCTACTCAGGTTCTTTTTCCCCCCAAAGGCGGAGACTTTTCTCCGCTTTACGGCTGGGGTCAGTCAGTTCAGAGCCCTGCTGCCCTTTGGTCTCACTACAGCCCCAGAGTGTTCACCAAATGCATGGCAGTGGTCACGGCTCACCTGAGACGCAGGAGATTCCAGGTGTTTCCATCACTCGACGACTGGTTCTGTGCCCACCACCTTGGGCATCTCGATCAACCCGAAAAGTCATCCTCTTGCCCCTGCCAGTCTATTACCTTCATATAGGCAAACTAAACACTGTTGTGTCAGTGTCAGCCCTTACAGATCAAGAAGAGTTTCAGACAGAGTCATCAGGATCATTCTGGCCAAGAAAGAAAGGCCAGGAAGGTGTTCTAAAGTAAGGTCATCTCATGGCTGGGGCCAGCCATTCTCTCCATTACTCTTCCTGGCTCGGCTACCTTCTTCACAGACATGCAAAGAGCATCTTGCTTGGTGGATCACTCCTCTCTCAGGTTCACCAAGGCAGGTACTTTGTACCCCCCCCGATAGCACTGTCCCGCGGATGCCTGCAGGATGGTTCATGGGACGTGGCAGCCGTTCGGTACCATCTGCATAAATGTTTTCTTCCCGTAAGGGACAATTGCAGTCCACACAGACAACATGTCTGTAGTTTGGTATATCAACAAACAGGCGGAACCAAGTCCTAAGACTGTGGCAATGGGCGATCTCCCTCTCATCGTTTCTGGTAGCAGCGCGTATGGGCGATCTCCCTCTCATCGTTTCTGGTAGCAACGCTCCCTGGGTCTCAAGCAATCTATAGCGGAAGAGATTTTTCTGGAATGATGGGGTCGTCCATGTTGCTTTTTGTTATGCCTTCCTCCATTTCCTCTGATAGCTACCGCTTTGAGAGCCAAATTGATTCTCCTCCATCATCACCATCTTCTGATTCACCAATCGTCAGCTGCACCCATCACCAATCGGGTCAGCTGCACCGTCATCCCTTCTCTCAACCTCACAGCATGGTTGCAGTTAGAGACATCATAATAACTTCAAAAATAGAATATTGATCCTTTTACTGCCCCTGTTCAGGCAGTCCTGGACTTCTTAGCAGAGATTTTTCATGCAGGTCTTCCACAGTCAGAGTTCAATTGGCTGCTATCTCCAACTTTCATGATATTATGTCCCGGCCTTCTTGAAAGGAATTTTCCTACTAAAGCCTCCAATCAGGAATCCTCCTCCTCAGTGGGATCTAAATTTAGTGCTGACATAGAACAATTTGAATCAATCCATTGATCTCCTGTATTTTTCCTAATTATTCAGATAGGGCTGAACAAAAGCTACATTATCTTGATGTCCACCGTCAACTTAGATATTATTTGGACAGAACAAAAAATTTAGAAAATCTGATCAACGATAATAAAAAGGCCTTCCTGTTTCTAAAGTGACCTTGTCCAGATGGCTTTCTTCGTCATCTCTGATTTTATTTATACGGGGGGAAAACAGCTGTGCTCACAAAAGCAAAAAGCACACTAAACTAGGACTTTTACTGCTTTTCAAGCTTTGAACTTCCTTTGGACACTATTTGTTATTTCAGCCAGCGCCCTCCTCACACTTTTGTTTCCCATTACAAATTGGACTTGGCCTCAGGGACAGAGCCAGTGCTAGGGACTGGCGGTCCATCAAAGCAAGAAAGAAGGCGAGATTGACAACTTAACATTAAAGTTATGTACCCACCATATAGTTCCATGTTGGTGTCTTCTCTGCTTCTTCTTTCTTCTTGCTCCCTCCCCCCTTTGCATCATGGGATATGGGGGTGACTCTCGAGCTTAGCAAGTGCGATGGAGCCGGAGCCGACTCGCCAACCCATCAAGCAAGAAAGAATAGGTACATAACTTCTTATTTATTTCCGTACCACTGTCTGTAAAATGGGGTTGATGCAGTGTAGTTTCCCCAATCCCGCTTCTGTTAGAGTCCGTAGACAGTTCACCTTCGATCTTCACAGCACCTGGTTCAATCCCAGTACTGTGGTGATTCTGCTAACCAGTTCTTGTATTGCCCTTTGTTTTTCTACCACAGTATTTTGAAACAAAAGGAAGGGTTATTCAGGCATCATCTGTCTTAGGTTATCATTTCTTGTAGATGTTTTTTGAACCTGGTAACCCTGTTTCCATGTTTATTCAATTGTTGGTGGTTTAATTACTTAATTCCTTCAACAAAACCCTTGTCCTTTCCCTTTTCTCTAAATTTTTATCTCAACTAGTCATCCAGAGAGATGTTGTGATTAACTCTTTTTCAAGCCAAATAAAATTAGAGGTTCTGTATTTGCCTCTTAAATTGTTCTGACTCAGTACAATGCCAAAAGATGCATATAAAATTCCCTATAAAGTCAGAATCACTTGTCCACAAATGAATGTAACATTCTGTTACAGCCTAAAGAATTTTATGAGTGTAAAATGTTTGAGAGATTTCCAATTAAAAAGTGCCCTCACTTGTATAGCATGGTGGGGTTGGGGGGCGGGGGAGTAAGATGACCCTTTCCCAATCCATATGAAATTGTAGTATGTATATCTTAAGTAATTATGAACTACTTTCTTTGCCACATTCTTCTTTTAACATTTTGTGTCAATTTACTTATGACTCCCTTTTTACCTAGATGTCCCCCTACCTGTTTTCATTGTGAAGTCATTTCAGACATTCAGCCCTTTGGGCTGTATATTTTTTAAGCCGTCAGCACATGTTTTAATTTATTGTGCAAGTCTCTTTTTATACCACTACCTCCACCCGTCCATGAGTTGTTCTTGTGTGATTATTTTTCATCCCATCACTAACTGATCTTGGTACATGAATTCACTACAAACCTTCAGACTTGTGGAAATTTCTGCTGTTCACAGCTCCCATTCTTATAACATCTTGTTGGAGCCAACTCATTTAACCAGGTTAGTCTCCATCTGTCTTGTTCCTTGAGTTTATCAACTTTATTAAGCTCCTCCACCATTGTTCTTCTCCCTTTTTTCATACCTAGCCTTTTTTCTGTTAAGTTAAATATCATGGGACTTCCAATATGGCTGCACACTGATCAGCAGCTTCATTTTTGCTCTCTGTCTGAAAATAAAACCCAAAAAAACAAAGCCAGTGAATTCATCATTTGGGTAAGATTCAGTTATTGACTAGTAAGTACACTGTCTGGATGCCAGCAAAGAAGAAATTTTGAGAAAATGAAAGAAATACCTCTACCTTTACCACCATCCTAAAAGCCCATAATTGGAGCCCTCTACATACCCTTCAAATAGACAAAGCCGTCAACTACTTTAACGCAGTCTTCTTAGACACTCAGAACTCTCTTGCCCCTATACGAATCAAAAGGAAAAAAGTAACCATGCCCCTTGGTTAACTAAAACTACACAACATAGGTTCATAAGTAGGTACTAGGCTATTGGCCCAAGAGCGTACGTAAGCCTAGCCAACAAGTTCCCTGGCTTACGCCACCCAAAAAAGTTATTTTTCTGTGCCACTGTCGAGCAGACACACAATAGTGATCCCCGGGGTGTATTTCCTATTTCCCATCCACTCATCAAGATTTTTCTTGGAGTGCTAATGAAAAACTTTGCTTGACATAGATGGGTAGCCTGTTCCAGAGTATGGGAAGTCTCTGAGACAGGAATCTATCCCTCCAACATGTCCTTTTTGTTGTGGTGACAAGGTTTAGGTCCCTAGAGTGTGTAGCTCAGAGGGATTGGGATTTCTTTAGGTGTAGCCTGTCCAACAGCTCTGGGTTTGACATAGCTTTATATGTTAGGCAGAGATCATCTCAGAGTAGGCGATATGCTACGGAGTAAAGCTGGAGTTTTTTGAGGTGGTCAGTGTAGGGCATTTGTTTGAGGCCAGTAATCCTCTTTGTGAGGTACTTCTGTGGCCTTTCCAGCTGCTGCAGATGTCTTGTGAGGTACATTCCAAAAGGGGCGTTGTACTTTATAATGGGTCTAATGAGTGTCAAGTAGAGGGGAGCAATGACCTCTTTATTTCCTGGATGAGAACCCTTTTATGATGAGGTGTGCCACGTAGAAGGACTTCCTGACTACTCTGGCGATGTGACTATCAAAGGAGAGACTGCTGTTCACCTGCGTCCCAAGGTCACTTATCACACATTCGGTGTTAAGTAGATTGCTGCCTATCTGGTAGTTCATGGGTACAGAGTTTTTACCAAAGGGGACAGAGTTTTTACCAAAGGGGGTGACACTGCACTTTTTGGCATTGAGCTTGAGGCCATGGCTCTGACACCAGGCATCTGTCTTAGCGAGGCCCTTCTGCAGGATGTCCACATCATTTGGGGACTTGACTATGGCTCCTAGTTTGCAGTCATCTGCGAACTTCGTTAGCCAGAGGCCTTCTGTGTTAGCCTGTACTTCAGAGAAGTAGATACCAAACAGGAGAAGACCTAGGACTGAACCCTGTGGTACTCCACTTGTCACTGGTCTGAAGTCGGATTTGGAGTCTGCTACTTTCACAGTGTGGGTTCTGTCCATGAGCCAGTTGGCAACCCATCTTGTGACATAGGGATTTATACCTGGTTTAGTGAGTTTATCTATAATTCCAGAGCGGGGGATGGCATCGAAAGCCTTGGTGAGATCTAGATAGGCTGTGTGAACCACATTACCCTCATCTATGGCTTTGATGACTGCTTCAGAGAAGTCAGTCAGGTTTAGGAGACATGATCTGCCTTTTACAAACCCGAACTGGGTGGGGTCCAGAGTTTGGAGATTACCAATGTCTTTGTTTATGAGTTCCGTGATGATTACGTTCCATGGCCTTGTAGACAAGACTTGTCTGGCTAATGGGGCGGTAATTCCTGGGGTCCGTCATGGCTCCTCCTTTGTGGAGTGGGCTAACTGTCGCGGTGCGCCATTCACTGGGCACAAAGCCTGAGGTGAGGCAATGGTTGAACATTGTACTTAGGTGGGGTGCCAGTTCGTTCTGTAGTTCGTGTAGAATGCAGCCTGGGGTATTGTCAGGTCCCATGGATGCTGTGTTCTTGGCTTTGGAGAGTATTTTTTTTTTTTTTTTTTTTTTTACCTGTGCAGCCGTGATTACAGGAATTTTGCATTCTTCTGGTATAGAGATGGGCCCTCTAGGGGGTGAAAGGGGGGTAAAGTTAGCACTGAACCTATCTGCCAGGATGTTGGCAATATCAGTTGGTTCTGTATATTTAGTGCCATTGTGCTGTAACTCAGAGCAGATCTGAGTATTGCCATTGAGATTCTTGACATAGCCATAGAATGCTTTGTGGTTGTCTTTAGAGTCAGTGTTAATTTTGTTTTCGTAACTAGCTTTGTAGTGTTGTATGAGGGTTCTCAGCTTCTTACTCAGGCTGACCAGGGAGCTCCTCCAGTCATGGGATTTTACTCTTTTTTTGCAACAGTTTCTTTCTTCTCTTGTAGAGTTTATGGCAGAGGACCACCAGATTGGCTTCCTTTTTGTGGAGGATAGCATCTTGGTTCTGTTAGGGAAAGCACGATCCATTCACTCGTGTAAGTGCTTATAAAGTGCATTTGTGTAGGATTCAGCAGTCGTACCTCTGTTGTCCGTCTGCATGGGTGTCTGCATGGGTGTTATGAAGTTTGCCTCTTCTGTCTTAAGTGTGAAGTTGGCTTTGGAGAAGTTTTTTATGGTGGTTTCCCTAATGGAGGTGGGATGTGGATGTCTAGGGAGATTAGCTTGTGGTCGGATCTAGCCAACGAGGAATTGACCTCTGGTGTGGAGCACCGGTCGCCCATGTTGGTAATGACTAGGTCTAGGATATTGCTGCCCCTGGTTGGGGTGTGAATAAGCTGATCCAAGGTGTTGGAATTTATGAATTCCAGAAAACGTTGAGCAAAAGAGTTGGTACATGAGTAGTTTTCCCAGTTATTGGTGGGGTAGTTGAAATCGCCCATTATTAGGGTGTTGGGTTGTACCCTAATATTTTCCAGTGTATCAGGAAATGAGGAGTGGGAATCCTGGGGCATGGTGCGGGGTCTGTAGCAAGCTACAATTTGTATTGCGGTGCCCAGAGTTAGTTGCACTTAGATAATCTCGGATGCATTATGCTGTGCAACTAGCTTGGAGGTGTGGATATCATTAATGAATATGGACATGCCTCCGCCTTTAGTGCTGCGGTCCGGGTTAGGTGGCCGAAAGGTGTGATATGAATTATAGCCTGGTAATGCAGGGGTGCTCTCTTTTGAACCAGGTCTCTGTCACTGCACAGATGTCGATGTTCTCCATTTTAAGGAGTGCCTTGAGTGAGTGCATTTTGAGCTTTAGACTTCTAGCACTGAGTAGCATTACCGTCAGATTTTGCTTGCTTGTACCTGTTAAGGTGGTGAATTTGTCATTTGAACCTTGCCTAAAACAAGGCACTATAGGGGTGGCAAGAGCCTTAGCCAGTATCCGGAATCCCAAGGGCAGCAGGTGCAGGCCGTCTCTGGCAAAGCATCGTGGTCTGTCGATCATGTCATCCCAGGCAGACAAATACTGGATCCCCTTAGAATGACACCAGAAGCTTAGCCAAGTCAATAATTTTGTCCTTGTACTGTGGTATCATTCTGGGTGATGGCAGGATGCTACTCAGGGCTAGGGTCATACCTGCCTTGCTGGGCTACAAGATCGGAGAGCTCCTCCATGTCTCTTTTCATGTAGTCCAGGGAGGTACATCTCAGGTTATTCACACCATCATGGACAATGACAGAGTTATATTTATACTTGTTGTGGAGTGACCTGAGTGCGTGCATTATGTGGCGGATCCTGGCACCCAACAGGCAGCTGGCAGTAACTTTCTCCTTGTTTAGCCTTGTGAGTGGAATATCATTGTGCCTGAGTATAGAGTCACCTATGACTAGAGTGTTGGGTACGTTGTTATGCCTTATGGGCTGTGGTTGAGTGGCACACTGAGTTTGTGGGCTATGTGTCATTTGGGTTGTGTTGGGGGGTGGAGTTTGCTTTCGTTTCTGCTTTGGAGGTCCCTGTTGCTTGGGCAGGTTTTTATTGAGAGCCTCCGCGAATGTAGGTGTGTGTTTTGTGTTTCTGTGTGTGTGTTTTGGTGGTTTGGGTTTTGATGGACTATGTGTTGAATGTGGTGTGGTGCAAGTGTTTACCTTCTCCTCTTGACTGTCTAGTCCAGTCTTGGGTGAAGAGAGCTTTGCTTCTTGTTTGGCTATATAAGTGCATCTCTCGCAGGTTGTAGTGTTGGGTGGTAGGAGGAGAGGGTTGTCTGTGTACATGAGGCAATTGCTTGCATTGCCCCAAGATGCCCAGATTCATCCGGTAGACAGGAGAAAACACCGGGAGCTGACCCTTAGACATGCCTGTATAGGTGCTTATTTATTAAGTACTAAAAACTGCTTTCTTCTAGACAAGTGAGGAAAGTTGAGTGTTGTAGTAATTTGTAACTTGTTTAGTGCTTACAACGAGTTCTGAACAAGTGCTGAGCTCAAAGAAACAGATTTGAGTGCTGAAATTAAAAAACTAGCAAGTTCTAAGAAACCAAATTAAGCTAGATGGCTTCCCTCCAACACAGAAAGGTTTGGGGGCTCAGAAGCTTACAAACAGACCTGGATACAGCAAATCTGTATGTGGACTAGAGTACTTACAGGAAAGGCAAGAAACAAACTTAGAATTTTTTTTTCCTTCGCAAATGCTCTCGTTGTACACAGTAGGGAGTGCCTGAAATCAGAATATGACCTCGCTGCACTCAGTTGAATGAGCCAATGAGATGGGCCCAGAAGGAGTATCCAAATACAAATTTACAAGAGGGGCGTGCAATTTCAAAGCCACCAAGATTAACACCAAAACAAGAACAGGGAGGGAGGCTGGGAACTAACTATAGAGACACAGAACCAAAATTTTCAGTTCAATTAATATTCGGTAAGAAACAAAAATAAATAAAGTACAGTACTATATGAAATAGTGCAGATAAAAGTGTATTTAAATTCGCTTATACGTCCAGTTGATTGCAGGCAGATCTTAGCCAGCCAAAGCTCAAGTATTTAGCAGAAAAAAAAATGTACCACTTATATAAGGCAGGACAGCCCCTCAGCTAAAACACAGAATATCAGTGGCTACACTTCTAACAAGATCTCTGTAGAGAGACGAGCTCTCTGTAGAGAGACAGAGCCAATTTGGGTTATCTGCCTGCAGGTAGCCCTCAGTCGGCCCGAATACCAGAGTCTTGGGATTTCTGCGTCAGATGTTGTCGCCTCTTTCATGACGTCAGGGGTATAAAACATGCAGCTGACGCCATTACATCAGCTTTTCTTGCTGCGCGGGAGCCTGAAGCAGAAGCAGTTTGCAAGTGCCAGTCGGCCGATACCTGAAGTTTTTGTTTTTCAAGTTTGAAACCTGAAGTATTCTAAAGCTAAGTACCCCGTTGATCCTTTTTTCTTGCTCTAACCGATGTCAGAAAAAGTTAACACTTGTCTTGCCTGTGTAAAGCAAATACCTCACAGAGAGTTTCATTCTTACTGCGTCACCTGTTTAGGCCCAGACCACTTCGTTCCTCGCTGCCGGTTTTGTGTCTTGTTCAACACCCAAACTATTCGTCGTCGGGCTATCTTTGTCGCTAAATTCTTTTGCTGTCGTTCTCCGTATTCCGAAATGGCTTCGTTAAGCCATCTGATTACCGATCTTCCGAAAAAACATAAGGATAAAGAAAGAGACAGACCGCATAGGTCCAAAACTGCCGACGATGCATCGGTTAAGCTAGTCGCCAGTCCCCCGGTACTAAGTGAGGTGCTTTCGCAGCCCCTGATACCCGCTTCTACAGATTTACAAGCCTCTACTAAGACCCATTCGGAGTCCAGTACGCCACAAGATGCTTTTTCGACTATGGAACCTGCTGATGTCTCTACCTTGGATGGGTCCAGAGCCACTGTGCAGGCACCGGCTTCTGAGGGTGCATTCAGACCTTTCAATGTTCGTATTAAACCGACAACTTCGTTTTTGACTAAAACTACCGAATTTCTCAGGGCCAGAATTCGCACTATGCCTAGGAAACTGACGACCAAAGCACATTCTCAAGCTCCCATCCCTCAGAAACAAATGCTTAGAATGGCTGAAGACCTTATTACTTTAATTAGGGGAAGCCAGCCTTCCCACTCTAAAAGACAAAGAATTGATTTTCCTTCAGATTCTACAGACCATGAGTCCGATGACTCTGACCCCTTTGATTACCAGGACATACCCTTATCCATCTATGAGGATTCAGATGCAGAGGATTTCATTCCTTCTGCCTCCCCTCCAGAGGACTTTTCCTTCGGTGAAACATTGCATACCCTAAGAGAGCATTTCCTTTGGGAATGCCAGGACTACCATCAGTCCAAAAAGAGAGTCAGGGAATTTTTAAACTTGCTTCAGCACAAGCCTCTAGCTATACCCCCTGTCCTGGATATTGTAGATGATGTCTTCATGAAATCAAGTCTTATAGGTTCATAGATAGGTACTAGGCTATTGGCCCTAGGGCCTATATAAACCTAGCCAAACGGTACCCTGGCTTTTGCCACCCAAGAAAATTATTTTCCTGTGCCTCTGTCAAGCAGAGCCACAGAAGTGATCCCCGGGGTGAATTTCCTATCTCCCATCTAATCATCAAGATTTTTCTTGAAGAGTGCTAATGAGGAGCATTGTTTGATATAGATAGGTAGTTTGTTCCAGAGTATGGGAAGTCTCTGGGACAGGAATTTATCCCTCCAGCATGTTCTGTTTATTGTGGTGACAAGGTTTAGGTCCATAGAGCGTGTAGCTCAGAGGGATTGGGATTTCTTTAAGTGGAGCATGTCCAACAGCTCTGGGTTTGACATAGCTTTGTATGTTAGGCAGAGATCGCCTCTGATTAGGTGATGTGCTACAGAGTAAAGCTGGAGTTTTTTGAGACGGTCTGCATAGGGCATGTGTTTGAGGCCGGTAATCCTCTTTGTGAGGTATTTCTGTGGCCTTTCCAGTTGTTGTAGATGTCTTGTGAGGTACATACCAAAAGGGGCGTTGTACTCTATAGTGGTTTAATGAGTGATGAGTAGAGGGGAACAATGACCTCTTTTTTCCTGGATGAGAAACCTTTTGTGATGAGGTGTGCCACATAGAAGGATTTCCTGACTACTGTGGCAATGTGATTATCAAAGGAGAGACTACCGTCCACCTGTGTCCCAAGGTCTCTTATCACACTTTCGGTGTTAATTAGACTTCCACCTATGTGGTAGTTCATGGGTACAGAGTTTTTACCAAAAGGGATGACGGTGCACTTTTTGGCATTGAGCCTGAGGCCATGGCTTTGACACCAGGCATCTGTCTCAGTGAGGCACTTTAGTAGGATGTCCACATTGTTAGGAGTTTTGATTATGGCTCCTAGTTTGCAGTCATCTGCAAACTTTGTTAGCCATAGACCTTCTTTGTTAGCCTGTACTTCAGAGAAGTAGATACCAGACAGGAGAGAATCTAGGACTGAACCCTGTGGTACTCCACTTGTCACTGGTCTGAAGTTGGATTTAGTCTGCTACTTTCACAGTGCAAGTTCTGTCCGTGAGCCAGTTGGCAACCCATCTTGTGACATAGGGATTTGTACCTAGTTTAGTGAGTTTATCTATAATTCCAGAGTGGGGGAGATGGTGTCGAAAGCCTTGGCGAGATCTAGATAGGCTGTGTGAACCACCTTACCCTCATCTACGGCTTTGGTGACCTCTTCAAAGAAGTCTATCAGGTTTAGGAGACATGATCTGCATTTTACAAACCTGAACTGGGTAGGGTCCAGAGTTTGGAGATTACCAATGTCATTGTTTATAAGTTCCATGATTATACATTCCATAGCCTTACAGACCAAGCTCGTCAGGCTAATGGGGCGGTATCTCCGTGTCTTATTCTTGTCTCTTACCCCCTGATACTTTGCCTGTAGCTCCTAGAAAGCCTGACAGGTACTACAGAGTACCTGACGCTCAAAAATTTCTCTTTAAAAATCCTACTGCGGATCCAGAGACCATTTCCCAGGGACCTAAAGGTATTAAGGCCACTACAGCCTAAAACCGTACCCCTTCGGTCAGGGATTCTAGGGCTTTAGACAGATGAGGTAAGAAGGTATATACCTCTACAACTCTTGCCATCAGGGCTTTAAATTGCCAGTTTCACATGTTGAAGTACCAGCAGCATATTATGGAACTAATTAAACAAAAATGTTGTTGATTCCTGATTGTGCAGAAAATAAAGATTTACAAGAGTTTATGCATTCTGCAAACCAAGTTGGTAAACATACTTTGCACAGTGGTTTTGATGCTTTAGAAGCATCTTGCAGGGCTGCTGTCACTGGGTCTGTTCTGAGAATGCATGCTTGGCTGAAGGAATAAATCTTGCCAGACCATGTCAAAGCAAAATTGCTAGATGCTCCATTAAACCAAGAATGTTTGTTTGGCACAAAAGCAGAAGAAATTCTTAAAAAGATGGAGGAAAAGCTAAATCTGTGCAAACTGTTAAAGATTTCTTACAGGTACAGCCACCTAGATTCGGTAGGCATTGGCCTTCAAAAAAACTGGTCCTTTCCAGTCCCTCCCAGGCCTTCTCAGTCCAAACCCAGGTGCAACAGACCACCAAGACTACAGTCTCAGGGTATGCACAGATCTAAACGATGGAAGTGCTCCCACCTCAAAAACAGGGAGTGGTAAACCACCCTGTTATGGAAAAAGTTCACAAAGACTTCTCCTCCATCCTTCCCAGCCATGCCCAAGTACTTGCACTCCTAGGAGGAAAACTCACCCTGCATGCAAAAAACTGGGAATACATTACCCAGGACCGATCGGTCTTAAACATTGTATCCCAAGGATACAGATTCTACTTCCACTCACTGCCAACCCCAAGCGGATTGCCAGACCTTCCTCCAAACCAGTGGGCAGAGGCCCAAAAGTAAGTACTTTCTCTTCTCAGTATCAGGGCTATTCAACCTGTTCCAACAGAGCAAAGGGGACAGGTTTCATAGGTTGGCTCATAGTTTCATAGGTTGGTACTAGGCTGTCGGCCCTAGGGCCTATACAAGCCTAGCCAAACAATTCCCCGGATATTTCTTCCCACAATATTTACTTCCCTGGACCCCTGTCTAGCAGGGTGACTGACATGATCCCAGTGGTGAATTTC
This sequence comes from Protopterus annectens, assembly GCF_019279795.1. Taxonomy (NCBI): domain Eukaryota; kingdom Metazoa; phylum Chordata; order Ceratodontiformes; family Protopteridae; genus Protopterus; species Protopterus annectens. Next base: position 422,345,427 of record NC_056733.1, on the reverse strand, counting down.
CTATCTCCCATCTAATCGTCAAGGTTCCTCTTGAAGAGGGCCAAGGAGGCGCTCTGCTTGACATGTATGGGCAGTCTGTTCCAGAGTATGGGGAGTCTCTGGGTCAGGAACCTATCCCTCCAGCATGTTTTGTTCATTGTGATAACAAGGTTTAGATCCTTGGAGCGTGTGGCTCTGAGGGATTGGGATTTTTTTAAGTGGAGCATGTCCAACAGCTCAGGGTTTGACATGGCCTTGTATGTTAAGCAGAGATCCCCTCTGAGTAGACAGTATGCCACAGAGTATAGCTGGAGTTTTTTTAGTCGGTCAGCATAGGGCATCTGCTTTAGGCCTGAGATTCTTTTAGTGAGGTATTTCTGCGGCCTTTCCAGCTGTTGCAGATGTCTTGAGAGGTACATACCAAACAGGGCGTTGCATTCTATAATGGGTCTAATGAGGGATGAGTACAGTGGGACAATGACCTCCTTTTTTCTTGATGAAAAGCCCTTAGTGATGAGGTGTGCCACATAGAAAGATTTCCTGACTCTTGTAGCGATGTGGTTATCTAAGGTGAGACCACTGTCCACCTGTGTCCCTAAGTCTCTCATCACACTTTTGGTGTTTAGTGTACTGCCACCTTTATGGTAATTCATGGGTACATGTTTTTTCCCAAAGGGGATAACTATACATTTCTTGGTATTAAGCTTGAGCCCATGGCTCTGGCACTAAGCATCTGTTTCTGTAAGGCCCTTTTGTAGAATATCCACATCATTTGGGGGTTCAATAATGGCGAACTTCATCTGTGAACTTTGTTAGCCAGAGTCCCGTAGTGTTGGCCTGTATGTCAGAGAAGTAGATGCCAAACAAGAGCGGTCCCAGGACTGAACCCTGAGGTACTCCACTTGTCTGGAGCTGGATTTGGAGTCTGCTACTTTTACTGTCTGGCTTCTGTCAGTAAGCCAGTTGGCAACTCATCGAGTGACATAGGGATTTATGCCCAGTTTAGTAAGTTTAACTATGATTCCAGAGTGGGGGATAGTGTTGAAGGCCTTGGCGAGGTCCAGATAGGCTGTGTGGACCGCCTTACCCTCGTCCACAGCTCTGGAGACTGATTCGAAGAAGTCAATCAGGTTCAGGAGACAATATCGGCCCTTCACGAACCCAAACTAGGTTGGGTCCAGTGTTGGAAGGTTGCCAATGTCTTTGTTTATAAGTTCCATGATAATGCATTCCATGCCCTTGCAGGTCAGGCTTGTCAGACTGATGGGACGGTAGTTCCCAGGATCCAAGGTGGATCCCCCCCCTTGTGGAGTGGGATAACTGTACCTGTGCGCCACTCAGTGGGCATGAAGCCTGAGGTGAGGCTATGATTAAACATGACACTTAGGTGAGGTGCCAGTTGATTTTGTAGTTCATATAGTACATAGCTCGGGATGTCATCTTGTCCCATGGATGCTGTATTCTTAGCTTTGGAGAGTGTGGTTTCTACCTGTGTGGCCGTGATTACCGGAATTTGGCAATCTTTTGGTATTGAGATGGGCCCTTTAGGGGGTGAGAGGGAGGTGAAGTTGGCACTAAATCGTTCTGCCAGGATATTGGCAATATCCTTGGGATCAGTATATTTAATGCCATTCTGTTGTAGCTCAGAGCAGATCTGAGCATTGCCATTTAGATTCTTGACATAACTATAGAATGCCTTGTGGTTATCTTTGTAATCTTTGGCAATTTTATTTATATAACTAGCTTTGGAGGATTTTATGCATGATCTCCGCTTCTTACTGAGGCTGGTAAGGGATTTTTTTGCATCCTGGGGGATTTTCCTCTTTTGCAACAGTTTCTTCCTTCTGTTGTATAGTTTGTTTATGGCAGGGGACCACCAGATTGGCTTCCTTTTTTTTGGAGGAGAGCGTCTTGGTTCTGTTTGGGATGACACGATTCATGCACGAGTGGATGTGCTCGTACAGTGCTTTAGTGTAGGATTCAGCAGTTGAATTTCAGCTCCCATCTGCATGGGTGCCATGAAGTTTGTCACTTCTGACTTAAGTACCATGAAGTTGGCTTTGGCAAAGTTTTTTACGGAGGTTTCCTTACTGGGGGGTGGGATGTGGATGTCATGGGTGATTTGCTTATGGTCAGACTTGACCAATGAGGGGGTGACCACTGGTGTGGAGCATCTATCTCCCATGTTGGAAATGACCAGGTCTAGGATATTGGAGCCCTTAGTGGGACAATGAATTAGATGATCCAGGTTGTTGAAATTTATAGATTCCAAGAACCATTGGGAAAAGGTGTTGGTACCCAAGTAGTTTTCCCACTTAATGGCAGGGTAGTTGAAATCACCCAGTATTAGGGTGTTTGGTTGTATCTTAATGTTTTCCAGTATGTTTAGAAAGGTGTAGTGAGAATCTTGTGACATGGTGGGGGATCTGTACCAAGCTACAATTTGGATTACAGTCTTACCTAGTTTTAGTTGCACCTGGAGAATTTCAGATGCATTGTGTTGGGCAACTAGCCTGGAGGTGTGAATATCCTTGGTGAATATGGACACTCCTTCACCTTTAGTGTTTCGGTCTTGGTTTGGTGGCCGAAAAGTGTGGTAAGAGTTGTAGCCTGGTATTGTAGGGGTGCTGTCTGGTGTCTTGAGTCAGGTCTCAGTTACTGCACAGATATCAATGTTCTCCATTTTTAGGAGTGTCTCGAGAGAGTGCATTTTGAGGTTTAGACTTCTAGCATTGAGTAGCATTATCTTCAGATTTTGCATGCTTGTATCTATTACAGTGGTGATTTTGTACTTTGAACCTTGCCTAAAAAAGGTACTATAGGGGTGGCAAGAGCTGTAGCCAGTAACCTGAATCCCAGGGGTGATAGGTGCAGACCATCTCTGGCAAAGCGTCATGGTTTGTCGATCATGTCGTCCCAGGCAGACAGATACTGGATCCCCTTTGAATGACACCAGAAGCTTAGCCAATTGTTGAAGTCAATCATTTTGTCCTTACACTGTGGTATCATTCTGGGTGAAGGCAGGATGCTACTCAGGGCTAGGGTCATACCTGCCTGGGCCACATGATCCGAGAGCTCTTCCATGTCTCTTTCATGTAGTCCAGGGAGGTACGTGTCAAGTCATTCACTCCAACATGGACAATGACAGAGTCGTATTTGTACTTGTTGTGGAGTGACTTGAGTGCATTCGTTATGTGGCAGATCCTGGCACCCGACAGGCAGCTGACTGTAATTTTCTCCTTGCTCAGCCTGGTGAGTGGGACATCAGTGTGCCGGACTATGGAGTCACCTATGATGAAAGTGTTGGGTACGTTGTCTTGCCTTAGGTGCTGTTGTTGGGTGGCACACTGGTGTTGTGAGCTGTGTCACTCATGACTGGTGTTTGTTTGCATTTCAGCTTCAGAGGTCCTCGTTGCTTGGGCAAGTTAATGCTAAGGGCCTCCGCATATGTGGGTTTAGTGTTGCTGTGTGTGGGGTTCTACTCCAGACTGTTTCTGGTGCCCAGAAAAGAGAACTCTTGGCACCCTATTCTGGATCTGTCAATTCTCAACACATTCCTGGTGGTACCAAAGTTCAAAATGCTTACACTCCCAACAGCTGCTTCCTAAGCTAGCCAAGGACTCCTGGCTGGTCACCCTAGACTTAAAAGAAGCTTGTCTGCACATCCCCATAAGGGAATCTTGCAGGAAATATCTACGTTTCAGGGTAGGCTCTATGTGCTATCAGTTCTCTGCACTTCCCTTTGGCTTATCTACTGCACCCAGGGTATTCACAAAGTGCCTGGCTTCAGCCATTGCATACTGCAGGAAGAGAAACATTCAAATTTACCCATACTTGGACGATTGCTTGATTCAGGCGGACAGTCAGGGATTGCAACTTCAGCACCTGACATTTGTAAAGAGACTCCTAACTTCTCTGGGGTATACCATCAACGCAAAGAAGTCACACCTGGTACCCAGCCAAAAAATTGTATTCCTGGGAGCAAGCTTGAACACAACTTCCCAGATGGCATTCCTCATGCCAGAAAAGCAGGTTTTTTTTGACAAATTACGTCAAACTACTGGCCACCCAAACCTAGCTATCTGCAAGAAAAATACTGCAAGCCCTAGGGTTCATGGCATCATGGATTCTCCTAATTCCATATGCAAGACTACATATGAGGAAACTTCAATGGTAGTTAAAAAGTCTCTGGTGTCAACATCCTCAGGACCTGGAAACCAATTTTCCTATCATTCCTGGCCTAAGGACATAGTTCCTTTGGTATGCAGAGGCCTGCAACCACAACAAGGGACTTCCTTTCATTCAAACCCTGACAACAGATGCATCAGACTATGTATGTGGGGCTCACATGACAGGCAAATGCATTCAAGGCAAATGGAGCCCAGGACAAATGCGCTAGCATATCAATCAAAAAGAAATGTTAGCTATACAGAATGCACTGACAGCCGTCAAATGCCTTATTCTTCCAGGACAACTCTTGGTAAAGACAGACCACACCACAGTTATGTGGTACATAAACAAGCAGGGGAGAACTCATTCCTACCCACTCTGCAGATTAGCCATGGCTCTGTTGAATACAGCCTTGCGCAACCAAGAACACCTGCAAGCTCAATTCCTGCCAGGCAAACAAAATTCACTGGCAGACGATGTAAGCAGAAATGTACTGGACCCACACAAGTGGAAACTGGAACCCAGCTCATTCAAACTTCTAATCCACAGGTGGGGGACACCAGAGTTGGACCTCTTTGCTTCCTCCCCAAAACCATCAATTGAGCACATTTTGCACCAGAACACCCCACAGCCAAGCATGGAAAATGGATGTCCTATCCTTTACATGGGAAAACCTCTCAATCTATGCCTTTCCCCCTCTGCCCTCCTCTCGAAAGTACTATTCAAGATCAAACAGGACAGGCCAAGGACAATCCTTATTGCACCAGACTGGCTATGCCAGCACTGGTACCCACTTTTACGCAGTCTGACAACAGTGCCACCCTGGCACCTGCATCAGACCTCTTCTCTGCTGGCCCAGCAGGAGGGCCAGATTTTGCATCCTCAGCTGCAAACCCTGAACCTATCAGCCTGGCTTATTCCCTGAATACATCACCAGTATCTCTCAGCAAACTGGTGCTGGATGTCATCCTTGAGGCCAGGAGACCTAGTACTAGGAAATCCTATTCAGAAAAGTGAAAATATACTGTTCTTGGAGCCAGCCTATCCTTCTCATCAATTAAGATTCATGCCTCTGCCATCTCAGCTCATTACAGTATTGAGCCACCCCTCTTCTGTCACCCTCTGGTCAAACAGTTCCTGAGAGGAGCTAATAATTTAAGACCCCCGAGGAGAGCTCCCACTCTTGCCTGGGTCCTTAACTTTGTGCTAGAGAATCTCACGCTTCCCCCTTTTGAGGCCTGCTGCTACAACAGAGTTAAAATTCCTCTCTTGGAAAACAGCCTTACTTCTAGCCATCACTTCAGCAAGAAGAGTGTCTGAGTTACAGGCCCTTATGGCTGTGGGAACCCTGCATTATCTTCCATGTGGACAGGGTTTCCCTCAGGACTAGCCCATCATTTATGTCCAAGGTGGTATCCAGTGTGGCTTTAAACCAATCCTTCTATTTACCAACCTTTTTCCCTAATCCCCAGAATAAAGGGGAAAGGATCCTGCACTCCTTGGACGTGCACAGACAGCTTGGGTTGTACCTTGACAGGACTAAACGTTTCAGAAAATCTGACCAGCTGCTAGTCAGCTTTGCTACAGGGGCAGAGGGCAAGGCCATTTCAAAGCAACCCATCTCCAAATGGATAGCACACTGCATCCATTTCTGCTACAAACACCATGGAAAACCCTATCCCACAGGGGATCAGAACCCATTCCACCAGGGCTACCTCACCCTCCACAGCATTTCTCAGGGGAGTCCCAACCAGGGACATCCTGGAAGCTGCAACCTGGAGTTCAGTACACACCTTCACCAAGCATTACCACTTACCTATCTTTTCTAAATCCAGAGCTGGATTTGCTACAGCAGTCTTACAAGTTCTGCTAGCCATCGCTAAAACGTCTTGACTGCTTCCACCCTTCCTCAGCTTTGGGAATCAACCCAAATGTGATGACTGCAACAGTGAAACACGAAGAACATAGTACAGTTGTGTACACTTACCATAAATGTAGGTGTTTGAGTGTATTCACTGTTGCAGTCTTGGTTACCCTCCCTCCAACCCCCAGTTTTTTCTATATTTTCTACCTGTCCTCTTTTTTTGGCCATATCCTATGGCAGTGGTATTTACTTTTTACTTGAGGTATTCCACACCATGTAATTGCTTCCTATTTTGGGGGCTCCTGACATCTGGGGAAAGAAAAACTGATGTAATGGCGTCGGCTGCATGTTTTGTACCCCTGACGACCTGACGTCATGGAAGAGGCGACAGCATCTGACGCAGAAATCCCAAGACTCTGGTGTTCAGGCCGACTGAGGGCTACCTGCAGACAGATGACCCAAATGTGATGACTGCAACAGTGAATACACTCGAACATCTACATTTATGGTGAGTGTACACAACTGTACTTTCTACTTTATCATCATTGACCATGTACGTATAAATGACAAACAACCATGAGGACTGCAACTAGAATTAAAGGAATTAAAATGGCAGCTTCAGCTGCCAGCAGACTTTTTGCCAGGTATAAATGAACGTACCTCAATTCTGCAGTGTTAAAATTAAAGTCTTTAGAAAGAAATTATAAAGATCGAATAGCAAGGTTTTTTAGTATAACTATATGAATAAATATTTAGTAGATTTTAAACTACAAGGAATTTTAAAGAAATATGTACTAAAGTGTTGTATATGTACTTATAATTCAACTTTATTATGGTAGAGATGGTCTCTTATGTTCTTATAGTGACAAATTTTCCATTGAAAATGTTTTTAAGGAAGTATCACTTTAAATAATTGTCTTAACTACTTTAAATAATTGTCTTAGCCAGTTAAATGTTTTTAGGTCTTATTTAAAGGAAGTAATGAACTGTATGTGTTGTCTGAAGAAGTTTTATATTGGATTAAACGAATGCGCTAACCATTTTTGGCTCGAATGAGTTGAGGTTTTTTTTACAGCTTGGTGCATTGAATTGTATGCATTTATTTTACTGCTGACAGTTCGGTCTACAGTCTGTCATTTTCATCAGTTTGCTGTTGGGGTTGTAGCTTAAATAGCTTACACATTCAACTCCCACTTTATTGAGAACTTACTTAAACTAATTCCCAAACCCCCCATGAATTCCAATTCATACACCACCAATGAAATAAGCCTCAAAATACCAACTCATCAGACATTTAGCAAATCCCATGCTTCCCATCAAACAACAAGTAATGGCACACCAAATACACCCAGTTTTTCCTTAAAACTTGTTCCCACCTCAGTAATTTTAAAACTTCTAAAAAAAAAAAAAAACTAAAACCCTGCTCCCTGTTCGCTGACAACTTGCCCCCAGAATACTTAAAAATTGCTGCAGATGCAATAGCATACCCCATCAGAATTCTGATAAACTGGTCCGTCAATGAAGGCGCCATCCCTCAAATCTGGAAATATTCAGTCAGAACTCTACTTCATAAAGGCGGAAGTACAAATGTCCTTGCTAACTACAGACTCATCTGTGTTCTCTCACCTCTGTCCAAAATATTAGAAAAGTGTGTACAGTCAACTGTTGAGTCACTCTACTAACAGTAACCTCCTTGCTCCAGCACAACATGGTTTTCGCCCTTTCCATAGCACCACCACTGGCCTCTTGTCCTTCACTAACGCTGTGAACAAAGTATTGGATTTAGGTCTAATAACTTCAGTAGTCCTGTTGGATCTATCCAAAACATTTAACACAGCATCACACACCAAACTACTTGAGCAATTATCAGAAATAAGCTGCTCCCAACAAACACTAATTTGGTTTGCAGACTACCTATACACCCGGCAACAGTCAGTCAGATGGCTTGGCAAATCAAACAATCTACCTATTTGTTAAACAGGATAGGAGTCCCCAAGGGTCCATCCTTGGACCTCTACTCTTTAATATCTTCATAAACAGTTTACATGCAGTCTGCCCTCAGACAACATTCATCCAGTACGCTGATGACTCCACTATCATATCCTCCTCCAAAAGTTTCCACAACCTCCTATAAATCACCCAGAAAGTATTTAAATCCATAGAAACCTGGTTGAACGAAGCCCGATTAGTTCTAAATGCTAAAAAAACGAAATTACTAATATTGTCATCCAAACCACCCCTCAAGATGTTAAAATTTACTCACAAAACAACACAGAAATTCAGGTAAAATCAGCAGATCTGCTCTGTATAACAATAGGTGACAAACTGCTCTACAAACAGAACGTTCTAAATTCTATAAAAAAAATTTTAAACTAGGAAGACTCTACAGCTATCAAAGGTACATGGATAAAACCACAAAAATCAAGCTGGCCAACAGACTGCTACTTCCCTCCCTCCTCTACGGTGCTCCCATTTTCACAAACCTTCACTCCTCCCTGCTTAAACAACAATTCTTCCACTAAAAATTGCAAAATTTGATGCCAGCCTTCAACACCGAACCCACCACTACTAAGCTATCAAAGAGCTGAATTGGTATGAATTCCCCCAATACCTTAGCTACATCCATTTAGCTTTTGCTCACAAACTAGTATATAACCCAGAGAAATGCCCTGCACTATCGTCAACCCTTCAGTATTGCATCCCCTCCAGGAATCTACGGTCCACAAATAAACAACTTTTAACTGTATCAAAACCAAACAAAAAAGCAGGACAAAGCCTGTGTTCCCATACTATAGCTAAACTATGGAGTGCTCTACCAACCGCAGTTACTATGTTAGAATCCTTGAAAGCTTTCAAATCCTCTTTAAAAAGCCGCCACCTTAATAACCAACCCCCATAAAATCTCCTTATTCTTTTCTTTCTCTAAATAAATCTACAATTAAACACTAATTGCTAAAAGCATCTACTAGTTACCCAAACTCAATCATATGTAACAAAAAAGAAAAGTTGCGTATTGAATTGTGCGCTACTATGTTTTTGTATTGCTTATATACTATGGACAATCTATATTTTTGTGTGCATTTTTGTATTATAATGGAAACATATTCTGTTTGTTTCTCTCTATAACATTGCTTGTTATTATATTGTGGAGCTTTTCTCCCCGGGCCGCCACTGAAAATGGGTTCCTGACCCAGTGGACTTTCACTGTCAACAAATGTCAGTCAAATAAATGAAACCAGAAAAGTTGAAGAGAAAGCACTGGCTGGGAAGAATCTTGTAACTATTCAGCAAAAAGCAGATTAAGCTTCATCTTGGTTCAAGAAATGGCTTCTATTTATTTAGAGGAAAGTAAATCAAATGCACTCAGACGTGATTAAAATAAATGAAACTTTGAAGGAATCTATCAACTCAAATAAAAGGTTGGAAAAATAGAAGAAGCTTTATATAACTATTCAGATGAACTGATAAAACTACAAAAATCACAGGTTGCTGATTTTGAAGCTTTTCAGGAAGAGCTCATTCAAAAAATAGTGTAGTTAGAAGACTCAGCAGAAAAACTCAGGTTTTCTGTGTGTGCTCTACTGTAGAATCTAGGAGGCGACTGTTTTCATTTTTATGAAAGCAAAATAAGCAACTGGAGTGGTGGTCCACCGCAGGGTTTGTTGGTTGAAAAGGCACGTCAAGAACATGCTTCATACCTTGCCACGAGAAAGCAGCCAGGACCTATATTATTAAAGATGTAATCATACCAGCAGAAAGAGTTGATCCTGACAAAACTAGCATAATGAAAAAGTATTAAAAGTCAGAGACAGCAGAGTGTTTTTGGAAAGTGATTGACTGTACTCCATGCAGAAGAGAAACAAATTTATCTCCGCATTCGGAGTATTGGTAGGCAGGTGTGAGATTAAAGTTGCCATATTCAGCTGTCTCCAGAGAGTTTTTTCCTGGAAGAGTAAAGACATTTTTTAATGCAGAACTGGATAAGGAGAAACTAAGCTATTCATCCCTGTTTCCCTTTCAGTTGTATTAGGATGGCTTTCAATCCATGGTGCTGTTTGTGTATAATATCCTCTGTTACATTTTAAGTCTCATTGCTTTGCTGTAGGTCTCAAGGTCAGACTCCCAACCATCAGAGGTGTGTGTGGGGGGTGGGCTTGAGGGATGGAGTTCAATCCCAAAATAAGGCAACAGAAGGATTTTGGATATAGGCCATTAAGGAGTGCGATAACAGCTGTACAGAGTAACATATTTACAAAGCAGAAGAAAGTAATTTGAGAAGAACTTAGCCAGTGTGGGAATGGAGAAAGGATATTTTACCAGTAAAGACTACAAGTAAGGGTCATAGAAAATACTCAAGAAGAAACCCCAGTATTGGGAGAGAAAAGATATGGAGTGGGATGAGGTCAGGCAGAAGTTTGGACTGCACGTTGGAGACAAAGTATAGACAAAGAGAAAGGGTTAGTCAATTGTTAAATGAAAGACCAGCTCTGGTTGAGTTTATAGTTGTCTGGAACAGAAGCCTTGGTTAAAAAAGGTATAATTATTAGGGCATATAACATATTGCATGATAATTGTAATAAAAGAGATTAGAAAAGACTGGCAAAGGAGACTGAAAAGGCAATATAGAATGCAACAGTGGGAGGATATTTGTATAGATTTCAAGCATGCAACAAATTCATGAAGATTTGGGATTTATACATGGAAGTGTTTGCAGATGTATTTTTATATCCCAGGTAGATGTCAGAGAATTTTTCCACAGGTAGACAGCAATTGTTCACGGTGTAATGGGAAAGAGAGGGTTACTTGGGATTATGTTCTTTAGGAATGAATGGAGTTGATAGATTTTAAAAATTCCTTACAGGGTAATGTGTCAAAAATGTTGAGGATGCAAATTATTGTAATTAAGGAAATTATTTTTTTGGGCGGCCGCGGTGGTGCAGTGGTTAGCATTGCTGCCTCACAGCAAGAGGCTCAGCTGGGGTGCTTTCTGTGCGGAGTCTGCATGTTCTCCATGTGGTCATGTGGGTTTCCTCCCACATCCCCAAAACATGCTGTAGGTGGATTGGACACTGAATTGGCCGTAGGTGTGTGTGTGTGTGTGTGTGTGTGTGTGTGTGTGTGTGTGTGTGTGCCTTTTGTGGAAGGTTGGGCGCCAGGCCGGCAACTCGACACCATAAAACTCCACTAACCGGGAAAAGCCGAAAGAAGAAGAAAATTCTTTTGAGCTGAGATATAGTGATATTGCTGACCAGAAAAGCAATTTCTACAACAGCTTCTATCTAAAGGGGTAATCTTTGATGTTAAGTTGTCTATCTCGCCTTCTTTCTTGCTGGTTGGGATCGGAGCTGATCCTCGGCTCCAACTCGGCCATCTTCTGTAGCTCGAGAGCTGTTTACTGGCTCGAGGCTACCCCCTTATCCCATGATGCCTAGCGATAGCTACCCAGATCTTGTTTGCCACTTCAGCTGTGAGGTGTCGTTTTTCTGGCTCAGGCTCGTATAAAGTTTCTTTCTAGAATTTTTTTTACTAGAAATAGTCCTTTTCCTAGGTGTTATTGTTAACTTTTAGTCTTATTTTTGGTTGTGTTAGCTAGTGTGTATTGTAGCTTCCTTGTAGAACTCGTTTAACTTAAGAGAGTTCTCCCCCTCCTTATCCTTTCTTGTCAGGTTAGCCATTTAGGTTAGAGGCTTTCCTTCTTTCTTTATAGACTAGCCATTTTAGTTAGTGGCTTTCCTATCTAAAAAAAAAAAAAAAAACTTTTAGCTTTAGTCTGTAGTATAGTGTGTGTTTGTGTAGACTGTATTTTGCTTTGTTAGCTATTGTTGTATTTCTTGTTACAGGATGTCAAAAGAATCCAAAGTGTCTGGGTTCAAGAAGTGTGACTCATGCTGTCAGAAAATGTCTCTGACAGATGGGCACACTTCTTGCGTCTATTGTTTAGGTGCTTTGCACCTGCAGGACTCTTGTTCTATCTGCCATGCATTTAGTCCAGGAGTACTGCAGGAGCGTAAGAATAAGCTTTATTCTTATGGGGTCTTTTAAAGCTACAGGATTCACCGGCCAAGAACTCTCAGCCTGTGAAATCCCCTAAATCTACCAAGCCGTCGGCTCCAAGTTCGGAGCCGTCTTTGGTTCAGAATCTACCTGCTACTTCGGTGCCAGCTGGCACCGATAAGACTATCTCCCCGTCGGCTCCATCAGAAACTTTGGAGCCTTTGCGGAGCCACAAGAGGCTGAGGTCCCCTTCTTTGGAATAGATACATTCGGCTCCTTGGTCTCCCCTGCTTCAGAGTGAGCACAGTCACAGATCTTCTCACTCTTCTCTATCCTCTAGGCTGTCGGATCACGATGTGGAGAGAGTGGTCAGTAGGTTGCTAAAGTCGCAGGCACTTGCCAAGATGTTGTCCAGCCCTCGTCAACAGGTGTTGGCTCCGTCCACGTCTATCCATGTTCCTCCTCCGACTCTATTGAGTACGGAGCTGGAGTTCGTTGGGGTTCGAGTAGTGGAACCATCAGCTCCAATAACTCTCTCTCCTTCGGTTCTATCATCGGCTCCAATCTCCTCGATGGTGCCGTCCGTCGAGGGATCTGGGTGCCGGGGCTCCCTCGTTGGCTCTGAGGGGCCGAGTGGCATCGGACCCTTGTCCGACCCCGTTCTCCCTTTCGGAGCTTCAACGCAGGTGAGCTCGGCTCCTACATCGGCCTCTGAGCCATCTCCCTCTGTGCGGAGAAGGATTCCGATTTCCTCGGAACCGGAGCTTTCTCTACATCGTGGCAGGGACGCCTTTGATGTCATGAGGAGTGTGCTGGCCACTGATCCACTAACGGCCCCACCGGCTTCATCCCCTATAATGCCTGTGTCAACCTCTGCTCCTCCTCCAGACCCCAAGCATGGGGAACCGGCACTCCAGGGCACCCCATTGGGTGTTTCCTCTTCTTCCGCGGCCTTCCCTGATCATTCAGAGGAGCTCCCTCATAAGAAGAAGTGCAAGAGGAAGCACATTGACTCCCCTGAGTCTGTCACTTCTGATACAGACTTAGATGATTCAGAAGGGTCCCCAAGATCCCCCTCTGAAGATGTTTCCTTCTCGGACATCCTAGAAATGCTTAAGCAGAGGGGGAACTGGAATCCCCTAGCGAGGATGAGTCTGTATTCCTGGATGCGTTCGGTTCCCAACCTTCCACCTCCTGGGTTTCTCCGCCTTTCGATCCACTTATGTCCGTGGTGGCTCAAAAGGCTTGGTCAGCTCTGGATACAGTGGAACCAACTCCGAGGAGACCTGGCAAGTTCATCACAGCACCCCATGATAAGCAGTTCCTTACCAAAGGTGTTCCTTTTGATGCCATGGTGGTAGCAGCAGCCACCAAAAAAGAGTTAGCGGAGACCTCTTCATCTCTCTATCCTCCTAACAAGGAGTCTAGGACCACGGACAGATCACTGAACTACTTATGCCATTTTACCCGGCTTCAGAGGGATCTCCTTAAAGAGCTCGGAGATACCATTCAAGATCCATCAGTTGAGGGGGCTCAAGCTAAAGTAGCCTCCCAGCTGGCGACGCTTAATTCTGTAGTCAACTCCTCCATGAGGCCCATTTCCTATGCAGCCGATGGTGCGAGTAGAGCCGCAGGTATGGGTGTGGCCCTTAGGAGGCATGCATAGATGCGGCTGTGTAATTTTGCGGAACCCTTTAGAGCGTCATTCACCAACACCCCCTTTGATGGTTCCTTTCTTTTTGGACCACAGGTGAAAGACACTTTGACTAGGTGTGAGCAAGAAGGCAAGACTCTCTCTGCCGTAGGAGTCCATTTATCCACTCCTTCTAGACCATACCCCAAGGGTCAGAAGAGTGGTAAAATGTGGTTCCAAAAATCCCAGGGAGCCTCACCGTGCACACGTAGCGATTTTTCCTCCGGGGGCAGAGGGGGAAACAACAACAGACGCCGCCCTCGTGGCAGAGGGGGTCCGCAGAACCAGGGCAACAGAGAATCTTTCTCTGATAAGCCCTTTCAGCATCCCTGAAGGGTTGCCCGACTGCCAGCCTCTGGAGGCAGTCGGGGGAAGACTTTCACTGTACCCAAAAGCCTGGCAAAATTTAACGCAAGACAAATGGGGTATGGTCCATTATATCCGGAGGTTACAAAATTCCCTTCTGTCAACCCCCTTACTGTCAAGGAAATCCCTTCCAGATGTTCTACCCAATCTGAGGGACCAAGCAGTAATAGAAGTTTCAAAACTGCTAGAAAAAGAGTCATCCAGGAAGTCCCAGCTGACCAACACGGATCCGGAACTTACTCGAGGTTCTTTTTGGTACCAAAAAAGACAGGGGATTGGAGACTGATTCTGGATCTCAGCAGACTAAACAGGTCTATTCAAAGAACAAAGTTTCGGATGGTCACGCTACAGTCCATTCTACCCTTTCTGGGTCAGGACAATTGGATGTGCTCGATAGATCTTCAGGATGCGTACTACCATATCAAAATGGACAGGCGCTCCAGGAGATTTCTTGACAATTGGATGTGCTCGATAGATCTTCAGGATGCATACTACCATTTCAAAATGGACAGGCGCTCCAGGAGATTTCTTCGCTTCCGGCTGGGAGCCAGTCATTACCAGTTCAGAGCTCTGCCCTTTGGTCTCACCACAGCCCCCAGGGTATTCACCAAATGTATGGCAGTGGTCACGGCTCACCTGAGATGTCTAGGGTTTCCATATCTACACGACTGGCTCTTCACTGCTACTACCAGGCATCAACTTCTGCAAGCCAGGGACTACACAATCTGCTCTCAGCTAGGCATTACAATAAACTTCGAAAAATCTGCCTTGTTGCCCTGTCAGTCTATCACCTATATAGGAGCAGACTTAGACACAAGGAACATGGTCCGCAAGGCTACCACCAGAAAGGGTGTCTACAGTTCGCCAGCAAGTACAAATTCTAATGCAGAGCAAAATAATCCAAGTCAGGTTCGTCCTTCAAACTCTGGGTTCCATGGCAGCAGCAATTCTTCTAATCCCACTGGCCCGTTTTCACATGAGGATCCTTCAGTGGTTTCTGTTCACACAGTGGTCTTTCCAACAGCTGCCCTTGTCTCACATGATCATGATTACAGAAGCATGCAAAAGGCACCTTTCCTGGTGGATGGTCTCCCCACTAGTGACTCAGGGCAGACTCTTCATTCAGCCCCCTCCGGTTGCCACAATGACCACAGACATCTCCCTAATAGGGTGGGGTGGGGTGGGGCATTATCAGGGCAGGACAGTCCAAGGCACTTGGCAGCCTCACGAGTACCATCTGCATATAAACGTCCTAGAAATAAGAGCCGTGCTCCTAGCGTTGCAAGCTCTTCAAGACTCTCTCCCTTCTGGGACCATTGCAGTTCAAACAGACAAGTCAGTGGTGTGGTACATCAACAAGCAGGGCGGAACCAGGTCCTACCCCCTATGTCGAGAAGCACTCAGACTCTGGCAGTGGGCGATTTCCTCCCGACGTTTTCTGATTGCGATGCACATCCCTGGGAGGTCCAACGTCATAGCGGACAGGCTCAGCAGAGCTATTCACATGCCTCACGACTGGTCTCTGAATCAGGAAGTTGCGGATCTTATCTTCCGCAAATGGGGACAGCTTTGCTGTGATCTTTTTGCCACCCCCTTCAACAGCAAATGCAGGAACTACTTCTCCCTTCTTCCGCTTCCAGGTCACTCACCCAGAGATGCTCTAGTCCATGATTGGCCTCAGGGACTTCTTTATGCCTTTCCTCCGTTTCCAAAACTCATACAGAAGGCAAGATCGTTGGGCTGCAAAGTGATCCTCATTGCCCCCTACTGACCTCGACAGATATGGTTTCCGTTCCTGCACCATTACCTTCTCGATCAGCCCTGGACTCTGGATCCGATTCCAGACCTACTGATTCATCAATCAGGCGGGCTGCATCAGTCCCTCCAAACACTCCAACTCACAGCTTGGTTGCTCCACTTCCAACCTTAGCCAGGCTTCCCAGCATTTCCCCAGCTGTACGGGAGATTGTCTCCTCTCACAAGTCCACGACTAGAAAAACTTATGCTAGCAAATGGAAACGTTTTTCTTGTTGGGCAGAGGCTATGAACGTAGATCCCTTTTCAGCCCCAGTCCACGAAATTTTGGAATTCCTAGCAGAACTTTTTCATTCTGGGTCCGCTTCTGCTACAATCAGGGTTCAATTGGCGGCCATTTCTAACTTTCATTTATCAATTAAGAAACAGAGTTGCCTATCAAACCGAAAGGTCATTCTACTAGGGCCTTGGCCACCTCTGTAGCCTTCCAGTCTAGGTTGCCAATGGATTCTATCTGTGCAGCTGCTACGTGGACAAATCCTCATACCTTTATTTCTCATTACAAGCTAGATATGGTCTCCAGGAGCAGAGCTGACTTTGGTTCCGCTGTTCTGAAGAGTCTGTTCCAATGAGCCGCCCAGGATTGTAGGTGCTAGGGACGCTGTCCCAACCAGCAAGAACGAAGGCGAGATAGACAACTTAACATAAAGAAGTTATGTACCTACCATAACGTTCTATGTTAGTTGTCTTCATCTCACCTTCTTTCTTGCGTCCCACCCTCTGTCCCCCTGTCCTATTGGACCAAGAGGAGTTCTGGTTTCACTGGCTGAGTGTTCTCTGTTTTTTTTTCCTCTACTGACTTAGAGAGTATGACAGCTATACTCAACCTGTTTGTTTGGACAGGTTGATTCTCTGGCTATGTCTGGGGTTAGCTATTTCAAACGAGATCTGGGTAGCTATCGCTAGGCATCATGGGATAAGGGGTAGCCTCGAGCCAGTAAACAGCTCTTGAGCTATAGAAGATGGCCGAGTCGGAGCCGAGGATCGGCTCCGATCCCAACCAGCAAGAAAGAAGGCGAGATGAAGACAACTAACATGGAACGTTATGGTAGGTACATAACTTCTTTTTTTTTTTTTTTTGAAAACATGCTTAGTTTTGTGTGTTTGCTCTAAGTTTTATACGGGATGGGGGTTCTAAAAATCTATTTTTTTAATGTTTTAATTATGCAAAACATCATAAAAATGTGACAAATTCAGCTGGAAAAAAGGTGTTTACCTTGTAATCCCACGGTACAGGGTTTGATTCTCACCTTTAAAAAGGAAATTGACGAGGCTTAAAATGGCTCACAAGGGCAGCTAACCAAGTACTTTTGTATGAACAGAATTACTGAATGTTGTAAAGGAGATGAAAAGGTAAAGGTGGGAATCTTAGAAAAGGGAAGGGATCAAGCTACACAAGAATTTGAAGGAATGATACATAGAGTAATGTTGGAGGAGGTATGAAATTCCAGATCAGGCAGGACTAGAGCAGTCTAAATAATATTAAATTGAATAATTATTGGAAAAGAAACTTGTGAAATACATGAAAAATTAAAAAAAAAACATTGTAATGGATTGTGTTCTCTTTTATAACTGAGTGTGTACCCATACCATGTCACTGGTCACTGTGTAGTATGTGGTGTCAAGAAATGTGTTTTTAAAAAAGGGACTCCTAACCCTACTACTGGCAAAGTTATAATGCTCCATACAACTCTAGGTTTTGTTCTGCTCATATAGATGATCTTTTTTTCTCAGGATAGAAAAAAAAAAAAAAACATCAACGAAAAGGCAAGGTAAACCCTGAGCCCACATATACTAGTGGCAGAACAAACCACTGAACTGCCTGAATATCTTTGAAGTGTAATTCTGTTTCTCCTATAGAACTTGTATTTACTTAAAATATTCCATATAGTTAAGGATAGTGTACTTCAGTCGTGTCTGTTAAAATTAATCCTAATTAAAGTCACTGATTGAAGTCACTTGAGAAAGTTGTACTCATATATTCGACCACTAAATGAACAGCTTTTATGGTTTTAATCTTCTGTGTGTTTAACTTTGTATCCAGCAGTTCTGTCATGTTAACAAAGTTCCCAGAATGTTAGTGTAGATCACAATATGTTGTATACCTGTAAGAAGCTTTCAAGTGAGTCAGCAGTGCATATAAGTACTGAGCACTTGCAAGTAAGAGTGCCATTTTGAGTGGGCAGCCAGAGTGTATGCATGCAAGTATGTAGTTAGTCAGTCAGATAGTTAATTTAAGTTTAATGTTCCTGCCATCTATCCTGTTGTGTTCGTATACAATAAATGAACACCCAAGCCTCGACGTCATCTTAATACACATAAGAGCGACATGGTGTCAGAATGGGATCCAGAGTTACAGCCATGAGGCAACAGGTTAAAGTTGGAGGAGTATACAGACGTGGATAAGCCCTACTGCTCAAATGACTCGCAAAACAGGTCAGAAATGAATTCCAGGTACAAAAACTTGCTTAAATTATTTATTTTGCTACAGATATAAAACGAAGCACTCAGAACACTCAGAAACAAATTTCTTATTACATGAAATGTCCAAAACTGCAACATATTGATAATAATTTAATTCCGAAAACATTTGAAATAATGTATGAATCTCATAAAATGTGCAAAAAAGGGAAAATGAGCACATTTTTTGCTATTTGCTACTTTTTCGTATTAACTACAGCTATTCAAAATGAAGTGTGCAAAGTGTTTTGCAAGTGTGTGCATTTTTTTCACAAAGTAAAGTTATTTCAAGAATATTTCACAAAGTACAGTTATTTCCAAGCATATTTCGCAGAGTACAATGTTTAGAAGAGTTTATTGTGCATTTGAATATTACAAGTACCTGGTGTGTTTGCATGTTCGTACATAATTTCAAGGGCTATTTTCCATTTTGTTTTACTATAATCTGTGGGTATGGCAGAAGGTTTTGCAGACCTGCACCTCTTGTGTTTGATAACAATATTGCAGAAAATTGTAGTGTGTTTAAGCAGGAATACGATATTTTCACACAGGCTGCTTTTTCTGACAGACACACATACAAAAGCATTTACAAATGCACAGAAAAAGTCCAAGGCCCTTCTCACCAAAAGTCCCACTGCTATATAACTAATGAAAATTAAGCAAAAGCAGTCGGACCACCCGGCCAATATAACTCTTTAGTAAAATAATTGTAATGGGCAGCCACGGTGGTACAGCGGTTAGCATTGTTGCCTCACAGCAAGAGGTTCTCCAGTTCGATCCTCGGCTGGGGTGTCTACTGTGCGGAGTCTGCACATCCTCCCTGTGGTCACATGGGTTTCCTCCAGGTGCTCCAGTTTCCTCCAACACCCCAAAGACATGCTGTAGGTGGATTGGAGACACTAAATTGGGCCTAGCCATGAGTACGTGCATGTGTGTGCCTTCCATGGAAGGTTGGGAGCCAGGCTGGCAACTCAACACCGCAAAAAACTCTATTGCCAATCATGAGTGGACAGGTGATCCGCTGTGGCGACCCCTAACCGGGAAAAGCCGAAAGAAGTAGTAGTAAAATAATCGTAAAATAGTGTCACAAGATCAGCAAAAGTCATAAGTCAAAACATGTGCACCCACCTAGCTTCATAGTCAGCTGTTGTAATTGAGTCAGAAATCATGAACCCAAAAGAGAAAAGTGCTTAGGTTTTGGTCAGCAGTGTCATTCTTACAATAAGTGGAAACATTTCAAAAGCTTTTGTAAATCAAATAAGGCGCATTCTTTTATTAAAAGAGGTCATTCAAAGAGGCAAGTCAATCAGAAAGCTGTGACCCTACTTTTTATGTTGATGGTGTGTCTGTGCTTGGTGAAACAGTCAATGCAGTAGATTTGTGGGCAAGTAATGTGATCTTTTGTACTGTGTGGATTAGTGGGAGTCCTGTAGAACTCAAAGTAGATACTTGCTCAAAGTGCAGTGTTGCATCAGCAGAAACATTTGCTAGAGTAAAAGCTGCAGAGCAGCTTGATCTGACAACGTGTGAGAAGCTTGTTGCTTATGGTGGTGAAGAGATTCAAACCGAAGGCTTAGTGGTGCTTTCATGTTATTCTGCTGGGAATAGCTATGATTTGCAGTTTTTTGTAGTCGGGAGACATGCAGTCATTGAGGCCTCAGAGACGGCTTGAAAATAGGACTGCTTTCACTTAAAGAATGTTACCATCTTAGCCTGCATGATAACAGCTCAGATTTCACCAAAACTATTTTTTTCTGAGTATGCTGATATTTTTGCAGACAGACTAGGCAAACTGCCAGTTGTGTACTCCATGGAGTTAGACCCAGAGGTCAGCCCATTTATCAGACCAGCATGGAAAGGTCCAGTAGATATGCAGAACAGACTGTAAAGCCAAGCTAGACAAAACAGTACAGCTAGGAGTAATTTGTCTAATAAAAGAACCTCCTGAATGGGTATCCTCCATGGTAGTAGCTCATAAGAAAAGTTCAGATGATATCCGAATATGTATTGATCCAAGAGATCTGAACAAAGCATTAAAAAGGCCTCATCATCCAGTGCACACAGTCGAAGTTGCTGCCCTCATGCCACACGCCACTGTTTTTTCTGTCTTAAATGCAGAGTTTTCATTTTGGCAAATTTTGCTTGACCGAAAATCTTAGTTAACCACATGCGGTACGCCATTTGGAAGATACATATTTCTGAGAATGCCATTTGGAATAAATTCTGCCAGTGAAGTCTCAGCGTGCAATGGAGCAAATTTTTTCAGGCTATGTGCTATTATAGTAAATGATATTCTAGTAGGAGGCAGTGGTGAAGCCGAACATGACAGAAACCTCAAGAAAGTTCTGGAAAGAGCTTGTGAAGTTAATCTTAAGCTGAGTCCTCATAAGTGCAAGTTCAGGCTGTGAGAAGTTACTTATGTTGGTCACTTGTTTACCAGTTCAGGCTTACAACCAGATCCTTCCAAGCAAACAGCAGTTCTCGAGATGCCAGCTTCAGACAATGTCAAAGCCCTACAATGTTTTCTTGGCATGGTCAGCTGTCTAGGCAAATTCATTGCAGATTTAATCTAACTTTCAGCACCACTCAGGGAGGTGACACCCAATGATGTAATTTGGTCATGGTCAGAACAGCACCAAAGAGTATTTGATGTCCTGAAGCAGAAAATTGCCAACCCACCAACTCTCAGCTACTATGATGTTCACAAACCAGTTACTCTTTCCTGTGATGCTTCTAAGTTTGGTCTAGGTCCAGTCATTTTTCAAGCGGGTAGACCAGTAGCCTGTGCATTGTGAACTCTTACTCACACCAAGATGCAATATGCCCAGATTGAGAAAAAGCTTTTGGCAATTGTGTTTGCATGTTCGAAGTTCTATGATTATATTTATGGCCAACCTTTCAGATCGAGACTGATAATCAACTTTTAGTCACTGTTTTGAGAAAGCCTATGCATACTGCTCCAGCTAGATTGCAACGTATGATGCTCAAATTGCAGAAGTACAATTTCAATCTTGTTTACACAAAAGGGTCTATATTACAAGACCAAAGACGCATTCTTTTGAATGCGTCTTGGTTGAACATAAAAGGCCGAAAACACAAAATATCAACGCGGCTGTTAAGCGAATTCTTTCCCTGGGAAAGAATTTGCTTGGCCGCTTCAGTACTTTGCTGTTTTTGACACTATAGTGTGGTCTCAGAGTTGGTATATTTAAGTAGGGGGGGGGGGCTTCGCCCCCCACTTAATGTTATGTTTGAAATTGTTTTTTTTTTTTGTTGGAACAACGATTTTTTTTCCCTTGGAAAAAAAATCACTGTTCTGACACTTCAGCATTGTAAGCTTTTGCTTACATAGAGTCGATTAATCACCGTTCTTTTTTTTAAGCGTTCGGTGATCTAATACAGACCCTACACAAAAGGCAAACTTCTTTATCTTGCTGATACTTTATCCAGATCACCCAGAAAAAAAACACAGAAAAGCATAACAATGAGCAACTTGATTTTGAGGTCATGGATGTGAGAAATTTTCTTCCACACATTTTGATGAGCTCAGAACTCGCACATCTTCAGATCCAGGTCTCCAGAAGCTCAATCTCTTTATCAGTCAAGGATGGCCTTCAAAAGCAGTCTTGTTTACCAGAAGTACAACCACATTTTCTATAAAGAGATGAGATTTTGTCAGATAATGTTATCCTCATGAAAGGTCCTAAAGTGGTTGTTCCAAAATCCTTGCAGCAAGAGTATATTAAGATCTTGCATCATGGCCACCTAAGAACTGATTTTCCCAAAAGAAGGGCAAGAGTCTATTGTCCTTCTATTTCAAGAGATATTGAGAAAGTACTTTCATCTTGTTAAGTATGTAATAGTACAAAGCCGCATCAATAAAAAGAGTCTGTTCAGTTAAGCCAGATTCCTGAACTGCCTTGGTCGACAGTAGGCACAGATATCTTTTGAGTGGAATGGTCAACATTACTTGATGTTAGACTCTTATTCAGATTGGTTCGAGATTGACCTACTTCCTAACCTAACTTCCAGTACTGTCATTACTAAGTTGAAGCGACTTTTTTCTGTCCATAGTAGTCCATACAGAGTTATTTCTGACAATGGTGCACAGTTTACTAGTGCACAGTTCAAGAAATTTGCAGAAACATGGGACTTTGTTCATATTACGAGTAGTCCTGAATACCACCAATCAAATGACTTGGTTTGGCTTGGAATGTGGAGTTCAAAGTGCAAAGCAGCTGTTAAGAGAAATCCAGACATGAGAATACTGATGTTTTTCTCAGTTTGTTAAATCTCAGAAACATTCCTTGTGGTAAACATCTTGTTTCACCTGCCCAGAGACTTATGTCCAGACAAACCAGAACCAAACTACCAATCAGCAGTAAATTATTGGTTCCATGTGGTAAGAACAACAAAGCAGTAAAAGCCCAACTGTTGAAAAAGCATTTGTCTCAAAAGTCTTACTACGATAAAAGCAGCAAACCGCTCCGTTCTTTACAAAAAGGGGAGATAGTGAGGATGCAGACATCAAAAGGTTTTGATCACATTGGGTTTGTGAAAAGTTTGTGTCAAGAGCCAAGACTGTATATTGTGTTATCACAAGGAGTGGAATTCAGACAAAATAGGAAGCACTTGTTATTAGTCTCCAAACCAGTATTACAGCACTGTGCCTGTGACAGACTAGTTCTCAGAGTGGCTTGTCCAATGTTCCTGTTCCAGAGGACATTCCATCAGCAATCCCCATTCCTGTGAAAATCCTTGAGATTCCTCAAGCAGAACATTCCCCAGTGGCTGCCCCTGTTACTAAACCCAGTCCTAGCTGTTATGTCACGAGATCAGGTCGCATCTCAAAACCTGCTTCCAGATGCACGGCAACTTGGACATGACTGTTTTTCTTTTTTAGTGTCTGTATAATTGCATGCCTATTAAATGTTATTTTTTATATGAGATAGCTCAGTAAAGAGGGAGGATGTAGATCAGAGTGTGTGCTATACCTTTAAGAAGCTTTCCAGTGAGTCAGCAGTGCATATAAGTACTGAGCAAGTGCAAGTAAGAGTGCCATTTTGAGTGAGCAGCCAGAGTGTGAGCATGGAAGTAAGTAGTCAGTCAAATAGTTCATTTGTTTAATGTTCCTGACATCCATCCTGTGTGTCTGTATACAATAAACTACTTAAACGAGCAACCAAGCCTCAACGTCTTCTTAATGCACATAAGAAGAGCGACAGTTTGTTCCAAATCACATTCAAGGTCTGTAAGATAATGTAACAATTTGGCTGCGTGTAGTGTCTTCATTTATGAAGAGGCATTAGACAGGAGCATACTCATTCCCTCTTCTGTTCATTATCTTTACCTTTGCAGGTAGGAGGAAGCAGATACATATAAGGAGTTATGAGTTAAAAGCATTTTAAAATACACAAGGCTGAAATAAAGCTGTACCGGAATGCAATTAGCCTTTGAAGGCTTGTAGCCAAGGTACCAGGATGCATCAATAAACTTTGGGAACCACCATTTGGACTCTTGTGTAGATTGTGTTCCGGTACAGCTTTATTTCTGCCTTGTGTATTTTTCATGGTGTTGGATTCAGTTTGAGTTTTTTGCAGTTAAAAGCATTTACTCAAGCTGGCTGTAAGCTACTCAATGATGGTTTATCTTGTACATCTGTTAGTCTTCATCTTGTGGCCATCTCAGCTTGTCTGGCCATGGATTCCCTCTTTTGTGTCTTTTTGTGGTCAAACAGTGTATGAAAGGAGTGCTGCACTTTAAACCACCTCCACAGCAAATTCGTCCTCCTTGAGCTCTCATCTGTGTAATTGAAAAATTGATTTTATATCCCTTTGAACTTGCCTTTCAATATAACTTAAGGTTCATCATTTGGAAAACTGTTCTACTTATTGCTCTGACATCTGCAAGACAAGCCTCAGAACTGTAAGCTCTCATAGTGGGCCAACCTTATCTGATTTTCCACAAAGACAGGGTTTCTTTATGCACTAATCCTTCTTTCATGCTGAAGTTATTTCTGGATTTTTTCCTCTCCTTTTTATATTCTTGTGTTAAAACAATTTACTACATAATGTAATTGATAATCAATTAAATCTGTTAATTGAAACAATTATAACACTAATATTGGTCATGCCACAAAAGGCAGGAAGTATATGTAAACATAAGTCCTTAAAATGCATTTTTTTTAAAACTTTACACAATACCCATTCAGAAATTCCTTTCCTGTTTTTTTCTTTCAAAGCAAATTAATGCTTAGATTAAATTATTTACACAGTTATCTAATTTCTTTGATAAAATATATTATGATCTATGTATACAAATATAAAATATATATGTTCACATAATATATACTTAAATATATGCACATAAAATGTATTACTGACAATTAATTTAGAAAATTCATTTGTTAGGAACTTGCTTGATATGATGAATTTACATTTGTTTCATACTTATAACATATAGTTCATATAACAAACTGTAAAACTATTCATTAAAATTTTCTATAAAAATGTCACCCTTCTTGTTGAATACCTATTATATAGTGTATTAACTTCTCATTATATTGATTTTCTTATCTATTTAGAAGAAGTTTAAGAAAAGTCCTTCATCATTTCATTGTTAAAAATTATTATTAGACATTTATTATCGAATATAATATTAAAATTATCAAATTAATATTCTGAATTTTCAAAATTGATTTATGTTGGTATGTAACCAAAAACACTGATGCAAAAGGTCTGATGCAAACAGTAATATAGGGTGGAATTAATAATAGTATCGCCTATAATACTTTAGGTTACATAATATAAAGTATAATTATGTACATTATATATGCCTTCATTACAAATATGTTACTTGAATTAACATGTTTTTTGTTGCTTATTTGTTGATTATACTTCTAAATCCTTGAGGCCTTATCTATTAATATGGGTTTAATACTTATATATTCATTAAGCCCTGGAGGTATTAGATCTTAACAATAATTGCCATCTCATTTCTTTCTGCAACAAAACATTTTTAATGTTATTTAACTATTTCCACAATTCCAAACTTAAAATCTGTGAAACTTTCACATTCCAAAGAATGTTTAAACAACATTTAGAACAAGTAGCCAAATACACCAACATCCTGCTCCTGCAGTTACCTTTACTAAATGTTATCTTACTTTTTAAACTATTCTGGAGTGTGATTTCTACTAATGAATTAATATATGCACACTGCCTGCATCTGCCACATTTTGTGGTGCCTTTCTTTGGTCATTATTGTTTAAGATTCTTTTAAAGTTTTTAGCAGTTTTATATGTCAACCACTTCATAAATATCTTTGTTAGTTTTAAAAATACTCCAATTATTTCTTATAATCCCAGTAAAACAATCTGAGAAGCCATTATATTCAACAATGCTATAATCTATCTTTTCATCGGATAAATCTTTCACCTAATAATGGTTTGAATTTTATACCCCATCCCTGGTATACTTCTGTTAAAATGTCACCTTAAATTTTTCCAATAAAAGGAAAACTCTTTCTCTAAGTCTTGTTTTGATTTAAAACCACTGGTTGTCTTACTTAGGGTGATATCCAAGTAGTTTATATTTTGTTGTTTGATCTCATGGGTGAAGGATAAGAAAGTAGTGGTTTGATTTATATAAGACATAAAGTCTTTTAAGTCCTCAGGGTATCCTCTTCCCATATAAAAGATATCATCTAAAACCTCAGATATATCTTTATATTTTTCACATATGGGCTTTGTGACTTGTTTATAGTATTCTCCGGACCATTTCTGTCAACTCTATTAGTAATTTTCTATTATCATCTGTTGTGTTGTAGTATTTATACACACTGTTCTCAAAGTATTCAAACCCTTCATTTCTAGGAATACAAGTAAATAAATCTTTCTGTCACTAATTTTATTGTTTCTGACCATAGGTTGTTGGTAATTTTTCCTAAAAAATCCCATGAATCTTGTACCAAATGACTTTGATTTTTCACAATTTCTTTCAAATGGTAATCAATATAAACTGAATCTAACCATCAGTGTCCTAGTTTTCTTGAACCGAAGAACATAGGAAGAATATTCTCTGCACTTTGGATGTGCATAGGCAGCTCAGGTACCACCTTGACAGAGCTAAGCCCTTCAGAGAAGCTGAACGCCTGTTTATTTCCAATTCTGAGGCGAAGAAGGGTCAACTTTCTCTAAATAAACAGTTGCTCGTTGGTTGCCGTTTGCTACTGTTTATTAGGAGTAAGGATAACTGTTCAGAATGTCGAATCCTGGCTGCAGCTAACTTAGGAAAGCTTAACACAAATAAGCATAAATAAAGTTCTCTTTCCAGGGGAAACAAATCAGTCCAGCTAAGGAGTCAAGCAGATCTTTATTCAACAATGGATATGCTTTAGAGTCCCCTACAAATTTAACAAAGTCAAAAAGTCCAATATTTGCAGGTTTTCTTGTTCTGTCTTGCTTCACAAATATAATTAATGCTTTGTGATCCCACATTTGATTGTCAATTTCCAGGTTGCTGGTTTTATTCCTGTTTTATCTACATCTCCCAAATGCAGTCTCTGCTTCATTTCCATTTCTTCTAGTCAACTCTTGCTTTTTTTCTGTCTCTCAAGCATTTTCCATTGAAACATTGGAAAAGGTTTCACTGGCATGGTCTCTTGGTGGTCTTTATTACCAGAAGAATAGCTACTTCTTCCTTGGACAAACTTTTGTATTACCTCCTCAGAATGTTCTGCATCAAAAAATGATTTTGTCCCTCCAGGAAAGAATATTCTGAAGATAGTTGGGTGTAGCAGTTTGACTGTAATGCTTGCTTCTCAATATTCTGATTAGTGGAATACATTTACTCCTCTTATGCCTGTTGTACAGTGAGTAATCATTTTTCAAAACACTCCACTGTCTCCCACTTTTAGTACTTTGTCCTTCTGCCAGAGTTTTGTCCGAGTCCACTCCTCCTGGTAGGATTGTATCCTTGCTATTAAAGGTCTAGGTTGCTTTCTCTTCGCCAGGTTTGTAGCATACACACAATCTGCCCTTTCAGTTAACAATCCTGCTGTGAAGTACCAGTCCAGTTGCTTATTTGTGCTTTCATAAAATTAATACAGTCTGTTCTTCCAGCTTCTGTGGTACAGCAGAAAATCTTAGGTTTTCCCTACGTGCTCTGTCCTCTAATTCTGATTTTTTTCTTGAAACATCTCTTCTTGAGCAGTTCATTTTCAGCCAGCCTTTTCTTCATTTCAACATCTGATTTTTGCAGATGTTCATGTTTCACTGTTGCAGTCATCACACTTGGGTTATCCTGCCAGGGGTACCCTCAGTCAGCCCTAATACCAGAGGCTTAGTATTTCTGCGTCGGTTGATGTCGCTCCAGGACAGACGTCAAGTTGCCAGTGGTATAAAAACAGGCAGCCAACTCCATTACATCAGTCTTCCTTGCCAAGGAGCCCGAAGCAGAAGCAGTTTGCACAAGTGCTGGTCAGCCGCTACCTGAGTTTTCGTTTCCAAAATTGAAGTTGGAAGTCTTCTAAAGCTAAATACCTCATTGGGGATCCTTTTTTCTTGCTCTAACCGATGTCAAAAAAAGTTAACAATGGTCTCTCCTGTGGAAAGCAAGTACCACACTGAGATTTCCATTCTTACTGTATCACCTGTTTAGGCCCAGACCAAGACGTCCCTCGCTGCTGGTTTTGCGCCTTGTTCAGTGCCTGAACTATTCATCTTCGGGCCCTTATTGTACCTAAATTCTTTCGCTATCGATCTCTGTATGCCGAAATGGCTTCAGTAAGCCATCCGACTACCAGTCTTCCGAAAAAAACGTAAGGATAAAGACAGGAACAGATTGCACAGGTCCAAAATGGCCGAAAACGCTTCTGTTAACCTAGTCACCAGTTCGCCAGTACTCGGGCGCTTTCGCAGCCCCTGATGCCCGCATCGATGGATTCACAGGCCTCTACCAAGACCCGTTCAGAGTCAGGTATGCCACGATACTCTTCTTTGACTATGGAACCTGCGGATGTCTCTACCTTGGTTGGGTCCAGAGCCGCTGCGCAGGCACCGGCTTCTAAGGAAGATGTTCTTTGTGTTTCACTGTTGCAGTTATCACACTTGGGTTATCTGCCTGCAGGTAGCATTCAGTTGGCCCGAATAATAGAGACTTAATATTTCTGTTTTGGTTGCTGTCACTCCAGGACTGACGTCAGGTCGTCAGGGCTATAAAAACAGGCAGTCAATGCCATTGCATCAGTCTTTCTTGCCGAGGAGGCAGAAGCAGTTTGCACGAGTGCCGGTTGACCGCTACCTGAGTTTTCATTTCCGAATTTAATCATCCTGAAGTCTTCTAAAGCTAAGTACCCCGTTGGGGATCCTTTTTTCTTGCTCTAACCAATGTCAGAAAAAGTTAACAATTGTCTCGCCTGTGAAAAGCAAATACCACACGAGATTTCCATTCTTACTGCGTCACCTGTTTAGGCCCAGACCACGACGTACCTCACTGTTAGTTTTGTGCTTTGTTCAATGCCCGAACTATTCATCATTGGGACCTTATTGTCGCTAAATACTTTCGCTGTTGATCTCCGTATTCTGAAATGGCTTCAGTAAGCCATCCAACTACCGATCTTCCAAAAAAAAACATAAGGATAAAGACAGAGACAGACCGCACAGGTCCAAAACTGCCAACAACGCTTCCATCAATCTAGTCGCCAGTTCGCTGGTACTCAAGCGCTTTCGAAGCCCCTGATGCTCGCTTTGATGGATTCACAGGCCACTACCAAGACCCGTTCGGAGTCTGGTATGCCACAAGACTCTTCTTTGACTACGGAACCTACGGATGTCTCTACCTTGGATGGGTCCGGAGCCACTGTGCAGGCACTGGCTTCTGAGGAAGTTATTTGCACTACCGATATTCAACACAAACCAATGACTTCTTTTGCATCTTCAGTTCTGTCTGAAGCTACCGACTTTCTAAGGCCAAGGGTACGAACTACGCCTAAAAAACTGACGCCCCAAACTCAAGCACCTGCTTCCTTGCCACAACATCAAATGCTTAAAATGGCAGAAGACCTGATTATGCTGATTAGGGGAAGCCAGCCTTCTCCTGCTAAGAGAAAGAGACCTGTCCCCAGCAGGTTTAACAGACCAAGAGTCCGACGACTCTGAGGTTGCAGAGGAATCCATTCCCTCTGCTTTCCCTCCAGAGGATTTTTCTTTTGGTGAAACCCTACATACTTTGAGAGCATTTTCACTGGGAATGCCAAGACTATCCTCAGTCCAAAAAGAGACTGAGAAAATTTCTAGATTTGCCACAACATAGACCTTTAGCAATGCCTTCAGTTTTGGTTGTTGTGGATGATGTTTTTATGGAGTCCAGCATAACTCCTGATACTTTACCCCCCTGCTCCAAGGAAACCAGACAGATACTACAGAGTCCCTGACTCTCACAAATTTATTTTAAAAAATCCTACTGCTGACCCAGAGGTCATTTCCCAGGGGCCTAAAGGTATAAAGGCAACTTCAGCTAAGAATCCCACCCCTTCGGATAGGGATTCTCGAGCTTTAGACAGATAAATAAAAAAGTATACACCACTGCAGCTCTCGCCATTAGGGCATTGCATTGCCAGTTTCACATGCTGAGATACTAGCAACATATTATGGAGCTTATTAAACAACAATTAGCTACCTTTACAGACTGTGCAGAAAATAAAGCATTACTAGATCTTATGCATTCTGCAAACCAAGTCAGCAAGCATACTTTGCAATGTGGTTTTGATGCCCTAGAAGCATCTTGCAGGGCAGCAGTCACTGGTTCTTTACTGAGAAGGCATGCTTGGCTTAAGAAGCAGACCTTGCCAGACCATGTCAAATCAAAATTACTAGACGCCCCTTTGAACAAGGACAGTCTGTTTGGCACCAAAGCAGAAGAGGTTCTAAAAAAAGATGGAAGAAAAGGCTGTCTATGCATAGGTTCATAGGTTCATACTAGGCTATCTGCCCTGGGGCATTTATAAGCCTAGCCCGATTGTGTTTGGCTTATGCCACCCCTTGATTTGAGTATACTGTGCCCTTTTTAAAGTTTAGTTTACTGTGCCTCTGTCTAATAGTGACATGGAAGTAATCCCCGGGACAAACCTACGATCCCCCATCCACTCATCAAGATTCTTCTTGAAGAGAGTCAGTGAGGTGCTCTGCCTAACATGAATTGGAATTCTATTCCAGAGCGAAGGGAGCCTCTGGGTTATGAATCTGTCCCTCCAGCATGTTCTATTTATTTCTGTGCTGAGGTTCAAGTCCCTCGAGCGCGTGGCTCTAAGGGATTTAGATTTACTGAGGTGGAGCATGTCCATTAATTCTGGGTTGGACATAGCTTTATATGTCAGGCATAGATCGCCTCGAAGTAGGCGGTATGCAACTGAGTAGAGCTGGAGTTTTTTTAACCGAGCAGCATATGGCATCTGTTTGAGTCCCGTGATCCTCCTGGTGCGGTACCTTTGCGGTCTTTCTAATTGCTGCAGGTGTCGGGTAAGGTACATCCCAAAGGGGGCATTGTATTCTATGATGGGCCTGATGAGGGATGAATAAAGGGGCACGATTACCTCTCTTGATCTAGATGTGAATCCTTTCATGATGAGGTGGGCTATGTAGAAGGTCTTTCTAAACACTTTGGCAATGTGGTTGTCAAAGGAGAGATTGCTATCAACTTGGGTCCCCAGATCCCTAATTACTTTCTCTGTACTTAATGGGTTACCACCTATGTGGTAATTTGTGGGCACATTGTTTTTGCCAAAGGGTATGACTATACACTTTTTGGCATTTAGCTTTAGACCATGGCTTTGGCACCAGTTATCCGTCTCTACGAGACCTTTTTGAAGGATGTTTGTGTCAGCTGGAGAGTCAATTATGGCGCCCAGTTTGCAGTCATCTGCGAACTTGGTGAGCCATAGTCCTCCCACATTGGCCTGTACCTCAGAAAAGTAAATACTGAACAAGAGAGGTCCCAGGACAGAACCTTGTGGGACGCCACTTGTGACCGGTTTCGAGTCTGACATGGTCCCAGCAACTCTGACTCTGTGGGTTCTGTCTTTGAGCCAATTTGCAACCCATCTTGTGACATAGGGGTTTATATTTAGGCTGGATAGCTTATCTATGATGCCTGAGTGGGGTATTGTGTCAAATGCCTTTGCGAGGTCGAGATAGGCTGTGTGGACTACCTTCCCTTCATCTATGGCCTTGGTGACTGTTTCGAAGAAGTCGACCAGGTTCAAAAGGCAGGATCTGCCCTTGACGAAGCCAAATTGGGTAGGATCTAGTGTCTGTAGGTCCCCAATGTCTTTGTTTATGAGTTCCATGATGATCCTCTCCATAGCCTTGCATACTAGGCTAGTCAGGCTTATGGGGCGATAGTTTCCAGGGTCCGCAGAGGCGCCACCTTTGTGGAGTTGGGACCACTGTTGCTGTACGCCATTCTTTGGGCACATATCCTGTAGTGAGGCTGAGATTGTACAGCAGTTTTACTTGAGGGGTTAGTTCTTCTTGGAGTTCATGTAGGACACAACCCGGGACACCATCTGGTCCCATGGAAGCAGTGTTTTTTGCTTTGGAGAGGGCGGCCTTCACCTGAGCATCAGAGATGTTTGGGAGGCTGCACTCTGCCGGGATAGATACTTGCTCTTTTGGGGGGGGGGTGGAGAAGTTTGCACTGAACCTGTCTGCCAGGATATTGGCGATGTCTGTGGGTTCAGTGTATTTTTTGTCATTTAGAATCAACTCAGAACAAGTTTGGGAGTTGCATCCCAGGTTCCTAACATAACTGAAAAAAGCCTTATGATTGTCTTTAGTGTCCTGTGCAATTTTTCTCTCGAAGCTGGCCTTGGAGGATTTTATGAGGGATCGTAATTTTTTGCTAGTACTGATCAGAGATGCCTTCCCTTTTAGGGATTTTGCTCTCTCATGTAGTAGCTTTCTCCTTCTGTTGTACAGTTTATTTATGGCTGGGGTCCACCAGACTGGACGCCTGCCTTTGGATGATTGGGTCTTGATTTTGTTTGGGATAGCATGATCCATGCATTCCTGGAGATGTCCGTAGAATGCGTTTATGTAGGATTCTGCAGTTTGGACTGTAGTTTCCACTGGCTGTGGGGCCTTGAAGGATTCCACTTCAGTTTTGACAAGTGTGAAGTTCGCTTTTGAGAAGTTTTTTACTGTGGTTTTCTGGGCTGGGGGTGGGGTCGGGATGTGGATATCCAGTGAAATTAATTTATGGTCTGATCTTACCAATGAGGAATATACTTCTGGTATGGAGCATATAGTCCCCATGTTGGTAATTATCAGGTCTAGTATGTTTTCCCCTCTTGTGGGAGTGGTGACTAGTTGTTCCATAGCATTTGAGTTTATAAATTCCAGGAACCTTTGGGCTAAGGTGCTGGGGCTTGAAGTCGCCCAATATAATGGTGTTCGGAGAGATCTTCATGTTCTCTAATGTTTTCAGGAAAGCCGAGTGGGATTCCTGACTTTGAGAGAGTAGGTCTGTAGGATGCTATAAACTGAAAAGCAGTCTTGCCCACTGTCAGTTGCACATGGATGCTTCGTGCAATGCCACTAACCTGGAGGTGTGGATATCCTTGATAAATATGGAAACTCCCCCTCCTTTTGTGGTTCGGTCCGGGTTTTGGGGTCGAAAAGCATGATATGAGGTATAACCTGGTAGTGCTGGGGTGCTCTCTGGAGCCTTGAACCAGGTTTCTGTCACTGCACAGATATCGTTCTCCATACTGAGGAGAGCTTCGAGTGCATGCATCTTGAGGTTAAGACTTCTGGCATTTAGCAGCATTACCCTTAGTTTCTTGTTCCTTGTGCTATCTATGGAGGTGGGTTTGACTTTTGAGCCTTGCCTAAAAAGGCACTATGGGGGTGGCAAGAGCCTTTGCCAATATCCGAAAGCCCAGGGGTGACAGGTGCAAGCCATCCCTAGAGAAGCAGCGTGGCTTGTCGAGCATGTCATCCCAGGCTGACAGACACTGGATCCCCTTTGAATGACACCAAAATTTTAGCCAATTGTTAAAATCGATCATTTTGTCTTTATACTGTGGCATCATTCTAGGTGAGGGTAAGATGCTACTCAAGGTCAGGGTCATACCGGCCTGGGCTACATGATCAGAGAGCTCCTCTATGTCTCTTTTCATGTAGTCGAGGGAGGTACGTCTCAGGTCATTCACGCCAGCATGTACAATGACTGAGTCATATTTGTATTTGCTTTGGAGTGACCTGAGTGCTTGCATTATGTGGTGGATCCTAGCGCCCGACAGGCAGCTCACTGTGACCTTCTCTTTATTCAGCCTGGTGAGCGGGACGTCAGTATGTCTGACAATAGAGTCACCTATTACAAGAGTATCAGGTGTGTTATTCAGCCTTAAGGGCTGTGACTGCTTGGCACACTGACTTTGTGTGCTATGTGTTGTACGTGTTTTGTTTTGGGGTAGCGTTTGCTTGGATGTCTGCTTTGGAGGTCTCTGTTGCTTAGGTAGATTTATATTTAGAGCCTCCGAGTATGTTTTTTTGTTTTTATGTGTTTGGTTCGCTGTTGTGATGGGACTATGTGATACTGGAATTGTGTTGTGTGAGGTTACCTTCTCCTCCTGACTGGTTACACCAGTTTTGAGATGAGAGAGCTCAGCCCCCAGTTTGACAATATGGTTGCATCTCTCACATATATTGGAACCTGTTTGGAGGAGGAGAGGGTTGTCCGTGTACATGCGACAGTTGTAACATTGTCTCAAAATTCCCAGATTCACCAGCTGGACTGGAGAGGAAACCATTGACTGACCTTTGGACATGCTAGAGTAATATAGGGAACTGAATTAAAATGGACCAGTAGGGGACAAGGTAATCATAGAGAGTAAAAGAGTAAGTAGTGCTTATGGTTTATTAGTGCTAACTTGTAAAATTACTTATTTGGACCAGTGAGGGGCCTTAGAATGAGAATATGGTGTTTACTTTGAGAGATAGAGCAGTTCAAAGGGAAAAAGTGAAGAGCAGACTTTGTGGAGCCAGAAATAGTTTAAACCCAATTAGGCGGCGCTGCCCGATGTTGCTCTATGTGCAAAAACGCACAAAATAGGGTTTTAAGAGAGGGAGATCAAGGAGTTAGGAATTGACCCAAAATGGCCAATAAAACTACAGTTTCAAGGCAGTAACCACTCCCACAGGGGCAGGCAGGCTGCTCAATGTTTATCACTGCCACTGATGAACACAGAGACTTCCCTTTAGCCCAAGCAAACAATGGCCTCAAAGAAACTTACAAACAGTTCAGAACAGCAGATCTCTAACTGAACTTTTTTAAATCTCAGAAAAGTGGGAAAAAAAGCAATATTTTTTTGTTTTTTTGTTTTTTTTAAGGAAAGCAGACAAAGATTCCTTGAAAGTGCAGCCTCATAGATTCAGTAGACATTGCCCCTCGAAACATTGGTCCTTTCTAGCCCCCTCAAGGCTATCTCAAACTAGACCCAGGGGAAATAGACCCCCCAGACTTAAGTCTCAGGGTATGCAGAGATCTAAGGAATGGAGTGCCTCCACTTCAAATACAAGGAGTGCTAAGCCACCCCCTTACAGAAAGAATTCACAATGACTTCCCTATTCCACTCCTCACCTCTGCCCATCTGCCCAACTGCTCATGCCAGTAGGAGAAAAACTTGCCCATCATTGCAAAAAAACAGACCTCCATCACCAAAGAACGATGGCTCCTCAACATTGTATCCCAGGGATACAAATTTTACTTCCACTCACTGCCAACTCCAAAAGGGTTCCCAGACCTTCCTCCAAACCAGTGGGCAGAGGCACAAAACCAAGTTCAATCCCTGCTCTCCATAAGGGCAATTCACCCTGTTCCGGCAGAACAGATAGGTCAAGGGTTCTGTTCCAGATTTTTCCTGGTACCCAGAAAAGAGGGCACTTGACACCCAATCCTAGCTCTTTCTACCCTAAACACCTTTCTGGTGGTACCAAAATTCAAAATGCTTACCCTTCAGCAGCTTCTTCCTATGCTGTCCAAAGATGCCTGGTTAGCCAACCTAGGCCTAAAAGAAGCCTATCTGCACATCCATATCAGGGACTCATGCAGGAAATACCTACGTTTCAGGGCAGGATCTATGCATTATCAGTTCTCTGCACTTCCCTTTGGCTTATCCACTGCTCCCAGAGTATTCACAAAATGCTTGGCTCCAGCCATTGCTTATTGCCGACAGAGAAAAATTCAAATTTACCCGTACTTGGACAATTGCCTGATTCAGGCAGGCAGTCAGGAGCAGCTGTTGCAGCACCTGACGTTTGTAAAGAACCTGCTAACCTCCCTGGGGTACACCATCAACAAAAGGAAATCAGCACTAGTCCCCAGTCAAAAGATTGTATTCGTAGGAGCAAGCTTGGACACAGCATCCCAGATGGCATTCCTTACTCCAGAAAAACAAGCCTATCTGACAGGCTACTTTGCTCAAATGGCCACCAGAACCCAGCTACTTCGCTCAAATGGCCACCAGAACCCAGCTATCCACAAGGAAAATCCTACAGTCCCTAGGGGTCATGGCCTCTTGCATCCTACTAATTCCGTATTCCAGACTGCATATGAGGAAACTTCAGTGGTACTTAAGTCTTTGGTGCCACCATTCTCAGGACTTGGAAACCGTCAAACCTATCATACCTTGTCTAAGGACAGAGTTTCTTTGGTGGGCAGCAGCATGCAACCACAACAAGGGACTTCCCTTTACTCAACCCCACACCGCCCAGACCTTAACCACAGACGCATCAGACTATGCCTGGGGGGGTACACCTGGATATCCAGTGCATTCAGAGCCACTGGTTCCCAAGTCCAACTCATCTGCACATCAACCAAAAAGAAATGCTAGCTTTTCAGCATGCTCCGACAGCTTTCAGGTCCCTACTCTCACCAGGACCCCTGCTAATAAAAACAGACAACACCACAGCTATGTGGTACATCAACAAGCAGGGGGGAACCCAGTCTGCGGGCTAT
Organism: Protopterus annectens; assembly: GCF_019279795.1. Taxonomy (NCBI): domain Eukaryota; kingdom Metazoa; phylum Chordata; order Ceratodontiformes; family Protopteridae; genus Protopterus; species Protopterus annectens. The sequence goes on along the minus strand of NC_056733.1, from coordinate 422,309,069 downwards.
TTATGGCCCCGTGAAACATGGCCTTGGACATGCAGATTCATCTGTAAGCTCAATTCCTGCCAGGCAAACAAAACTCTCTGGCAGACGACTTAAGCAGAAATCTCCTAGACCCACACGAGTGGCAATTAGACCCCAGCACCTTCAGTATTCTAATCCAGAAATGGGGGACCCCAGAGGTGGACCTCCTTGCCTCCCCCTGCAATCACCAGCTCAGCAAATTCTGCACCAGGACACCTCACCGCAGGGCCAGGAAAGTGGATGCCCTATCCTTCCAGTGGGAAAACCTCTCAATCTATGCATTCCCCCCTCTGCCTCTTCTCTCAAGAATATTACTCAAGATAAGACAGGACAGACCAAGGACAATCCTGATTGCCCCGGACTGGCCACGCCAGCACTGGTACTCACTACTTCACTACTGCGCAACCTGACACCGGTGCCACCCTGGCACTTACCCCAGATCCCAACTCTCCTCACTCAGCAGGGGGGACAGATCTTGCATCCACAACTGCAAACCATGAATCTTGCAGCCTGGCTTATTCCTTGAATTCTCCCCCAGGAACCAGCCTAAGCAAGCTGGTGCTGGATGTCATTCTTGAAGCCAGAAGACCCAGTACTAGGAAATCCTATGCTGATAAGTGGAAACGGTACTGCTCCTGGATTCAATCTAAAGGAGAGGACACAACTCTGCCCTCCCTGCCTCTAATCCTGGATTACTTAGGAGATCTACTCCACAGAGGCCTATCCGCCTCCTCCATTAAGATCCATGCCTCTGCCATTTCGGCTCATTACAACACTGAGCCACCTCTCTTCTCTCACCCTCTTATCAAACAGTCCCTGAGAGGGGCAAACAACTTAAGGCCGCCAGGGAGAGCACACACCTCTGCTTGGGACATTAACTTTGTACTGGAAAAGCTCACGCTACCCCCCTTTGAGCCAGCAGCGTCAGCTGTGTTAAACTTCCTATCTTGGAAAAATTGCTTCTGGCTATCACTTCAGCTAGAAGAGTGTCTGAGCTTACAAGCACTTATGGCTGTGGAACCCTTCATTATTTTTCATGCTGACAGGGTTTCCCACAGGACTAACCCTTCCTTTATGCCTAAAGGGGTGCCCATTGTGGCTGTCAACCAGTCTATCCATTTGCCAACTTTCTTCGCAAATCCTCAAAATAAAGGGGAAAGGATCCCACACTCCTTGGATGTGCACAGACAACTCAGATTCTACCTTGATAGGACTAAGCACTTCAGGAAATCTGAACAGTTACTAGTCAGCATTGCACCAGGGGCAGAGGGCAAGGCGTTTTCAAAGTGAACAGTTTCCAAATGGATAGTACACTGCATCCATTTCTGTTACAAGCACCATGGGAATTCCAACCCCTCAGGGGGTCAGAACACATTCCACTAGGGCAATGTCTACTTCTACAGCATCCTCAGGGGAGTCCCTACCAGGGACATCCTGGAAGCTGCTACCTGGAGTTCTGTACAGACCTTCACCAAGCATTACCACCTGCCTATCTTTTCCAAATCCAGGGCGGATTTTGCAACAGCAGTCTTGCAAGGCATACTAGCCAGCCCCAACTCTTCTTGACTGCCCCCACCTTTCTTCAGCTTTGGGACTTTACCCAAGTGTGATGACTGCAACAGTGAAACACGAAGAACATAGTACAGTTGTGTACACTTGACATAAATGTAGATGTTCAAGTGTATTCACTGTTGCATTCCTGGATGTTCATCGTGCTATACTGCTGCAGTCATCACACTTGAGTTATCCTGTCATCAGGCAGTCCCGCAGTCAGCCAAATCCCAAAGCCTTGGTCCGGTGTCAGTTGTCGTCGCTTCTTCCCTGACGTCATTGAGACAGGGGTATAAAAGAGGCAGCCGACGCCATTTTCTTCAGTCTTTCTTGCCACGCGGTGCCTGAAGCAGAAGCAGTTCGCAAGTGCCAGTCGGCCAGCTCCTGAAATTTTCGAATCGAATTTCAGCCCAAAGTCTTCTCTAAAGCTAAGTACCCCGTTGGGGAAACTTTTCTGGCCTCAGACCGATGTCAGACAAAGTTAATAATTGCATTTCTTGTGGAAAGCAAATACCTCATAAGGATTTTCTTTCTTACTGTATTCCTTGCCTAGGCCCAGACCACAACGTCTCTGGTTGTCGGTTTTGTGCTAGGTTCAACAAACGTAAAATTAAGCGTCGGGCAGATTTCGCCCAGCACTATTTTGGCAGAAAATTTAACTATAGCATGCCGTCGGAGCAACCGACATCAGCAATGTTTAAAAAACGCAAGGATAAGGACAGACAGCCAAGGCCAAGACCAGTTACCGAGGCCTCAGCCAGGCCTGACGCCGGTTCTCCGGTTTTCAGCGAGGCGCCTACGCAGCCCCTGACTACCGCTGAATCAGAAATTCTGACGGCCTCCCAGACCAAAGCAGCTGGGCCTCAGGAACCGGTTCCACTTCACCCCTCGGACGCCAGCCCTGACGGTGATCCGGAAATTTTGGATAGGTCTTCGGTTTCTGAAGGTGTCTTCAAACCGACAACTATCTCTACTAAGTCTTATGCTAAAGCTCCCTTGAAAGTTAGGAAGCCAAGTCCACACAACCCCCCACAGGCCCCTATGCCTAAAAAACAGATGCTTAAGATGGCTGAGGATTTAATTACCCTTATCAGGGAATCCCAACCCCCACCTGACAAAAGGCCTAGACTGGAGGAAGATTTTCCTTCCTCTGACCAAGCATCCATTTCCTCAGGCAGCTCTGAGGAGCAGGATTACTCCTTCCCTCCTTATGAAGACTCAGATGCTGAAGAGTCCATTCCCTCTGTCTCCCCCCCTGAAGACTACTTTTTTGGGGAAACTTTACACACCTTGAGGGAACACTTCCACTGGGAAGGCCAAGATTACTCTGACTCTAAGAAAAGACTCCGTGAGTTTCTTCTTCTTCCACAGCATAGACCCCTAGCAATTCCTCCAGTTTTAGACATTCTGGATGATGTTTACTCTAAATCTAGTCTAAACCCAGACTCCTTACCTCCAGCACCAGCTAAACCAGATAGATACTACAGAGTTCCTGATACTCATAAGTTTCTATATAAAAGTCCTACTGCAGACCCAGAAACCATTTCCAGGGTCCCAAAGGTGTTAAGGCCTCGACTGCTAAGAATCCACTTCCTTCTGAAAGAGATTCCAGAGTATTAGAAAGATGGGGAAAGAAAGTGTATACGTCTGCCACTTTGGCCATGAGGGCCTTAAACTGCCAGTTCCACTTGCTAAAATACCAACAGTACTTGATTACACAGTTAAAACAGAAAATGATCCCTCAGACAGATCAACCTGATTTCAGAGAGATGCAGGATTTGCTGCATGCAGCAGAACAGGTGGGAAAGCATACCTAACAGTGTGGTTTTGATTCATTGGAAGCCTCATGTAGAGCAGCTGCCACAGGGTCTGTAATACATAGGCATGCTTGGCTTAAAGAATAAGCCTTACCAGAACATGTCAAAGCAAAGTTATTGGATGCTCCATTGCAGAAAGATGTGTTATTTGTTATCAAAGCAGAGGAAGTTTTAAAGAAAATGGAAAAAAAAGGCAAAATCTATGCAAACAGTTAAAGATTTCTTACAGGTACAACCTCCTCCTTTCAGCAGAAACTGGCCATCAAAAAACTGGTCCTTTCCTGCATCAGACAGACCCCAAAGAGGTAGGTACAGACGCCCAAGGGGCAGAGGCCAGCCACAAGGTTCTTTCAGGCCTAGACAATGGCAAACAACATCTCAAAGAGGGGGAGACGAAAGATCTCAACCCTTCAGGAAACAAACACAATGACTTCCCTCTTCGCCTGCCAAGTAAAATTGCCCTGGCAGCACCTTTGGGAGGAAAACTAGCTTTATTTCCACAAAATTGGCACATCATAACAAAGGACAAATGGGTTCTGGATATTATTACCCGAGGCTACAGATTTCATTTCCACACTTTACCACGGATGAGAGGCATGCCAAATCTGCCTCCAAACCAGTGGGCAGAGGCACAAGCGCAAATTTCGGCTCTCATGGATATGAAAGCAATTCAGAAGGTACCTACAAAAGAGCAAGGTCAAGGTTTTTACTCAAGATTATTTCTAGTCCCAAGAAAGGACAAAGCCTGGAGGCCCATCTTAGACCTCTCAATTCTAAACACATACCTGGAGGTACCCAAATTCAAAATGCTCACACTTCAGCAGCTTCTTCCCATGCTGGGCAAGGAGTCTTGGCTGGTAACGTTGGACCTCAAAGAGGCATACCTGCATGTCCCTATCAGACAAGATTGCAGAAGATACCTCAGATTCCTGGCAGGTACAATGCATTATCAATTCTCTGCATTGCCCTTTGGCTTATCTACTATGCCCAGAGTATTTACGAAATGCCTGGCATCAGTAATTGCATATTGCAGACAACGAGGAATACAAATTTACCCATATCTGGACGACTGCCTGATCTAAGCGGACAGCAAGGACATCCTATTACAGCATCTGGCATTTGTAATAAAGCTGTTCAGTTGCCTAGGGTACACAGTAAACAAAACGAAGTCAAAGCTAATACCCTCGCAACAAATAATAAAACCTTGTGGAACACAGCATTGACTTACCAAGTACAACTGCAAGCACAATTCCTGCCAGGAAAGGAAAACATATTGGCAGATGAATTAAGCAGAAATATGGCAGATCCTCATGAGTGGAGACTACACCCACAAGTATTTTCAATGATAACTCAAAGGTGGGGATGTCCGGACATAGATCTATTTGCCTCCCCCAACAATTGCCATCTACAGAAATTTTGTACAAGGACTTATCACTCCCAAGCCTGGAAAGTGGGCGCACTATCATTCAGTTGGACGGCATTGACAGCCTATGCCTTCCCACCACTGCCTCTATTGACCAAGGTGTTATTGAAAGTCAGATCAGAGAGACCACAAATGATCCTCATTGCTCCGGACTGGCCACGCCAGCACTGATATCCATTACTAAGGAACTTGACTCACAGCCCTCCATGGATCTTGCCTCAATTCCCACTACTGCTGACTCAGAAAAACTCTCTGATACTTCACAGCCAGCTCAGAACTTTAAATTTAGCTGCATGGAGAATACCTTGAACTATCAATCAACACTTCTCTCAAATGACGTCCAGAATGTCATTTTGGAGGCCAGAAGGCCCAGCACCAGAAAAACTTACTCAGACAAATGGAAAAGATTTTGTGCATGGAACCAGGCTAAAGGCCAAAATCCTTGGATACCTAACATTCCTCAAATACTGCAATACTTAACTGAGATGCTACACCAAGGCCTTCCATTCTCATCCATTAAGATCCATGCTTCAGCCATTTCAGCTCAATATAATACGGATCCTCCTATTTTCTCACACCCTTTACTTCGGCAGTTTCTCAGAGGGTCTAAGAATATAAGACCCCCCGTAAAACCTCCAACGCCAGCTTGGGACCTGAACTTCGTTTTAGAAAAATGAACACTGCCTCCTTTCGAACCAGCATTCTCAGCAGAACTACAATACTTGTCTTGGAAAACAGCTTTGTTGCTGGCTATTATCTCAGCATGCAGGGTCTCAGAACTACAGGCACTTATGGCAGTGGAACCTTTCATAATTTTCCATCAGGACAGGGTCTCTTTACGAACTAACTCTACCTTTATGCCAAAAGTAGTATCCAGTGTGGCTTTGAATCAGACCATTCATTTACCCACCTTTTATCCAAACCCCCAGAATAAAGGAGAGAGACTCCTTCACTCTTTGGACATTCACAGACAGCTACGTTACTATTTAGATAAGACAAAGACCTTCAGAAAAACTGACCAACTCTTTGTATCCTATGCTGCAGGTTCACAAGGAAAGGCTATTTCAAAACAGACCATCTCCAAATGGATAGCACATTGTATCCGCTTTTGCTACTCACACCATGGGAAAGCAGTGCCTGTTAATATTAGGTCCCATTCTACCAGGGCTACAGCAACCTCAGCAGCCTTTCTCAGGGGGGTTCCAACCAAGGACATTCTGGAGGCAGCTACTTGGAGTTCAGTGCACACCTTTACCAAGCACTACCACCTTCCTTTATACTCAAAAACCAGAGCTGGTTTCACCACTGCAGTACTGCAGGGCATCCTAGTTTCGCCTAACCCAGTTTAGTACCAGCCACCCATCCATAGCTTTAGGATTCAACCCAAGTGTGATGACTGCAGCAGTATAGCACGATGAGCATAGTACAGTTTTGTACCTACCATAAATGTAGATGTTCGAGTGTATATACTGCTGCAGTCCAGGTTACCCTCCAACCATCCCCTCTACATACCAGGGTGTTAGTTATAGCTCCATGTTCATCTATCAGTTGGATGCATGTCTGTATGGTGTATTTGCTAACAGCTAGTACCATTCTTTATCTATTAAGGTATTTTTGCATAGCTTTTGTATTGCCTTCCTAGTTGGGGGCACCTGACATCTGGGGCAAGAAAAACTGAAGAAAATGGCGTCGGCTGCCTCTTTTAATACCCCTGTTGCACTGATGTCAGGGAAGAAGCGACGACAACTGACAACGGACCAAGGCTTTGGGATTCAGCCGACTGCGGGACCGCCTGACGACAGGATAACCCAAGTGTGATGACTGCTGCAGTATATACACTCGAACATCTACATTTATGGTAGGTACAAAACTGTACTTTTCCCTCCCTCCAGCCCCCTTCTCTCTCTCTCCTCTCTATCTATTACTCACGCCTCCAGGGGATATTGGTATTGGTATTTACTTTTTACTGGTGGTGTTTCCCCCACCATAAATTAGCTCCCTATTTTGGGGGCTTCTGACATTTGGGGCAAGAAAAACTGATGTAATGGCACCGGCTGCCTGTTTTTATATCCTTGATGACCTGACGTCAGTCCTGGAGCGACAGCAACTGACGCAGAAATACTAAGTCTCTGGTATTCGGGCCGACTGAGGGCTACCTGCAGGCAGATAACCCAAGTGTGATGACTACAGCAGTGATGAATACACTGGAACATTTACATTTATGGTAAGTGTACACAACTGTACTTTCCTCAGTCTTTTAAGTTTTTCTACACAGTTCCCAAACCTTACCTAGCAGCTATAGCTTTAGCAGATCCCACTACTGCTAAACATTTAGTTAATGCCAGGCTGTACTCTTTCTGATGAGGATGGGAAAGTTGTTGATAAATATGGGGAATAGTTTGTACTTCTCCATCTTTGATTTTCAGAATTTTGAATTGCCAGGCTCATATGTTAGTTTGTTCTAATTATGAAAATATGAGGAATGTTTTATCTGCAGTTCTTTTTGTGCGGAAAAATCTGATCTGAAGTTGTTTTTGTTTCCTCTTCAACCTGTGGGAGACTCTGCCACATTTTCTAGCATCAGATCTGAGCTCCAAGCTCCTCTCCTCAGATCTCGTTTGTTGCGTAAGTAGTTTATTGGAATTGTTTGGTCTATTACTTCTCTGTTCTGTGTCTTCTCGTTTCTTATTCCTACTTCATCCCTACCCTTGCTCTCAGGCATCAGTCGTCTTAACCCGTTTAAAAAAAAAAAAAAAAAAAAAAAAGGCCCTCTCTTTCCCTTCTAATTTGTGTGTGTGTGTGCGCGTCTTCCATTACCATGGCTGAGACCCCCAAACCAGGGTTCAGGAAAAGCATAGGGTGTGGACAGAAGCTTCTCCCTTCTGATGGCCTCACTATGCGTGGTTTGCCTTGGAGTTCCTGACGTGGATAGCTCCGCTTGATCAGCACAGGATTCAACCCCTACGCATTGATCGACAGGAGGAACAAGTTGATCCTCAAGGGCCTCCTCCTGCCTTTCTTGGTGGACCCTGCTTCTGCTTCCACCTCTACTACTGCTTCCTCTGTCCCAGCCTGTGAGACTCACCCCTTCCCTCTTCAAGGTCCGGGGACGGGAAGAAGCACAAGCACCGCTCGCCCAAGCCTCCGGCTAAATTTCACCCAGCTGCCATCCCAGGCTCCCCTTGGCTCTGATCGCCATGCTTTTTCCTAGAGCCAGAGGTTTCTCAGGGCCAATCCCCTTTATCAGCCTCTCCAGACCATTTTCAGTGGCTTCCTCCTCCTGGTTCACCCGCAGCCTTTCTGAAGCCGAGGTGGACAGGATGATGCGGAAATTCATCTGGACCCAGATCCAGATGGGTGTCTTGCCTGCCTCCACTCCCCCTTCATGGCTGGGGGCATGCAGTCTGCCTTTATGCCCATTATTCCTTTGCTGATTCGACCCCCGGTTTTGGAGTTCTTGGGTCCGAGGCCCCTTGGTGTCAAGCGGTCGGCGCCAACTGTACTTAGTACCTGGACATCAACCATTGCCCTGAGCGGCTCGGCTCCGACTAGCTCAGAGCCATCCGGACCTCAGAGCTGTAGACTCGGCACTAGATCTGAGAGGGTGGTGTCGGCCTTTCCACTTGGTGTCTCGGTGTCAGGAGGCTCAGGTCTGACTCCCCCATTGACACAGAGAGTTACAGAGCCTATCTTGGCCCCAGTTTCTAGGATTCATTCTCCTTCTGCTTTCGACGTGGTGGAGAGGGCCTTCTCTGTTCCATCGAGACCCTTGACGCTATCGCCCTCTTGAGTCCGTCCTGGTCCCCTCTTTCTGTTCCAGATTCTGCCATCCTGCCCCCTCAGGGACAGCCTGTTGCCTCTCTACCCCAGAGTGTTCCCCCTCAGGAACAGCCAGATGTTTGAGTCCTCCCCAGAGACCCCCCATGAGGAGCTGCCTCAGAAACATCCGTGTAAAGGAGGCACTTGAGTCCCCACTGGTGTCCCTCACAGAAGACACCTAGTTAGAGGAAGGGGAGGGTTCCCCTCGGTCACCCCCAGAGGATGTCTCCTTTGGAGACGTCATGGAAATCCTTCACCAGCATGGGGGTTCTGAGCAAAAAACCCAACCCAGATGAGTCTGTTTCTGGAGGCATTTGGCACAGGACCTCCTACCTCATGTGTGACCCCTTCCATGGATCCACTGGTGGATTTAGTGACATCTCGGACATGGAAGGAACCCGACACAGTGGAACTCTTTCCAAAGCTTCCCAACAGGATTTTGAGTGCACCGTCGGACAAACAATACTGCTCCAAGGGGTTCCCGGTTGATGCCATGGTGGTGGCGGTGGCCACCAAGAAAGAGCTCGCTCAGGAGAGCTCTATGATCCATCCTGCGGACCAAGAGTCCTGGGCCATGGACCATTTTGGAAAGTGGGTGTATGCTTCTGCCATGTTCATGGTACGTGCACTGAACTATATGGCATATGTGATCAGACTTCAGCGAGACCTGGTCAAGGAGGTAGCTGAGTCTGCCCCGGGGTCCATGTCAGCAGAGGAGCAGAAGGTGTTCTCCTCCTGTATGGCCACCCTCACTTCTGTTTCCAACACCTCCCTGCAGCTTCTGTCCCACACTACTGAAGGCGCTGCTAGAGCAGCCGGTACTGGCATTGCCATCAGGCATCAATCACTCCTGGCTCCAGCTTTGTGCATTCTAAGAACCTTTCAAGGCGTCTTTCTCCAGTGCCCAGTATGATGCTTCCACTCTTTTCGGAAAGATTGTACGAGACACATTGGTCCAGAGCAAGAGAGAGGGGAAGACCTTGACTGCCATCAGGATCCGCTTCTCAGCCCCTCAGCGATCCTTTTTCCAAAATCAGCGAGGGGTGAAAATGATGTGGTTCCGGAAGGCTTAGGGCTTTTCCCATGATGCTTAGGACTCGCCCTCCCCCAGAGGTAGAGGGGGGTCTGAAAGACTCCGCCCTTGAGGCAGAAGGGGTCCTAGGAATCGGGGGTCTCGGGATTCATTCTCGAACAGACCCATGCAGCAGCCCCTGAAGGGTTGCCTGACTACTCATCTCTGGAGGCAGTTGGGGGACATGTCTCGCTGCACCCAACAGCCTTGGGAGTCAATTATAGATGATCATTGGGTATTGCAAATCATATCCAGAGGATACTCAGTTCCCTTCATTCAGAGGCAAATCCTGCCCAAACACCTCCTGGACGTTCCACCCGCACAGTGGGAGGAAGCAGCACAGGAAATTTCCAAGATGCTCGAAAAACAAGTCATCCAGCCCATCCCCCCAGACCAGTCCGGATTAGGCATCTATTCCGAGTTCTTTTTAGTACCAAAGAAGATGGGTGACTTAAGACCCATTCTGGATCTTTCAACCCTAAGCCTGTCTGTTGCCAAGACAAAATTCCGGATGGTCAACCTCCAATCTATTTTGCCCTTTCTGCAGAAGAATGACTGGATGTGCTCAGTGGACCTCCAGGATGTGTACTATCATATCAAAATGGACAGGTGCTTTCAGAGATTCCTCCATTTTTGCCTGGGAGCTAATCATTACCAGTTCAGAGCACTACCCTTTGATCTCACCACTGCTCCCAGGGTGTTTACCAAAGTGATGGCAGTGGTGGTGGCTCACCTGTGGCTGCAGGGGCTCCAGGTCTTCCCTTACCTGGACAATTAGCTCCTCTCCGCCCCCACCAGACCACCTCTACCAAGTAAGGGATTTCCTTCTTCAAACCACCCATGAATTGGGCATAACCACAAATCTCAACAAGTCCCTATTGGATCCGGTTCAAACCATAGACTTTATTGGAGCTCGGTTGGGCACCATTCAGGGCAGGATTTTTCTGACCCCAGACAAACTTCAGTCCCTTAGACAGCATGTGTTGTACATTGTTCAGAGCCAATATCCCCCTGCGGAATCCGTTCTTTGGGTGTTGGGGTCCATGGCAGCCACGATCACCCTCATCCCCACTCCTCATCTGCATATGAGGGTTCTCCACTGGACCTTAGTGGTCCAGTGGTCCTTACTTAGATCTGCCATTGTCCTTTTCGGTTCATGTGTCTCAAGCCTGCAGGGATTCGCTTCTCTGGTGGCTTCAGTCCCCGGATCTCTGGGTTTTCCCTTTGTCCTCCTGGCCCCGATGACCAAGGTGACCATGGATGTCTCCCTTCTTGAGGGGGGGCACTGCATGGGAAGGACAGTCCAAGGCACTTGGTCTTCCCTGGAGACCAAAATGCATATCAACGTCCTGGAGATGAGGGCAGTGCTGTTGGCGCTGCAAGTTCTTCATGCCCATCTTCCCTTAGGGATGATTGCTATCCAGACAGCGTCTGTAGTCTGGTACATCAACAAACAGGGGAGAACCAAGTCTTACCCTCTTTGTCGTGAAGCCATGAGATTGTAGGAGTGGGTGATCTCCACCAGCCGTTCTCTGGTGGCAACGTACATTCTGGGGAGGTCCAACATTCTGGCGGACAGGCTCAGCAGATCTATTCTGATGCCTTATGAGTGGTCTCTGAATCCTTCAGTAGAGGAACAGATCTTCCTAATGTGGGGTCGTCCTTGCTGTGATCTCTTTGCCTCTTCTTCCAATGCGAAGTGCTGTGAGTATTTCGCTCTGAACCCCCTCCGGGGGAGTCCCCCAGAGACGCTCTGGTACATGCTTGGCCCTCTGGTCGTGCTTATCCTCCATTTCCCCTGATCACAAAGTTCATTCATGGGATAAATTGTTTAGGAGACGTCTCTGTCCATTAGTAGTATAGGAGACAGTCCTGTGGTAAATTTTCCGTTTCCTGTCCATAGTTTCAAGTTGCATTCTTGAATATGAACAAGGATGAGCTTTGTTTTATATGGATGGGGAGTCTGTTCCCAGAGCAGTGGAATCCTCTGTGAGATAAACACCTGTCCCTCTAAACCATTCACTTGATGTTGTGAAAGAGGTTTAGATCCCTAGACCAAGTTTTTCTGATATCATTTGAGTTGCTAATATGGAGTAAAGCCATTAGTACTGGGTCAGAGGATGCCTGCCTTGTATGCCAAGTACAGTGACAAGGTTTTGAGTTGGTCCATGTAGGACATATTATTTAGACCTTGCATCCTTTTGGTAAGATATCTCTGTGAGCATTCCAGTTGTTTTATGTGCCTGAACGGATGCATACCAAAGAGGGCAATTATACTCAATGGTTGGTCTAATGAGAGTTAAGTAAAGGGGTACAGTGACATCCCTAGATCTAGATGTAATCTCTCTGTTTATAAGTTGTGCAATGTAGAAGGGCTTTATGACGGTGGATACATGTTGGTCAAAAGCTAGGCCACTGGCCACATAAGTTCACAAGTTCCAAACAACTGGGTAAACTCCTTAGGGTTGACATCCATCTTTACATCCACTGCAGTTACCATATTTCCATGCCCATTTGTAACACTGTTTTGCTTTTATTATAAAATTCTGTTTCTCATGCAGCCTGTCAATTTTTGAGATTAGAACTTAATTGAAATTTTCACTAATAATCAGCCTGTCTTTTAGGTCTCACTTTTACAGTACCCTTTAACCACTCTAAAAGATCTCCCACATCATGTGTGTTTGGACCATAAAAGGCACTTAGTACTATCACACTTCCCACCCTATAAGATTTCATTATTCATCTACCTACTTTTATCTGTAATTTTTTTTTTCTGTTCTGCCATCCTTTATCTACTGTCCCCAAAAGGCCAATCATTCTCTCTTTTTTTTTTCCTTTTACACATCTCCATCCTGTCCACCTGTATGCTTTCTTCTCCATCTTTTTAAGGTCCTGCCTTTTTAACTTTTAACTCTTAGATGAAAACTATATCCAATTCCTCCCTTTTAGTGTGCTACAATACTCTTTCCCTTTTTATCAGTTGATTGATTTCCTCGTACATTTAACATCTCTGCACTCACATCTGCCTCCCATTTCTTTGTGCCTTCCTGCCAGTCCAGTAGTGGTAGGCCAGTGTGGCTCTTGGGTTGTCCCCAGTAGAAGACCTCTGTTCGTCGTCTCCCCCTCCCCCATCAGTGATTAGCAGCAGGCACCCAAACCTGCCTCTACTGTGATAGCTGCCCATTTTCTCTGCTGTCCTTCCCCCACCCCAGCTATACACTAAACATTCTGATGTAAACTCTCATCAGATGTACAAGTGCATATATACTATACTCATTCTTTTTTTTCACTAATCCGGTTGAGGAAAACGTTTACTACTTTCCCCATTACCCTGAAGTGCATTCGTTACCCTAGTGATTTTTTTCCTACACAGTATAGTCAGTCACAGATAAAAAACGTGTATAATCCTGTTTCAGTACCATTTTAGCCATTTTTAAACAGTTTGTACAGTTCTTCCTTGACATATCACCCTGTATCACTGTTCACTCATAACATTTAGTTTGCTTCTTGCCTCATTTATTTGTCATACTCTTTATACATTATACTTTTGCATTACAGATTTATATATTCACTTATTTCTGTTTCAGTATCACATCAACCTGTTGTGGTTGTAGTAAAGAACTCTGCTATCTTTTTTTCATTAGACAGTGTTAAGGGAACCCTCTTCATTCTCTTTTAACCATTCACCTTCCCATAATGTACTGTTTTTTGTATTGTTTCTGCTTCTTGCTTCAAAACTGTTTTCAAGAGGTTTGCATTCCTTATGCATGCATAAAAAAATTATTACAAACATGCATTTTTGTTACAAAATGTCAAATACCTTTATATTTATAGGTTCTCTGTTTTCTTTTATCTTCCATTTATCTGCAGTCATTCATGTAGTTTTCTCTTTAATCATAATTGTTCAAATCCTACTTCAAGTCCAACACTTCTTGTCCTTCAGTCATTTATAAAGCAATTGCAACTTCTTATCTCCTTCATTTTGTACATCAGACTTCATGCATATGTCAAGGCAGGCATTTTTGTTTTTCTTTTTCTTTCTGCTCACGTAATGAGTGTTCTACAATCGTTCAAGCCTCAGCTGCTCAAATTTCACTACCTTGCAGCCAGGGACTCCAGCAGATGTTACTGTGTGGGCAGTGGCTCGGTCTGAAACTTTAAAATGAGTTTATCAAAGCAGCTGCCGTACGCAATCACTCACATACTAGGGAAGGGTGATTGGAAGTGCTCATTGGCAAGGGAAGTAGAGAAGGGAAATGGAGTGGGGGAACTTAGGCTTAGGAAGTAAAAGGGATTTTAGGTTTAGGGAGCAATCAGAATTTTAGATTTAAGGAGGATTTTAAGTTTAAGGACTGATTGTGAGTTATTTAGGGACTGGGTGGGAAATTTTAGGGTTAGGATCAAAGGTTCTGTTAAGACTAGAAAAAATGGTCTTTGTAAGGGATGCTTAGTTAAGGGAAGCAAAGTACTGGGAGTTGGAACACTCACTGCAGTGAGAGAGTGACAGTGAAACGTGTGTCTCAAGCACATGTAGTAGACCCCACATACCTCTCCAGCAGGTCTCAGGCACACCTTCTGCTTCCTCTCTCAGCTGTGCATATTTCATCCACAGAAGATAAAGAAATGAAAAGATGCACACAAGTGCAGTGTGTGTGTGTGTGTGTGTGTGTGTGTGTGTGTGTGTGTGTGTGTGTGTGTGTGTGTGTGTGTGTGTGTGTGTGTGTGTTTTAAGCCATAATAATACCCCCTTCTCTTTCTTCAGTTTCACTTATTTAGCTAACTACCTTAGCCACTTTTATGCTTTTCCTTTTTATTTGGAATCCACACCAACGATTTTTTAACCCAGCAGATCAGTCCCCTTCTCCAATTCTTTTTATCTCTGTCTGACCTCTCTCTCATTTCATCTCTCAGCTGCCACTGTACCGTGACCTTGGTCCTAGACTGCAGTAATCTTCCTCATTGCTTTTTCACTCTCAAGTCCTAATTATACCTGTTTTGCCTTCTGTGTTTTAGGAGGGAATCCTTCTTTTCCCTCCCCAGTGTATTTGTGTTCCACTTAATCCTGTATACATTTTTTGTATTCATTCGCATATTACCCACTTTGCTTCCTTATATTTTTGATGAACCACACTCTGTTCCTTCCTTTCTTGTAATAGTGTTGACGTGGAATCCCTCTTTTTTTGTTCTAATCTTCTTTTCTGTCTCATCTTGATTCTTTCTGGATTTCTAGGAGTTGTCTACTATTTCTTTTCACGGGCCACCATCTGGCTTTTCCATTAAGTACATCTCTATAGATATGAATGGCTTTTCTTTTCTGACCAAGAATAAAGTGCCCTTCCATGTTACTTTTAATTGCATCTGGATATAACAGCTGGGTGGCTGCTTCGAGCTGTCTAATGTGCCATCCAGCTGGATATATTTTTCTCATAGTATACATGTGAGGTGCATATAATCTCTTAGTACTTTGACCTTCTGTCCTCCTATTACCAGCCACCTCTTGACTGCTGTTCTTCCTGGTCATTACTTTAATCTGTAACTGGCATTTTACTGTTACATTTCTGGGCATGTTTTCTCTCACTGGTATATGATCTACCTAGTGTACCCAATCAGTTTGGTGGTCTAACCAGTCCATGCCCTCTTACAGTAACAGTCAGTTTCCCTACATATACTGTAGGGCATCTTTTCTTTCTATTTCCTCTTTCAATCCTATTATTCTGACATTTTCTCTTCTGGCACGACACTCCCTATCAGTTTGTTTACCTGGCAATCCTTCTACAATACTTTTGAATCATTTTAATTTCTACTGTTTGTTTCTGCATTTATTCATACATTTTCCACATTGTTTTGCAAAAGTTTGCTATTAGTACTAACTTGCTCTCCGTCCAGTCACAGGGCAGCCATTTCCGCTTTCAGTCCTACTTTGCTCAGGATCTAGCTCAGTTTTCCTCAACATGTTCTGCTCCAGCACACGTCCAAATCCTATGTTTTCATTTTCACATAGAAGTGAAGTGTTTTATGAACTAAATTGGCATTAAATCAGCAGCCCAATGACAGAGTTGTGTAATTAAGCAACCAGCGCTCCCTCTGCAATCACATGGCCGTCTCACAATGTCTTCTACTCTGCATCTTAATTCTGTAACAGCAGTGGTTTTATGATGGCTCTCTAGCCTACTCAATCATCATTCTTTTGGCTGTATAGCCAAATGTCTGCCTTCTACAAAAGAAAATGCATTTCTTGCCTGAATAAAGCTGAAGAATCAAAACGTTTGAATTTTTACATCTACAGAGTCACTAACTTGATCTAAAAGATTGAAAAGCAGGACAAGACTAGAAACGTGATTATGGATTAGTGTTGTAATGTCATTTGTTAGTCTTGCAAAAGATCTTCATTGTTTGGCGTATGACTGGACCAATATCCTGGCATTTTGAAAGCAATGTTAACTGCATTTACGTATGTGTTAGTCATTACTATTGAGAAGGATTTATTACAACAATGCCTTGATGTTAAAACACTGTTTTCTTCTGAACCAAAATTGAACTGTCTAATTTATTAGACAACTATCTTGTTTATTTATGTGGTACTTTCAATGTTAACTTGTACTTAAAATTTCAGATAGTCATATAGTAAAAGTTTCAAATGAAATGATTATGCATTGCTTTTTTTTTTTGTTGATATTTACAGATTTTTCTCGTACTTTAACTGTGTCTGTATTGGCTTAATTCCAGAGATGATGTATGACTAACTACCATCTTGTATTTTTTCTCCTAATTTGCATTATCTTTTTTTAAGAAATTGTGGGAATGTATTCTGCTCCAGCTGCTGCAACCAGAGGGTACCTGTTCCCAGCCAGCAGCTTTTCGAACCCAGTCGTGTGTGCAAGTTCTGCTACAATAGCCTCCAGCCGAACAGCTGTAGCCTGGAGCTTAAACTGGACAAGCCTATTGCTGCATCGTCAAACTGAACAGTCTAGCTATGGTAGTGCTGTACACGTTTCTTCTACTTAAACTGATGGACAAACACGCACATTAATGCAGGACTGAAAGTAAGAGACTGCAGGGTGTGTCCACCCCAACTCTCTCATATCACTTGTACAGAAGAAAAATGGCGTGTAGTATTTCTGGTTGTAGTGGAACACAGATAACTGCAATAAGGTTTCTGTATGCTGTGAATACAGTTTTTAGATAGTTTATGGTGCAGACACAATAATCAATTGAGAAAAGGGTTGGGATACATGTAGTGCTCGCTTTGTTGTCAGTGGTGATATGGGGGCCCCTGTTTAAAATAAGTACCATTTAGCAGACTGGGGACATGGCAGTGCTGCTCCCCATTTATTAAAGTATTGTATATACTGTTTGACTTGGATATATTGTAAATTCATTCAGAGAATGTTATGAAAAGATAAAATATTTATTAAATAAAATGCAGCTGACTGTAAAACCTTAGCTCTTTGATGACATAACTGCCAAAAGATTTGCCCCCCCCCCCCCAATTTTTTTTATGAGTCAGGCTCATTTCACAGTCTTAAAATCAAGAGTATAATGTAAAGATGTCAATGAAGCTCCCAGTCAGTGGCTTCTGGGGCAGACTTGTGCTTGCACTTGTTACTGAAACTGTAGTTATACAGGCCTTCAGTTTTTCATCCTGGTCTTTCAGATGCTGAGTTGTTTGTAGTATGAATTATAGAATATTCTAGGGTGAATTATTCTTGGAGTAAATTTTCTAGGCCACTTAACCTCTTAGTGTTTACATGGAATAAACAACTAATATGTGGATAGACCAAAATCATACAATGCTCTTTGCCTTACAGTGAATAAAAACAGTCATTCAGACATTAGTTTTTTACTTCTGAATGTCTGCCAAGCTTGCTAAGAGTTAAAAGTGCATATTGAACTTTTCCACTCATTAGCTGGTTGGCAAGGTGGCCATATTCATGAGCATCTAAACAGTACCTAGGATAACGTAATGCTTAAATCTTTAGAGGAGGAATGGGGTGTACATAGTAACACAGAAGTTGGCAGCAAAGCTGTCTTCTGTGAAAAAAATGCTTGCTTGACTGCAAGCTCTCCTCTCCCTTAAGAGGAAGTATTACATCTGTTGCACCTGCATTTTTTTCTTAGTGTTTTAGTACAAAGTAGTGCACTGGCACTTGTCACTATCCCACCAAGAAGCACATGAGAGAATACTTCTATTCCTAATTGACTTCCATGACTTCAGAGTTGCAAAGCCACCAAGTGACAGAAAATATTTGTAAATAATGCAAAATGAGCAAACTCTGGTCTTCAGATTTGCAAGAAGGGGGGTTGGGGAGGTACTGCTCTATGTATTAGAAGCAAAGCATTTCTCCCAAATGTTAACTGCAGATCTAACTTGTTTGCACTGTAAAAGCTGACTCCTCTTCGGTTTGCCTGACACTTTGAGGATTTTTAAAATATTTTTATTGCTGTGATTTTGAAGATGAGCCACAGGAGGGTGGAGTAGAAAAGCCTCAAAGAAAAGAAGGAAAAAAAAAATTATTCCTGGTGCCAAGAGGTTACATTACGGGTTTCTGGAACTGAGATGTATATTGTGCATAATTTTCATGGCAGTTGTCTTTTTTTTTTCTATTGTTAAAGCACTTTTTCTTTGTATGAGGGCAGAGTCCTCTAGCTGTGTATATAGCTTTGGTTCCTAGAGCGCTCCTTACTGATGAAGATTATTTTTCCAGTTTGCTTCCCAGAGGAGTTAATACTTTAGAATTTTAAACATAATAGATGTGTAATAAAAATTAGTATTTGCATGGTAGCATTTGCTAACTCTGATGGGACTTTTTTTCCAGTTAGAAACTGAAGCATTTCTTCAGTTAATACAGCCTTATCAGTAAATTGAAAAGAAGCAAGCGTGCTGCCTTTAATATGTATGAAATAATATAGAATAAAATCTAAATCTTGTCTTTTATTCTAAAAAGACAACCCTTCTGTAGATGAAGGATGTGCTGTGCTTCTTGAAGGATTTGTTGTCATCATGTGACTTGCACTAAAAGTTACAGATCATATAACTGGAACTGCAGCCTCTTAATAGCAAGGTGTATGGTCATTTATGGTGCTTGTGGTGGTGAGCGGGGATTGATACCAGATACGCTACGTATTACTTGTTCTAGTTTCAGCTTCTCAACAGGTCTGACTTAGCTACGAGTTGATGCAAATGCATTCCAAGAAAACAAGCTACCTTCAAAGAGCACATCCAAGTTATTGTAGTTCCTTTAAGCCCAGTTTACTACAGAATTTTGTTACGTGTTGGTGTTCTGTATCTCTTGTTTAACAACCTGAGTGGCTGACTTGCTTGTCTTGCAATTTGTGCTATACAAAAAGCTTTTAAAAGTATCTGTGCCCCTGATTTCTTTATGGAAAAAAAGCTGTCTCAGTCACCTGTCAGCCTGTGGTCATCATATTTGAAAAGAGGTGTGTATGACTGATCTTGAGTGAACCATATACCAGATGCACTCACTTTCACCTTCCTTTGAGTTACATTTTCAACTTAAAGAAATGTATTAGTGGAAAAAAATGTTTGCCCACTGAGTACCTTGGCTTAAAGTGACTTGGGTAGAACGACTCCTCTTTCCAAATCTGTTACCACACACCATGTAGGTGAGCTTTGAGGATTAAACATACTACAGTCATTCAAGTGCAATATTGGACTAAAATTGTTTTTGTTTTGTTTTTTTTTTATACTGAAGAATGGCATTTGTAAAAAGACTTAGTTGGCTGTCCTGAACGATGAGTGGTTGGCAAGCTTTAACTTTTACAATGCAAACTCACCATGGAGCGAATGCGATTCCACTGCATACACCCTACCATTCCTAATTGGCCTTATAAATTAGTTTTATCTCAGACTTGAATTATAGGCTCAGTTCTTACATGATGCTCAGCTCATCTTAAGATTTCACCTTTTATGTCTTTTATGTCTTTTTTTTTATCACAGTTCACAAACTTTATAGGATGTGAATAACAACAGTGCAAATAAAATGTTCTCCAGACTGTTTAAGAGGATATCTCTTCTGAATTTATCAGTAAATGACTTAATTGTAGTGGCCATACAAAATCCTCTCTGATTTTTTTTTTTGTTTAGCTAAATATGCAAACAACACTGAAAGCCAGATTTGTTTTAGCTCGTTGAATTTTTAAACAAGTCAGAAATGAGATTAAGAAGTTACTTCACACACACACAAAAATCAATTGTTACACCACACAGCTCTACCCCCATTTGTAACAGCATAATGATTTTTTTTCTGTAGCCTCTGTCATTTTAAAATTCAATAAATCTGTCATTTTCATATACTGTGTTGGAATTTCTCATTGCTTTCAGTAAATTTAGTGCAACTGTAAAAATTGTCAGCATTTGATTTTTGGGAGTGTGTTTATTACAGCTTGTTGCATACAAGTTTGTAAAGAAGTCAGTGGTAATGGTTTCTGCACCACAGCTTCAGGATTCCTTGGTGACTTTAATTGCTGGACTGTATGGTGTCTACATCAGTTTTAAGGACTCTAGTTTTACCAGCCTTCTCAAAAACAGGCTAGTTGATTGGCTACACTAAATTTTTGTGTATATTGTACTTGTCCTATGAGCCTGGATCATACAGTAAATGATCCCAAATGTATCAGTTCACTTGCCTAGTTAACTGGTGTATTATAAATTAAGTTGAACATGCCTTTATTCTTGTAATCCAGATTCCATTTGCCTTAGTCTGTTTTATTACTAGCACTACTGTAAAACAGAGTAAAACATTTCAGTACTCTTCTTGATACTTCAAGTGCTGCTGGTGCTCTTTTGTATGCAGTCTTTCCAAAAAAGGTTGTGCCTTTGTTGCAGTGAGATGACTGCCATCCAGTTAATTCTGTAGTGGTAGCAACATCATAATGCAGTTGATATTGTTGTAACTGCAGTGCAGTGTGGTTCTGTTTTCCATATTTGATAGCAGGACATGAAGTACTTGGTCTTATTCCATTCCTTCTGTAGGTAACAAAAGCTTGGCACTTACCCCTTGATACTAGTTTCACCAAGCATGAACCTCGCTGCAATATTTTCAGTGAGTACCACCCCAAGCCAAGGTTTAAGTCATGATGGCATGATTTCATTATGCAAAAGGAGCTGATCATTCTATCTTGTCTTTGCTTCTTTTCTACTACTCACTGGAATAAAGTGGTAGATATATCGTGTTATTAAGCAGCTTAGGTTGTTCTCTTTTTTAAAGTTGACTTCCAAACTGTAGATTCCTCATCATTAGTTCAGTCATCTGAAGCTGAACATAATGTATTCTTAATTGAGTCCACTTCCTAAGCAGGATCTTCCTTCACTATGTGATCCTTTTCTGCCTGGATCTAAATGTATGAAATACAGCCATATTTTGTATCTAATTTAATCAGGCAGTTATGTAACAGAAGTACATTTATGAAGAACACTGTAAGTGCGCACATTATCTCCATGAAAGTTAAGTTTTTTTAGAGCTGGCCCAACCATTCATTTGAGTTTAGTGAGTCAGGGAGTAGGTGAAGTGAACAGAGAAAAAGCTGAGATGTGAAAAAAAAGATCAAGAATAGGATTAAGAAAAGTCGAACCCAGAAAAAAGTAGAAAAGTGGAAACCAGAACCCATTTCTGGAGCTACACTGTTGACCCTGCCATTGTTTCCTCTTGTATGGCAGTTTGATTAAAGGTAGAACAGGTATTGTATTCACCATATCCACTAATCTATATGAAAGCCCTCCTCTTGCAGTATATGATTGGGATCTCTTCTCCTCCTATCCCTATCTCAGCAGATTTTCTGTAGCTTCTACACCCCGATGTCACATGTCCAACTTGGATTGTATGCTGTACCTACTGTGTCATATCTGACATTAGTTTTATTTTATTTTATTTAATTTTAAACGCATTTATTAAATTATCACTTGACATAGGTACATTTACATTTATATGAAAGTAATCAAACTGTATTAACAGTTAAAATTAACCAGCATTATGCTTCACATATATTGCTATATATCATATAACCTCAGCAACATTACATAAATTATTCAATTCCTGCCCCTTTTTTTAAAACAAAAACATCTTTATTAAACCATCACTGAGGACATAAGCAATTTACATTTATATGAAAGTAATCAAACTGTAATAACAGTTAAAATTAACCAGCATTATGCTTCACATATGTTGCTATATATCATATAACCTAAGCAACATTACATAAATTATTCAATTCCTGCCCCTTTTTTTTTTAAACAAAAACATCTTTATTAAACCATCACTGAGGACATAAGCAATCATACATATATATATATATATATATATATATATATATATATATATATATATATATATATATATATATATATATATACACAAAATCCTAGGTTTCTCATTGAGAGGTGCAACAAGTGGAAAGAGTTCCAAGCAGTGTAAAAATTATTTGGAGTGATTTCCTGTAGAAATGGTCTGGACTTAAACACTTGTGCATTAGCTGCACTAGTTACTTGCAAATTTTATTAAAATACTCCTCTCTCTCTTTTAAAAAGTAGCAGGAGAGCATTAGTTTTAGTTTCTGTTATCTATGAGATGAGTGTTCACTGGCTGCGAAGCTGTATATGTTAGGAAAAAGAAGATTAAAAAAAAACACATGACAGCTCAGCATTTGAGTTGACAGACGCGAGTCAGCTTACTGTCTTGTGAGAGCTAGTACAACACTTTGAAGAATATGACCACTAAGCAGATGTTAGGATAGATGAACTGGAAAAGAGAGCTCCTAAATAATAAGGTTAGTGTGAGGAGGGGGATAGTAACTGTGATCTCTGAAATACTCTTGGAACTTTTTGCATAAGAGACGAGAAAATCAAGCAATGGATGTTGGACTAGATGCATTCAACAAAATTCTGCTGTGTTTAATTTTATGGATCTGTATGGAGGAGGAAGGGGGTATACATTTCCAACAGTAGAAGTAGTTGAAAAAGAGGTGGTGGTAAGTATGTCATGAGTTGTTATTGAAGCAAAGGATACTAGAGGTTTTGAGTGCCAGTTAGCTTATTCATTGTCCAGGATCCACTGCAGCTGCTGATTTGTATGTGCAAGTTCCTTATGGGGCAGTTTGTTCAGTGCCGTGGAATGTAGGACTTCTGGCTGCACACTGAGTAACAGCTTTAACTCTAGCTCTCTCAGTGTGAAAACAGAAACTCAACAGAGAAGGCCAGTAGGCTTTTGTGTTTACGGCTAAATTTCAGTAACTAGCTAGTAAGTATACTTCCTGGATGTCTGGAAAAAAGAAATACAAAGCACCTAGAAAAAAAATCAGCTACAAAAGTGAGGAAGAAACACTGACTGGGGAAAGTTCTGCAGCTGTTCAGCAAAAAGCAGTGCAGCCTCCAGACATGACTTCCAGTAACCTACAGGAAAATGTAAAACAACTACACACAGACCTGCTTAAAATAAAATAAACACTTCCAGTAACCTACAGGAAAATGTAAGACAACTACACACAGACCTGCTTAAAATAAACGAAACACTGATGGAGTATATCAACACAAACAACAAAAGGCAGGAGAAAATGGAAGAAGTGAGGTTGAAATGAAGAGAAGGCTCTCAAAATATGAGACTACCCAGAAAGAGATGTTTCAAAAAATAATTGAATTAGAGGACAGAGCACATAGGGAAATCCTAAGATTTTCAGCTATACCAGAGAAGCTGGAAAGAACAGACGCATTAATTTTATGAAAGCACAAATAAGCAGCTAGACTGATGTTCCACAGTGGGAGTTAGTTGAAAGGGCACATCATGCATATGCGCCAAACCTGGCTATGAAAAAGCAACCTAGACCTTTAATAGTAAAGATGCAGTCCTATCAACAGAAGGAATTAATTCTGACAAAACTGTGGCAGGAGGGCAAA
This sequence comes from Protopterus annectens, assembly GCF_019279795.1. Taxonomy (NCBI): domain Eukaryota; kingdom Metazoa; phylum Chordata; order Ceratodontiformes; family Protopteridae; genus Protopterus; species Protopterus annectens. The sequence continues at coordinate 422,285,463 of NC_056733.1, read as the reverse complement.
ATAGTAAAAGTTGGTGACAGCAGAGTGTGGAGAATAATTTCACACTGTACACCAGACAGAAGAGGAGTAAATCCATTCCACTATTCAGGGAATGTCAAGATGCAGGTGTGAGATTCAAACTGCTGTACCAGCTGTCTTCAATATATTCTTCCCTGGAGAGATGAAATCATTTTTTGATAAAGTACATGCTAAGGAGGAATTACAAAAGTTTGTCCAACAAAATGTGAACTGTGAAACAGAAGGAGATTCTGCATTTTGTTCTTCCGGTAATAAAGACCACAGAGAGAGACTGTACCAGTGAAACCTTGTTCAAGGTTTCAATGGAAAATGGAGAGAGGAAGGTAGCACGATAGTTGACTAGAACTGAGAGTATGTTGGAAATGGGGAGAGAGGATTTGTGAGATGGAGATGAGCAGTAATAAAACCAGTAAGTTAATGTGTGATTACAATGTGATAATGAAATTTATGAAATATGATATGACAAGAAAATATGGAAATATTAGACTTTTTTTCAGAATTTGTTAGACTAGTTGGGAACTCTAAAGTATATGCCCTACTTCATGTCAATGTTCAGAAAAATGCTTTGGGGAAGGGAAAAGCGGGGAAAAAGTTAACTGCAAGTAAAGAAAATTTTTTCTTGATACTACTAATTTTGTGGTGTATGGTTTTCTTTGCATGCTATAAAGTAAAGTTTTCTCAGTTATTTTTAAGTGTAGTAGGGATTGTAAATGGGTGCTGCTGCTCTTTTTCCTTTCTTTCTCCCTTAGCTCTTTCTTCTTAAGTTTTAAGAAATGTATGCAATGTAAAAAAAAAAAAAAAGCCTGGTTAAAAGAGCATGACAAAATAAATATTGATGCACTTTTTATATTCATACTTGGGGTAATGACTAGATTAAGGACCTTAGATTGATTTGATACGTTTTAAAAGAAAAGTAAATGAAAAAGAATATTGAATATTATGAGGGGTTTTTTTTCTAGCAAATTAATATGTGCTTAGCAGTTGTGCATCTGGCCCTCATGTCTCCATGGAAACAATCTGATAAAGAGAAATTGACTGGTTATCATGTACCAATGGATACAATTTGATAATGAGAAACTGGCTGTCTTGTTCTGTCTTCATGCAGCAATCTGATGAAGAGAAATGGGTTACAGTCTGGTGGAGAGTGATTGGCTGGAAAGAAAACAGAGAAACTCGCTAGGCGATAATGTTCTCTGAAAGTATTCAGGAGTTTTCCCATTTGGGAGCGCTATAAAGATGAGGCAACACTAGTTGGTCCTTATTAGACACATAGGCTGCATCATGCGTGTTAGCATGGATGACCTTTAAGTTAATTCTACAGCAAGTCTACATCTAACTCTACATCAACTGTATTACAAGCTGAGATAAGTACAGACTTGCAATGTTAAAGATAGCACTGCATTTTATTTTTCTGTTTATTTGCTTCATTGATAATCCAAAATTAGGCAACGGAGACCAACAGTTCCAACACACAAGTAATTTAATGTTCAAACATAGCAAAAGGAACACACATCCACATATAACATAAACGCTGATAAAAACACTTCCCCTTATGTTTTCGTCTCATAGAACTTCATCAGATAGGCACATGCATCATAATTACCTAGTTAAATAACTTTTCCTGTTTGAATAGACCAATGAAATCAGTGATTCAATTAATTACCAAGATACAGAGTGGATTCTGAAATGCGTTACAGTCTTAAAATATTGAATAAAATACATTTAAATGTTCATATTAAAACTGTTCATATAAAAATATATTCATATTAAGATGTACAATGTATTAATATAATAAATTCAAATAAATGTTAAATATATTGTTTAAAAGTTTTTAAAATGCAATGGCATAAAATGACATAAAATAACATAGAATAGTAGTCTAGCACCATCTGGTGGACAAATGATAAAACACATGAAAATGTATATAAAATCAAGAATTCACTTAAATAAACCAGGGTAAAATAACATGAATGTACATAAAAATATCACAATTTTGCAGACCTGTGCTTGAGTACAGGTTTTAAAGATACTATATCATTAAGTCCTGAATTGTTACAAGCATCCAGGACTAATTGCTGATATAGTTCGAGGTACAGACCCCCGAATCATACACCAATGCACTGTACAAACACGTACACAAATGCATGGATCTCGTCAAATCCAATAGAACCAAGAAGCTCTCCTCCAAAAAATGGAAGCCAATCTGGTGGTCTCCTGCCATAAACAAACTCTACAACAGGAGGAGGAAACTGATGCAGAATAAGGTAAAGTCCCAAGACTGGAAAAACTCCCTTATCAGCCTTAACAAAAAGTTGAGGTCCCTCATCAAATACTCTAAAGCTAGTTATGAAAACAGCATTGCAGCAGATAGTAAAGACAACCATAAGGCCTTCTGTAGTTATGTAAAGAGTCTCCATGGCAATACCCAGATTTGCTCTGAGCTACTGCACAATGGTACCTCCTATACTGAGCCAACAGATATTGCCAATATGCTGGCTGACAGATTCAGTGCCGACTTTACCCCTCTCTCTCCAATCACAATACCAGTAGATTGCCAAGCACCCAGTATTACTGCAGCACAGGTTAAAACAGCACTGTCCAGGGCCAAGAGTACATCATCTGTGGGACCTGACAATATCCCTGTCTGTGTTCTACATAAACTACAGAGTGAACTGGCACCTCACCTGTGTGCCCTGTTCAATCACAGTCTCACCTCAGGCTTTGTCCCTACCGAATGGTGCACTGCTATAGTCATTTCTCTCACAAAGGAGGAGCAACTATAGACCTTGGGCACTATCATCCCATTAGCCTGACAAGTCTAATATGCAAAGCTATGGAACACATCATCATGGACCTAATAAACAAGGATGTAGGGAATCTCCAAACTCTGGATCGCATACAGTTTGGTTTTGTGAAGGGTAGATCATGCCTGCTCAACTTGGTTGACTTCTTTGAGTCAGTCACCAGAGCTGTGGATGAAGGCAAGGTGGTTCATACAACCTACCTTCATCTGGCCAAGGCCTTTGATACCATTCCCCACTCAGGAATCATAGAAAAACTCACTAAGCTAGGCATCAACCCCTATATCACTAGGTGGGTTGCAAACTGGCTCACAGATAAAACCCACAGTGTGAAAGTAGCTGACTCCAAGTCAGACTGCCAACCAGTCATGAGTGGAGTCTCACAGGGATCGGTCTTGGGTCCTCACCTGTTTGGTATCTACTTCTCAGGAGTCCAGGCCAACATGAAGGGACTCTGGCTGACAAAGTTTGTAGATGATTGCAAGTTGGGAGCCATTATTAACTCCCCAAGTGATATTGACATCCTACAGAAAGGCCTCAGAGACCAATGACTGGTGTCAGAACCATGGCCTTAAGCTCAACGCCAAAAAATGTGTTGTCATCCCCTTTGGGAAAAACCCAGTTTCCATGAATTACCACGTCGATGGTAGTCCACTGAATACAGACGGCGTTATAAGAGATCTGGGCACACAGGTTGACAGTAACCTCTGTTTTAACCACCACATTGCCACTGTGGTCAGAAAGTCCTATGTGACGGATCTCATTACTAAGGGTTTTTCATCCAGGAAGAAAGAGGTCATTGTCTCTCTCTACTCTTCCCTCATTAGGCCAGTCTAGTACAATGCCCTATTTGGCATGTACCTCACTAGACACTTGCAACAACTGGAGAGGCTGCAAAAGTACCTCAGAAAGAGGATCCTAGGCCTTAAGCACTTGTCCTCTGTGGACAGACTCAAAAAAACTCCCAACTATTCTCTTTCTCACATTGCCTACTTAGAGGTGATCTCTGCTTGACTTACAAAGCCATGTCTGACCCAGCTCTGTTAGAAATGCTACATCTAAAGAAATCCCAATCCCTCCGCAACACAAGCTCCAGAGACCTCAACCTCATTACCACAATCAATAGAATGTGCTGGAGGGACAGGTTCATAACCCAGAGACTGCCCATGCAATGGAATAGGCTTCCCATACATGTCAAACAGAGCACCTCACTGGCCCTCTTCAGGGAAATCTTGAGTGGATGGGAAATGGAAAATTCACCCCAGGGATCACTCCAGTGGCTCTAATTGACAGAGGCACTGGAAACTAAGGTCGGGTGGCACGATGCCAGGGTAATCCTATGGGCTAGGCTTGTAAAGACTCCAGGGCCATTAGCCTAGTACACACCTATGAACTCAAGTCTGTGAGTGTGACTATCAGATTGGGATATTTATTCCTGTTAGGAGGGTAAAACTTCATTATTTGAAGATGTACATATTTTTGTGTGTTGGTATTAAATAGGTTTTAGGAGGTATTGGGGTTTGTATTTTTGTTTGAGGTTTTCAGTAAAACAAAAGGTTTGCAAGATATGCTAGGCTTAAATGGATATGACAAGAAACAACTATATAAAAGTTCAACATGCCATATAACATAAAAGCTGGAACTAGACATTTAACAAAAAAGATGTCATATGTAAAATGTGGTGGTAACTTTTTAAACAATGATGCTTTTTATAATGTCTTTAAATGTCAGTGGTCTTGCAGATAAATAAAAGAAAGAATAGTGAACAATATTAAAAAATGTAGAGTGCAAATAGCTATTTTACGGAGACACACTTGGAAAGAACTGAACATGTGAATTTGATAAAGAATGGATTTCCAGATGGTTATTCAGCAGAATATCTGGGGTAAAAGGAAAACTGAAGTATTTACATTAATTGCAGGAGGATCTCCAATAGTGATAGAAGAGGATAAAAAAGATGATAATGCCAGATTTGTAGTGCTAAGGGGCTACTGCCAAGGGAGGAGGATTACACTGGCATGTATTTATATTCCACCTAAGACTGCTATAATGGAGCTTAAGAAAATTCTGGGAGAAATAATCAGTTTGCTGCAAGGAATAATACTTATAGGTGGAGCCTGGAATTTGTTTTGTGTCAGTGAAGATGTGCCTGGGGGGCAGAAGGGAAAATACAACAAAGGGTGGTAGACTTCTGAAGTAATTTATGCAAATATTTGGCATGGAAGATGTGAATTCAGTAAAAGGAGTTTGGAATGAATTTACATAATGTTATGTAGTCCTATCTCGTCGTAATTCTTGTTGGATGGGTTCGGAGCCGATATTCGGCTCTGACTCAGCCGATACTAAAGCTCGAGAGCTTTTACTGGCTCGACGCTAGCCCCTATCCCAGATCCCCAGATCTCATTTGCCACTAAAGCTTCGAGGTTGTCTCCTTACTGGCTCATTGGCTAAGTAGAAGATTTATTTACTAAATCTTGTCCTTTTTCTTCATATTTACATCTTTGTAGTTAATAGCTTATTGTGTGATTGCTCTGAGTGTTTGACGCCTATTTCCTCCCATAGGATTGTACGGCCCGTTTCAGTTAGAGGGCCGTAGTTGCCCGTTTGTTAGAGGGCCTTTCCTCCCTGTGGTCAAAAAAAAAAAAAAAAGTTTTATAATAAACAATAGAATCTTCCTTTCTGTCTTTGCTGCTCTTGTTGTATTGTTACCTCAGTAGATAGTAATTTTAGTATAGTTAGTATTGTCTTCTTTCTAGCTAGATAATAGTTTGTTCCTCTTAGCATGTCTAAGGAAAAGGACAGAGAACATAAAGACCATCGCCCTTTGGGGTTTAAAAGAATGTGGTAAATGTTCACAAAATATGTCTTTGACAAACAGTCACACTAGTGTGTACTGCTTAGGTGAAGCTCACTTGCAAGAGGCCTGTACCTTTTGCCATGCCTTCAGTACCAGGGTCTTGAATGAGAGAAAATGTAAACTGATTAATAGGGGTCTTATAACCAGTTCCTTCCAGGAACAGCTGGAACTTGGTCAGACAGCTCCTAAGACTTCAAAACGTATATCTTCGGCTCCAGTTTCGGAGCCGTCAAAAAAGTCCAAAGCATCGGAGCCAAGGAGTTCTGGCTCTGATTCAGCTTCTTCTCTAGTTGTACTGGCGGTCTCTTCGGTGCCGAGACAATTAACTGACATTGACCCTGTCTCTCACCTACCTTGAGATCTCCTATTTTGGAGAGGAGGAGATCTCCTTCTGTCTCCACCCAATCCTCCAGGACGCACACTGATGAGGACATCGAGCGGGTGGTGAAGAGGTTGCTTTCTGACCCAGCTCTGGCAAAGAAATTGGCCCCTCTGGACCCCAAGGCTTCGGAGCCATCCCTTTTGCAAACCACTGCTCCTCTTCCAACTGCTTCGCTCTTGGAGCCAATCACTTCAGGTTCTTCAGTGTTGGATCCGTTGGTTCATAGGTTCATACTAGGCTATCTACCCTGGGGCAATTATAAGCCTAGCCCGATTCTGTATGGCTTACGCCACCCCTTGATTTGAGTATACTGTGCCCTTTTTAAGGTTTAGTTTACTGTGCCTCTGTCTAATAGTGACACAGGAGTAATCCCTGGGACAAACCTACGATCCCCCATCCACTTATCGCGATTCCTCTTGAAGAGATTCAGTGAGATGCTTTGCCTCACATGAACAGGAATTCTATTCCAGAGCGAAGGGAGCCTCTGGGTTATGAACCTGTCCCTCCAGCAAGTTCTATTTATTTCTGTGCTGAGGTTCAAGTCCCTCGAGCGTGTGGCTCTAAGGGATTTAGATTTACTGAGGTGGAGCATGTCCATTAATTCTGGATTTGACATAGCTTTGTATGTCAGGCATAGATCGCCTCGAAGTAGGCAGTATGCAACTGAGTAGAGCTGGAGTTTTTTTAACCGAGCAGCATATGGCATCTGTTTGAGACCCTTGATCCTCTTGGTGAGATACTTTTGGGGTCTTTCTAATTGCTGCAGGTGTCGGGTAAGGTACATCCCAAAGGGGCATTGTATTCTAAGATGGGTCTGATGATGGATGATTCAAAGGGCACGATTACCTCTCTTGATCTAGATGTGAAACCCTTCGTGATGAGGTGGGCTATGTAGAAGGTCTTTCTAACCACTTTGGCAATGTGGTTTTCAAAGGAGAGATTGCTATCAACTTGGGTCCCCAGGTCCCTAATAACTTTCTCTGTACTTAATGGGTTTCCGCCTATGTGGTAATTTGTGGGCACATTGTTTTTGCCAAAGGGTATGACTATACATTTTTTGGCATTTAGCTTTAAACCATGGCGCTGGCACCAGTTATCTGTCTCTGTGAGACCTTTTTGAAGGATGTTTGTGTCAGCTGGAGAGTTGATTATGGCACCCAGTTTGCAGTCGTCTGCGAACTTGGTGAGCCATAGTCCTCCCACGTTTGCCTGTACCTCGGAAAAGTATATACCGAACAAGAGTGGTCCCAGGACAGAACCCTGTGGGACGCCACTTGTGACCGGTTTCGAATCTGACATGGCTCCAGCAACTCTCACTCTGTGGGTTCTGTCTTTGAGCCAGTTTGCGACCCATCTTTTGACATAGGGGTTTATATTTAAGCTGGATAGCTTATCTATGATGCCCGAGTGGGGTATTGTGTCAAATGCCTTTGCAAGGTCCAGATAGGCTGTGTGGACTACCTTCCCTTCATCTATGGCTTTGGTGACTGTTTCAAAGAAGTCAACCAGGTTCAAAAGGCAGGATCTGCCCTTGACAAAGCCGAACTGGGTAGGATCTAGTGTCTGTAGGTCCCCAATGTATTTGTTTATGAACTCCATGATGATCCTCTCCATAGCCTTGCAGACTAAGCTAGTCAGGCTTATGGGGCGATAGTTTCCAGGGTCCGTAGAGGCTCCACCTTTGTGGAGTGGGACCACTGTTGCTGTACGCCATTCTGTGGGCACATATCCTGTAGTGAGGCTGAGATTGTATAGCTGTTTTACTTGAGGAATTAGTTCCTCTTGTAGTTCATGTAGGACGCAACCTGGGACACCATCTGGTCCCATGGAAGCAGTGTTTTTTGCTTTGAGGGCAGCCTTCACCTGAGCATCTGAGATGTTTGGGAGGCAGCCCTCTGCCGGGATAGATACTTGCTCTTTTAGTGCGGAGGGGGTGGAGAAGTTTGCACTGAACCTGTCTGCCAGGATATTGGTGATGTCTGTGGGTTCAGTGTATTTTTTGTCATTTAGAATCAACTCAGAACAAGTCTGGGAGTTGCATCCCAGGTTTCTAACATAACTGAAAAAAGCCTTATGATTGTCTTTGGTGTCCTGTGCAATTTTTCTCTCAAAGCTGGCCTTGGAGGATTTTATGAGGGATCGTAATTTTTTGCTAGTACTGATCAGAGATGCCTTCCCTATTAGGGATTTTGCTCTATCATGTAGTAGCTTCCTCATTCTGTTGTACAGTTTGTTTATGGCAGGGGTTCACCAGACTGGATGCCTGCCTTTGGATGATTGGGTCTTGGTTTTGTTTGGGATAGCATGATCCATGCATTCCTGGAGATGTCCGTAGAATGCATTTATACAGGATTCTGCAGTTTGGGCTGTAGTTTCCACTGGCCCTGGGGCCTTGAAGGATTCCACTTCGGTTTTGAGAAGTGAGAAGTTCGCTTTTGAGAAGTTTTTCACTGTGGTTTTCTGGGCTGGGGGTGGGGTCGGGATGTGGACATCCAGTGAAATTAATTTATGGTCTGATCTTACCAATGAGGGATATACTTCTGGTGTGGAGCATAGAGTCCCCATGTTGGTAATGATCTGGTCTAGTATGTTGTCCCCTGTTGTGGGAGTGGTGACTAGTTGTTCCATAGCATTTGAGTTTACAATTTCAAGGAATCTTTGGGCTAGGGTGCTGGGGCTTGAGGGATATACTTCTGGTGTGGAGCATAGAGTCCCCATGTTGGTAATGATCTGGTCTAGTATGTTGTCCCCTGTTGTGGGAGTGGTGACTAGTTGTTCCATAGCATTTGAGTTTACAATTTCAAGGAATCTTTGGGCTAGGGTGCTGGGGCTTGAGTAGTGCTTCCAGTCAATGTTTGGGTAGTTGAAGTCGCCCAATATAATGGTGTTCGGAGAGATCTTCATGTTCTCCAATGTTTTCAGGAAAGCCGAATGGGATTCCTGACTTTGAGAGGGTGGTCTGTAGGATGCTATAAACTGAAAAGCAGTCTTGCCCACTGTTAGTTGCACATGGTTGGTCTCCGATACTTCGTGCAATGCCACTAACCTGGAGGTGTGGATATCCTTGATAAATATGGAAACGCCCCCTCCTTTTGTGGTTCGGTCCGGGTTTTGGGGCCGAAAAGCATGATATGAGGTATAGCCTGGTAGTGCTGGGGTGCTCTCTGGAGCCTTGAACCAGGTTTCTGTCACTGCACAGATATCAATGTTCTCCATACTGAGGAGAGCTTCGAGTGCGTGCATCTTGAGGTTAAGACTTCTGGCATTTAGCAGCATTACCCTTAGTTTCTTGTTCCTTGTGCTGTCTATGGGGGTGGGTTTGACTTTTGAGCCTTGCCTAAAAAAGGCACTATGGGGGTGGCAAGAGCCTTTGCCAATATCCGAAAGCCCAGTGGTGACAGGTGCAAGCCGTCCCTAGCGAAGCAATGTGGCTTGTCGAGCATGTCATCCCAGGCTGACAGACATTGGATCCCCTTTGAAGGAGATCCTCCCTGCTTCCTCGGAACCGATTATTCTCTCCTCAGTGGCTCAGTCTGGAGCCGAGGGATCTGGGAGTAGATGCTCTCGAGTCGACTCTGAGGAGGATAGTCACCCTGGGTTTTCTTAGGGAACCGACCCTCCCTCTCGGTGCCTCGGCTTGACTCTGCTCGATTCCCACATCTGCTTCAGAGCCCTTTCCCCTTGCTTGGAGCTGACCATCCATCTCCTCAGAGCATAGGCCTTCTTCAGAGCAGGGGGAAGGCTTTCGTAGCAATAGAGAAGGCTTTATCCTCTGCAAAAACCATACCTTTGGAACCCATGTCCCACCACCAGCAGCAGCAGCAACCTCTTCTCCCCAGCCACCCCCATAGTGTACGGAACCAGAGACCCAAGCAAACCCCAGTGGAGGTGCCCCCTCTTCTGAGACCTCCCCAGATTATCCCACTGGAGAGCTCCCTTGGAAGAGACTTTGTAAAAGGAAGCATGTTGACTCACCTGAGTCTGTCACATCAGGCACTGATTTAGAGGAATCAGAAGGGTCCCCTAGATCCCCCTCTGAGGATGTCTCTTTTTCTGACATCCTAGAAATCTTTAGACAGAGGGGTGACTGGAAGACCTCTAACCCTACTGGGGACAAATCAGTGCATCTTGAGGCCTTTGGTTCCAGATCTTCCACCTCCTGGGTGGCACTGCCTTATGACCAGCTCTTAGGGGTCATATCGCGGAAAGACTGGACCTCCCCAGACACAGTGGAGCCCGTCCCAAGGAGGTCAAACAAATTCTTCATGACTGCACCAGAAGATAAGTCCTTTCTTACCAAAGGAGTTCCCGTTGATGCTATGGTGGTAGCAGTGGCCACTAAGAGGGAGTTGTCCGAAACATCTTCTAATATCCGTCCTCCTAACAAGGAGTCCAGGACGATGGATAGGTATGGGAAGCATACCTTCTCTTCAGCGGCATTTACTCTAAGATCGCTGAATTACCTTACCCATTTCACTCTACTTCAGTGGGATCTCCTGAAGGAGTTAGGAGATACCCTTCAGGGTTCAGTAGCTCGAGGATTCATGGATAAGGTTTCTGCACAGCTCTCGACCCTTACATCGATAGCTAACTCCTCCATGAGGCTGATATCGTATGCAGTGGATGGATCGAGTAGGGCAGCCACAGCAGGAATCTCTCAGGAGACATTCTTGGATGCGTCTTTGTAACTTCACAGAATCCTTTGTCTTCCTTCAGCAACGTCCCCTTTGAGGGTTCGTCTCTTTTGGACCTCAGGTGAAAGAGACCTTGACCAAGTGCGAGCAGGAAGGGAAAACCTTATCTGCTGTCGGACTCCGTTTCTCCCACCCATCTAGACCCTATCCCAAGGGTAATACAGGAGGAAAAATGTGGGTCCGTAAATCCCAAAAAGGTTTCCCTCAGGCACAAGGTCAACCCTCCCCTAGAGGCAGTGGGGGAGGATATATTTGAAGACACTGCCCTCATGGCAGAGGAGGTTCACAACACCAAGGAGATAGAGAAATCTTCTCTGATCATCCCTTCCATCGCCCATGAGGGGTTGCCCAACTGCCCGTCTCTGGAGGCAGTCGGGAGTCATCTGTCGCTGTACCCAAGCATCTGACTAAACATTTCACAAGATCATTGGGTACAGACCATAATATCCAGAGGTTATCTGATCTCCTTTGTTTCCGATCCCCCAGTAAACCGGTCTCTACCAGACGTGTGCCCATTCAACTAGACAGTGCAACATCAGAGGTCATCTTGTTGCTGCAAAAAAGAGTCATCCAAGAAGTCCCCACAGAGCAAATAGGATCCGGAACTTACTCTCGATTCTTTTTAGTTCCAAAAAAGACAGGGGACTGGAGATCAATTCTAGATCTCAGCAGACTCGACAAGTCCATAAAGAAATCGAAGTTCCGAATGATCACTCTGCAGTCGATATTTCCCTTTATCGGGAAAGACAATTGGATGTGCTCAATAGATCTTCAGGACACGTACTACCACATCAAAATGGACAGGCGCTCCAGAAGACACTTCGCATCTCCTTCCAACGCCAAGTGCAGAGAGTTCTTCGCTCTGATCTCCTCACCAGGGGACTCCCCCAGAGACACTTTTATCCATGCTTGGCCTCCCGGGTTACTGTATGCTTATCCCCCGTTACCTCTCATTCCGAAGTTTCTTCAGAAAGCTTGCCAACTGGGGTGCACAGTGATCCTCATTGCCCTGTTCTGGTTCCCCTTCCTCTGATCTCATGTTCTAACTCCTCCTTGGATTCTGGATCCTTGCCCGGATCTCATCTCTCTGGCATCAGTCCGCCCGATCTGGACAGCCTCAAGCTGATGGCTTGGTTGCTCCAGTTCCCCTGATTGCTAGGACTCCAGGTCTGTCATCTTCAGTAAAGACTATTTTGGTGGCATCCCACAAAGCTTCCACAAGGAAGGTTTATTGCAGCAAATGGAAACGCTTCTCTATTTGGGCTTCTCAGAGGAACCTAGATCCCTTTACAGCCCGGATTCCTGCAGTGTTGGAGTTTTTGGCCAATATTTTCCAACAAGGGGCTAGTTCCTCTACGGTGAAAGTGCAACTGGCAGCCATCTCTTATTTTCACGTTGGCGAGAATATGAATGCTCTGGTCTCTTTGAGACTGTGTAAAGCTTTCCTGAAAAGTACTTTTCTTTTACACCCCCTGGTTAAGGATTCATTCCCTCCTTGGGACCTTACCCTAGTTCTGCAGGCGTTGGTTGCTCCCCCATTCGAACCAGCAGTGTCACTAGATTTGAAATTCTTGTCCTGGAAAACAGCTTTCCTAGTGGCCATTAGTTCAGCCAGAAGGGTTTCTGAGATCCAAGCTTTGTCTGTCATGCCCCCTTACTTGATCTTTCATAAAGACAGGGTTTCGCTCTGCACGAACCCTTCTTTTTACCAAACGTTGCCTCTGAATTAAATATTAAGCAGATGATTAATCTGCCTGTTTTCTTTCCAAATTTTCAGAACAAGGGTGAATATAAGCTGCATTTGCTAATGTTCATAGACAGCTTTGTTTCTATTTACATAGGACTAAACAGTTTCGTACGTCTGACCAGTTATTCATGTCCTTTTCTTAGACCCTTTTTGGGCAAAGCCATTTCCAAGGTCTCCTTAGCTAGATGGATTACACAATGTATACTGCAAGTCTATAAAGACAAAGGTCTGTCTCCACCTGGTTCTGTTAAAGCTCATTCTACCAGATCTATGGCAACTTCTGCTTTTTGGTCTAGGGTTTCACTGGATGATATCTGTGCAGCAGCAACCTGGGCAAGGTCACATACATTTATTTCTCATTATAAGTTGGATTTGATCTCTAGAGGGAGAGCATCCATTGGCTCTGAGGTGCTCAGGAATATCCTTCCATGTGGGCCTCCCAGGAGTGTTGGTAGCTGGGGACTCTGTCCCACAAGTTGCAGATAAATGAAGTTAACTACTTCAGATAAAGAAGTTATGTACTCACCATAACGTTCCATCTGAGTAGTTATACTTCGTTTTCTGCAACCGTCCCACCCTCCTTCCCCCGAACCTGTTCTAGGTTAGTGCTGTTATTGAGTTGCTGATAGTTTGGATAGTGGCAAACTCTATCTGAGGGAAGGTAGGAGATGTGAGGGTTTATGGGTAAGGGGAGGAGCTTGGAGCAGATGCTTGTAAAAATGTTGCCGGCTCAGATCCGATATGGATCCGAATACCCACAGGTTGCAGAAAATGAAGTATAACTACCCAGATGGAATGTTATGGTGAGTACATAACTTCTTTTTCACACCCAGATCCAGGGGTCAGCACCGATGGTACCTTGTACCTCGACGCCGGTCACTGCCTTGAGCATGTCGGATCCGACGAGTTCGGACCCGAGCAACTCTCGGAGCAGTGGTCTGGGCATCAGATCCGAGGCGGGGTATCCATTGGCTCCGATCGTGTCAGGTCATGGTCCCCCTTCAGTGTCTCGGCACCTGCGGGCTCAGCTCCGATTCCCCCAACAGATCCAGGGAGTGCAGCTTCCTTACTGGTGGCCCAGGTGGCTCGTTCTCCTTCGGCATTCAGTGTGGTGGAAAGTGTCCTCTCGAGTGGGTCGAGACCCGTGACTATTTCCTCGGATTCCACCCCAGCTCCCTCGGCTCTGGATGCGACCTAGGCCATTTTGTCCACTGAGGGACAGCCCGTGCTTGATGTGCCCCAGGCGGTTCCCCTTGTGGAACAGTAGACTGTGAGTCCACTTCAGAGAGTCCCACTGCAGTCTTTCCTTGCAAACAGACATGCAAGAGGAGGCACCTGGACTCCTCTCCAGAGTCCCTCATCAAGGAACACTGACTTGTAGGGGGAAGGCTCCCCCAGATCACCCCTGATGATGTCTCCTTTGGAGACATCATGGAAATCCTGTGCCAACAGGGGGGTGGTCTGCCCCCAAGCCTACCTCGGACGAGTCAGTGTTTCTGGAGGCCTTTGGCATGGGCCTGTCTACTTCTTGGGTGTCCTCTCCCGCTCATCCATTGGTGGACCTTATCACCTCCCAGGCTTGGAAGGAACTGGACACCATGGAGCCAATTCTGAAGCGCCCAGATAAGATCCTAAGCCCCCCTTCGGATAAACCTAGTTGAACAAAGGGTCCCCTGTACGGTATGATGGTAGCAGCAGCCACCAAGAAAGAACTTGCTCAAGAAAGTTCTACGGTCCACCCCCCCAACCAAGAGTCCAGGATAATGGATTGCCTAGGGAAGTGGGTGTAGTCCTCAGCTGCCTTTTCCATAAGGGTGCTGAATTATTTGGCACATGTTACCCAACTGCAGAGCTAGCTGAGTCATCCCTAGAGTCCATGTTGCCGGAGGATAAGTGCACATTCTCTGCATGGATGGCCACTCTAAAAGCAGTATCAAACGCATCCATGTGCCTCCTTTCGCATGCCAATGAAGGAGCGGCAAGGGCGGACAGGTCTGGCATTGCCATGAGGTGTCACTGTTTGCTCAGGCTGTATCATTTCATGGAGCCCTTTAAGGCATCATTTGCGAATGCCCCTTATGATGGTTCTTCCTTGTTCGGGAAGACCATTTGCAAGACATTGGTCCAGAGCGAAAAGGACAGGAAGACACTGTCTGCCGTCGGAATCTGCTTCTCTAACCGTCAAAGATCCTTCTCCAGGAATCAGTGAGGGCAAAAAATGATGTGGTTCCGGAAGTCTCAGTATTCCTGTGATGCTCAGGACTCCTCTTCCCCCAGAAGCAGAGGGGGGTTTTGATAGATGCCGGCCTAGAGGCAGAGGGGGTCTGAGGAACGTAGGGTCTTGAGAACCATTCTCGGACAGGCCCACACAGCAGCCCTGAGGGGTTGCTCAACTGCTATGCTCTGGAGGCAGTCGGGGTTGTCTTTCGTTGCACCTAAAGTCGTGGGAGTCCATGTCAACAGACCGTTGGGTGCTTCAGATCATATCCAGAGGCTATTCTATCCCCTTTGTGGAATTTCCTCTTCCACCAAAACACCTCCCAGATGTACCACCCACCAAAGGGGAGGTAGCAGCGCTCGAAATAGAGAAGCTGCTAAAGAAATGACTCATCCAACCCATTCCCCACAACCAGTCTGGAGCGGGCATCTACTCCAGGTTCTTTTTGGTTCCAAAAAAGACTGGACACCTAGGACCTATTCTAGATCTTTCCACCCTCAATCTGTCAGTTGCCAAAGAGAAGTTTCGGATAGCCACATTGTAATCCATCCTGCCTTATCTACAGGAGAAAGACTGAATGTGCTCGATAGATCTCCAGGATGCGTACTACCATATAAAGATCCACAGATGCTCTAGGAAGTTCTTCCGCTTCCAGCTTGGAGCCAATCATCATCAGTTTTGAACCCTACCCTTCGGTCTCACCATAGCCCCCAGGGTATTCACCAAGGTCATCGCAGTTGTAGTGGCTCACCTGAGGCTTCAGGGAATACAGGTCTTCCCGTACCTGAACGATTGGCACCTTGTTGCTCTCACCAAGTGTCTACTTTGTCAAGCCAGACACTAGTATTTGAAGCTGTCAGTCCACTTGAGAATCACTATCAACACAGCAAAATCTTCTCTGATCCCAGTTCAGGTTCTAGAGTACATTGGAGCAAGGCTAGTCACTTTGCAAACAAAGATTTTTCTAACCTTGGAGAGAATTCGGAGCATACTTCTCCATGTGTCTCTGGTCATTTAGTCACACCTCCTGTCAGCAGAGACGGTACTACGAACTCTTGATTCCATGCCAGCCACAATTACCCTTCTTTCCTGTGCTCATCTACATATATGAGTTCTACAGTGGACATTAGCAGTCCAATGGTCATGGTTAGATCTGCCGTTGACACATCCAATACACATCAGCAGGGCTGGCAGGGAGTCCCTCTGATGGATGCACTCCTCGGAACTGGCCAAGGGATATCCATTTTTTCCAGCTCCTCCCCAAGCCACAGTGACCACGGATGCCTCCCTGGGGGGGCATTGCTCGGGAAAGACAGTCCAAAGCACGTTGTCCCCAAATGAGACCAAGTTGCATATCAATGTCCTAGAAATGAGGGTGGTCCTTTTAGCGTTGCAAGCCCTTCGTGCCTTTCTCCCTCTGGGAACTATTGCAATACAGTTAGACATGTCAGTCTGGTACATTAACAAGCAGTGAGGAACCAGATCTTATCCCCTTTGTCGCAAGACCATGAGTGTGTGGGAATGGGCAATCTCCACCAGCCGGTTTCTGGTAGCAATGCACATTCATGGATGGTCCAACATACTGGCAGACAAACTGAGCAGGACTATTCTAATACCCTACAAGTGGTCTCTGAATCCTTCAGTAGCAGAGCAGATCTTCCTCGAGTGGGGTTGGCCTTGCTGCAATCACTTCGCATCTCCTTCCAACGTGAAGTGCAGCGAGTTCTTCACTCTGAACCCCCCGCAGGGGTGAGTCCACCAGAGATGCCCTAGTTCATGTTTGGCCTCCTGGTCTTCTCTATGCTTACCCCCATTATCTCTTATTTCAAACTTCCTCCAGAAGGCTCTCAGGCTGGGGAGCAAAGTGATCCTCATTGCCCCGTTCTGGCCTCACCAAATATGGGTTCTCTTCCTCTGGTCTCATCTTCTAGCTTCTCCATGAATCTTGGATCCGATTCTGGATCTCATCTCTCACCCCTCAGGGGTTACTCATTCAAACCTGGAGAGTCTAAAGCTCACTGCTTTTTTTTGCTCCAGTTCCTATGATGGCTAGGACTCCCACCAGTTTATCTTCTCCGGTCAAGAATATTCTGGTGGCAGCTCACAAATCGTCTAACAGGAAGCTTTACCACAGTAAATGGAAGTGTTTTTCCATCTAGGCTTCTCAAAGGGATCTGGATCTTTCGCAGCTCCCATCCCAGCGGTGTTGGAATTCTTGGCATATGTATTTCATCAAGGTGCTAGCTATTCTACTGTGAAAGTTCAGTTGGCTGCCATTTCCAACTTTCATATTGGGGAGAACATGGTTTCTTTAGCATTCTCTAAACTTTGTAAAATCTTTATTAAGGGCACCTTCCTTTTAAGATCTCCGGTGAAGGATCCTACCCTTCCTTGGGACCTGACTTTGGTTTTACAGGCTCTAGTTGCTCCATCCTTTGAGCTGACTGTGTCAGTAGACCTAAAATTTTTATCCTGGAAAATGGCCTTCCTAGAAGCTATCACTTTGGCTAGGAGGGTTTCAGAACTTCAAGCATTGTCTAGCAAAGCTCCATATATGGTTTTCCTTAAGGACAGGGTGTCACTTCATGCCAATCCATCCTTTCTTCCCAAGGTGGCTTCTGAGACTAATATCAACCAGATTAATTTACCGGTGTTCTTTTCAAATTTTCAGAACAGGGGTGAATATAAATTGCATTTGTTAGACGTACATAGACAACTGATATTTTACTTGCACAGACTGGAGACCTTTCACAGGTCTGACCAATTTGTGTCTTACTCTGAACCCTTCCTGGGCAAACCAGTCTCCAAGGTAACTTTGGCTCAATTGATCTCTCATTGTATCCTTCAGGTATATAAAGACAGGGGTATGTCACCCCTGGGTCAAGTAAAAGCATATTCTACTAGATCCATTCTTCAGTGGCTTTTTGGTCCAGGGTGTCTCTGGATGATGATTGTTCTGCGGCTACTTGGTTCTCGTCTCATACCTTCATTTCTCACTATAAGCTGGACATGATATCTAGAGAGAGCATCCTTTGGCTCAGCGGTGCTCCGGAATATCCTTCCATGAGGGCCCACCCAGGTGTTTAGTAGCTGGGGACGGTCCCACAGGTTGAAGAGCAAGTGAAGTAAACTACTTCATCTGAAGTAGTTGTACTTCATTTGTCTTCAACCATCCCTCCCTCCTTCTGCCTGACCTTATGGTTTATTACTCTGGTAGGTGGGAGAAGAGCACCTCTGTGGTTATCCTGTTCTTACTGGGTAGGTTTGTATATAACCTGTTGTGGTAAGGTCTAATTGGGTTCGGGTTAGGTTGATGGTGCAGCAAACTCGATCTGAGGGCAGGAAGGAGCTTGGATCAGATGCTGGTGAAACTGCCCTCTCGGGTCTGATACAGATCCATAATACCCACAGGTTGAAGACAAATGAAGTGAAACTACTCAGATGGAACGTTATGGTGAGTACATAACTTCTTTTTTTTGATAATAACACTAGAGCACAAAAACTTGTAGCACAACTTGGGCAACAGAAAGTAGAAAGGGCTTGCCACCAAGCTTAGGGAGCCTATAACAAGGAAGGTAACAAGAGATGCTGTAGAGGTATTAGAAATATTTTGGAAATTCTATGAAAGTCTGTATAAAGCAGAGAAGTATGTAAATCAAGAAAAAAATGGAAATGTTTATGGAAGAATTAAATATGCCAAGGTTAGAGGTAGATGAGGTTCAATTCCTAAAGGTAGGATAGGAGGAGGTGAGATAAAAATTGTGATGTCAAACCAATTTCCAGGAAAGTCCCCAGGAATAGTGGAAGTTTGGAAGCTAGGAAGGAAAAAAACTGTTAAAGATCTGGAGGGTTTTGTTTAACAGTATTTTAAGAGGAGGAGAAGTACCAACATCCTGGAAGAAAGCAGTGGTAGCTGTAATACCTAAAGGGGATAAGGATCCATCAGATCAAGCTTCATACAGCCCATTTCAATACTAAACCATGATTATAAAGTATTCATGTCTATAATGGCTAAAATAATGAAAAAAATGATAGATATGGATCAATGCAGTTTTGTAGAGGGGAGGCAAACATTTGACAACATTAGCAGAACATTGATGATCTAGAGGGAAGCAGAATTTAAAAAAAAAAAAACTTTGTTGGGCCTTCATACAGAGCAAGCATTTGACGGAGTAAGCTGGGACTTTATGAGCAGGGCAGTGGAAGCATTTACTGAAAAAATATAAGGTTTATTAGGAGGATAAATGAGGGATTAGAGGCGAAAATTAAAGTGGTGTGGCCTTCTCTGATAATTCCTGCTTGAACAGAATAACCAGGCAAGGGTGTCCTCTTTCCCCTTTGTTATTAGCATTATATTTAGAACCACTGGCAAAGAAAATAAGGGACTCAGAAATTCAAGGATATAACTGGTATGCTAGTCAAGAAAAGCTGCCTCTTTTTGCAGATGATATTTTGTACCTGACAAAACTAGAAAGAGACATTACAGTGTTTGGGAACATTTTGAGACAGTTTCATTTCTTTTCAGGATATAAAATGAATGAAGCTAAAACAAAAACAATAACAGTAAACTAAGTACCCACACCTGAATTGGTTCAGCTATATCTCTATTTATGGGGACATGATAAAATGAACTATTTAGGCATATGGATTACAAATTATTCTGGTGTGGCAGCTAAGCATATGTGGGAAGAGACTAAAACATAATACAAAAACTGTGAAAATGAAAGCTTTGTTATATGGATAGTAAGATACAAGCAATTAAAATGTTTTAGTCCCATTAGTCATATACTCAGGCCAAGCATATTTTTATCAACCAGAGGAGAAATTGTGGATAGCAATTAATAAAGAACTAAATGACTTTATCTGGGAGGGGAAGATGGCAAGAGTCAATTGGGATAACCCGATTCTTTCAGTAGAACAGGCCAGCTTGGGATTACCTGATTTGAAAAGGTATTTCAGAACTAGACAGTTAAGGCAGCTCTATCATATGGAAAACATTGTTACTGAATTTTACCAAACATCAGTAACAGCAAAAAAAAAAATGCATTGAATGGCCATAGCTGGCCGACAACCAGGAAGTAATGCGATGCATAAGGTAAGTGAAGGACACCTTTTAAATTTGCCCTGTTCCTCACTGTAGTGCGAGCTCAGAGTTAGTATATTTAGTAAGGGAGGGTGTGGGGGAAAAACCCTGACCTTAGTTGCATTGGCGACATTGGCCAACTATGGCCATTTGATTAATGCTTTTTTCACTGTTACTGATGTTCAGTAATGTTTAATAACAATGTTTTCCATGCGATATTTAGCTGTTTGAGGGTTTATGTTTTTGATACCTGAATATAGACCTGTTAAGGCTCCTATACATAACACAAGCAGAAAACTATAATTCAAAGTGGAAAGGGATGATGATGAAATGGGGGGAAGCTCAAGAAAAAGGAGAGACTGGGATTTTGAATGCAGACTTTAAGGAGTATAACAATATTCATACGGAATATTATATCCATAAACTATCAAAATGTTCCTAAGAACTAAGTCAACATGAGAAGAGAGAAAGGAGATTCTGCTAATAAGGGTGATTACAATTAGGGATATAGACAATAGGCTGTAATTTATTGGAGAAAATTAGCAAAGAAACCAAGGTATTGGGTGGGAATAATTAGAGAGGGAAAGATAGAATGAGAAGACGCCAAGAATTTATTTGGACTGCAGGTTAGAGATTGGCTTTGCTGTCAAGGACTGATACAAGTATAGGCAAAGAGAAAGAAATGGGGGGGGGGTTCCCTAATGAAAAAACAGCGCTGGTAAGAGTTTTTAGTAGAATCTAAAACAGAAGCTGCCATTAAAAAAGGAATAATTAGTGGACCATATAAAATATTGCATGATAGCTATAAGAAACAATGAGAGGATATATGTATGTCTCCCAAATAAGCAACAAAAATCTCGAAGACTTAGGATTTCTGCTTGGAAATGTTTACATAGATGTTTTTATACCCCAAGTAGACTCCAGAGAATTTTTACTCAGGTAGACATCAAATGTTGGAGGTGTGTTGGGGAAGAAAGAGGTAATTGAGAACATATTTTCTGGGAGTGCAGCGAGTTGGCGGACTTTAAGGATTCCCTGTGGGATTCATTGTTGGAGATGCTGGGTGGGCAGATTGGTGTGACGAGGGAGATGATTTTTCTGAGCTATGATACAGAATCAGAATTGCCTAGACATGGTAAGGCCTTGCTGTGTCTAATTATGGTGGCTGCCAAAAAGCAATCACTAGAAAATCTAAACCAACTATACTAGTAGTAGTGAATATAGTAACAGAGATAAAACAACTGGAAATTAGATCTTTAGAAAAGGGTAGAAGCAAACTACATAGGAAAAAGTGAGAATTGTGGGAACAATACATACAGGGAGGGAATGAGGTTTAAAAGAAGGCAGGACTTAAATGAGCTGCATAATGTTTGTAAATAATTGGGTAGATTGTAAGTGATGTGCAATTGCAACTGGGAGTGTTTTAGTATGGTTTATGAGGTAAAATGCTTGCAACTAGGATTGTGTCAGTGTGGTTTGTTTTCATTTATGTAAATGTGCAGTTGCCTATGTAGTAAGTGATGGTTTAATAAAGATGTTTCTTGTTAAAAAAAAAAAAAAAGCCAGGAATTGAATAATTTATGTAGTGTTGCGGGTCTATGTTAGATCACCGAACGCTTAAAAAAGCGAAGGGTGATTAATCGACCCTATGTAAGCGAAAGCTTACAATGTCGAAGTGTCAGAAAGGGAAAAAAATCGCTGTTCCAATAAAAAACTATTTCAAACATTACATTAAATGGGGGGCTTCACCCCCATACTTAAATATACCAACTCCGAGACCGTACTACAGTGCCGAAAACGGCAAAGTACCAAAGTGGCCAAGCAAATTCTTTCCCAGGGAAAGAATTCGCTTAACAGCTGCTTCGATATTTTGCGTCTTCAGCCTTTTATGTTTGACCAAGACGCATTCGAAAGAAT
Organism: Protopterus annectens; assembly: GCF_019279795.1. Classification (NCBI taxonomy): domain Eukaryota; kingdom Metazoa; phylum Chordata; order Ceratodontiformes; family Protopteridae; genus Protopterus; species Protopterus annectens. The sequence goes on along the minus strand of NC_056733.1, from coordinate 422,263,746 downwards.
GCGTCTTCGGTCTTGTAATATAGACCCAGTGTTGCTTAGGTTATATGATATATAGCAATGTATGTGAAGTATAATGTTTGTAAACCTGCACTTGTTAATACAGTTTGATTACTTTTATATAAATGTAAATTTGCCTATGTCGCAAGTGATAATTTAATAAAGGTGTTTGAAAAAAGATAAAAAAAAAATTCTTTGGAATGTAGGAAGAATGGTAAATAGTTAAAGTGAGAAGTAGCTTGAATTGGTTTAATGTTACTATTCTGGATGCTTGATTTATAAAGGCATAAAAACTGCTTGGGTATGAAAGAACAGATTTTGTTTACCAAGACAAGGGAGATGCCTACATGTAAATCATTTTCAGATTAGAACCACCATCTGAAATTGGAAGGTGAGAGAGAGAGGACTGATACTGTAGAGTGAGGCTGGTAGCCACTATATTAAAATTCTTTTTTGGGTCTGTGAGGATATTAGATATTGTTATCTCTGCTAGCATGACTGGCTGAAGTTTTGTAAATTACCCTTTGTTACATATGCCAGCATGATTTGCTATAATTTTGTAAATATTTTTTGTCTTTTGATTATCACTGATTTATCGTCACATATTGGTGCCAGCGTTGTGGGGTTTTAATTGAGCTTTAGTAGCCTGTGGGTAGTTGTCATCGAAGTATGCAGTCTCGACAGCCAAAAGATAAACATACAGAGTTTCATTGTCACAACAGTTTTATTCTTTTTTTAGTCAATTTAGTCAGGGACAGCAGGCAAAGATGCCAGCAGAGGGTTATAGCAAGCTGACAAGAAACCAGTTGGCCAAAGTGTGCGAAGCCAAAGGACTGGTGCATACCAACCTCACTAATTAAGCAATGATCCCAGCATTAGTCACAGACACAGAGCAAACCAGTAAGCTTGGAGGATGTCCAGTTTGATGTTCGGGATATGCAGTTCACCTTTTCCTCAGAGGACTTAAAAATTAATTTGCAGTTAAGGAGACTCGGAGTGGAGGCTGAGGAGAGAGAAAAACAGTGTCAGTATGAACTACGATGTTTGGAGGCTGAGGAGAGGAAGAGGGGAGATGCAGCATCAGCATGAACTGGAAGCTGAGGAGAGAGAGAAACAGCATCAGTATGAAATGTAGCTTTCAGAGGTGAGAGGGAGAAAAAGCATCAGCATGAAAAGGAATTGGAGATCAAGCACTTAAGATGAAAACTGAAGAAAATGAGAGGCAGAGACAGCATGAAAAGGAGCTTCTAACCCTTCGACATGGTCATGGAGGTAATATGGAAGGGAATAACTGAACCTCATAAGCCATAAGGCTCAGTAAACTTTTTCCTCAGTACAGGGAGGGAGATGACTTTGATAGTTTTATTTTATATATTTGAGAGTATATGTAAACAGTATATTGTTGACCAAGGACTCTGGGTACTGTTCCTGAGCCCCTTACTCCATGGTGGAGCAGTTAATGCAAATGCTAAACTGTCTGATATTGATTGTTTGAATTGCAATAGTGTAAAACAATGTTTACTTGACTGTTTCAAATTAAGCCCTGAAATGTATAGAAAAAAATTTCGTAGACATAGATGCAAGGCAGATGAAAGTGTATGAGATTACACTGTGGATTTAAGTGCTTACTTTCACAGGTGGGTGAGTGGTTGTCAGGTCACCAGTTTTAAAGGACTTGCAGACCTTTTGGTGAGGGAACAAGCAATCAGCACTTTGCCTGAGGACATGAAGATCTGAATGGCAGACTGAGAGTGTAACTCTGCATATGAGTTGGGGAGAAAAGGGGATCTCTACTTAGCGAGCAAGGCACCACTGCATAACAAAGGGATACCGAGTGCTGCACTTGGACATAAGGGAACCCATGGGGGCAGCCCAAACCACTCCAATGGACTTCACCAGTAACAGGGGAAGCCACTAGTTCAAGCACACAGTCAAGATCAGAGATTAGATGTTTCAACTGTAATCAGAGGGGCCATGTAGCATACAAATGTCCATTGAAGCAAGGGGAGAAACAAAAGATGAGGGCGTCACCAAGTGGGAATGACAGAATGCCAATGGTAAGTTGTTTGTAAACAACAGACATGCCAAACTATCATCAAAATTTGTATCCTATCTAGTGGATGGAAGACCGGCCACGGCTGAGAGAGAGAGAGCTTCTGATACAAACATTGCGAGGCCTGCAGTGGTTAAGGAGGAACAATACTTGCTTGGACAGTCCACACTAGCAGAGCTTTGGCCAAGGTTCATCTTGACTGGGAGGGTGGAAAAGGGAACAAGCAAGTAGGTATGTTTGAGGATATCCCTGCAGATGTCTTAATAGGGAATGATTTTGATAATGTTGTACCTGGAGTGCATGCAGTTATATGCAGTCAATCCTGGAGACAGGCATGTAGGTCTGGTAGCCTCCGGGAGACTCAAACAGACCCTATGCCTGAAGCTGGGGCTGGTGATGTGGTTACTTCAGGGCGGGAGCTACCTTGTAGCAGTGAGCCTGAAGGTGAACCACAGATGCTGATAGGTACTGGTGTTCCCATGGATATGGTGACTGTAAGGGCAGATGTGAGTAGTAGTACCCAGGCTGACAGCGAGGCACCACTCTTAGAGGATACTACGCTTCCCTTGGAAGGGGAGCTGGGTAAGCTTACAAAGATAGAGTTGAGACAGGCTCAACTTTTGGTTCCAACTTTACAAGGCTTGGGAAGGGTAGCTAAGGAGGCACCTGATGCTCAAGGAAAGAGGGAGTCTGTATACTGCATAGAGTGGACCCCTGATGGAGGGCTAGAGGGTGAGGTAATACAGCAGTTGGTAGTGCCCAGAGCCCACCATCTGACATTTCTAGCCATAGCCTATGAAATTCCTTTTGCAGGTCATATGGGAATGAGATGTATTATGCAAACATTTTATTGCTCTGATATTGCAAAGGATTTAACAGGGTACTGCAGGACATGTAAGCAGTGTCAAAAGGTAGTCAAGGTAGGAGACAAGTTCAAAGATCCATTGATTCTTTTGCCTGTGATTGAAGAGCTGTTTCAGAGGAGTAGGTATGGATATTGTGGGGCCTGTGAGTACTCAAGTTCTACAGGAAAGAAGTATATCCTGGTAGTGGTCGATTATGCTACTCGATACCCTGAGGCAGTGGCTCTGTCCTCCATTGAGGCAGAGAAAGTGGCAAATGCTTTGTTAGAAATGTTCAGCAGGGTAGGTTTACCAAGGGAGATACTGACCAAGGTGCCAACTTTGTCAGACCTGCTGGCTTTTCTGTGGAAGTGTTGTGGGGTGAAGCATCTAAAAACCACCACCTACCATCCCCAGACTAATGGTATTGTGGAGAGGTTAACGTCTACATTAAATACTATGCTCCGGGCATTTGCAGACCAGTTTAAAAGGGATTGGGACAATTATTTGCCCAATTTACTATCTGCATACAAAGAGGTACCTCAGGAATCTACAGGCTTTTCACCCTTTGAGTTGCTGTATGGGCATAGGGTGAGAGGACCTTCAGATTTGATTCGTGATGAGTGGGAGGGGGTGTGGGAATCCCACAAGGAGTCTGTTGTGGCATGTGTCCTAAAGTTCAGGGCAAGGCTTAGGGAGCTCATGGGTTTGGCCCAAGAGAACCTGGCAGGAGCCCAACAGCAAAAGAAGGTTTAATATGACAGGAAGGCTGAAGCCCGCGAATATACTGTGGGGCAACAGGTTATGGTGCGCATCCCTGTCAGGCACAATAACTTGCAGGCAGCTTGGGAATGACCCTTTGAAGTGGTAAGGAAAATTAGTGATGTTAACTACATGATATACTTAGTAGGCAAGAGGCAGGATATCATGCTAGGGAGGCCCTGGTGCTGAGTATTTGTGGTGGATGGCAGGAGGGGTCTGAGGGGGATCTGATGATTTGATCTCAGTGAGGCTCAGACTGACACTTTAAAGTTAAAGCAATACAAACATTGCTACAGGTGTTTGAGGACATGTTTACTGAGGAAACCTGGGTGCACTCAACTAGTGCAGCACCATGTGGATACAGGATCCCAAGGCCCCATTAAGCAAGCTCCTTATAGGGTGCCTTAGCAAGTCAAAAAGACTTTGAAGGAGGAGCTAGAGGAGGTATTGGAGCTTGGGGGTAATCCAGGAGTCCAGTAGTCCTTGGGCTTCCCAGTAGTGTTAGTACTGAAGAAAGACAGTAGTGTAAGATTCTGCATAGACAACAGAAAGTTAAGCAGTTATAGAGAGTCAGATGTGCACCCCATGCTTAGAACAGATGAAGCTTTAGAACAGCTGCATGGGGCTAAGTATCTGATCACTATTGATCTGACCAAGGGATACTGCCAGGTGCCCTCTACTGCCATTGCTCAACAGAGGTCAGCTTTTGTAACACCTTTTGGATTATATGAGTTTAGAAGGATGCCCTTTGGGATGACAAATGCCCCAGCAACCTTCCAGAGGTTAGTAGATTATATCTTAGTAGGAGCAGGAGACTATGCTCTCGCTTATTTGGACAATATTGCCATTTAGTCATTCCTGGCAAGCACATCTTCAACATGTTAGGGAGGTCTTGAGTAGATTAAAAAGGGCAGGGTTGACCATTAAGTTTAGGAAGTATCAGGTGGGTATGGCAGTGGTCTCCTACCTAGGACATAGAGTAGGGAGTGGTAAGATTAGACCAGAACCTGCCAGACTGCAGGTTATTCAGGAGTGGCCTGTCCCTGTTACTAAAAAGAAGGTGAGAGCATTCATAATGACAGCAGGGTAGTATAGAACATTTTTGTGTCCAACTATAGTACAATAGCTGCTCCCCTTACTGATCTAACAAGGAAAAACAAGCCTGATAAGGTAGTGTGGACCACAGATTTTGAGCAGACATTCCAAAAGCTTAAAGAAGCTTTGGAAGGACCCCCTGAGTTAGCCAGTCCTGATTAAGGAATTTGTTGTGCAGCTGGATGCTTCAAATTATGGGGTGGAAGCTGTACTCAGCCAAGTTTCCTCAGAGGGAGAAGAGCATCACATGGTGTATCTTAGCCATTGACTGCAACCCAGGGAGGAATGTTATGCAGCTGTGGAGAAAGAATGCCAGCATTGCAAAAGCTTCAGGCTTACCTATGTGGAAGAAACTTTACTGTGGTTACAGACCATAACCCTTTAACATAGCTGAATATAGTCAGTAAGCAAAATGCCAAGTTACTGAGGTGGACTGTAGGGTTACAAGTTTTTGAGATGACTGTGCAACACTGTAGTGGGGTCAGTATTGCTAATGAAGATGGACTGTCAAGAAGGGGTATGGGTTGATGCATTTTTAGTCAGCCCCATTTTTCTCAAATGATTTTCCAGAGCCACTAGATAATGTAGTTTTGAGTCTTCAAAAGGAGGGAGAAATGTAAGGATATTAGTTATAGTTATCTGTGCTAGCATGGCTGGCTGAAGTTTTGTAAATAATTGTAAACTACCATGTGTTACATATGCCAGCATGATTAGCTATAACTTTGTAAATTTTTTTTTTTTTTTTATTATTGCTCTGATTAATGTAAGATGTTTGAATGTCAGACAGTGTTGTTCTGGCTGACCAAATGTACATGTTTCTTTTTTAAAGAGAATTATGAATGCATGTTATGCCAGAGTCAGCTGACATAGATGTGATACCATTGTGTGCCAGAGCTGGGAGAATAGAATCTTCACTGCAGCTGTTTTACTTTTCAAAGTCTGATATGAGAGAGTAGAATTCTCATAGCAGCTTCCTGTTACTTTAAAAAAAATATGCTATAAAAGCAGGTAGTGCGTCAGTTCAGTTTTTCATTCAGTTTTTTCCAGAGCTGCTCAGCAGTAGTAATCCAGTTGTTTCCAGAGTAGTTGTTCCAGTCACTGAGGACAAATAACAGCCTGGAGTGGGAACATAATTCCTCATCTTGCCATGCAGAAGTAAGATTATAATCTTGCCTTACTGAGTTATTTAGATAGGACCAGTTAATCTTCAGATAGACAGGGAACTATAGATAGCTAGTTAGTGGTTTTCTAAAATCAATGTGAGATCTGTCCTACAGTATTATTTTTATATTTCCTGTGTGTGAAACTGTGTTGTTTATTAGAATCAGTTATTCAGTATTTACATGTTTTAAATTCTTGATGTTCATCGTGTTACCCTGCTGCAGTCATCACACTTGGGTTATCCTGCCATCAGGCGGTCCCGCAGTTGGCACGAATTCCAAAGTCTTGGTCCGGCGTCGGTTGCTGTCGCTTCTTCCCTGATGTCAGAGCGCCAGGGGTATATCAGAGGCATCTGACACCATTTTCTTCAGTCTTTCTTGCCCCGCGGTGCCCGAAGCAGAAGCTGTTCGCAAGTGCCGGTCGGCCGACACCTGAGATTTTCGAATCGAGTTTCAGTCCGAAGTCTTCAAAGCTAAGTACCTCATTGGGGAACCTTTTCTTGCCTCAGTCCGATGTCAGAAAAAGTTAACAATTGCATTTCTTGTGGGAAGCAAATACCTCATAAGGACTTTCATTCTTTTTGTATACCTTGCCTAGGCCCAGACCACGATGTCACTGGTTGTCGATTTTGTGCTAGGTTCAATAAGCGGACTATAAAGCGTCACTTTGATTTCGCACGACACTACTTCGGTAGAAAATTTAATTACACTATGCCGTCAGAACAACCGACTACCGGCGTGCATAAAAAATGCAAGGATAAGGATCGGCAGCCTAGATCCAAGCCAGACTCCGAGGCCTCGGCTGGCTCGGTCGCCGGTTCTCCGGTTTTCAGTGAGGTACCTACGCAGCCCCTCGCTACCACTGAATTGGATCCCCAGACCGCATCAGATCCCCAAGCAGAGATTTCTAGGCCAACACAGCCATTTTCCTTAGGCCCTACCGACGACATTGTAGTAGGGGAAGCCAGTGCTGCAGAAACACCTTCGGTTTCTGAAGGTGTCTTCAGACCGACTACCCTCACCATAAAATCTTATGCTAAGCTTAAGACTCCTCTAAAACCAAAAACGCCTACACTTCAGTCTCCAGGTCAAGGCCCTATGCATAAGAAACAGATGCTTAAAATGGCTGAAGATTTGATTTCTTTGATCAGGGGTTCCAAACCCCCCCCCCCAACAAAAGGCCTAGACAAGAGGAGGATTATGCCTCCTCTGATCAGGTGTCTGTTTCCTCAGGCTCCTCTGAGGAACAGGATTACTCCTTTCCCCCTTATGAAGATTCTGATGCTGAAGACTCCATTCCCTCAGCTTCTCCCCTGAAGACTACTCCTTTGGGGAAACCTTACACACCATGAGGGAGCATTTCCACTGGGAAGGTCAGGACTACTCTGACTCAAAGAAAAGTCTCAGAGAGTTTATTTTACTCCCCCAGCACAGACCACTTGCTATCCCCCCAGTTTTGGACATAGTGGATGATGTCTTCTCTGCCTCCTGCTCCAGCCAAACCAGATAGATTACTATAGAGTGCCTGACTCCCACAAATTCCTTTACAAAAGCCCTGCTGCTGATCCAGAGACAATCTCCCAGGGTCCCAAAGGGGCTAAGGCTTCCATGGCTAAAAATCCTGTACCCTCAGAAAGGGACTCCAGAGCACTAGATAGGTGGGGGAAGAAGGTTTACACCTCAACTACTCTAGCTATGAGAGCACTAAATTGTCAATTTCACATGCTTAAATACCAGCAATTCCTAATGTCTCAAATAAAACAAAAGATGGGCACGCACCCTCAACAGTCTGAATTCAAGGAAATGCAAGATCTGCTGCATGCAGCTGAAGGTTTTGATGCCTTGGAAGCTTCCTCTAGAGCAGCTGTTACTGGGTCTGTTATACATAGGCATGCTTGGTTAAAGGAACAATCTCTGCCTGATCATGTTAAAGCAAAGTTACTGGATGCACCCTTAAAGCAGGATGTTTTATTTGGGGTTAAAACAGATGAGGTTTTAAAGAAAATGGAGGATAAGGTAAATCAATGCAAACGGTCATAGATTTCTTACAGGTACAGCCCCCACGCTTCAGCAGAAATTGGCCAACAAAAACTTGATCCTTTCCAGCTTCTGACAGACCACAGAGGGGGTAAATACAGTCGCCCAAGGGACAGAGGACAGGCACAAATCCCTTACAAACCTCGCCAATGGGGCACTACAACACAGAAGGGTGGAGAAGACAGGTCCCAAACCACTAGAAAGCAAACACAATGACTCAAACCTCAAACTGCCAAGCAAAACCCTCTTGGCAGCTCCCTTGGGAGGAAAATTAGCACTTTTTGCAGACAACTGGCGCATCGTCACAAAGGACAAATGGGTCCTAGACATTATCTCACATGAATACAGGTTCCATTTCCACACCTTGCCAAGGATAAAAGGAATGCCAAACCTGCCACAAAATCAATGGGCAGAGGCACAAAAACAAATTACAGCTCTCATGGACATGAGAGCCATTCAACTGGTACCTACACAGGAGCAAGGCCAAGGATTTTACTCAAGGCTCTTTCTAGTCCCCAGAAAGGACAATGCTTGGAGACCCATTCTGGACCTTTCAATCTTAAACACCTTCTTGCAAGTACCCAAATTCAAGATGCTAACACTACAGCAGCTTCTTCCCATGTTGGGCAAGAAAGCTTGGCTAGTAACGTTGGACCTCAAGGAGGCATACCTGCATGTCCCTATCAGACATTGCAGAAGATACCTCCATTTTATTGCAGGTTCAACCCATTACCAACTCTCTGCACTGCCCTTTCACTTATCTACTGCGCCCAGGGTCTTCACAAAATGCCTGGCACCAGTAATTGCATACTGCAGACAGAGAGGAATTCAAATATACCAATACCTGGACTACTGTCTCATCCAAACAGAAAGCAAGGACATTCTCTTACAACACCTGGGTTGCCTAGGGTATACAGTAAATGAAAAGAAATCAAAACTAGTGCCCTCGCAAATTATGACATTCCTGGGTGCCAGCTTGAATACAACGGCCCAGATGACTTATCTGACGCCAGACAAACAACTACAATTAACTCAATACTTCAGAACAATGTCAACAAAGACCCAACTCCCTGCAAGAAAAATTCTGCAGGCCTTGGGCTTCATGGCATCTTGCATACTACTAATACCATTTGCAAAACTGCATATGAGGAAATTACAATGGCACCTAAAAAGCGTATGGACTCAACACAGCCACAGCTTGGAAACCATGATAAATCTCATTCCCTGCCTTCAACAGGAGTTTCTGTGGTGGTCACAGGCTTGTCACCTAAACAAGGGTCAACCTTTCACCCTACCCCCAGCCAGACAAACTATGACAACAGATGCATCGGACTATGCCTGGGGGGCACACATGGCAGGATGGTGCGTTCAAGGCTTATGGACAGTAGATCAAAGGAATCTGCACATCAATCAAAAAGAAATGCTAGCTGTACAAAATGCTCTGACAGCCTTCAAGGACCTCTTGCATCCAGGACAGCTTATCATAAGGACAGACAACACCACAGTAATGTGGTACATAAACAAACAAGGGGGTACACACTCCTACCCTCTATGCAGGCAAGCAATGACCTTGTGGAACACAGCACTGGCTTACCAAGTTCAATTACAAGCTCACTTCCTGCCAGGAAAAAAGAACACATTGGCAGATGACCTAAGCAGAAACATCATGGATCCCCACGAGTGGAAACTGGATCCACAAGTATTTGCAATGATAACTCAAAAATGGGGGCTCCCAGACATAGACCTGTTTGCCAGCCCTCAAAACTATCAGCTAACAAAGTTTTGCACAAGGACTTTTTACCATCAAGCTTGGAAAGTGGACGCACTCTCATTCAGTTGGAAGATGCTAACAGTATACGCCTTTCCTCCACTACCCCTTCTCACAAAGGTGCTACTGAAAGTCAGGATGGAGAGACCCTGAATGATACTCATTGCTCCAGACTGGCCACGCCAGCAGTGGTACCCACTATTAAGGAATATGGCCCAGGGCCCACCATGGATTCTACCACAAATTACCCACCTGCTCACACAGCAAGACAATCAGATTCTACACAGCCAGCTCAAAGCCTTAAACTTGGCTGCATGGCAAATCACCTAAGCAACCAGCCAGCTCCTCTCTCACAAGCTTTTATGGAAGTTATTCTGGAGGCCAGAAGACCCAGCACCAGGAAAGCCTACTCAGACAAATGGAAAAGGTTTTGCGCCTGTAACCAAGCTAAAGGCCAAAATACCCTTCAACCTGACATACCTCAGATTCTGCAATATCTGAGATGTTACACAAAGGGCTTTCTTTTTCATCTATTAAAATCCACGCCTCAGCCATTTCTGCTCACTACAACACGGATCCTCCCTTATTTTCACATCTACTTTTAAGGCAGTTTCTCAGAGGAGCCAAGAACATTAGGCCTCCCAGGAGAGCACCAACACCTACTTGGGACCTCAACTTTGTTCTGGAAAAACTCACGCTACCTCCTTTTGAGCCAGCTTTCTCAGCTGACTTACAGTTTATATCATGGAAGACTGCCCTGCTGCTAGCAATAACTTCAGCTAGAAGAGTCTCAGAGCTACAGGCACTAATGGCAGTAGAGCTTTTCCTCATTTTTCATCAAGACAGAGTTTCTCTATGAACTAACCCCTCCTTTATGCCTAAGGTGGTATCCAGTGTGGCTCTAAATCAAACCATCCATTTACCCACCTTCTTTCCAAATCCACAGAACAAAGGAGAAAGACTCCTGCATTCCTTGGACATTCACAGGCAGCTACATTACTACTTGGATAAAACTAAGGTTTTCAGAAAATCTGACCAGCTTTTTGTATCCTATGCTACAGCATCACAAGGAAAGGCTATCTCAAAACAAACCATTTCCAAATGGATAGGACATTGCATACGTTTTTGCTACACCCACCGTGGAAAACCAGTTCCTGCTACCATAAGGCCCCACTCTACCAGGGTAGCAGCTACATCTACAGCCTTCCTCAGGGGGGTTCCAACCAAGGATATTCTGGAAGCTGCAACTTGGAGTTCAGTACACACCTTTACTAAACATTACCACTTACCTCTTTACTCTAAGACTAGAGCTGGCTTCGCCACTGCAGTTTTGCAGGCCTTCTAGCCTCCTCTAACCCTGTTTGACTCCACCGCCCAATCCTTAGCTTTGGGATTCTACCCAAGTGTGATGACTGCAGCAGGGTAACATGATGAACATAGTACAGTTTTGTACCTACCATAAATGTAGATGTTCGAGTGTATACCCTGCTGCAGTCCAGGTTGCCCTCCCTCCCCTCTAAACTAGCTGAACTTATCTCTACCACTCTATTCTATACTACCTCTGTGGTGTATTTGCTTGTGCCTAAGGGTTTTGTTTTATTTTTCCCATATAGTTATATGTAAATATATATATATATATATATATATATATATATATCTTTTGCCTACCTATTAGGGGCACCTGACATCTGGGGCAAGAAAAACTGAAGAAAATGGCGTCAGATGCCACTGATATACCCCTGGCGCTCTGATGTCAGGGAAGAAGCGACAGCAACTGGCGCCGGACCAAGACTTTGGAATTCGTGCCGACTGCGGGACCGCCTGACGGCAGGATAACCCAAGTGTGATGACTGCAGCAGGGTATACACTCGAACATCTACATTTATGGTAGGTACAAAACTGTACTTTTTACTACCTCTTATTATAGCTGGTTATTTAGTTAATATTTTTAATGACTTGAGATCTTTTGTGCTTATTGTGATAACAGGGCAACTCTGAAAATCCGTACTGCTTGGGATACATGCTACCATTTATTTTAATAGCTGTTTTACCCAATGTAGTTTCACACCCCTGTGACGATAGGAGGTACTGCCAGCCATGCTAGCCAGAAGCAAGGCAAAAGATGTATGACTTGTGCCAGCACAGCTAGCTGGAATTTTGTAAATAATTATATGCCAGTTATATATCAAACTGATTTGTACAGATGGTTGTGCTGAAAATGTACTTGAAGTTTGCATGTGTTAAAATGTATCAACAGTGCACCCTGCTGGAATGAAACAAAATGTACATGTATTATTGTAATTGAATTAAATGTATATATTTTAATAGAGGATACTGGGACAGCAGAGAATAACCAGCTAACCTACTTTAAGAAAAATAAGGGAAATGCAAATGAGACATTAAACCATTAACATGGCACTCTAGAGTGCTGAATAGTACCAGAGACTGTGGGTCTGGAAGAAGCCTGTGTTCATTAGCCCAGTAAAAAGGGGGAATTCCCAGGCACTGCCATAAATATTTATATGTGTATTGTAGCCATCTATGCTAAATTCCTGTCTCGTATTCAAAGGAGGATACTGTGAGAATCTAGAGTCAGGTGACCAGATGAGATCATTCTGCAGGCCATCTTGGATATTATATTTTACAGGGAGTAATCTCTGAGTATTGAATATTCTGTTTTGGAGAGCCTGACTAGAAAAAAATTCACATGTATTCCATTATGCCTTGCTCTATCAAGTAAGTTATTAGCGAATAATAATTCTCCTAGATTCAGTTAGGATTATACTGAAACTTGGTTTAGAGGTTGTTTTTTTATTTGTGTGTGTCTGTCCATCAATGTTATTTTCAGTTTTTCCTGTAATTTGAACTCTGTGGTTTACTGTAAATATGTATTTAGTATTTTCTTGTTCTTTTATTATTTATTATTAAATGTATTTAAACTTTTTATTGCAGTTGGTCCTTTTCAGAAAATAGTTAAGCTTTGGGAGTATTTGTACATATTTATTTGGTGGTAACTCTGGCCATTGCCGAAAGCCTTGCTGTTTGGTCAGCATTGCCATTTGTATTAATATTAACTTCATTCAGCATAATTGGATGTCCTTTTAAGAGCCTTATAGTAACTGACTGGTGGCAGTGAATCTACCTTATAGTCTGGTCAAAGTTGGTAGAGTGGGTAATCTGTGCCAGCCTTTCCCAGGTGTGTGAGAAAATTAAATCTCAGAGTGCATGTGTCAGCTTCTTGGGGCAGGGGCATGAAACACTGGTTTCTCAGTCCCAGTGAGGAGCCTTATTGGGGACCTGGGGAGACAGAGATAGAGAAATCCAGACCCCAGGCTATGTGTGTGCCTGTGTGCTCTTAAGGGAAAGTTTGCTTGATGCAGAGAGGTCTGCATCTGGAAATACTGAGTATATATCCATTTTTATTCCAAGTGTACATCCCTCTCCAGTGTCAGTGGTGAGGATTCAGGCTCATTGATTGATTACTGGCCCATCATGGGGACATCACAGCCCCTTTTGAAGAGTATTGTGGTATTTGACTGGTGGCAGATGTTACCTTGTAATTTGGGCAAAGAAACACAGCAGGCAAATCTGTGTCAGTCTTTCCACAGTGTGTGTGTGTGAATGAATATCAGACACGTGTGTGTCAAATACCTAGAACTGGGACACAGTGTTCTGCAGTGGTTAGTGTGGAGACTCATTTGGGGACCTGGAGTGAAGCATATAGTCTAGTCCCAGATTTTGTAACCTGTTCCCGGTGCACTCTTAGGGGAAATTATGTATTTTTATCCCTGCTTTTAGTAATGCTCCCTTACCAGTGTTACTGCCCCAGGGTAAAGAGGGTTCATCACAGGGTCTTCCAAAATGGCTGCACACTGTTCAACAGGTCGATTAAAGCTCTCCCAGTGTGAAAACAGAAACTTTGGAAAGCAGACAGAAAAAAGTTATTTTTGTAAAATGTATTCACTGGTAAATCACTTCACTGCCTAAATTTCAAGTTAGAAATCTGTAGAAAGCAAGAGAAAATCAGCTAGAAAAGGAAAAGAAAAAATAGCGGAGAAGAAGCGTGCAGCTGTTTAGCAAAAATACATATAAGGAGATAGTAACTTAGAGGAAAAAATAAGTCAGATGCATTTAGATATGTTTACAAAAGAGAAACTGGAGAAGTACACAATCAAATGATAAAGGCTTAGGAATCAAAGAAGCTTTAAGTAGTCAAATGAATTGATAAAACTGTAGAAATCAGATGCTGAAATGACGGAAAGACTGGCTAAATACAAGTCTTCTCAAGAAGTACTGTTAAAAATATTTGAGCTAGAAAACACACGCAGAGAAAATCTAGCATTTTCTGCCATACCAAAAAAACTGGAGGAAATAGATTGCATTAATTTTATGAAAGTATAAATATACAACTGGATTGGTATTCCATAGCTGAATCTGTTAAAAGAAAGGGTACATCATGTTTGTACTGTAAAATTGGCTCTAATAAAGATGCAGTCGTATCTGCAGACGAAGCTGCTCCTGACAAAAAAACATGGCAGAATGATAAAGTATTATCAACTGGCGACACCAGAGTGTTTGTATATCATCTCACTATACACCAGGCTGAACAGAAGCAAGTTTATCCCTACAGTCAGTGTATGTTGAGAGGCAGGAGTGAGATTAAAGCTGTAATATACAGCTGTATGCAGAATACTTTTTTAGGAGGAGGAAAAACATTCTTAGATTTATAACAGGAAAAAGAGGAAATAAAAAATGTTTATCCAGCAAAAAGTGAGCTTGCAAGTTGAAAAGGATTCTGCTTCTCATTCCTCTGATGATGGCTCAGTTTATAGAGAGACCTTGCCTGTAAGTCGTTCTTCAGTTTTCAAAAGGAAAATGATTGAGCAACAGAAAAAAAAGCACAGGAGCTAACCAGAAAAAAGGAGTACATTTGATTTGAGCCAGAGACTGGTGCTAGCTGATTGAGAAAATGAAGTAGAGTACAGCAAGAATCTGAAAGAAAGAAACAGAGGCAAATTTAAACAAATATTTTTGTAAGATGCAATTTGGACATGAACGGTGCTTATACAAAATGTGGAGGGAAGAAAGGGAAAAAACTAGAAGTTACTGGATTATTTTAAACTGGTTGTGGACTGCAAACTTTAATTTCCACCTTACCATTAATGTTTAAAGGGATAATTGAGGAAGTAAAAAAGAAACTGTAAATAAAAAAGTCCTCTTTTTTTGTAGTAATGTATTTGTAAAATATAAGTAAAATTGTTTTTATTCTTCTCTTTAGTAATATGTGTATAACAAATTTCTTACAGTCAACTTGCATGTTTCATTGTAAAGTGGTTGTATGCAGTTTGCACAGGTATTCTAGATGTAAGGTGGGGGGGCCTTATCAGTGACTCTTGCTATTGATGTTCAATTAGGAATGTATTTTTTTCTGTTTTTAATCTGCTAGTGCAGCTCAAATTCTGAAAACATAGATAATAAATCAAGACGTGACTAAACTGTGAGGTATTTCTGTGAAGAAACAATAAAATTAGTACTTGAATTGACAAGTAGCTCACTGAAAATAAATGGTTTGGTACATTGTAGAGAATACAAGCAGATGCATTCCTACTAACAACCGCATTTGTATCCAGGACATCGGGAGGCATACGCACTGTACACATTTCAGTACAGTTTATCTGGAGTAGGGGGTGGATTCTGGTAGGCACTGGGTAGTTCGTGGTATTGGACTGCTGGGCTGCAGCTCCCCTAAATTTCTCCAAAAATTGAAAAAAATAAATAAATATTAAACTTTACACACTAGTAGCAGTTTGAACTTCAAGCTAGTGTGTAAAGTTGAATGAGATTCTACACAATACAGAGCAGAGCATGAGTGTGCTTGAGTTTAGCTTTAAAAAAGAAAAAAATATATCTTTTTTTGTCTCTACAGGCATCAGCAGGGAGAAGACCCCAGGCATCGTGAAGATGCCCAGAAGACATTACTGTTTTAACTGCAAGAAATAGGAAGCTGACTAATGGGATTGTGAAGTTAGCAGCCTATCATGTATGTGATGCAGCTGCCAATTAGTCCTCACACTCTCGCATTCTCTTCTGACACTTTAGTTGCAAGGGAGAGAGCGATTGGTTTAGTGTGTAAGGTAAGATGTTCTTCGTGTTTCACTGTTGCAGTCATCACATTTGGTTTATCTGCTTGCAGTAGCCCTCAGTTGGCCTGATTAACAAAGTCGTTGGTCCTGCGTCGGTTGCTGTCTCTTTTTCCATGATGTCAGGTTATCACAGGTGTAAAACATGCAGCCGACGCCATTACCCCAGTCTTTCTTGCTGTGCGGTGCCCGAAGCAGAAGCAGTTCGCAAGTGCCGATCGGCCGACTCCTGAAATTTTTGTTTTCGAGTTTCAGAACCGAAGACTTCAACTAAAAAGCTAAGTACCCCGTTGGGGAAACTTTTTCTTGCTCTAAACCAATGTCAGTAAAAGTAAATAATTGCATTTCTCGTGGAAAGCAAATACCTCATAAAGATTTTCATTTGTACTGTATTCCTTGCTTAGGCCCTGACTACGACGTACCTTGCTGTCGGTTTTGTGCCTTATTCAAACCATGAACTTATCCATCTTCAGTATATTTTCACTTCTAAATATTTTGGTGCTCGGTTCAATTATCCAGATATGTCTTCGGTAAGCCATCCGACTACCGACATTCTGAAAAAACGCAAAGATAAAGACAGAGACAAACCGCCTAGGTCCAAAGCTGCCGACGACGCTTCTCCTAAGCCAGTTGCCAGTTCATTGGTACTCAGGCACTTTCGCAGCCCCTGATACCCGCTATTTCAGATTCGCAGGCCTCTACTGAGACCCATTCAGAGTCCGGTATGCCACGAGATGCTTTAATTGGGGAACCTGCGGATGTCTCTACCTTGGATGGGTCTGGAGCTGCTGTACAGACACCGGCTTTTGGGGGTGTATTCAGGCCTACTGACTTGCATATTAAACCGATGCCATCTTCTTCTTCAAGGTCTAAAACATGAACCATGCCTAGAACACTGACGCCAAGACCACATGGTCAGGCCTCTATGCCTAAAAAACAAATGATAAGAATGGCTGAAGGCCTTATTAATTTAATCGGGGGAAGCCAACCTTCCCCCTCTAAGAGACATAGGACTGAGTTTGCTTATGATACTTCTGACCAGGATTCTGAAATTTCTGTTTCCTCTGATTACCAGGATTTACCCTTATCAACCTATGAGGATTCTGATGCTGAGGACTCTATTCCCTCTGCTTCCCCCCTGGAGGATCTCTCTTTTGGTGAAACCTTGCATACTCTTAGGGAGCATTTTCATTGGGAAAGTCAGGATTTCTCTGATTCTAAAAAGAGGCTTAGGGATTTCTTACTCCTGCCCCAGCACAGGCCTTTAGCTATCCCTCCTGTACTAGACATTGTTGATGATGCCTTTTTGGAATCTAGCTTGGCCCCTGACTCTTTACCTCCTGCTTCCAGAAAACCTGATAGATATTACAGGGTTCCTGACTCACACAAGTTCCTTTTCGAAAATCCTACTGCGGATCCTGAGACCATTTCACAGGGTCCCAAGGGCATTAAAGCTACTACTGCTAAAAATCCTACCCCCTCTGATAGAGACTCCAGGGCGCTGGATAGATGGGGTAAGAAGGTATACATGTCTGCAACGTTGGCCATTAGGGCCTTAAACTGCCAGTTTCATATGTTAAAGCAGCATATTATTGGATTGCTTAAACAGAAAATGTTGTTGATTCCTGATTGTGCTGAAAATAAGGATTTACAGGATTTAATGCATTCTGCTGAACAAGTTGGAAAATATACTTTGCAATGTGGTTTTGATTCATTAGAGGCATCTTGCAAGGCTGCTGTCACTGGGTCTGTACTTAGAAGGCATGCTTGGCTTAAGGAGCAATCCTTGCCAGATCATGTTAAAACTAAATTACTGGATGCTCCCTTAAATCAGGACCGCCTGTTTGGCAATAAGGCAGAAGAAATTCTTAAAAAGATGGAGGAAAAAGTTAAATCTATGCAAAAAGATTTCTTACAAGTTCAACCTCCAAGATTTAGTAGGCATTGGCCTTCCAAAAACTGGTCTTTTCCTGCCTCTTCCAGGTCTTCTCAGCCCAAACCCAGGTCCAGCAGAACACCCAGGCTTCAGTCCCAGGGTACACACAGGACTAAGCAGTGGGGGCCCCCCTTTTCCAAATCTGGGAGTAGTAAAACTCCTCCCTATGATAAACTGTCTCAATGACTTCATTTTAAAGCTTCCAAGCACTTCTCAACTGACTGCCCCTTTGGGGGGGAAAGATTGACCTACATGCAAAAAACTGGGAGCTCACTACCCAGGACAAATGGGTTTTAAATATAGTGTCCCAAGGATACAGATTTCACTTCCACACGTTACCAACCCCAAACGGTTGGCCAGATCTACCCCCAAATCAGTGGGCAGAGGCTCAAAAACAAGTACTCTCTCTTTTAAGTATAAAGGCTATTCAAACTGTACCAGAAGAGGAAAAGGGACAAGGTTTCTACTCAAGACTTTTCCTGGTACCCAGAAAAGACAATTCATGGCATCCTATCCTGGACCTGTCTACTCTAAACACCTTTTTGGTGATTCCAAAATAAAAGATGCTGACTTTTCACCAGTTGCTTCCTATGCTAGGCAAAGATGCCAGGTTGGCAACAGTCGATTTAAAGGAAGCATACCTGCACATCCCAATCCGGGAATCTTGCAGAAGATACCTACGCTTCAAAGCAGGCTACATGCACTATCAGTTCTCTGCACTGCCCTTTGACTTATCTACTGTGCCCAGGGTATCACAAAGTGTCCAGCTTCAGTCATTGCATTTTGCAGGCAAAGAAATATTCAAATATACCCATACCTGGACGATTGTCTGTTTCCGGCAGAAAGCCAGGATATACTTTTGAATCATCTGGCCTTTGTACAAAGAGTCCTAACTTGTCTGGGGTACACCATAAATGAAAAGAAATCACACCTGGTACCCTGTCAACAAATTATATTCCTGGGAGCAAGCTTGAATACAACTTCCCAGATAGCTTTCCTCATGTCAGAGAAACAAATTCATTTGCCAACCTACTTAAAACTAGTGGCCATGAAAACCCTGCTATCTGCAAGACAAATACTGCAAGCCTTGGGGTTCATGGCCCCCTGCATTCTTCTAATTCCATATGCAAGACTGCATGCGAGGAAACTACAATGGTATCTAAAAAGCCTATGGTGTCAACATTCTCAGGATCTAGAATCAATGATTCCTGTCATACCTTGCCTATGCCTAGAGTTTCTTTGGTGGGCGGAGGCTTGCCACCAAAACAAGGGACTACCATTCACTCTACCCCCTGCTGCCAAAACCCTAACCACAGACGCATCAGACTATGCATGGGGGGGGGCTCACCTGGCAGGGAAGTGCATTCAGGGCAAATGGAACCCAAGTCAAATGCACCTGCATATCAATCAAAAAGAAATGTTAGCTGTACAGAATGCTCTGACAGCCTTCAAGGACCACATTCTTCCAGGACAATTAATGATAAAGATGGACAACACCACTGTTATGTGGTACATAAACAAACAGGGGGGTACCCATTCTTACCCCCTCTGCAGACTAGCCATGGCATTGTGGAACACAGCCTTGAGCTACCAAGTACATCTACAAGCTCAATTCCTGCCAGGAAAGCTAAATACATTGGCAGATGGACTAAGCAGAAATCTCATGGACCCACACGAGTGGAAACTGGAACCAAAGATTTTCAACATGTTGACAAACAAATGGGGGAGCCCAGATATAGACCCATTTGCCTCCCCCCAGAACTACCAATTGGACACATTTTGCACAAGGACACCCCACAAACAAGCTTGGAAAGTGGATGCTCTGTCCTTCAGCTGGAAAAAACTATCAGTTTATGCCTTTCCTCCTCTGCCTCTCCTCTCCAAAGTACTGCTAAAGATCAAATAGGACAAACCAAGGATGATATTGATTGCACCGGACTGGCCATGGCAACACTGGTACCCCCTCTTGTGCAGTGTGTCACTGCTGGTCCCATGGCACCTGTCTCAGACCCCTACCCTGTTGTCTCAGCAGGAGAACCAGATTCTGCACCCTCAGCTTCAAATCCTGAACCTAGCAGCCTGGCTAATTACCTAATCTCTCCTTTACCATCCCTCAGTAAACCAGTGATGGATATTTTAGAGGCAAGGAGGCCTAGTACTAGAAAATCTTATGCTGAAAAATGGAAAAGATTCTGTGCCTGGAAGCAGTCTCAGAGGTTGAGCACAGCAACGCCCAACTTACCTCGGATTTTACAATACTTAACTGAGATGCTTCACAAGGGCCTTTCTTTTTCCTCCATCAAAATTCACTCCTCAACCATTTCAGCTCATTATAACACAGAACCTCCCGTCTTCTCTCATCCACAGCTCAAGCAGTTCCTCAGAGGGGCAAAAATTTAAGACCACCCAGGAGAGCCCCAACTCCAGCCTGGGACCTTAACTTTGTATTGGAGAAGCTCACTCTTCCTCCTTTTGAGCCAGCTGCTAGTGCAGATTTAAAATTCCTTTCTTGGAAAACAGCCTTTCTTTTAGCAATCACTTCAGCAAGAAGGGTATCTGAATTACAGGCCCTTATGGCAGTGCAGCCTTTCATCATCTTTCACGCTGACAGGGTGTCCCTCAGAACCAATCCCTCCTTCATGCCCAAGGTGGTATCCAGTGTGGCTCTTAATCAGTCCATTCATTTGCCAATCTTCTTTCATAATCCACAGAACAAAGGAGAATGGATACTGCACTCCTTAGATGTGCACAGACAACTTAGACTTTACTTGGACAGGACTAAACCACAAAGGAAATCTAAACAACTGCTGGTGGCATTTGCTGCAGGGGCAGAGGGGAATGCTATTTCAAAGCAAACCATTTCTAAATGGATAGGCCATTGCATTCATTTCTGCTATAAGCACCATGGAAAACCTGTCCCACAGGGGATCAGACCCCATTCAACCAGGGCTGCATCTACCTCTACAGCCTTTCTCAGAGGTGTCCCTACCAGGGACATCCTAGAAGCTGCTACCTGGAGTTCTATATATACTTTCACCAAGCATTACCATTTGCCAATTTTCTCTAAATCCAGAGCTGGCTTTGCCACTGCAGTCTTGCAGGGTCTTTTAGCTGGTCCTAATGCTATCTAAATTCCTCCTCCTATCCATAGCTTTGGGAATCTACCCAAATGTGATGACTGCAACAGCGAAACACGAAGAACATAGTACAGTTGTAAACACTTACCATAAATGTAAATGTTCGAGTGTATTCATTGTTGCACTCCTGGTTACCCTCCCTCCAGAGCCCTGTTTTTTTCTTTGGCTATACCTCTATTCTCTTTTTCTATGCTTAAAAGCTTTTTGGTGTATTTGCTTTTTTATTGGAGGCATTTCCTTGTGTGTGTGTGTGTGTATATATATATATATATATATATATATATATATATATATATATATATATATACTGATTGCCATTAAGGGGGCACCTGATATCTGGGGAAACAAAAACTGATGGTAATGGCATCGGCTGCATGTTTTATACCCCTGACGACCTCACCTCATGGAAGAAGAGACAGCAACCGACGCAGAACCCAAGACTTTGTTAATCAGGCCGACTGAGGTCTACTGCAAGCAGATAACCCAAATGTGGTGACTGCAACTGTGAATACACTCGAACATTTACATTTATGGTAAGTGTACACAACTGTACTTTCTCAGATACTAGGGAGGCAATGTGTTTTGGGAACTGTTGGCGATTTTCTTTTTTTAACATAATACACTGGCAGTCTGGCAGGATCAACGTGATTCTAATGGTCTGTGTGTTTTGGGGGCTGTTCATGACTTTTTTTCTTTTAATATAATATCCTGGCAGGTGTCAAAGAGATACTAAGCAGTGTGTTCTGGGGGGCTGTTTGTGGATGACATTTTGTTTTAAACAAATATAATTTTGCAGGGTTAGTCAAGGTACATTAGGATGGTTTGTCAATGCTTTGTTGAAACAAAACTCTACTCTTACATGGGTAAAGTGTATATGGGTGAACTGAAGTAAGATCACATTCAAGTTCCTGGCTATTTGATGTGAAAGAAATACAGTAATGTAACCGTGGTCTTTTATTTTCATTATTTTAAACCTTGTAGGCAGAAAGCAGATTCTCTGGGGTGGGGGCAGTGTCTGTGTGCAAATGGAATGACTGCAGTTCTGGCTTGCTTTGCAAGAGTAACGTGCATTTGAGTGAAGTAAGATCAACCACAAGCTTTTTGTTTATGTGAAAAAAAAGAATACTTACCTTAATGACAGTATCGTCTTTTTTTGTTATTGTTTTTGTTTTTAACCTCGCAAGATCAAATCAGATACTGTGCATGGGATTGGCAGTGGAGACTGGGGCCCGTACCTTTTAGTGCAAGAAATCTGGGCAAAGCCTAACAAAACAGGGGAATAAAGGCCCAGAAATAGGGACATATTTTAAATATTGCTCTTATAAACTTGGAAAGTTGCTAAAGTAACAGGATTTGTATTAACATACATTTTCTGAAGGATTTGAAGTCTGAAACTCAAATGTATGTCATTATTTTGTGACTTCAGTCCTCAGATCATCCCAGTGATTTGCCATAAAACAAATTTTATGAGGAGCAGACCAAAAATATGAGGCAAAAATCTGTACATTCTCTGAAAATCTGGACAGTTGAGAGGTATGACTGGGGCTGTGTGTGAAAGAAATAACTGGCCCTAAATTTTACTGTTGTAATTCCAACTTTGCAAAACTGTAATACTTTTCTGTCTGTACTTTAAGATGAATGTAAAATAATTAGCAAGTTTATGAGTAATGCTTAATGTATGTTATTTCATATTTGTTCATGTATATACTAAATGTTTGTTTTAAAATGTTTCTAATATGTTGGAGCTTTTCTCCCTGTACATACCATTTTTTTTCCCCGACTAAATTACAGAAACCCAGGTAAACAAAAGTAAAATGAAATGTGTATGTGGCTGGCACTCACAAGCTCTAACTAAAGTTTCTGTCAACAAAATTAAAGTAATGCAACCCATAGTATTTCTACTTTAATCCTGACATGGTAAAAATCAGCTACTTTAGCTAGGTAATGGGGGGGTATGAATAAAATGAGTTCATTGGCCTTGCTTTTTACAGTTGTAATTGTGGCTTTGCAAGATTTATGTGTATTTGGGTAAAGTCAGCTGTCATACAAGCCTGTTAACTACTGCTTCTGTGCAACAGAGTAAATTAATGCAATCATTGCTATTTTCATTTTAAACCTGGCAGGGTCAATGCAGATACTTTAGGTCAGCAATTAATAACAATGGGTGTTTGTGGATGAAATGTTTGTAGCTTTGGTATAATAATTTTGGCTTTGCAAGACTAATGTGTACTTGGGTAAAACAAGACAGAACACAAACTCTATTTGCATGCATCAATTCAGTGCAGTAATGACATTATTACTAATGCTGGCAAGGCGAAACCACCTACTTTAGGTAGGTAATGGGTATGTGGGGGTTGTTTGTAAGTGAAATGAGTGGGCCTACTATTTACTTTTATAATTCTGCCTTTGCAAGACTGCTGTGCATTTGGGTGTGCTTACTGGCACTTGGGACTATTTGATAATGTCTTGGTATTTCTATTTGACTGGTATACGTGTGTGTGTGTGTGTGTGTGTGTGTGTGTGTGTGTGTGTGTGTGTGTGTGTGTGTGTGTGTGATTTGGGTAAATGAGAAGGTTTTTTTTTGAGCCACGAAGATCCACTTTTGGAATGAAATGCTCACACTGCTTCATCATGCAAGTAATTACCATCCTGGCATAGGGTTAGCAATGTTCCATTTAGTAAGGAGCATGGCTTGGCCACCACTTTAAGGAAGTGTACAGACAGCAATGTGTTGATGTGGGTGTGGCTTGTTGGGGGCAGCAGTTTGGAAGCTGTGAGTATAAATCTGAAAATCCTGCCTACACCCTCTGCTTGATATGAATCATAGCAATGCAAAATCTATTCATTTCATGATAGCCTGGATACTTTTTCTCTAAGGCTGTCATTTAGTTAAGTGAGTATGTAGGTCATTGTTCACATATGTTTCTCACATCTGGGAGGGAAGTTGAGATAAGACAAAGGATGGTGTGGTTGCAGAACATAACACAAGCTCTAATGTGTTGGTTATATGATTAAACCTAACTTTAGAAAAGGTGAAGCTGTTTATCTGGGGCATCTGTCCTTGAACAGAGGAGAAATTTAACTGTTTGGAAAATGTATATAGTTGTGCGTTCATGTGTTTATTGGAACATATACATAGTTTTGTCTATTTTAATGGGTTTCCCAGCCTTTTCTTTTCAGTAAAATGGGACTTGAGTGTAAACAGAGATGAGATGATGCAATTGCATATAAGTTCAGCCTGCCAAACAGTAATATATGCATGTACGTTGGCAATTGGAAACTTGTATTCAAAAAGGCAGTCATGTTGAATATGTGAAAGTAATAGCATCTTTTCAGAATGATTGTCTTATCAGTCATATGAAATGTGAATGATATTGTAGGCATGGACAAAAATGAAATAATATTAAATTTAGTCTAATGTACAAATAATGTTACAGGAGACACGTAGAAATGAGCATGTGAAATTGGCAAAGAAAGGATGTCAGAATGGGTATTCAGCAGATTATCAGGGTCAAAGGAAAACAGGAGTAATACTAATTGCAAGAGAGGCTGAAGTAGTGATAAATTAGGAGAAGAAAGACAGCAAGGGTAGATTTGTGACAGTAAGGGGTAATTGGCAAGAATGGAGGATTACAATAGCATGTGTTTATGTTCCCCTTAAAACTACTGATCCAGTGTTTTCTTTTTTCATTAGATTCAAATTTTGGGTTATTGGATCTGACCAAATCTGACCAATGTGCCTTTAAAAGCTGTGGATGCAGGGCTGTGACTCCTCCCTACCCATAACTCCTCTCTTCCTCTACATACCTCAGATCTTGTTTGCTGTCTTATCAAGAAAGTCATGTTTTCAAGGGCTCTGATTTTTGTAGGGATTAGAGAAGTACTTTTTCTTGTTGGTTCCCTTTTTTGTGGCAGTTAGATTCTTACTTTTTCCCTCCCCTCTTATTCCTATTTCGAACCATAAAAAAAATGTATATATATATATATATATATATATATATATATATGTATGTATACACACACACACATTCTCGCCAATAGTTAGATTTTTGCCTG
Source organism: Protopterus annectens (assembly GCF_019279795.1). Lineage (NCBI taxonomy): Eukaryota > Metazoa > Chordata > Ceratodontiformes > Protopteridae > Protopterus > Protopterus annectens. Next base: position 422,238,763 of record NC_056733.1, on the reverse strand, counting down.
TTGGTGTAGAATTATCCTTTCAATTTCCTTTCAAGTTAACTGGCAGACCAGGTTCAGAGCTTTAAGAAGTATATGGCCTGTAGACATAAGATTCCCCCACAGGACTCACATTGCCTTTGTGTTTATTGTGTAAGAGCACCCCATGTAGAGAGAGACTGTGAAGCTTGCTTTTCTTTCGGCTGTAGAGCCATTCAAGACAAACGTATGTTAAAATTTCTTATTCCTCGGCAAAGACAGTTAACTCAGGCTTCATCTGCTGCTACTCCTGTTTCTCTAGCTATGACCATGGAGAAATCTAGACAGATAATTCTGAGGAAGAGGTTAGAAAAATATAAAGTGGTCTCCAGTCCCATCAGTAGTTCTGGGTCCCGCAATCTTGTCTGTCAATCCAACTCCCCCTCAAATCTGATCGCCTACTCTTCCTCCTTCCTTTTCCCTGGAGCCAGTGAGTCCTCTGTTCCATTCTTCTTTTCTTCAAGAGAGGCACTCATCCAGACCACCAGCAGTGGCTTCATCTTTCATGTTAATTTGGTCATCGAGGAGCTTTACCAATGCAGACATCAGCAGGAAGATGTGAAGATTTCTTTGGCTGCAAAGTCAATGGTATTCTCCCAGCTCCATCCACACAGGTTGTTCCGACAATAAGTTCAACTACCCCACCACTAATTTCTCAGATCCCGGTCCACCCTTCTGATCCCAGCTTCCAGGAGCACCCACATCAGAGCATACAGCCCTGTCAACTTCAACTCTAACTGTGTTCCTTACTGTGTCTACTCTGATACCTTCGGATCAGAGAAGAGTCTTGGAGCTGAAGCATCATGTCAGGGTTCAAAGTGCTGAGTTAGTACTACAACTCAAAGCAGTCTAGCTCACTCAGTGCCTCTGCACTTAATAGCTCAACCCTGATGTCTACTTTGGATCCAGGTCAAGTAATGGAAGGCTCTTCCTTCATCTCATCATTATAGAGCAAGAGACTCTTCAGACCCAGCCTTTGCCTCAGCATTTGAGGCTTTCAAAAGGGTTCTTGCTAGGTAAAGAAAACAGGTGCTCCCCATACACTCATCTTCATCCCAACATTGTTTAGATATTGTGTTTGACTCCACACATCCTTGTTGACAGGGACAGTCAGTTTCCTTTAGCAGAGGGGGCTGCTCACTGCATAACTTCCCTGTCTAATTCCAAATGTCTCAGGAACCCCAGTCAAGGCAGGGACCTAGGAAATGGACATGATGTAAGAGGAGACATTTAGATTCCTGTCTGGAATCAGTCACTGAATAAGCTGAACTGGACAGCAGGGATGAGTTCCCAAGATACCCTGTGTGGAGGACTTCACCTTTGATGACATTTTGGAATTGATAAAGCAATGGGGTTTAGTCCACTGATACACCCTCCCCTGAAGAGTCTATGTTCTTCAAGCCTTTTGGACCTGGCTATTTTAACTCCTGGGTGGTACCACCTGCTGAAGTACTCATAGACCCAGAGCTTGGCAGGCTTGGAAGGCTTCTGACACAGTGGAACCAATCCCCAAGGAGATGGACAAAATTTTGGTTGCACCTAAAGATAGTGTACATTGGAGGAAGGGTTCCCCAATAGATGCCATGCCTGTGGAGGCAGCACTAAAAAGAGAACTGTTTGAGGAGATTATATCTATCCATCTGCCTAATATGGAATCTAAAGTACTGGACTGATTTGGGAAACAGATGCATGCTTTTGCAACTTTCACACTTGGAGTGCTGAACTACCTAACCCACATGATGAATTTCCAGAGGGATCTGACAAAGGAAAATAAATGACCAGCAAGACCAGGATCCACCACTGTAAAAATTTAATCCAACCTCTAGTGCCTCGGCAATAGCCTTCCAAGGAGAATACAGACAGAAAAAAATTCAACACATATTTATACAATAAAATGAATGAATCTATCAAACAATTATACAATTAAAACACTTAAAGAATTTGAATAAAAACTCTCCAGTTGCATTCTACATTAATGCCACCAGGGGCTAAGGTGCTTTATTTTAATATAAAAAGAGTTTCCTTAAACAAACATTTTTTCTTTATATTAATATTGTATTGAGTAATAGGAATATGTTCTAAAATTGTACCAAATAAACCTTGTGGGTTACTACTATGATGTTTTTTTAAAGTGCATTGCAAGTGGTCTTTCTGATTTTTCATTTTTAATATCCCTCGCATGTTCCTGTATCCTGATCTTAAAGGCCCTCTTACTTTCACATATATAGGAGATACCACACGGACATTTAAGTGCATATACAATACTTTCTGTATTACATGAAAACATAGCATTAGGTTGGAAATACAATCATCCATTTATACACTGAAATGTTCTACTCACATACTGACATGTTATACATCTGCCACAGGCATACGTTCCCACCAGGCTAGGATTATTACTTAGGCATGTATTGGGTTTTGAAAATCTAGCATGGACTAGCATAGCCTTTATATTTTTTACCCCTTCTAAATGAAAAATTCAGAATTTTATCAAAAATGTCCACCAAATCCCTGTATTTAAACAGGGAAGTCCAATAAAATTGGATAATTGTTTTAACTTTTTCTGCTAAAAAATCATAAGTCGTGACTGCATATATATTTCTTAAATTATTTGATTTTTCCTTAAATTTATTTTATTTTTTTTATTATTTTTATATTTCATTTTTTTGTTTGTTTTATTTTGTTGTGGGTGATAGATATTGTGTAAATTAAAATGCTTTTCCCCAATATACTGTGTGTACAGTGAAAGGAAATGTGCAAGGCCAAACAGCAGTTTTCAAAATAATATGCTTGCTTTGCAAGAACAGTTATTTTCAGCTTAGATATTAATAACATGTAGCTGTGGGCATTACTGTAAATGCATCCTGTTAAAGAAAAAAAGGAAGTTGACTTTCTTGGCTTTCAGATGCAGAAATAAATAAATAATATGCAGACAGGTCAAGTGATGCAAAGATGATGTGGAGAGACTTTTGTGAAGTCTTCTGATACAGCGAGGACCAAAATAGGGCATGAAATAACCATGGACTTTTTCATGACACAGACAGAAACCAGAAGAACAAGTCACAAGGACATTAAAAATAACATTGGTTGAAAAGTGTATATAAACTGGACAGTATGTTTCACTTAGTAGTGATGTTTAGACTAAGTGTGCTTTAGTCTACTCATATATATAGCTGTGTTATAATATAATTGAAATAGCTCTGACAGAATTAACTGTTTGGCAAGAATTTGTTCTGAGACAAAGTATAACAGATACAGTAGTACAGAGTTTGGTCACTTTTGGGCATTTTCTTCAGTGGCGAAATAAAGACCTCTGCTTGACATTTCTTCAGTGGCGAGCCTTGGCCAGTGACTGTGACCATCTATCTGTTACCAGCAGTAAATATTACAGAGGGATCCCTACTACTTACTACATTAGTTCAACAGACTGACAGTTCCAGTGCTTTAACAGAGAAACAGTTCCAGTACTTCGTTGGTGGACAGGGAGCACCGCCGTGGAAGCTGTCCTGCGTTGAACCACCTACAATTGAGAAACACCATCCTTTTCCACATTGACTTCAGCATGATCACCTGCTTGTCTTCTGCATAAATTATGGTACTATCTTCACAGTTATAACATGGATGCAAGTACAGTTAACTTTACAGTGCCTACATATTGTATATATAAATTTACATGGTTTAAACCTTCTGTGTTAGACATGAAATGTAAATCTGAAATGTTTGATGTTCAGACATTAGATAACAATTGTGTTTGTAAATGTAAAAGTAACTTTCCTAACTTCTGTCTATTTTGTCACAGGAGTCTAGTATGTAAGCCATACCATAAGATATATCATATTCTGATAAACAATCTGTTTGATTCTAGCGTTGTTAGTTCTTCACATATACAACAGTAAACTGTACCTTCTGCAGTCACCTAAATCTCATACAGTACAAGTGTATGTAATTATTGTCAGTAATGTAATAGACTACATAAAAATGTTATTTATAGTAAATATTGCAAATGCACAAACAAAAGAAAGTTCTAACATAGTAGTGTACTATCAATATTAACCTTTTAGAGAAAAGATTTTCAAAATTTCCCTAGAGACAGTAGTAAGAGACCATAATGCCATTTAAAGAAACAGACTCAGCATAGCATTCAGACTTTATATAATGACATTTCTGGTTTAATGTAACAATCAGATAGAGCCCAACATTTACTAAGGGGACAAACTACAGAGGTTAATCTGACAAGACAGAAAAAGGCCAGCAAGGTTTATATTGGGCAGGGTTCAGCAGAAATTACTGTTATTTCTCCTGCTGATATATCTCAATAGTCTTATTTATTACAGACTTTGCCTCAGTGGCAAGACAAAAACATATATATAAATTTTGTTTCAAAATGTTGGCATTTAAACAATGGCTGACATACACTGTGTGGTTTATTTCAAATAATGCTTTATTTAAATGTTTTTTTTGCATTTACACATGACAGTTTTGGCAAACCCCTAAAACATGCTCCAGTACGAGAGTTATAGGCATTAATTCCCAAAATGATTTACAGGGAAAGTTTAATATTGTCAAAATCAAAGCACATAAAAAATATACAGGAAAGGCTACAGTAAATGCTTTGGCAAATGGCAAAGCAAAGTAAGCAGCTAAAACAGGTCAGTGTCTAGACTCACGTAATTGTTTTACAGACAGTCTAAGTAGCATGACAGAAAAAATAAAATAATGTTTTGGTCAGGCAAGATGTTATGTTAAAGCAGTTCCGTCAGACAGCTAATGAAATCCTGCAAAATGCATATGCAGCTTTAAAATCAGTTTCTGCCTGACAGACAAATTAAGCCAGAGTGCTAGACAGTTTAAAAAAGTATGCAGTATTGCAGGTGCACATAGGAAATGTACAAAAACAGCTTGTACACTATGTGGTAAAAGGAAGGGGATGCAATACATGGTCTGATAAAGTACACTAATGCAGATGCACATAGGAAATATACAAAAACAGCTTGTAGATTACGTGGTGAAAGGAAGGGGATGTAATACATAGTCTAATAAAAAGTACACAGTATTGCAAATGCACATAGGAAATGTACAAAAATAGCTTGTAGACTATGTGGTGAAAGGAAGGGGATGTAATACATGGTCTGATAATAAAACAAACACGGGGAACACGAGCAGCTTCTGCTCCACCAGGGTTACAGACAGACACACAACAAAGTTCAGATGCTTCTTCAAAACCCAAAAAAATAGGGAAATAAATCAAGATAAAGAAAATACATTAAGGAACAAACACAGAGGGATACATAAAAAATAAAGTATACCCTATGAATTACCAGATCATGGCAGGCAATCGGCATTAAAGCAATAAATTAACAAAACACAGGTTATTAGTTGGCAGCAAAGTAAAGGGATCATTTAAAGCAATGAAAGACAATATTAGTATACAAAACTCAATGTTAAACAAACAGGACAGTAAAAGACAAAAAAATAAACACAGAAAGCCTACAGCCATACAGACATAAAGTTAATACAGATACAGTGTAAAGTTAAAGTTAATACAAAACATTTACAGCAGTGCAAATGGTATATGCAAAACTAAACAATGCAATTAAATGTTGGGTATGTAAGTCCACATCTATGTATAGAAATGGAGTAACATTTAAGGCAGTACCTATGACAAATCCTAAATGACAAAAGGTTCTATAGTAGCAAGAGAGGGTCAACCCCCCCCCCCACATTAAAAGTACAGTATGTCTCCAAAGGCAGTTTATGCATACAGCAGACATGATCAATATTGGTAAAAAACAGTGACTGTAATGTCATATTTTCAAAAGAATGTATTACATAAAATATAACAGCAAACAGTCTTATAAACAAACTAGTACAGCAAAAACATCATTAGTCAAACTGGTGTAACTGACATCCGGGTAATAATACACAGCAATACATACAGGTAGTAAAGTAGAGAGTCATTAAAACTTAGACAAATAGCATTTTTCAGCTAATAAAAATCCAAACAAAAGCAGCACACCATGTTGATTCATAAAAATCAGTGTAAGTTAATAACAGTCAAACAATATCAGTACAGTAACAGTCTGTTAACAGTCTTACAAAAGTTTAAATTTGTTTCTATAATAGCAATCTATGAACAAGACAAGGCAATCTAAAACAGTTGCAAAGAAAAAATTGGGTGAGATACTCAGATATAATAAATCATGAAAACAGGAACATCATGATCAGATACCTGATTTCAATATATTTTGGGCATGCAAAATTTGTTTACAAAGGCATGTGACAAGTCAGATTGTTGGAGTTTTAGCCACATTTCTTACAGAGGGAAAAATGCCATTACATGCAGTCCCTGTAGAGGTTACACATACAGGTTTTATGTTTAAAAACACCAACTATGGTCATGGGAAAAAGCTTGAGTATAAAATAAAAACAGCATGGGAGTTGACACATAATACTTCTTTTAAGGAAGAGATGAAAGAAAAGGAATTCTGTTACATAAAGTATGCAGTTCCAATAATGAAAATTACTCACACATAACCAGAGAACATGGTAAAAAAATCACCAGAAAAAGAGGGAGGTTCATGATCAACTTATGGAGTTAGCTCAGATATAAAAGAAGAAATGTGTCAACAATGAAAAAAGGCTATTAAGTACAGAGGATCACATTTTCCTGCAAATTGCTTTTTTTTTTTTTTTTTTTTAAATATTCTTTTCCCAAAGCAATAATGAAATTATGCAATGCAAAAAAAATGCTTGTTTCTAATACAAGGTTTTGCCTTGTAAAACAAGGGTTAACTTGACAAGATTTTGAAATAAATGCTTGTGTGTAACTGCAAGGCTGACAACTTGCTTAAAGAAGCATAAAAACAGTTAAAAATAGATAAGTAATAATGGCTATGTGTCTATGGTGGGGTATTATAATTTCTGCATTAATTGCTCTTATCGTCATTATAAGATTTGTGTTAATAAAAGTATTAATTAAGTAACAGCCATTGGTAATGTAACATTGTATAAAGAGAGAGCATTAAATGCAAGGGATTCGTATGTTGCAACATACCAAGGGATTCAAAGTACTAAAGATCATATTCTGTTGTAAATTGTCTTACAATTTACATGGGCCTTAAATAAAAAAGTGGGAATTGATAGATATTGTGTAAATTAAAACGCTTTTCCCCAATATACTGTGTGTACAGTGAAAGGAAATGTGCAAGGCCAAACAGCAGTTTTCAAAATAACATGCTTGCTTTGCAAGAACAGTTATGTTCAGCTTAGATATTAATAACATATAGCTGTAGGCATTACTGTAAATGCACCATTACAGAAAAAAAGGAAGTTGACTTTCTTGGCTTTCAGATGCAGAAATAAATAAATAATATGCAGACAGGTCAAGTGACGCAATGATGATGTGGAGAGACTTTTGTGAAGTCTTCAAGATACAGCGAGGACCAAAAAAGGGCATGAAATAACCATGGACTTTTTCATGACACAGACAGAAACCAGAACAAGTCACAAGGACATTAAAAATAACATTGGTTGAAGAGTATATAAACTGGACAGTATGTTTCACTTAGTAGTGACATTTAGACTGTGTGCTTTAGTCTACTCATCTGTCTAGCTGTGTTATAATAGAATTGAAATAGCTCTGATAGAATTAACTGTTTGGCAAGAATTTGTTCTGAGACAAAGTATAACAGATACAGTAGTACAGGGTTTGTCTGGTCACTTTGGGCATTTTCTTCAGTGGTGAAATAAAGACCTCTGCTTGACATTTCTTCAGAAAAGAAAGACACATTTCTTCAGTGGGATCTGACAGGAACTTGCAAAGTCCCTCCTCAGGTAATCCACCATTAGATATTCAAAAGACAGTGTAGTCCCATTTGGCGACCTTGCAATCATTGTCTAGAGTAACCTTGCATGTATTTTCCAATGCAGCTGATGGCTAGAGCAGCAGGTACTGGCATACACATCCACTGGCACACCTGGCTTCAAAACATCCTTCCTTAATGCTCCCTTTGATATCTCCAAACTGTTTAATCCTAAAGTTAAGGAAACTCTCACCAGGAGAGTGCAGTGGTAATACCCTTCTGCTGCTGGAATATGCTTCCCCACCCTCCAGAGTGTGTTCTCCAGAAATCATAGCTGTGTTAAGACAATGTGATTCAGAAAATCTCAAGTTCAAATAGGACAATCCTACAGACAGGGCCTCCTGAAGCAGAGTGGAAGGGGGAAATTTCAAACGTCACTCTAGCGGCAGAGATACACCACAGAATCAAGGGTTTTATGGTCCTTTTTCTGAGAAATCCTTTCACCACTCCTGAAGGATTGCCAAACTGCTACAATTAGTGGGAGCCTATCTCTGCATTCTCAAGCATGACAGGCTATTTTATTAGATCCTTAGGGTGCTGCGCTACCCCATCAGATGGAATCCACAGTAACAGAAGTCTTAAAGCTGTTAGGAAAAAAAAAAAAAAAAAAAAGAGTTCAACAACAGATCCTTCCAGACCAGTTAGAATTTGGAGTCTATTCCATGTTCTTTTTAGTTGTGAAAAAGACATGGAACTTAAGGCCAGTTTTGGACCTCTGTCATCTCAATCAGTTCATAAAACAGACAAAGTTCTGGATGGTCACAATTCAGTCCATTCTATCTCTTTTGAGGATGGATGACTGGATGTGCTCAATAAATCTCCAGGATGCCTACTATCCTATCAAGCTTTCAAGGCACTTGAGGAGATTTAGCCATTTCTGGCTGGGAGCCAGTCATTTCCAATTCAGGGTGCTGCCCTTTGGTCTCACCACAGCCTACCAGGTGTTCTCCAAGTGCATGTCAGTTACCACAACACATCTCAAACTGCTAAAGTTCCAGGTGTTTGTCTATTTAAACAATTGTCTCCTCACTGCACCAAACAAATATTTTATGCTTCAGCAACTGGACTGCTTGCTGCAGTTTCTCCAACATTTGTGATCACAGTCAACCAACGCAAAAGCATCCAGGTACCCACACAGCAAATAAAGTTAATTGGATGCTACTTAAACATGAGCAGCCAGATTAGCTACTGTAGTCCAGAATTGTTTCCCTATAGCAGACAGCTTTGCAAGTTCTTTAGCACACCTCATCAACTGCAACTTCTCCTTTGATTAATAGGACTGATGGCTTCCACAATAATGCAAGTTCCCCTAGACAGGTACCACATGAGAATCCTTCAGTGGACCTTTTTAGTAAAAGTATCACATTTCCTCCATCATCATGCAAAGATTTGCCTTACAACAGTGTGCAAGTCTCACATTGAATGGTGGTTGACCTCCACAGCTTTCCTAGTACAGCAACCATTTTCTCTCTGCATCCCCCCACACCCATAGTAACCATGGATTCTTCCCCTTTGCGGTAGGGGATGGCATTTCAAACTGAAGATGACTCAAGGTTCATGGCTGAACAAAGAGGCCAGTCTCCACAATCAGTGTCCTGTAGATTAGGACAGTTCTCCTAGCATTGCAAGCCTTCCAGGACTATCTCCTCATGGGTGTGATCTCCATCCAGATGGACAATATGTCAGGGCAAAACCCGTTTGTATCTTCTATGCCAAGAAGCCATGAGAGTGTGGCAGTGAGCAACCTCTTTCCATCACTTTCTCATAGCAGTGCATATTCCTGGGACTGCCATTATGTTAGCGGATAAGTTGAACAGATCCATCATACTTCCACACAAGTGTGAATCAGATTTTCAGCCAGTGGGACCAACCATGTTTCATACCTAAACTACAAATTCAACAGTTACTTCACCTTAATCCCGCCACAGGGGCAATTACTGAGTTACGTTCTAGTCCACACTTGGCCTCCAGGTCTTCTATATTCCTTTTCCTGTGATGATAATGTTTGCTCAGAAAGCAAGAAGGTGCAAAGCCAAAGTAATCCTCATTCCCCCTTTCTGGCCTTGGCAAGTGTGTTTCCCTTTCCTCTGGCTTCATTTACTCCATCCTCACTGGACAACCAACCAGATCTTCTGTCTCACCCATGCAGGCAGCATCACCTGAACCAAAAGACACTGAAGATATCTGCATGGTTTCTCGAATTTTTAAAGGTCAGAGGTGCCAGGCTTTACACTCAGCTGGTTCATATTTTGTTACCCTCTCAAATATCGAGTACAAGAAAGGTTTACCTCTGCAAATGGAGGAGATTCAGGTAACATCTCCTCCTTCCAGCCTAAATTTCTTGTCAGACCTTTAACAAAAAGGTTCCAGTTTTTCATAAAGCAAAGTGCTGCTAGCTGCTATTTCCAGTTTCATTGATGGACACAAGTGGCTATAGCCTCTCTAAATATGTCAAGGGCTTTTTTAAAGGGAGCATTCTTATTGAAACTGTAAGGGATCCTATTCCTCCATGTGACATAACTGTCATGCTTCAAGCATTAACAAAAGCCCCTTGTGAATGAGCAGCCTCAGCAGACTTAAAGTACCTTTCTTGGAAGACTATTTTTCTTCTGGCTGTCACTTCAGCTAAAAAGTTTTCTAAATTACAAGCACTCTCTTGTAAACCTCTTTACTTGGTTTTCCATAAGTATAGGGTTTCTTTGAGAATGAATACTACTTTCATCCTAAAAGTGGCATCCAAAATGAACATGAATCAAACCATAAATTTACCAGTATTTTTTCCATGATTTTCTAAGAAAGGAGAAAATACTCTGCATCTGTTTGACATCCACAGACAGCTTAGATTTTTATTTCCATAGGATTAAAGATTTCAGAAAATCCGATCATCTGTTTGTAGACTTTTCTAAAGCTAAGCTAGGACAAAATGTTTTGGAAGTCACATTAGCATGGTGGCTGTTGAACTGCATAGCCTTTGTGTATGAAAATTAGGACTCACTCTAGCTAGGAAACCAAGAGCTCACTCACCAAGGGGTGTGGCTGCTGCTTCTGTGTTTATGCACAGAGTTGCTATAGATGAAATATATGCTATAGTAACTTGATCCACAGTGCACACATTTATTAATCATTATAAGCTGGATTTACAGCCAAGGTCCTGTACATTGTTCAGTTCCATCATTCTTATTCTTGATAATTACTAGGGTTGCAACAGCTTGGAAATCTATCCCAAAGGTTGAAATGGATGAAGAAAAGACATCATCGGATATGAAAGCTATGTACTCAATAAAATGATAGAGCAGTGTTGTCTTCTTTTCATCCAGTTCAACATTCCTTCCTCCTTCCCCCTTTCAAAATGTTTTCCCTGGTGCTCCTCTTTGATCAAATAGACCTAACCATGAACCTTGTCATTTTACAACCTCAGTTGGTTTTTTCCAGGTTATTTTCCAGTATAGCATTAATATGTTATATTCCCTGAGATAATAAGAAACTTTGTTAGCTGATAAGCAAGCAGACTTGATCAGAGGTTTGTATACGAAGAGAGAGATTATGGGTCGAGGGAGTCAGAGCCCTGGAGCCATAGCTTTTAAAGGCACTAGTTGGATCAGATAACCCAAAGGTTTAACTGAATGAAAAGAAGGCAATACAGATCTGTCATTATAGTGAATACACAACTTTCATTTAAGGAACTTAAACAATTATGGGGCAGATAATTTGCTTCCAGCAGGAAATATATATTCATGGATGGGGACTGGAGCCTGATATGCAATAGTGAAGATGTATCAGTGGACAACAGGGGAAAATGCAACAAGAGAGGAAATATTTCTAGAGAAATATATGAGGATATTTGGAATGAAATATGTGAAATTACCCAGTCAGAATTTGCATATTTTCCAGGGTACAGTAACTGAGATAGATTAGACAGAACTATATTTTACAGGATCATGGGCATTTAATTGACAGTTTTAAAATGCATCCAATACTTATTTTAGACAATGTCCCAATAAAAAAAACTAAGATAAAATGCAAGGTAATCAAGTAAACATATGACTTTGGTTCTTGCTTCCTTATTAAAAAGAGAGGACTTTAAAGACTGGATAGTGAAAATGATTCAAGAGTTGATAGGGCATGTACACATTTCTTCAGAAGGAATAGCTGAGGAGTGGAAACAAATGAAATTTTAAAATATTGTAGAAATGAGTGAGAGAAATGTTGAAAGAAAATTATTTAGAGGGGTTATCAAAAATTAAAGCATTGCAGATGAAGTAGAAAATCTTATGGAACAAGAAGATGAGCTTAAAAAAAACTAAGGGGGTATTTGGATAATATGTAGAATTTAGAAAGATTGCTGTTAAGCACATATTTTTTATATCAACCTCCAGAGCACAAAATATATTGGTACAACAACTCAGACAACAGAATACAGAATGGGGTGTTGCCAAGCCAAGGGAGGCTGTGACTAGAAAAATAACCAGATATAAAGATGCATTAGAGATATTTTGGGGATTCTATGACAATCTGTATAAAGCAGAGGAATTGGGGAACCAAGAAAAGACAAAATGGAAACATTTATGTGATACTTAAATATTTTAATAGAGGAATATGAGGTTCAAGAATTAATAGCTAAGATGAGAGAGGATGAGCTAAAATAGTGATGTGTTATCAGTCAACAGGGACCTCACCAGGAACAGATGGTATTCCTGTGGAAATATGGAATTTGTGAGGGGGTAGTGATAAAGATCCTAAAGGTTTTAACACTATTTTAAAAGGAAGGATAGCATCTTGGAAGAAAACTGTGGTGGCTGCACCCCTTAAATCCAACTTCACAGACCAGTTTCAGTTTTGAACCATGATTATAAAATATTTGTCTGTACTAGCTAAGATGATGGTAAGGTGTTGACAAAACTGAAAAGATAATTGATCAATGTGGTTTTATGGAAGAGATACAAGCATTTGACAACATTAACAGAACAGTGAGACTTCCAAGATGGCTGCCCATTGAGTAGCAGCTTAATTCTAGCTCTCCCAGTGTAAAAACAGAAACTCAGCAGAGAAGGCCAGTAGACTTGTGTTTATGGGTAAATTTCAGTAACTGGCTTGTAAGTGTACTGCCTGGATGCCACAAAAAAAGAAATACAGAGGACCTGGAAAAAATCAGCTACAAAAAGTGAGGAAGAAACACTGATTGGGAAGAGTTCTGCAGCTGTTGGGCAAAAAGCAATACAATCTCCACACATGAATTCCAGTAACCTACAGGAAGATATAAGACAACTGCACACAGAACTGGGGAAAATAAATGAAATACTGATGGAGCATATCAACACAAACAACAAAAGGCTGGAAAAAATGGAAGAAGTTTAAACAGATATTCAGATTCAGATGAGATGATAAAGCTGCAAAAATCAGAAGTTGAAATAAAGAAAAGGCTGTCTGACTATGAGACTGCTCAGGAAGAGATATTTCAAATAATAATAGAATTAGAGGCAGAGCACATAGGGAAAACCTGAGATTTTCAACTGTACCAGAGAAGCTGGAAGGAATGGACTGCATTCATTATATGAAAGAACAAATAAGCAACTGGACTGGTACTCCATAGAAGGGGCTGTTAGTTGAAAGGGTGCATCATGTGTATGTTCCAAACCTGGCTATAAGAAAGCAACCTAGACCTTTAATAGTAAAGATGCAATCCTACCAGCAGAAGGACAGAGTACTAAAAGTGGGAGACAGCAGAGTGTTTGTGGATAATGATTGCTCATTGTACTCCTGGCAGAAGAGGAGCAAATTTATTCCACTATTCAGAGAATGTTGAGATGCAGGTGTGAGATTCAAACTGCTGTACCCAGCTGTCTTCAATGTATTCTTCCCTGGAGGGACAAAATCATTTTTTGATGAAGTACTTGCTAAGGAGGAAATACAAAAGTTTGTCCAACAAAATGTAAGCTGTGAAACAGACATTCTGGTTCTTGTTCTTTTTTCTGATAATAAAGACCACAGAGAGACTGTACCTGTGAAACCTTATCCAATGCTTCAATAGAAAATCTTGGAGACAAGGAAGGGAGTATGAGAGCTGACTAGAAGAAACAAGAGTATGTTGGAAATGAAGCAGAGACAGGATTTGGGAGATGGAGATGAACAGGAATAAAACCAGTAACTTAATGTGGGTGTACAATGCAAGAATTATAGTTGTGAAATATGACAGAAGATCTGGAAATATTGGACTTTCAGAATTTGTTTTGCTTGTGGGGGTGCTCTAAAGGATATGCCCTACTTCATGTTAATGTTCAGAAAAGTGCTTTGGGGAAGGGAAGAGGAGGAAGAAAGTTAACCAAGTATTTTTTTCTTAAATAGTACTATTTTTGTGGTGTGTGGTTTTCTTTATATGCCATAAAGTAAAGTTTTTGCAGTTATTTTTAAGTGTAATAGGGATGGTAAACAGGTGCTGCTGTTTTTTTTCTTCCTTTTCTCTTTCTTTTTTTTAATCTTCTTCAATTTTAAGAAATGTAGGCACTGCAATGTAAAAGAAAAAGCCTGGTTAAAAAATGAGAAAAACTAATGTGCTTTTTCTCTTTCTTGCCTAGGGGAATGACTGGAGAAAGCAAGTAAATGAAAAAGAATATTGAATATTATGATTTTTATTTCTAACAAATGCATGTTTGCATAGCAGCAATTATGTGGCTGGTATTCATATTTCTATGAAAACAATCTGATAAAGAGATACTGACTGTTTGTCTCCATGGAAACACGAGAACCAATCTGATAAAAAAATGGCTACAGTCTGCGGGACAATGATTGGCTAAGGAAAAGAGAAAATGGTTTGGACATAATGTTCTCTGAAAGCAATCAGGGTTTTTTCCAGCTGGGAGAGCTATAAAGCTAAGACAAAAACAATCAACACTTAGTAGAAGCACAGGATGCGCCATGCATTTGAGCATGCATAACCTTTCTTTAGGTTAACTCAAGTCTGTAAATTTGGGACTTTTGTTCCTATTAGGAGGGTAAAATGTACATAGTCTTGTCTGTTAGTATTAGGTAAATAGGTTTTAGAGGGATATTGGAGATGTTTGTTTTTTTTTTTTTTGAGGGCTTTCAGTAAAACAAAAGTTTTGTAAGATGTGATATAGGCTCACATGGGTATGACAAAAACCAACTGCGTAAAAGTTTGACCTATCAAACAATATATGCACGTAACACAAAAGCTGGAACTAGACATTTAACAAAAAAGGTGTTATACATAAAAGGTGGGAATAATAATTTTTGTAATGCAGTGATGCTTTCTGTAATTTCTTTAAATGTCAATGGTCTCACAGATGAATACAAAAAAGAAAGAGTAGTGAACTATATTAAAAAATGTAGACTGCAAATAGCTATGTTACAGGAGACACACTTAGAAAGAATGGAACGTGGGAATTTGATAAAGGAAGGTTTTTAAGATGGTTATTCAGCGGAATACCTGAGACAAAGGAAAATAGAAGTACTTATATTAATTGCAAGAGGAGCTCCAAAAAGAGGATAAAAAAGATAATGGCAAATGTGTAGTGCTAAGGGGCTACTGGCAAGGGAGGAGGATTAGACTGGCATGTATTTATATTCCACCTAAAACTGTTATAATGGAGCTTAAGAAAATTCTGGGAGAGAGAATCAGTTTTCAGCAAGGAATATTACTTATAGGTGGGAACTGGAATGTGATTTGCAGCATTGAAAATGTGTTTGGGGGGGCCAGAAGGGAAAGTACAACAAAGGAGGGTATATTTTTGAAGAAAATTATGAAAATATTTGATATAGAAGATGTGAATTCAGTAATAAGAATTCAGAGTGAATTTACGTATTATTCCTCAAGATAATAAAAACTGGGCCAGACTAGACAGAATTTACATTTCACAAGAATATGTGCATTTAATTGATGGTCTTGATATGCACCCAATAACTATTTCAGATCATGCACCAGCAATAACTAAAATAAAAACATAGGGTACTGAAATAAAAATGAGACACTGGCACATTCCCACCTATCTATTGAAAAGAAAGGAATTTAAGGAATGGGTGGTGGAGATTATTCAGGAGGTATTACAGAGGATATAAATTTCTTCTGAAAATATAGCTAGGAAGTGGGATACAATTAAGGTAGAGTTTAAAAACTAGGGTGGACATAAAAGAAAGAGAGATATGGTTAAGTAACAAGAATTATTTAGAAGGACTGACAAATGTTAAAGTATTGAAGAATGGGGGAATCTGAAAAGAACAAGAAGAGGCTCAACTGCAGAATGTAAAGCAGAAAATAAAGGATTACCTTGATAATATGCATAAGTTTAAAAAGATTGCTATTAAGCAACTGTTTTTTTTTTTAATAACACTAGAGCACAAAATCTTTTAGCACAATAGCAACAGAAAGTAGGAAGGGCTGTCACCAAGCTTAGAGTGCCTATAACAAGAAAGATAAAGAGATCCTGTAGAGGTATTAGACATATTTCAGAAATTCTATGAAAGTCTGTATAAAGCAAAAAAATATGGAAGTCAAGAAAAGATACAAATGGAAATGTTTATGGAAGAATTAAATATGCCAAGGTTAGAGGTAGATGAGGCTCAATTACTAATTGTTAGGATACGAGGACAGGAGATAAAAATTGTGATCTATAACCAATCTAGAGGAAAGTCCCCAGAGGAATAGATGGTATTCTTGTGGAAGTTTGGAAGCTAGGAGGGAAAACCTGATAAAGATCTGGAAGGTTTTGCTTAACAGTATTTTAACAGGAGAAGTACCAATGTCCTGGAAAAAAGCAGTGGTAGCTGTAGATCCACCTTCATACAGGCCCATATTTTTAGGTTCGTAGGTGTGTACTAGGCTAATGGCCTTGGAGCCTTTACAAGCCTAGCCCATAGGATTACCCTGGCATCGTGCCACCCGACCTTAGTTCCCAGTGCATCTGTGAAGTAGAGCCACTGGAGTGATTCCTGGGGTGAATTTTCTATTTCCCATCCACTCATCAATATTTCTCTTAAACAGGGCCAGTGAGGTGCTCTGTTTGACATGTATGGGAAGTCTATTCTGTAGCATGGTAGTCCATAGGTTATGAACCTGTCCCTCCAGCACGTTTTGTTGATTGTGGCAATGAGGTTGAGGTCTCTGGAGCATGTGGTGTGGAGGGATTGGGATTTCTTTAGATGTAGCATTTCTAAAAGAACTGTGTCAGACATGGCTTTGTAAGTCAAGCAGAGATTGCCTCTAAGTAGGCGATATGAGTCTGAGAATAGTTGGAGTTTTTTGAGTCTGTCCATATAGGCTAAGTGTTTAACGCCTGGAATCCTCTTTGTGAGGTACTTTTGCTGCCTTTAAACACTTACTGAATTATCACTTCTGACATAGGCACATTTACATTTATATAAATGTAATCAAACTGTATTAAGCTAAAATTAACAAATATTCCTATATATCATATAACCTAATTGGGCGGCCACAGTGGTGCAGTGGTTAGCATTGATGGCTCACAGCAAGAGGTTCTCCGGTTCGATCCTCAGCTGGGGTTCCTTCTGTGTAGAGTCTGCATATCCTCCCTGTGGTTACATGGGTTTCCTCCGGGTGCTCCGGTTTCCACCCACATCACAAAGACCTGCTGTAGGTGGATTTGACACTCTAAATTGGCCCTAGGTGTAAGTGTGTGCCTTCTGTGGAAGGTTGGGTGCCAGGCTGGCAACTTGACACCGTAAAACTCCACTGCCAGTCATGAGCGGACAGGTGTTCTGCTCTGGCGACCCCTAACCAGGAAAAGCTGAAAGAAGAAGAAGATCATATAACCTAAGCAACATTACTTAAATTATTCAGTTCCTGCCCCCCTTTTTTAAACAAGAACATCTTTATTCAATTATTCCTTAAGACATAAGCAATCATAAATTTATATAAATGAAAACAAACCACACAGACACAATCCTAATTGCATTTTACATCACAAACCATGCTGACACACTCCCAGTTGCAAACATTATACATCACTTATAATCTACCCAATCGTTTTCAGTTAAACATTACATAGTTCATTTAAGCCCTGCCTTCTCGTAAACCTCATTCCTCCCCTGTATGTTGTTCCCACAATTCCCATTTTTCCTATGTAGTTTGCTCCTACCTTTTCCTAAAGATATTTTCATTTGTTTTATACTTTTAATATAGGTTTAGATTTTGATTTCTATTTTTAAGTAATTTCTTTTTTGGCAGCCACCATAATTAGAGACAGCAAGGCCTTAGAATGTCTAGGCAATTCCAATCCTGTATCATAGCTCAGAAAAATCATCTCCCTTGTCACACCAGTCTGCCCACCCAACATCTCAAACAGTGTGTCCCACATAGAATCCTTACTGTCCACCAACGCACTGCACTCCCAGAAAATATGTTCCCAATTACCTCTTTCTTCCTGTCAGATCTCCAACATTTGCTATCTACCTGAGGAAAAATTCTCTGGAGTCTACTTTGGGTATATAAATCTCAATTGTTGTATTATCCTGAAACCACACAAAAGACCAGTGAAAACAGCTCTACTTTCCAAAATAAGAATTTAATAAAAACCTTTTAGTTGTCTCTCCTCTCCTAGCGCCTCGGCTGCAAGCCTTTACAGAGTAAAAAAGTGAAGCTCACTCACACAGTCCTTTTATACAGCTACCATATCAATTAACAATTCATTACATAATAAAATCAGTTCCTAATTGTTAAGCTAACAATTAACCCATGAAATTCTGCCAATTGCACTCTTTATTCATTCCTAAAGGCTGCAAAGTTTCATATTTCATTATTAAAATTGCTTCCTTTCTTCTTAAAATCTTTTTCAATACATTTTTATCTCCATGTCTGTTGTTGTATTATCCTGTTTAGCTTCTTCCAACATATCCTTAGCTGCCACCACAGAGTCATTTCTAATCCACACTCCTAAATACTTAATTTTATCATGTCCCCATACATATGAATATTGTTGGACCAATTTGTGTGTGGGTACATATTTTACCACTACTGCCTTTGTTTTAGCTTCATTAATTTTGTATCCTGAGAAGATTTGAAACTGTCTTAAAATGTTCCACTACGCTGTAATGTTCCTTTCTGGTTTTGTCATGTATAGAATAATATCATCTGCAAATAGAGCCAGCTTTTCCTGACTACCATACTAATGATATCCTTGAATTTCTGAGTCCCTTATGTTCTTTGCCAGTGGTTCTAATATAATTTTATTTATTTATTTTACATTTGTTGACCGGGATAGTCCGACTGGATGCATGTCCATTTTCAGCGGAGGCCCGGGCAGAAAAGCTCCAAGGGTAAGCAGATACAGCATTACATAATACCAGCATTACATATTACAAACAGACTGTTTACAGAGATTACATAAGTAAGCAAGTTAGTTCCACAGGTTACAGTTAATCCTGAGCACAAGTCAGGATTAAATTAAATTACACAGTAAATTGGTTAACATATTTTTACACATTCTAGAGAGAGTTAGCCAGGCTTGATACATTGACATAGCCAGTTAAGTGACAAATGTTGTTTGAGTCTAGTTTTAAATTGACCTAAGGTGGAAAGTAAGGTAATATCAGCTGGAAGAGAGTTCCAGGATCTACTTACAGAGTTTTCAAAGAGAGAATCACCGGCTGTATTATTAATTTTGCTAGTTTGAATTAGTAGTTTGTTAGAGGATTGAAGCGGTCTAGGATTGTTATAGGGGGTGATAATATTTTTAAGTGCAGGAGTATTGTCTGGATTACAGAGGATTTTATAGGCCATAATCAGTTGGTTATACTGGATTAGGCTGGGTAGTTCAAGCCACCCAAGCTGATTTAGATTGATGCAATGATGTGTCCTAAAAGGCAGCCCAGTGGCAAACCTGGCAATGTGGTTGTAGCAAATTGAGAGTTTAAGGACAGTCTTGTTTAAATTCGAGAGTAGAGGGGATGCATACAGAAGGGTTGAAAGAAGGTGAGAGCGAGCTATGGCAATTTTAACTGGAGGGGTTAGGAAGGCTTTTATTCTGTAAAGTGACCCTAGTTTTTTATTGATGGTTTTGATAGTTTGGTTAACATGTAGGCCAAATTTTAGATTATTGTCTATGATGACACCTAATAGTTTTGTAGATGGGTCGGGGAGATTATTGTGCCATCATTTGATTTTATGGTAAAGGTGAAAGCGGTAGACCTACGTGTTGGTGAAAATAACAGCATTTTAGTTTTTTTGGGATTTAGGATCAGATGATGTTCAGAAAGCCAGTTTTCTATTGTATTAAAGGTGGTCTGGGTAGCTGACCATAACTCTACTGGAGATGTGGCTGAGCAAATCAGAGTAAAGTCATCAGCATATTGGATACAGCTGACTTTTGGGATGACAGTATAAAGGTCGTTAATGAAGATGGAGAACAGCAAGGGCCCTAGTATAGAGCCTTGTGGTACTCTAAGGGTGTTAGGTAGAAGGTTAGAAAGTTTGTTCTGCCAGAGGACAGCCTGCTGTCGACCATTCAGGTAGGATTGAAACCACTGGAGGGCTCCAGTATCTAGACAGAATGTTTGCAGGGTGTGGATTAAAAGTTGGTGATCAACCATATTGAATGCCTTGGAAAGATCCAAAAAGAGGGCTGAGGATATATAATTATTGTTGCGATTATGGTTTATGGTGTTAGTAAAGGCTAGGAGGGCTGAAGTAGTGCTGTGATGAGGACGGAAGCCATGCTGAGTGTCTGCCATAAGGCGATTTTGGATTAGGTGGTGCATGAGTTGTCTATGAATACATTTTTCCATAATCTTTGCAAGTGGAGAGAGTATAGTTATTGGCCTATAATTGGAGAATTCATTAGAACTGCCTTCTTTGTGAAGTGGGATGACATAGGATATTTTCCAGATGGTGGGAATTTTAGCTTCTACTATGGTTCGATTGATTAGTATTGAGACGGGGTAAGCAATAGCATCAGCTGATTTTTGTAGGTACTTGGCAGGGAGTTGATCAGCAGAAAGTGTAGTGGGTTTTAATTTTTTTATCAAGGTATGGATAAGTGAAGTGGCAACTGGTTGGAAGCTGAACGCGAGTAGGTTTCTAGCGGTGCTACTTTCAGGACCAGGGAAGCTAGGAGGTAGTTGGCTAGCTAGGGCTTGAATTGTCTCAGGAAAGAATTGGTTAAAACTAGCAGAAACATCTTCAGGGGTTTTATCAATAGTAGCAGCAGGGATTGGGGTTGGAGTTTGTCCAGGATGTAGTAGATTATTTAAACCTGCCCAAAACTTATGAGGTTATTTTGATTTACTGTCTGTAAACTACAGTAGTATTGTTTTTTGTCTTGTAAATTTGATTTTTTGGTTTCGTTCCTGGATTGCCTGTATTTAATGTGATCTTGAGGGTCTTTAGAAGAACGCCATAAAGCCCATGCTTTGTTTTTAAGGGTAATTTTGAGTTTAGACTCTATAGAAAGCCATGGTGCAGTTTTTGCCTTGGTTCTCTTTGAACGAACAGGTGCATGCAAATCAAGGATCTCAAGGAATTTGTTGTTAAAGTATGCTACTGCTTCCTCTAAGGGGTGGTGTTTTAGAATAGACCAATTATATGAGTTTAGTTCTTGTTAGAATTTGGCAGGGTCAAAGTTTTTATTGTTTCTAACCATTCTGAGTAAGGGTTGTTGCAAATAATGCAAACATCAAATGGAAAACTGGACAAACCTACCTCATTCCTCTACTCAAGCAGAAATTATCAGAGAGGACCCCACCCACTTTAATTTGCTCCCCCGATCCCTCATATATTCTTTTAATCAACCTTATGATTGTATCAGGGAAAGCAAATGCTTACATTGCCCTGCTCATGAATTCCCAGTCTACTCTATCAAATAAGTGGTACTTTCTTACATTCTACTTCTGTCTGGATCATCAATGTTCTGTTAATATTGTCAAATGTTTGCCTCCCCTCCATAAAAACCACACTGATCCATATCTATCAATTTTGGTATCACGTTTGTCATTCTTTTAGCCATTAAAGACATTAACACTTTATAATTATGGTTTAGTAATGAAATGGCCTTGTATGAAGCTGGATCCAATGGATATTTACCCTCTTTAGGTATTACCATTACCACCGCCTTCTTTCAGGATGCTGGAACTTTTCCTCCTCTTAAAATACCGTTAAACAAAACCTTCCAGATCTTTATAAATTTTTTCTCTCTTAACTTCCAAACTTCCACAGGAATACCATCTATTCCTGGGGACTTTCCTGTAGATTGGTTATACATAACCATTTTTATTTAATCCCTTCCTATCCTATTGAGCCTCATCTACCTCTAACTTTGGCATATTTAATTCTTCCATAAACAACTCCATTTGTACCTTTTCTTGATTTCCATATTTCTCTGCTTTATACAAATTTTCATAAAATTTCCGAAATATTTCTAATACTTTTACAGGATCTCTTGTTATCTTCATTGTTATAGGATCCCTAAGCTTGGTGACTACCCTTTCCACTTTTTGTTGCCTGAGTTGTGCTAAAAGTTTTTGTGCTCTAGAATTATTATCAAAAAACAGTTGCTTAACAGCAGTCTTTCTAAACTCATGCATATTATTGAGTTAATCCCTTATTTTCTGTTAAGCATTCTGCAGTTGCTCCTTTTCTTGTTATGAGAGATTTCCCCTATTTTGCAATACTTTAACATTTGTCAATCCCTCTAAATAATTCTTATTACTGTTTAGCTATATCTCCCTTTAATTTCCAACCTAGTTTTAAACTCCAATTTAATTTTATCCCACTCCTTAGCTATGTTTTCAGAAGACAAATCTGTCTTCTCTAGTAGCTCCTGAAATAAGTCCACAACCCGTTCCTTAAATTCCTGTCTTTTCAACCGGTAGGTGGGGAAGCACCAATGACTCATTTTCATTTCATTACCTTGCATTTTTATTTTAGTTATTGGTGCATGATCTGAAATGGTTATTGGGTGCGTTTCAAGACCTTCAATTAAATGTGCATGTTCTTGTGAGATATAAAATCTGTCTAGCCTAGCCCAGTTTTTGTTTCTTGGTGAGTAATATGTAAATTCACTCCGTACTTCTAGTACTGAATTGACATCTTCCATGCCAAACATTTTCATAAAATTCTTCAAAAATCTACCCTTCCTTGTTATATTGTCCCTTCTAGGCCCCCCAGACACATCTTTACTGTTGCAAACCAAATTCCAGTCTCCACCTTTAAGTAATATTCCTTGCTGAAAGCTGATTATTTCTCCCAAATTTTTCTTAAGCTCCATTATAGCAGTTTTAGTGGGGATGTAAATGCATCATGCCAGTGTAATTCTCCTCCCTAGCCAGTAGCCCCTGAGTAATATGCATCTTCTATTATTATCTTTTTTTCCCTCTTCTATCACTATTGGAGCTCCTCTTGCAATTAAAATAAGTACTCCTCTTTCCCTTTGCCCCAAATATTCTGCTGAATAACCATCCTGAAAACCTTTCTTTATCAAATTCACATGTTCATTTCTTTCCAGGTATGTCTCCTGTAGCATAGCTATTTGCACTCATTTTTAATATAGTTCACTACTCTCTTATTTTTATCTTACAGAAAGCATCATTTTCTTATATAGTTTATTATTAGTACCTTTTATATATAACTGCAGTTTTGCTAAATGTCTAGTTCCAACTTTTTTGTTACATGTATATACTGTCCAGCAGTTTGGTCTTTTATACAGTTGTTTCATGTCATATCCATTTGCACCTATGTCACATCTTACATGACTTTTGGCTTTTTTGAAAGCCCTCAAACAGAACAACCAACCTCCCCAAAAAACACTCCTAAAACCTACAAACTTTACAATAACATACAAAACTATGTGCATCTTCAAATATTGAAGTTTTTGCTTCCTAATAAGAATATAAGTTCTAAGCTGATAGCGCACAGGCTAAAATTAACCAAAACGAAAGGTTAGTCATGCTAAGACGCATGGTACAGCCTGTGCTATTAGTAAATTCTATTTAATTTTTTTATGTCTATACAACTCTCCCAGTTGAGAAAACACTTGAATGCTTTCAGTAAACACTTTCTCCAAGCCATTTTTCTTTAGCAAATTGTCTTCTAGTGATATGCAAACCAGACACTGAACTGCTAAGGGTACCTTGTTTATCAGAAAGAAAGACTTACAGTATTTAATATTCTTTTTCATTTACATGCTTTGTAATAAACTTGTTACTGGATAATGCCTATAGTTTTTACCCAGTCATTTCTCTATTCAAACATGGGAAAAAGCACACTGATTTTTATTTTGTCATACTCTGTTAAAACCAGACCCTTGTGCCCCCCCCCCCCCATCTTCTCCCTTCCTCATTATTTTTTCATTGCAGTATCTACATTTTTCAAAACTAGACAAAGAAAAAGAGAGAAGGGTGAACAAGAAAAAAAACAAAAGCAACTGTTTATATTAGTATCCCGAATACATTAAAGGAGAACCGCACCCACAGACTGAAAAACATGTCTATTTCATCAAGTTTTGATATTTCCTTTATTTTAACAGCACTCTGGGACCATTTACAGTTTTTTTGAAATTTTTATACGTAATTTTATACTCTTGCCACATGGGGGCTAGCATGTTGAAATTGTTTCTAAGTTTTACTAAGCCTCCTGCTATCCCACAATGCAGTATTTGTCTCAAAACCATGACATCACGCAGCCTGCCCTGTTCCACAGTTGCTGTCACAGTATTCACACTTTGCATGCATCCACTCTGTTGCTTCAATCACAAACTTTTTACCAAACAATGGTTGCTTTTCAGTGGCTAATTATACCACAAGCAGCTGCAATTCCAAAGAACAGACTTTCAAAGTTTTTTTTTCCTGCAGCTTCTTGTTACACTTGCTAATTTTTAAGTCTTTTGTTATCCTTGGCTTGTAGTTCTTCTAATCATCTCCCCTCCCCCTTCACACCACCTCCCTAGCTGACAGAGAACTGAAGGTAATTTGAGCTGCTTATGGCTGTGATTGACATTTCACAGCAGGAGTCTTGACTAATGGTCTGCTTACCTCTTCCAGTCTTACTCACAGTGGGACATTTGTTTTAGCTACACCACAGGCTGTCAAATTACTATCCATGCTCAATAGCACTTCATGAGGCACTGTTTTGCAAGCATTTTGATCTCACATTCTCATGCCTTCCTGTTGACTGTAGGTACCAAACATTTTGACTGCTGCAGTGAAGAAAAATCGGACAGTTCTAGGACATTACACTTTTGCATTAATCAGTACACACCATGTTACTTTCAGGATTTTTTAAAATGCTCACTGCTGCACCAAAATGTAATTGAAGTTAATTTGTCCACAGCAGTATTGCAATGCAGGTCTTCACATTTTTGCTCTACTGTAAATTCCTTAATTACTTGTACTTAAAAACACTGCATGTGGACATAAAGCATATAGTCTGTGAGGACAAATGCATGTTAAAGAACCACAATCCCAATACTAAATTAGGCACTTGTCAGTACTGTTACACCTCAGCTTACCAGTCAGCATTCAGTGTGTCACTACACATTTAGGTTTCCTCCCATTCATTATAACAAATTAGCTATGCCTACTCTGTACATTTCTCCTAAAAAATATACCCAGCACATTAGCTTAGCAAGTCTGTCAAGTACTGCTGTACCTTTACCCTTTCCTCTCTGGGTGGTGTCTGATGCTTCCAGGTCAGTTATTGTCAAGAATGCTTAGTAAAAGGCCATCAAGATAAATACCAATCATACAGAGGCCACTGCATGCACAGACTTTACTATCTCAGACAAAATGCAATACTTATTCACTGTTACCTATCATGGAAAGTTCCTTTACATTACTATAGTGTCACAGGCCTCAACATTTGCCAGCCTAGTTCTGTCCATTCATTTTCACGCACCTTAACATGGTTCACCAAAGCATGGGACTATGTACTTGCAACCCGTACCAACCCTTCAACCAGCTGGCAAATGCCTATACAAAACTGTTGCTCACCAACTTATTTTTTTTGTTGCTACAAGCAATCTGTGGTGTCATACTTTATCACTATACCAAATATGTTTTAACACAGTGCTGGCTACATAAATCAACCTACTTATTGGATTGTTTGGCAACACACAGATCTTGTAACGAGTGTAATACACCACCAACCATTGGCTTTATAATCACCATGCTTACATTTCATCAATAGAAACACTGTCAGACTACATCACAAACCTTGAATGACATTTTGAAGATTAACATTTAGCCTCTGAACCTGCATCTACAAACACTTTTTCCTCGAAATCCAAAGCATTACTTTAGAAGGATAAACTCCCTTACCTTTTGGTCAACTCATACCACTGTCCTGTTGTGTTTTAATATTGTTAGTGTTACTGGCCTGCATACTGACCATGCGACTTCACAAGTTCCTTCCCAATCCTGACTTCATAAGTTCCTTCTCAGTTAGTGGTACCTCATGCTCAATATCTCAGTCATTCAACCATGAACATTACATCTTGAAATATGGTTACACATAACTTGGGTCTTCCGGCTCCTCAGTTAGGCGTTGCCACATCAGAACTAATGTGGCGAGTTGCCGGCCTCGATACAACCTTCAACAAAGGTACGCCCCTTCACACATGTACACAGACGACGCTTTACCAGAGAATCGAACGGGACAAAGTTTGGCTGTCATGTGACAATGCTACAGCAGCACCACCGCAGTGCTGTAGTTGCCCATAAGTAGAGCCAAATATTTTAGACACACAATTGCAAATAAATTGCATCGAGTCCACTCTCAGTTCCTTACAATTTATATCACATTGGCTACTTACTGTATCCATCCGTCTAATGGCTTACATTACAGTGAAATTAAAATTCCTGCGTGGAGAATAGCTCATAACATTGAGACGTTAAAACAGTTCCACTCAACTACGCGAATACGACTGATATAGAAAAGATGTCCAGATTGTGCGATGGGAGATTAACAAATTCTTATTCAGATAAGGCTGAAGCTTGAATGGCACAATGTTTGCAGTGATACACATACTTGAGATGATGCTGGAAAGTAGGAGAGACTCCAAATGGCCATTCTTAAATTTACATAATTGCTTATGACAGTGTCCCAAGCAACCACTGTTCCTGCTGCTACTTATACTGGTCATGGGCAATAGCCATCAGGTTGCAGGGGACAGATCAACCAAGCTGCTGTAAACAGACAATATGACAGTACAGGCAGACTGAGCTTGAACTTCAGCAAAGGACAGCAGAGTGCACTGTTAATTTCTAATAACATTGGCAGTAATAGAAGGTAATTGCATGTAATATGAATTTGTGAATACAGATAGGAGGTTATATGGTGCAACAGGTAAACTGCATCAAGTATCAGGGCTGGGTGGTTCAGGATAAGGGTCTTTTGAAGATGTCAAAGCTATAGCCACAGCAGGCCACAGCAGATAGTTATACATTACCTGGTGTAGGCAATGACAGAAGAAAGGCAAATTATATGAACGTTAAGGTGTACAACACAGGGGTGCAACTTTTACTACTTTATGGTAAAGACCCCTGGCCCAGTATAGGTTGAACAGGTGAATAAGCTACAGGTGATGAAAATGAACCGACTGACAAAGTTGCTAGGGTGCACACTGACACAGGACAAGGAGTGAGCATATAAACAGCAGAACCCAACATAGCTCCAATTACAGAAAATATTAAAGACATCAAGAGTGGCTTTATCACTCGTTACAAGATCTGTGTGTTGCCAAACAATCCAATAAGTAGGTTGATTTATGTAGCCAGCTTGATTTGGCAGTGAAGTATACGGGAAAACATTTTGCCAAAGATTTATGACTGACGCGCATGTGTGTTCACGGAAGCAGCAGTGCATTAAATCGATTAAAAAACAAGGAGTTGGTGACAGCAAACACGATACCCATCAGGTAGAACAGTAGGAAAAAATTTCTGACGGTTAATGAAGCACCTGTTACAATGAGTGTTCTTTTTCATTTTAAACATTCTTTGATTAAACAAGGACACAAACAGCAGCAGCCATGAAAGCTAAACATCCCCAGGTACAAACTTTTCATCATGAAATACCACTGCTATTAGCCTTCATTCCACAAAACCGGTCAGTTAGCAAAAAATGCAAATACTTAATATCTCCATCCACATCATGCAGCAAACTCGGACATGTATAATAACTTTTAGTTATGTACTTACCATAACTTTAGATGTTTGGGATCCATCTCGCCTACATTCTGTACTGATGGGCTCGGAGCCGATCCCTCGGCTCCGACTCGGCACGCTATGCTATAGAGCGAAGCCTCTTATTGGCTAAGCTATTCTCTATCCCAGGATGCACCACTACTAATCCCCCCAGATCTTGTTTGTCCGCATTCATGCATACATACATAACTTGTTTATATAACATTGCCAGATGTTTCAAGAGGAAACAATAGGATTCTGACCATCCGATCTCTTCTGATCTCCAAGGAAGGGGGAAGGAGGGTGGGTTATTGGGAATGTAGGCGAGATGGATCCCAAACATCTAAAGTTATGGTAAGTACAAAACTAAAAGATGTTATGTGATCCTATCTCGCCTACATTCTGTACTGATGGGACAGCGTCCCTAGCACCTAAATCCTGGGTGGCTCACTGGAAAACACTCCTGAGCACTGTGGAACCAAATGAAGCTCGCCCCCGAGATGCCACATCCAATTTGTAGTGGGAAATGAAGGTGTGCGGGGAAGACCACGTAGCCGCAGCACAAATGTCACTAATGGCAAGCTTAGAATGAAATGCTATTGAAGTAGCCATAGCTCTTTTAGAATGAGCTTTGACAGGGGTCGTAAGCTCTTTATTAGAAGAGGAATAAGCTTGAGTAATACAGTCCCTGATCCATTTGGCAATAGTGACCTTTGTGACGGCTTTGCCCAATTTATTATCCGAAAAGGACACAAACAATTGATCTGTTTCCCTTGTTTGTTTGGTCCTATCTAAATAAAAACGCAATTGTCTGTGGACATCTAATGTGTGGAATATGTACTCCGCTTTGTTTGAGTACTTTGGAAAGAAAACCGGGAGTTCTAATGACTGTTGTAGACAAAAACTAGAACAAACTTTAGGGACAAATGATGGATTTGGCCTGAGAGATACTCTATCTTTGTGAAAAACCAGGTACGGATGTTTTACAGACAAAGCTTGAAGCTCTGAAACCCTTCTGGCAGAAGTAATCGCGACCAGAAAGGCAGTTTTCCACGATAGAAATTTCAAATCACATGTTGCTGCCGGTTCGAAGGGGGAGGAAATTAAGGCATTTAACACCACATCGAGATCCCATGGAGGAGCAGGATGAGAAATCGGAGGTCGTAAAAGCGCAGCACCTTTCATGAAGATCTTACACAATCTGTTGCTCATTAAAGGTGGGTTTATAGATTCATGAAAATTGGAAATAGCTGCCAATTGAACCTTGATGGTAGAGACTGAAGAACCTTGATTGAATAGGGAAGTTAGAAATTTCAGGACTTCCGATACAGGAATAGTGATGGGATCCAGACCCCGGAGTTGAGCCCAAATAGCAAATCTCTTCCATTTGCTAGAATACCGAAGATAAGATATGTACGACTTCCGGGTCTAAGGTATGATTCCCGACTATAGTCGGAAGAGGAGGAGCCAAGCTGTTAATTTCAAGGTGTGGAGGGACTGGTGGAGCAGTCCCGACTGATGAAGTAATAGGTCTGGGATCTGATCCAGGAACCATGGACCATCCACTGCATATTTCCGAAGATAGGGGAACCATACCTGACTAGGCCAGTAAGGAGCAACTAAGATCATTTTGCTCCCCAAGTGAGACGCCTTTTGGATCACTCTGGGAAGGAGGGGAACTGGGGGAAAAGCGTATAGCAAGCCGATGGGCCAAGGATGGGCTAGTGCGCCCATAGGGCTCTCCCCCGGAGCCGGAGTGAGGGAGAAGAACTTTTTGCACTTCGCATTCAGCGGGGTTGCGAAGAGGTCGCAACAAGGAATTCCCCATTTGCTGAAAATCTGAGTTGCAACTGTATTGTTCAGAGACCACTCGTGTGGAGAGAGGATAGTTCTGCTCAGTCTGTCGGCTATCACATTGGACTTGCCAGGGATATGAGTCGCCGCTAGAAATCGTTTGGTCGACACTGCCCATTCCCAAACTCTCATGGCCTCTCTGCAAAGGGGGTAGGATCTGGTCCCTCCCTGCTTGTTCAGGTACCAGACTACTGACATGTTGTCGGAGTGAATGGCAATTATGCCCTGAGGGAGGTAATTGTGAAGGGCTTGTAGGGAGAGAAACACCGCCCTCATTTCTAAAATGTTGATATGAAGGAGGCTCTCTTCCGAATGCCATTTGCCTTGGACGGACCTGCCCAGGGAATGCCCCCCCACCCCATCTGGGAAGCATCCGCAGTCAAAGTGGCCACAGGAGGAGGCGGAACAAAGGGTCGTCCCTGATCCAGATTGGAGGGCACCAGCCACCAGCGAAGGTCCCGTTTGCAGGTTTCCGTGATCCATATGAGGTGACTGAATGGGAGATCCTGAAAGGACCACTGTGTTGAAAGAAGCCACTGGAGAATTCTCATGTGCAACCTTGCTAGGGGAACTAGAAGAACCGTGGCAGACATAGATCCCAATAGCTGCAGGACTATTCTGGCTGGGGCTTTGGATCTGGGAAGTAAGGCTCGAACTTGAGCCTGTATGGTTTGTATCCTCTCTGTAGGAAGATAGACCCGCATTCGGTTTGAGTCCATCTCTACTCCGATGAATCTTATGCGTTGAGATGGCAGCAACACAGACTTTGGCCAATTGAAGGTGATTCCAAGGGAAGTGCCCAGTGATATTGTGGCTTGTAGGCTCTGCAATAGTAGCTGCTTGGAGGTGGCAGTTAGGAGCCAGTCGTCTAGATACGGAAACACCTGGAATCCTAGACTTCTCAGGTGAGCAGTCACGACCGCCAAACATTTGGTGAACACACTGGGGGCTGTGGTGAGACCAAAGGGCAGCGCGCGGAACTGAAAATGACCATCTCCTAGGCTGAAGCGCAGATGTCTCCTGGACGCTTGATGTACCATGATATGGTAATAAGCGTCCTTGAGATCTATGAAGCACATCCAAACACCTTTCTCCAGCAGTGGGAGAATGGATTGTAGGGTGACCATTTGGAACTTGGACTTTTTGACTGAACGATTTAGAATGCTGAGATCCAAAATGGGCCTCAAGTCCCCGGTCTTTTTTGGCACCAGAAAGAATCTTGAGTAAGTCCCTAATCCGATCTGGTCTGCGGGGACCGGTTGGATGGCTCCTTTTTGAAGCAGCTTTGAGACTTCTAAGGCTGCAATTTCCCATTGACTGGGTGGCGGGTCCAGGATTTTCTTGGACGGAGGTGGGGAGTGAGAAAAAGGAATGGCGTAACCTCTGGCGATAATTCGAAGCACCCATCGGTCCTGAGTGATACCTTCCCAGGTTTTTAGGTGCCTCGAAAAATGACCCCCGACTGGCTCCGGAGCTGCACAGTCGGGCAATCCCTCAGGGATTGTGAAAGGCTGAAGAGCCACGAAAAGACTCGCGGTCTCCAGTGTTGCTGGGGCCTCTGCCGCCTCTGGGACGGCGTCTTCCAGAAGAATTTCCCCCTCCTCTGCCTCTAGAAGGGGGATCGTCCTGCTGTGAGGGATAAGACTTCTGAGATCTACGGAACCACATTTTCCCACCTCTTTTAGCCTTGGGGTAAGGCCGAAAGGGAGTGGAAAATCGTGCCCCTATGGCAGTCAAAGTCTTACCTTCTTGTTCGCAGCGGGTCAATGTGTCCTTTACCTTGGGTCCAAGGGAGCGTCGGCAAAGGAAGACTTGAAGGCTTCTGCAAAATGACACAGGCGGAGCCAGGCTTGCCTCTGTAGAGCAATGCCTATACCCGCCGCTCTACTCGCCCCCTCGGCCGCATAAGAAATGAGCCTCATGGACGAGTTTGATATGGATGACAGCGTAGTCAACTGAGAGCCAACCGTCTGGGCCAGTTGCTCAGGTAGGTTACCCAAGAGGGTAACTGAAAGCTCCTTGATCAGATCCCCCTGAAACCTGGTGAAGTGCGTTAAATAGTTCAGGGATCTTAAGGTAAAGGCCGCTGAACTGAGGGTGCGCTTACCGCACTGATCCATGCTCCTAGACTCCTTATTAGGAGGATTGACGGACGTCGAAGCCTCTGCTACATCTTGTTGGGTAGCAGATGCCACCATCAAGGCATCTACAGCCACACCTTTCGTCAAAAACTCCTTTTCTGGGGGTGCTGACAGGAACTTATTTGGGCGAGCAGGCACCGGTTCCACAGAGTCTGGGTGTTCCCACGCCCTTCGACAGATCAAATCTAGGAGCTCGAAGGGCGGAGACACCCAGGAGGCGGAGGGCTGAGCCCCGAAGGCCTTAAGGAACACCGACTCGTCAGCAGAAGGGGGTTTGGAATGCCAGCCGCCTCGTTGTTTGAGGGCTTCCAGGATGTCTGCAAAGGAGACATCATCTGAGGACGACTTAGGGGACCCCTCTGCATCATCAAGATCAGTGTCTGACGTGAGAGACTCATCGGGGGAGTCAACGTGCTCCCTCTTGCACGATCTTTTCCTTGGGGGTTCCTCCGAAGAAGCTTCGGAGGGACCTCCAGGAGGGGGGGGACCCCCAGTGGGGGTGACCTCAGGCCCCGGGGCTCCGCTGTCTAAGGACAGGGGAACTGCCAAAGACCCAGTCTCCGTATGCAGGGAAGGTGCTGGAGAGACCGTGGAGGTAGCCAAAGAAGATTTGGCCAACGCACTCCTCATGGCCCTGAAGGCCGGACCACCAGAATCCTGGGAAGGCCCGACCCCCGTGGCCACAACAGTAGATGGTACCCCCACAGCCGACGCACCGAGAGGAAGGCTTGGGACCGAAAACATCAGTCCCGAAGCGTCCCCCCCCGGGGCAGACAGAGGAGGTCCGCGTACCGAACTCAGACTCGAGAGCCGGGGTTGGAGTAAGGGTCGGGGCCGACCCGAAAACCTCCATCGGCTCCACCAGCACCAGCTCCAATGGTGCCGAGGCTGTTGGAGGAGGAACCATAACTACAGGGTGGACCATCGGCTCCGAAGCCGAATGGGCTGGAGCCGAAACTAACTTTTGGAACACAGGAGACTGGAAAAGTTTTAGGAGCACCCTGTCGATGTCCGAATCAGACATCTTGGAGGATCTAGATGAAACCGATCGGGTCCGAACCGACTTCTCCATCGGCTCCAAAGGACTGGGGGACCAGCTCCGAATGGAATACCAATATCGGTTCCGAGGGAGATCCCAAAATAATTTCCCTCTGTGCCGGGGAGGGCTTCGGCGCCGAAGGGGAAGAGTCTGAGCCGGCAACCCTCATTGGCTCCAAAATCAGTGGAGCCGATGAAGGTGACCCACCTCTCGACGCACCAGTCCTCGGCTCCGAAACCAGAGGAGTCGAGACTGGAGGCATTGAGGCAGACAGTTCCGCCCTCGGCTCCGAAGTCCATGGAGCCGATGGAGAAGCCTGCCTAGGTTTCTTAGCAGTCGGTTCCGACGGGCTGGTCGGAGCCGACGCTTTCTTCTTCTTGGTAGGAGAGGATGAGGAAGATAAGGCCTCCTCGAAGGAAGGTTTAATTAGCCCTTTCAGTATTAATTTATTCTTCCTCTCTTGGAGGACTCTAGATGAAAAGGCGTGACATACGCTACAGGACTCCTGTAGGTGCTTGGCGCCTAAATAATATACGCACGAGGAGTGGTCATCGGTTATAGACATCTTATAACCGCACCTCGTGCACTTTTTGAACCCTGAGGGTCTATGTTCTTTTGACATTATGCTTATCAAAAAACACTAAAACAGTGGAAAGAAGCACTATCTTGACAGAACAAATACCACAAAAAATTTAGCTTTAAACTTGTTTTTTTTTTTTTTTTTTTACGATACAATACAATGACCGAAAACACTAAAAAGGAGGGCCAAGACCCTCTAACTTAAACAGGTACTTGACCTCCTTGAAAAAAATAAGAGAAACTAGCTAAAGAATAGGGGAAGGCCCCTCTAACTTAAACGGGCTACCTTTCCCTTAAACAAACACACAATTTACCTCAAAAAAGTACCAAAACACACTCGTACAACAACAATAGCTGTTAAAACAGCTTTTGGGTAAGAATAAGGAATTTCCTGACAGGAAACTTTAGAAAAAAAACAGTACTTAGCTCAGCCAAGTTTGAGACCACGTCCTAGCTTGTAAGCGGCAAACGAGATCTGGGGGATTAGTGGTGGTGCATCCTGGGATAGAGAATAGCTCAGCCAATAAGAGGCTTCGCTGTATAGCATAGCGTGCCGAGTCGGAGCAGAGGGATCGCCTCCGAGCCCATCAGTACAGAATGTAGGTGAGATAGGATCACATAACATCAAAAGTTTATCCGATTATTCAATCGCGTACACAGTCCTTTGCTTCCTGTAAGCACAGATCTGGTTGCCATTAAATATAGAATTTACACTTGCTAGATTACAAAAAGATAAATTATTACTATTTTCTATTTAGAATCCTGGAAAACTGACAACAGCTTCATAGCTACTACACCTCCTACAACGGCAATTAGGATTGATGCATCAACCCTCTTTACAATAACAGTACAGTATTAGCAATCCATCTACATACTGTGTGAGCTAAAATCCACATTCCTCATGAAAAACTATATATATAACATCAGCCGCCATGAGAGCTAAACATCCCCAGGTGCAAAATTTTCATCTTGAAATACCACTGCCATTAGCCTTCATTCACCCAAACCGGTCAGTTAGCAAAAACACAAATACTTAATCTCTCCATCCACATCATGCAGCAAACTCAGACATGTCTAATAAACAGTTGTTCAGATTACTGCATCACGTACACAGTCCTTTGCTACCTGTAAGCACTGATCTGGTTGCCATTACATATAGAATTTACACTTGCTAGATTATAAAAAGAAAAATTATTACTATTTTCTATACAGAATCCTGGCAAACTGACAACAGCTTCATAGCTACTACACCACCGACGACGATTACGATTGATGCATCAGCCACCATTACAATAACTGTACAGTTTCAGCAATCCATCAACATACTGTGCGAGCTAAAATCCACATCCTTCATGAAAAACAACTATAGTACCTGTTCTACAGATTGTTCATAAGCAGCAATAGACTTTGCCATCCCATAGTGCCAATGGCTTTTGGATAAATCCACACGCTACTCCACCTTTGCAACACAGCAACTGAGTAGAAATAAACTCGTTTCCTCACAATGCCACCAAACTAGGAAAGTTTCCTTACTATTCCGTGTGTTTTCAGAAACAAGCCACAAGATCATGATTTGTCTTTATTTACATTATCTCATGGAAGGGAAAGATACAATTCACTAACTTCACTGTTCAAACATTGCGGAATACCAACAACAGCTATGCTAGTTCCATCGAGCCATTGTCAATCTAGTAAATACACATCTACTGACTAGGATAAGAGCAACAACAGTTATGCATCTCTATTGCAATTAATGACAGACGCTTAAAAAAAACAAAAAGGCGGAGCAACCTTTACATAACTTAGAAGACGCATCACCAACAGCCATCACGCAAAACGCATAACATACACAGTATCTTTCACAGACCCGAAAGCAGACACATATTATATGTACATATATACATACATACACACACGCACACACAAGAATATATTCATATGAGTCTTAGACAATATTTAATGGAATGTCAGCACCCCAATGAAATGGGAGATATTACATGCATGTCATCACCGCAATGAAATGGGAGACGTTACATGCAACTCTTGCCATTGTCCATGCTTTTGATACTCTCACTAAACAAATTCACACGACTACCATTTCACATCAACTACCATTAACAGGTACATGCAAGATGACATTAACCAATTGTGACATACTTGAACATAGGGACACATACTACTCTAACTCATCAGTGTTGCCACTTCACGTGTATGGCTGATAACTCCCAAACTGCACGGATTACAAAAGTGCAATTTCAAAGCACAATATTTCATCTCAGACCTCGCTACTACATACAATTTAATTAGTATGTGGTAGATGTAATTCACATATACAGCATACCAATCAATCTTTCCAGAGCACATAACACATACCTGTATTACCACAGTTACTGCTAATAGCATGGTTTAAGTAATTCAACTGCACTGACTCATGTACACATATTTTGAGAATACACGTTAATCAAAGTCCGAATGGCCCACTTGTCTCCAACCACCAGAAAAAAATCATACATGTCAAGCACCATGGTATTACACCAGAACAGAGCAATACATATGAGGACACTATATGGCAAGAGTCAAAGTCTACTCCCAAAACCATCTACTAGAAATAATACAAAAAACTAATAGGGCCATTATGTCTTCCCTTTGACCACTATTACTAAATTCTTGCTTACGAGATTATTTATGCTACCATCAACAGCCACAGGCACTCTCCCTCATTTGCTCCATTCAACATGCAGAGTCAAGTTGCCAATCATGGCAATACAGTAAACTCCACTCCCTGGTGCCACTTCAGTAATCTTATTTATCATCAATGTGGTTTTCTTTGCGAGGAAAGTAAAATATGTGCAATGTCATCTGCCAGACCCCAAAATGACTGCAACAACCCATTACTCATCTATAATGAATGGTGTTCTCTACTACCAACCTTCATTCCCTGCACTCAAAACTACACATCTACTCAGAGAAACACTAAGACGTTGTACTCACCCAGTCGATAGATGCTACTCCATTATCCAGGCTTCGAATTATTTTTCCCAAATCTTGAAATGTGTCTTGCAATCACTGCACTCTTCTCTGGACACTCACACTTTGCGATGTTCTTCGGATGGACTGGTATGGACATGGGTTCAATTTCCAAATTCCCTCCTTTGCCTCTTATCACTTCCATCAAGTCATAGATGTAGTCAAACTTTCTCTTCTCAAATATTGGTTTAGCAATCCATTCCTGCTTTGCCTTTGGGTACACAACTTTGAATCTAGGTTCACCTATTGCTGCTGAGGTGCTGTTCGGGAATTTGACCACAGCCTGTTCACGATGAAGGTTTTCATTATGACCCATGATGGCAAGTATGACACGAGCTTTCATCCCTGCATAACTGAAGTGCTCGAACTTGGGGCAGTACTTGCATACCAATGCATGGAAGACCTCAAGGTTGCCAGTGTGACAGAACTTGGTTATTTGCTTCAAATCCTTTATAAATACAATGTTTGTAACTATCCTCTTCAGGGCACTGTGACACGCATCATCTTCAAGCCACTTCTTTTCATCTCCATCTACGATTGGCATCTCATGTTCACAGCATGACAACTTCTTTGCCCCACTCCAACTGTGTATGTCTGTCACATGGTACAACAATGACAGCCATTTCTCTTCCAGAAGTACTCCATCCCCGTCACATGTTTCTTCACACCACCAAAGGTGATTAGAAATGCTGTGGCACCACCGTAGTAAGTCACATTTACCATGCCTTTTTCCCGCTTGCATTATTTTCTTAATTAAACTTTTGGACATATGCCATACATCAAACTGATGTTCAACTTCCGGGAATTCCTTGCGCATTACAAATCCGATTCCACGATGTCTATCGGTTGCCACCAGGCTGATTTTCATATTCTTAGGTTGGGAGAGTGGCCTAATGGTTAAGGTGTTTGCCTTGCAAGCACAAGGTGCAGGGTTTGAGTCTCACAAGGGATAATTGGCTAGGCTTAAAATGGCTCACAAGGGCAGTTAGCTTAGTACCAACCTATGAACCTATGAACCCTTCAAGTTATTCATGCACCTATTAAACGCTTTTTTCTCTATTGCCACAGAAGTCACTCCCATGGAAACCTGCTCTACTGCAAAATCGATTATGTATCCTGAATCCAGATTCATCATGCTATAGCAGCAGTACTTTGCCGAATATCCAGGACTATCGCAGCGACCATCTCCAGCTAACCTTATCTCTTTCCCGTCTTCATTTGCCAGTAACAGATTCTGATGCTGTGTCCAGGTATGCTGTAATACAGGGAACAAATATTGTCGTTTGATAGTGTAGAAGGTAGTCTCACTGATAAATTCGACTCCAAGGTATGCACAGAATCGAGCAATGTGGGCATATGTACTGCCACTAAACAGAACAGGACATGCAAGTAGTAAGTTGCCCGCCGGCATCCATCCCAACACTGGTTGACTTTGCCACTCCAGTACTTTATGACCAGTGATGCAGGATACCTTCACATACACACAAGAACCGATCTTAGATTTTTTTCAATTTCCACGGCAGGTGTTTGGCATTGGGGACAAGTCAACTTCAACAGTAGTGGATCCAGGCAAGACTCAAACACGATGTACTTTGGCTCACTTATCATCCTTTCATCTTCATCCACTTCTACTGTATCTTCCATGTCAGAGGTTGATACAGTATCTGAGGGCTAGCACTAGTCCGGATCCATTTCAATGTCATCATTTCCACACCTTGATATAGAGCAGTCACTTTGCATGCTTGTCTGCAGGCTTTCTGGAGGACACTTCTTCGGCGTGCTGCAAGCCATCACTTGAAAAGGCACTGATGCACTTGATTTGACTTGAGCAATGCAGCTGTCTTCCACTGGATGACTACAGCTACTCATATGTGTGCTGCTTGTGGCTAGTTCACTGAAAATGGGAACTCCCTCCGAATCAGGGTGTCTTGTTTCGGTTTGCACCACCTTTGACCGCTTGCAGTAAGTGTGGTCTGTCCATTTTGACACCACCTCAGGAAACTGTACTGCTGCATCTATCATCTTCACACGATGACTTTTAACTTCGGAAAACGTTGCTTGCACACCTATACTGCAACCTTTTTTCAGAATCTTTGTTTGGCAACCCACCGTTTTCTGAATACACTGCGGAATTTCCATAGTGTATATCTCAATGGTTTCCGCTTCCTCATACAATTCTGGACCAGGTACCTGCAAGTAAAACATTGTCATTACATATGAGGCTGTGATGCATGTCTGCAAACAATTTCTACATCAACATCTAATGGTGCTGGACATTAGTTGCGTTACAGCATGTCTGTCCCTAAATTGACATTCTCCAATACCATACAGAATATGGGCTAATATTTTGCAAAATTAACTCCATACTGAAGTTACCGAAGCACAACACAGTTAATAGCTATGCTGTTAACTTTACGACTGTTAACCTCAATACACTACTCAATGTATAATTACTATACGACTTTACATTTTTTTACTTATGACAACCGATACTTCTCTTCAAAAAACTTTTTATTGAATTTTTAACAAAACAGAACTATATCAACAACAACAAATTTAGAATACATATGAAAAATGAAAAATGAAACATTAAGAGATATTTATGAAGATACAATTTGTAAAATGAATGTTTTGTCACAATGCATTTTGAGAATATACATTTAACTATTTACATTATATACAAATGTTAACCAAGGAATATATCTAGGTAAGTATTAGTCTAAAATAAAAATAAGTATAAAAATATAAATGAGACTGAGGTCTACAAATCCCAAAAAGAAGGTGGCCATCTATACGCTATTAATAATATGTAACACCTTTTCTATAGCTTTGCTAATAAATGTTAACTTCTTGGGACTTTGCACTATCATTTTCTGCGCACTGATGTATGTGTGAACCAAAATTTTAAAATTATTCCAATTCAATTTGGTACGATCCAACCAATTTTGAGTGATATATAATTTCATAAGTGAACATATGTATATTAACACATGCATATCCAGTTTAGAGAGATAAGTATTTGGTAAGTGTAGTAATGCAGTTTCCCAAGATAAGGTAGATTTATGATATCCCATTTTTTGTAAACGAACTTTTAGGGAGGTCCAAAGTTTGTGTGAATGATGACAAGACCAAAAAATGTGTAAAAGATCTGCATTAGGATGTGAACAACAAGAACATGAGGGTGATTTATTAGAATCAAATTTATTAAGTTTAGAAGGAGTAAAATATGCATTATTGTTAATCATTAGTTGAGTGTAAAAGAGTTTTTTGAAGGGTGAGTATTCTAATGTAATTTTGATAGCTGAGAGTTTCTGATTTATAGATATGTGAGAGTTGTATTTGTCCCAATAAGTGGAAAAGAGACACACTGCGTTATGAATTATTTGATTTATAAGATTATAAGATTTAGATAACATTTTCTCTGGTAGCATGAGGACTTTTAAAACACTTTATAGTTATTAATATCTGTGCTATCTACAATGATGTGTATAAATTTAGCATTAATAACATCTCTCAATTGACGAGAATGGTTAGATAATTAATATTAACTTTGAGAGTTTTACGTATATTTGAGAGAGTTTCGTTCCTGTATTGTATCAGATCCCACACAGTAAGATCCTTAATCAGAGGAAAATTTGAAAGATTAAAAGAAATACTATCTAAACTAATATTAGGATTTAAATGGAGAGGTTGCATTAATTGAAATGTATTTTCTAAATTTACAAGTTTTAACAGTTCTTGAAAAGCAATAATTTTTTGTTTTAAAGAATTAGGAATTTTTAACTTATTCATGACACCTAATGAAAGGAAAGGAAGAGCTAGAGGATTGATGTTTTTAGTTAAAATATATTGATACCATAATTTTGTCCAAATAGGATATTGACTATACTTCTCAGTCTTTATATTT
Source organism: Protopterus annectens (assembly GCF_019279795.1). Taxonomy (NCBI): domain Eukaryota; kingdom Metazoa; phylum Chordata; order Ceratodontiformes; family Protopteridae; genus Protopterus; species Protopterus annectens. The sequence continues at coordinate 422,198,200 of NC_056733.1, read as the reverse complement.
AAAATAGTTAATAATTTATTGGCCGAGATAATCAAATAATAAAGATGAAAATTGGGAAGACCAAGTCCTCCCCTATTTTTAGGTGAGATTAGCTTAATGTAAGAAATTCTTACTGATTTAGGAAACCATAAGAAGTTAGCCAAAGTTTTATTAATTTTTGAGAAAAAGGATTTTGGAATCAACTGATCCACAGCATTGAATTGAAATAACAATCTGGGAAGAATATTCATTTTTATTATAGCTGCTTTTGATAAAAGTGATAGATTTAGTAGTTTCCATCTATTCAAGTCAAGTATAATCAATGACCACACTTTAGCTAGATTATTTTGAAATGTGGAGAGACCATTATGGTTTATATGAATACCTAAATATTTGAAATTTTGTACTATCCGGAAAGTGAGGTCAGGAAACAAATATGACTTGTGAGCAAGTGGATTTATAGGAAGAATATGTGTTTTTTGAGTGTTAGTCTGATATCCAGAGACCTTTGAGAATTTTTCAATGGAACCAATTAGTTTAGAAAAATCTGAGCTGGGTGTTTGAAAATATAATATAAGATCATCTGCAAAAGCGGACAAACAAACTTTAGTGTTAAAAATTCTAGGAATATTATGGAAGGTATTTTGTGTTATATATAATAATAGAGGTTCTATATATAAATTAAATAGGAAAGGAGATAATGGGCATCCTTGCTTTGTGCCATTAATGATCTTTATATTTTTGGATATTTTCCTATTGATGTAAAGAAAAGTATAAGAGTTTTTATATAGTATTTTAATAGTGTCTATATAAGTAGATGGTATATTGAAACAAGACATAATGTGAAACAAAAAGTCCCAATTAACCCTATCAAAAGCCTTAGCGGCGTCAAGAATTAATGCATACATAGGATTTGAATTATTTTTGGTAAAATGGATAAGAGCATCAATTGTCAAGGTATTATCCCATGAATGTCTATGTGACATAAAGCCCGCTTGTTCCGTAGAAATTAAAGATGATAAAACATTTTTTAATCTATAAGCAAGTAAAGAAGCTAAAATTTTAATATCAATGTTAATCAAGGAAATAGGCCTATAATTATTAGGATCAGTTTTTTCTTTGTCTCTTTTCAGAATTAAAATGGTTTTTGAGGTATTCCAATACAAATCAGATATACCATGAATCATTATATAATTAAAAATTTCAAAGAGAAGGGGTGAAAGTTCAGATGAGTAAATTTTAAAAATTCGGTGTGAAGCCATCTGGTCCCGGTGATTTACTAGTCTTAAGTCTACTAATAGCTTCCGATATTTCTTTAACAGTCAGTGTGGCAGAGTGTGTTTTTGTCGATCATTTAATCTAGGAAATTTAATAGAAGACAAAGTCCACTATCTGTTGTTTATCCTAGAATTATTTTCCTTTGAGTATATCTCTGAGAACAATGATGTAAAAAGCTGCAAAATTTCCTGATCAGTGTTGTAACTCTTGTTATTATATTTTAGTGACGAAATTCTAGGAAGAGATTGATTACCTTTTATTATTCTGGCTAACACTTTAGAAGGAACCTGTGCCCATTCGGAGTATGTAGCTACTAACCTTTGCTCTGAAATGGTAAGGTTATGTTGATGTAGAAGTAATAATTCTTTTTGGGAACTCAATAATATTTCATATGTAGAGGAATCGGGGCATGTTCTATATTGATTTTCCAAATTTTGAATTTTTAATTTTAACTGTAATTCTTTATTTTTGTATTGTTTTTTAACATATGATGCTTTGTTAATTAATATACCTCTAAGAGTTGCCTTGCATGCTGCCCATTGTATATCTAAAGGGATATCTGTTTTGTCTAAATTAAGATATGATTCTTTTATTGTTTCAGTTATTAATTTATGTGTGTTTTCATTTGAAAGTAAATTATTATTCAATGTCCAACTATTATATGAGAATAATTTTGGTGCATGTGAGTCCAAACTAATTTCAAGAGATATTCTGGAGTGATCAGAAAAATATCTAGGTTCTAGAGAGTAATTAATCTTCCTATGAGTAAGACAGTTAGAAATAAGAAAGAAATCTAATCTTGACCATGATTTATAACATTTTGAATAATATGTGAAAAAGTATTTTTTATCATATTGTGTTATGAGAGAGATAGGGTCTGTAAGATTTAAATCTATTATAATTTCTTCCAAAGCAATGGATGCTTGAAAGTTGTAGGAGGAAGATCTACTAGTACGATCAGTTTCAGGATTAATGATAGCATTCCAATCCCCCCCCAGAACTAAATAATGATCTTTGTAAGAAGATAAAATATTATATATTTGTATAAAGAAGATATGTTGTTGTTCACAAGGGCCATAAAGATTAAAAAGTATAACTGGCTTGTCAATGTTATGAAAACTGGAGATAATGTAACACCATCTTCCATTCACATCATGTTTCACATCTGAAATAGTTCCCTGAAATGTGTTTTTAATTATAATGGCTACCCCGCTTGATTTTGTGCTATTAGCAGTTGCAACTATCATTTTAATCCATTTCTTGTTTTTTTCCTTATCGAAATCTTCTTTAGTTAGGTGTGTCTCTTGTAAAAAGCAAATATTAGCCTTTGATTTGAATAACAAATGAAATAGTAGGGATCTCTTTTTTTTATTTTGCAATCCTCTCACATTCCATGAGTCAATATTTAATGTCATAATATTAATTAAAGATAGATATATTACGTATAACTAAGACTTGACAAAATGTAATATTAATTTTAGACCTCAGTATCTTATACCAGTTATATTGAATCATAATGTCTCCCTAAAAAAGTTGTTTTAAAGATTCTATAAAATTTCTTCCCAAGTACCCCAGTGCCTATCCACCCGACCCCTACTAGAGAAGAAAAATAAAAATGAATTATATAAGTGAATTTGGTTAACATTTTCAATGTCAATTGCAATGTATGAACATAATAAACTTTGTATATTTGCTTAACTAAACAAAAAAACCTTATTACAATATCAAACATATTTACATATATAACTGAAATCAAGATGTCCAACATGCACAATCCCTACTCACTTATTCCTTGTATAAGCTCCAATTTTGAGTAGAGTATATAGCAAATTAAAAAAATTCCTCAACATTGTATTTCAGATATTAATAAATCAGATTTATGTATATATTACTACATAAGAAAAGTATAAGGAAAAATAGGTTTGATGTTACCCCATATATATAATGCTTGCTGAACTAACTAATATTGATTGTGTCGAAGATAAATTACTGTTATAACCAAGCATAAGATAAACATATATATAGCATAAACAAAATGTATTGACTTCAAACAAATACTTAAACTGTAAAAACATTGTGATTCATTCTGATGATATTTGTGAACAGTAATAACCATAATGACTAACTCAGAGTGCAAACATATGAAACTTAGTTTTGAATATGACAACCGATACTTCTCCACTGTGAAAAACGCACCCTCTACAGGGCTCATTTAATTGCAAGAATTTATCATTGCTTACCTGAACACATTCCACGGCCACATCACAATCTCTGTTTGGTTCTGTACACACACTTCCTCACCTTCTGCCAACGAGTCTGCTGTGATTTTTTTCTTCTTTCACTGTTGATGGCTACAAGTCTGCAATACCGAATTTTTTGTCAAATCAAGATGCACCATTTACATCAAATGTGTAAAGATGAAGTACTGACTGCTTGATAACGTGCACTGAATTGCAGTACATAGACTTACCTTATGCTGTGCACAAGCTTCAGCATCGACAATTTCAGGCAAGGTTGTTGGTGGTTTGTTCAGAAGTTCCTCTATAAGCTGTAGAATAAAGGTCAAACTATTAAGAAATGTTAAGTAGTTGTCTGCACACCTAATTCATACCATTTATGCTCACTCAATGTTACATCAACATTGTGTCCACTCTCCCTAGTCTGTCACGTACCTATAAGTTTGTTCAATATATGGCTACATCCGTTCATGCAGTCTGGGCCTTTTGCTGAATTGACCCACATCTAAAACTGCAAGTATCAAGCTGTATCTCTGATAAGTCATGACCGGTGCACACTTCAGGCATCTGCATAGTCCCAACTTTTTCATGCTTAACACACATCGTGCACAGACCATCTACTTACATTGCGCCGCTCTTTCCGCTGTAGACGCTGTAGTCTCGATGTCCTTGATTTTTGTTGGCTAATGAGAAAATTGTAGGCACTGCCTCTTTAGTCGCCAAATTGGTCACCGTGGCTTCATTTCTGCCGGAAGAAGCTCGTACATATAGTTTTGTTCGAACTGGCTATCCTCAAAGTGTTTTGAGCACAGGAAATGTCGCGGCTTTGGCCTGCTCACCTCTTTGACAAATTTATTGACATTGCCAACATCTGTACCACAGTTTATCAACCACTGTGTACACGTTTTAATATCACGGGGAAAACGATGGAAGGACACACCTGGTGGTAGACTACCGCGGCTAATGCGACACCTGTAAGCAAAACACTGAGGCATAGCGGCAGTCACCTAAGGAGAGAGGAAAGAAATTCTGTGTCTAAATTACAACTACCACTACTATACTTACAAGGCACATTTGGTAAGTTTATTGACTATAAGCACACCTACTACATCACAGACTTTACATGCGATATAAGAGCAGATAAATCATGCACAATTATAAACTGCCTTACTGTCAGGTTTCTGAGTGTCAACCACCTACACAGCCCTATCAAACATTACAATAGGGAATATCAAGGACTCCCATGCACAGGTTCCCCTGTCACTTTGCCCTGTCAACACTGCTAATTAGACGCGCATAACATTGCCGCACACAATGGATTTCATTACCTTTGTCGTCCAACAGGAGTTGAATACAAGAACCTGTTTTGTTACACTTTAAGCCAAATAACGGATATGGCAGCCATAATACAGACAATACTTCCACTTTCTTCTTGTACTGGAAATGCAAATAGGATTGGTATTCTTGCTTTTATGTTCATTCGTTTCCATTTGTGAAGTTCACCTACTGTTATTCAATTTTATCATGGTATAAGAGCTATTCTTTTGCCAGGTACAGTCATGCAACCATATGCAGTATACAGACAACTTTAACATTTCGGCTGGAGCCACACCATTTCCAGTGAATAAACAAACGTGTATGCAATGTCAACTTCAGTTTCACCACTGCAGTTCAAAGTGTTACACTTTTAAAAATAAATACAATGATTGCCCCGCACTGCATCTACTGCAGTCAGCTAGCCTCATGCTGCATCTCCTGCTGTCAACTATAAAGATAATTAAAATAATGTAAAAATACAAACACTGACATTACTCATGTTTTCACTGTTGCAAAAATTACACTAGCACTATCTGTTTCCAGCTAGCCCTCATCCTGATTAACAAAGTCAGGTGTCCTGCGTCGATGGCTGTCCCATCTTCCAATGTGTCAGGGATATACAACATGCAGCTGATGCCATTACATTAGTTTCTTGTTGTGCAGTGCCCAAAAAAGAAGCATTTTGCAAGTGACGGTTGGCCTACCACTGAAATTGTCAGTCAAAGTCTACTAAAGCTCAGTAACCCATTGGGGAAACCGTTTCTTGCCCCTTACGATGCCAGTAAAAGTTAATTGCATTACTCGTGAAAACCAAACACCTCAAAGATTTTCATTAGTACTGTATTCCATGCCTAGGCCCTTACCTTACCATGACCTTGCATCCCACACACACACACACACACACACACACACACACACACACACTCTCCTTGCATCCACACACACACACACACACACACACACACACACTCTCCTTGCATCCCACACACACTCTCCTTGCATCCCACACACACACACACTCCTTGCATCCCACACACACTCCTTGCATCCCACACACACTCCTTGCATCCCACACACACACACACACTCCTTGCATCCCACACACACACACACACACACACACACACACACACACACACACACACACACACACACTCCTTGCATCCCACACACACACACACACACACACTCCTTGCATCCCACACACACACACACACACACACACACACACACACTCCTTGCATCCCACACACACACACACACACACACACACACACACACACACACACACACACACACACTCCTTGCATCCCACACACACACACACACACACACTCCTTGCATCCCCACACACACACACACACACACACACACACACACACACACACACACACACTCCTTGCATCCCACACACACACACACACACACACACACACACACACTCCTTGCATCCCACACACACACACACACACACACACACACACACACACTCCTTGCATCCCACACACACACACACACACTCCTTGCATCCCACACACACACACACACACACACACACACACACACACTCCTTGCATCCCACACACACACACACACTCCTTGCATCCCACACACACACACACACACACACACACACTCCTTGCATCCCACACACACACACACACTCCTTGCATCCCACACACACACACACACACTCCTTGCATCCCACACACACACACACTCCTTGCATCCCACACACACACTCCTTGCATCCCACACACACACACTCCTTGCATCCCACACACCTACCTTGCATCCCACACACCTACCTTGCATCCATTACCTGTTTTACTGTAATCATCAGTCAAACTTTCTGCAAAGAAAGAAAAAAAAAAACAATTGCGAAAATTGTAGACTTAGACCGCTACAATCTCCCCCTTTCATAACCGGCCAAGAGTACAAGGAACAATGCTCTCAATGTAAAGAAACGCCGACAAAGGACACCATTGACCGGCAGTACGTTTTGAGATGAACACAACTTCCCAAACTCCAATAGTCCGTTTATCGCATAGCCATTCAAAATAAATAGTCCACTGTTGGTCGAGTTCTAATACAATCCAAGAAATATTGCCGTCTGAAGTGGAAGCCAAGCAGTGGAGTAGCAGAGATCATGAAGTCTACAAAAACTCAAAACCACGGCGCCGCTGTACAATATATTCCACAATACTCCCACTCCATACATGTAGACCCACACAGAACACAACCCCAGGCAGAATCGAACGGGAGAACCAAGTGCTGGGATGCCATAACACTAACCCCTACATAGACAGATTTCTCGCCGGGGCAACACCAATGTATATGCCTGTCTCACACACACACACACACACACACACACACACACACACACACACACAATATGCGTGCTCACACCGTAACTATGAATATATGAATACACTATAATATACTATATTAAATAAAAATATACTTACCGATGCACAAAAATGCTAACACTGACAAAGCCTATTGTTACTTCAGACTGAAAGAAGCTTTCTTACTCTCCTTAGGAAATAAACTCTGATGGGAATGCATGTGCCTTAGCCAGACACGTAAACAGTTCCAATTCCACTGTTGTTCAGTGTTGCCATGCTAAAATGCTGTCCATCCACTGAGCTGAACATAACAAGGATGGTAACAGGCTTGGTGTCACTATGACATCTACACTGGCACACAACCAAGTACCTGCAGCAGATGACAAGGACAATACCTATTAGTGCCTTCAATATCACAGCAACACAGGAAACTCCATGACAGAAGTTGTGCAATACAAGAGATATGTATAGTTAATAAAGTCCCAAACATACCGAAATATACAATGACAATGGTCAAAACTCAGCTGAACAAATAGAAAGGTCCTATTATGTTCAACAGGCAGATGAAATAAGACATCTGCCACAGGCATAAAATAAATCTGCATAGCATCCACAGGTACTTAGCACAGAAATACCTGTGTAAGATCACACAAAAGACTATGGCTACATTCTCTTTATGAACTGGCTATGTTCTTATTATGCAAGGGCCACTGAAAATAATATACATGAATAATTAGGTGAAAACAGCTACAAGCACGCATAACATAGAATGTCAAAAGTCAGTATAAGTTGACCAAATGACATTCCAAGCACCATGTGATTTGTAGGAGCAAGTAAACAGAAAGCCAACAGAAAAATTTGTTGCCAAAAATGTTGTGATGGAATAGCAATGTGCATATGATAAACACCCCAGAACTAGGGCACAACATGTAGAATAGAGGAATGGCACATAATGGTGGGCACCATGCATGACACAATGAAAATATTCTGTGAATGCAAGAAAGCTCAACGGTAAATATTTTATGCTCTACTGTAATCCTTGTCTGACAGTTTAACAGATTAGTGCATAAGCAACATTATGTATGTGTCCATTAATTCCAGGTTGGACATGGCTTTATACGTCAGGCACAGATCGCCTCTGAACAGGCGGTATGCCACTGAGTAGAGCTGGAGTTTCTTTAACCAGGCAGCATATGGCATCTGTTTGAGCCCTTTGATCCTCTTGGTGAGGTACTTTTGGGGCCTTTCCAGTTGCTGCAGGTGTCTGGTAAGGTACATCCCAAAAGGGGCATTGTACTCAATTATGGGCCTGATGAGGGATGAGTAAAGAGGCACGATGACCTCCCGTGATCTAGATGTGAATCCCTTCATGATTAGGTGGGCTACATAAAATGTTTTTCTAACCACTTTGGCCACGTGGTTGTCAAATGAGAGATTGCTATCAACTTGGGTCCCCAGGTCCCTAATTACTTCTTCTGTACTTAATGGATTACCACCTATGTGGTAATTTGTGGGCACTTTGTTTTTGCCAAAGGGGATGACTACACACTTTTTGGCATTTAGCTTGAGGCCATGGCTCTGGCACCAGTTGTCTGTTTCTATGAGGCCCTTTTGGAGGATGCTTGTGTCGGCTGGAGTGTCGATTATGACGCCCAGTTTGCAGTCATTTGCGAACTTGGTCAGCCACAGTCCTTCCATGTTGGCCAGTACCTCAGAGAAATAAATACCGAACAAGAGGGGTCCCAGGACTGAGCCTTGTGGGACACCACTTGTAACTGGTTTGGAGTCTGACATGGCTCCAGCAATTCTAACCATGTGGGTTTTGTCCTTGAGCCAGTTTGCAATCCATCTAGTGACATAGGGGTTTATATTTAAGCTGGTGAGCTTATCTATAATGCCCGAGTGGGGTATTGTATCGAAGGCTTTTGCTAGGTCCAGGTAGGCTGTGTGGACCACCTTCCCCTCGTCAATCGCCTTGGTGACTGTTTCAAAGAAATCAACCAGGTTTAAGAGGCAGGATCTGCCCTTAAAGCCGAAGTGGGTAGGATCCAGTGTCTGTAGGCCCCCAATATCTTTATTTATGAGGTCCATGATGATCCTTTCCATAGCTTTGCAGACCAAGCTAGTCAGGCTTATGGGGTGATAGTTACCAGTATCCGTTGAGACACCACCTTTATGGAAAGGGACCACTGTTGCTGTACGCCACTCTTTGGGCACATATCCTGTAGTAAGGCTGAGATTGAACAGTAGTTTTATGTTTGGGTTTAGCTCTTCTTTGAGTTCATGTAGGACACAGCCCGGGACACCGTCTGGTCCCATTGATGCTGCGTTTTTCGCTTTGGAGAGGGCGGCTCTTACCTGAGCATCTGAGATGTCAGTGGGGCAGCACTCTGCTGGGATAGATATTTGCCCTTTTGGTGGGGAGGGGGGGGAGTTTGCGCTGAACCTGTCAACTAGGATGTTGGCAATGTCTGTGGGTTCTGTGTATTTTTTGTCATTGTGGACTAATTCTGAGCATATCTGGGAATTACCACCCAGGTTCCTAACATAACTAAAGAAAGCCTTGTGATTATCCTTAGTGTCCTGTGCAATTTTTCTCTCGAAGCTGGCCTTAGACAATTTTATGAGTGCCCGTAGTTTTTTGCTAATACTGATCAGTGATGCCTTCCCTTTTTGGGATTTTGCTCTATCATTTAGTAGCTTCCTCCTTCTATTATATAGTTTGTTTATGGCTGGGGTCCACCAGACAGGACGTCTGCCTTTGGAGGATTGGGTCTTGGTTTTATTTGGGATCGCATGATCCATGCATTCCTAAAGGTGTTCATAGAATGCATTTATAAAGGATTCTGCAGTCTGGGCTGTATTCTCCACAGGCCCGGGGGCTTTGAAGGATTCCACCTCGGTTTTGCGGAGTGTGAAATTTGCTTTAGAGAAGTTTTTCACTGTGGTTTTCTGGTCAGGGGGTGGGGTCGGGATGTGAATATTCAGTGAGATTAGTTTATGGTCTGATCTTACCAGTGAGGGATACACTTTTGGTCTGGAGCATAGAGTCCCCATGTTGGTGATGATCAGGTCCAGTATGTTTTCCCCTCTTGTGGGAGTGGTAAGAAGTTGTTCCATAGCATTTGAGTTTATAAATTCTAGGAACCTTTGGGTTAGGGTGTTGGAGCTAGAGTAATGCTCCCAGTCTATGTTTGGGTAGTTGAAGTCGCCCAATATAATGGTGTTCGGAGAGACCTTCAAATTTTCCAGTGTTCTCAGGAAGGCCGAGTGGGGTTCCTGGGTTTGGGAGGGTGGTCTGTAGCAGGCTATAAACTGGAAGGCAGTTTTACCCACTGTTAGTTGCACATGGATAGTCTCTGATGCTTCGTGCTTTGCCACCAACCTGGAGGTGTGGGTATCTGTGATAAATATCGATACTCCCCCTCCTTTTGTGGTTAGGTCCAAGTTTTGGGGCCGAAAAGCATTGTATGAGGTATAACCTGGTAGTGCTGGGGTGCTCTCAGGAGCCCTGAACCAGGTTTCTGTTACTTCACAGATATCGATGTTCTCCATGCTAAAGAGAGGTTTAGACTTCTGGCGTTGAGTAGCATTACTCTTAGTTTCTTATCCCTTGTGATACCTATGGAGGTGGGTTTGTCTTTTGAGCCTCGGCACTATGGGGGTAGCAAGAACCTTTGCCAATATCCGAAACCCCAGGGGTGACAGGTGCAAGCCGTCCCTAGCGAAGCTTCGTGGCTTGTCGAACATATCATCCCAAGCTGACAGGCATTGGATCCCCTTTGAATGACACCAGTACTTAAGCCAATTGTTGAAATTGATCATCTTGTCTTCATATTGTGGCATTATTCTTGGTGAGGGTAAGATGCTACTCAAGGTCAGGGTCATACCGGCCTGAGCTACATGCTCAGAGAGCTCCTCTATGTCTCTTTTCATGTAGTCCAGGGAGGTACATCTCAAGTCATTCACACCAGCATGGACAATGGCTGAGTCATATTTGTACTTGCCTTGGGGTGACCTGAATGCTTGTGTTATGTGGCGGATCCTAGTGTTCGACAGGCTGCTCACCGTGACCCTATCCTTGTTCAGCCTGGTGAGCGGGACGTCAGTGTGCCTGATGATAGAGTCACCTATTACAAGTGTATCAGGTGTGTTGTTTAGTCTTAAGGGCTGTGACTGTTCGGCACACTGGCTTTGTGAGATGTGTTGCACGTGTTTTGTTTTGGGGTAGCGGTTGCTTGGGTGTCTGCTTTGGAGGTTTCTGCTGCTTAGGCAGATCTTTATTTACAGCCTCCGAGTATGTTTTTGTGTGATTATGCGTTTGGTTTGCTGTCGTGGTAGGTCTTTGTGAGACTGGAATTGTAGTGAGTGTGGTTTCCTTCTCCTCCTGACTGGTTATGTCAGTACTGAGTTGAGAGAGCTTAGCCTCCAGTTTGGCTATATGGTTGAATCTCTCACATGTGTTGGAATTTGTTGTGAGGAGGAGAGGGTTGTCTGTGTACATGAGGCAGTTTTAACATTGCCTCAAGATTCCCAGATTCACCAACTGGACCGGAGAGGAGATTGACAACTGACCTTTGGACATGCTAGATTAATATTTGGAATTCCTTAATAATTGAAAACAAGGGCCAGTGGGGAGTGAGGGTGTAGTGCTTTTAATTTTTAGTGCTGACTTATATAATTGCTTTAGTGAGCAAGTGCCAGGTAACTTAAGTGCAATGTGTTACAGGTAACTTAAATGCAAAAACGACAAACAGTAACTTTCTTTCAAGTGAAACAAGGAAATAAGTACAGTAAACAATGCAGATATCACTAGTGATCCACAGAAGCGCTGAGAAGCCGCGTATTAGGTGGAATTAGCGTTCCAGGGAAATAACAAGCAAACAAACAACAAGCATATAAACAAAGCTAGATTCAGCAGGCCTGGATCTAGTCTATGCTACAGCAAACAAGGTGTACCAATTTCTGTAAGATACAGTTCAAATATTCAGGCACTAGAAACCTTTAACCAGAAATTCCCAGCTCAGAAGGGCAGAGTCGAGCCTCTTCTTCCACAAGAGTGCAGACCACAAACCTTCTTAATGTAAAATAACTGGCCTGAAGCCCAAGTGCTTAAACCAGAACCAATACACTTTAAGAATAACAGACATTGGGCTCTCAATCAGCAGTTCCCAACTTAGAAGGATGAAAGCTACCTGTCCTGCCATCACAGTGCATGCCACAAACCTTCCTAATGTAACACAACTGGTCTGAAGCCCAAGTGCTTAATCCAAAAGACTTAGAATGATAGCTACACTTTAATCAAGTTACTACCAAGCAGTAATAAATAAAATTGAATACTTTAGAGAATGCCTGGATTAGTGCTCAATTTACACAAACAAAGCTCGATCCAGCGGGCCCGAATCCAGTCTATGCCACAGCAAACAAGGCGCACCAACTTCAGTAAGAAGCAGTTCAGATATGCATGCACTATAAGCCTTTAACCAGAAATTCCCAGCTCAGAAAGGCAGAGTCCAGCCTCTCCTCCCACAAGAGTGCAGACCACGAACCCTCTTAATGTAAAATAACTGGTCTGAAAGCCCAAGTGCTTAAACCAGAATTAATACACTTTTAGAATAACAGACACTGAGCCCTCAATCAGCAGTTCCCAACCTAGAAGGATGTAAGCTACCTGTTCTGCCACTACAGTGCAGTGTGCAATGTGAATTGTTACAAATGGCTGACAGCACAAGGGCATAAGCAGGGATTTTAGAATTGTATACCAGCTTTCGATATGCAGTCTTCACCTCAGAAAAAAACTTCTGAAGTGACAGACTTATGCAAAAAGTGAATTTAGCCAATTTCCATTATAAAAGAAAAAAACTGTTTAACAAAATGTATAACCATAACCATTTTTTTCTGCATTCATCTGTCACATTGTTGCTGGAAGGAATTTGTCTCAGCCTGCATGCCTGAGCTGAGGCTAGACAACACAGATTCTGTAGTTTTCAAGGTTGGTCACCACTCACAATTTTACATCCTCAGACTGTCTCCTGCTGACAGCACTATAAAGGTTCAAGTGAAACTGCTTTCCAGTGTGTTAGCTGCTAAATCATGTATGTATGAAGCACAGGGATGAGTTGCGCTGCAGACTGTTAGCAAGCTGAAAAATAATCTCATTCTTGGCTTTGAGGTGTTACTTTTAATTATATACGTACAAAATTAATCACAGTTGCTAAAACTACAGACAGATGTTATCTGCCTTACAAGATCTTTGATGTGACAACTATCAGTAAGTGCTGGAATTAGTAGAACTGAATGTTCACACCTAACTAGATTGGGAGGGGGTATAGAACTGTTTTTAAAGACTTCATGTAGATGAATCACATATCACACACACACACACACACACACACTCTGCTTGCCTACACACACACACACACACACACTCTGCTTGCCTACACACACACACACACACACACACACACACACACACACACACACACACACACACACACACACACACACTCTGCTTGCCTACACACACACACACACACACACACACACACACACACACACACACACACACACTCTCTGCTTGCCTACACACACACACACACACACACACACACACACACTCTCTGCTTGCCTACACACACACACACACACACTCTCTGCTTGCCTACACACACACACACACACACACACTCTCTGCTTGCCTACACACACACACACACACACACACACTCTCTGCTTGCCTACACACACACACACACACACTCTCTGCTTGCCTACACACACACACACACACACACACACACTCTCTGCTTGCCTACACACACACACACACACACACTCTCTGCTTGCCTACACACACACACACACACTCTCTGCTTGCCTACACACACACACACACACACACACACACACACACACACACACACACACTCTCTGCTTGCCTACACACACACACACACACTCTCTGCTTGCCTACACACACACACACACACACACACACACACACACACACACTCTCTGCTTGCCTACACACACACACACTCTCTGCTTGCCTACACACACACACACACACACACACTCTCTCTGCTTGCCTACACACACACACACACACACACACACACACACTCTCTGCTTGCCTACACACACACACACACACACACACACACACACACACACACACACACACACACTGCCTGCTTGCCCATCCCCCCCACACACTACTTGCCTACCTCCCCACACACGCATACACACACTCCTTGCCTGGCAAACAGCCCCTACACACACACTCCTTGCTTGGCAAACAGCCCCTACACACACACTCCTTGCCATACCACATGCCAAGGTCTCAAGTCTGTGGACAAAGCCCAGAAATAGTGACACATTTTAAATATTGAAAATATATAAAATATTGCTCTTAAAACTTAGAAAGTTGTCAGAGTAAAAGGTTTGTGTTACCACACACTTTCAGAAAGATATGGAGTCTGAAACTCAAATGCCTGCCATTATTTATGCAATTGAACACCTACCGATTTGCCAAAAATGCAGAGAATCAAAAGTTATATGAGGAACAGTACAAGGAAAAAAATCGGAGCAGTTGAAATGCATGGTCACACAGCATAACAATGCTAACCAGCATGGGCGAGCTAACACGCGAGTGAGGCACAGAGCACGTACAGAAGCTGAATTCATCGTGATGCACAAACTGTACTTCGACACAACTCATCAGAAACAGAAGCACACTCTTTCCGATGCAACGCCAAAGTGAAAAAAAAAAAAACGCTTTAAATGCGAGTAATTGTAATGAGCAGTGTATTCATCGTGATGTACTTAGACACAACTGTACGGAAACAGAGCCACAGTCTTTCAGATGCAACACCAAAGTAAAAAAAAAAAAAAAAACACGCTTTCAATGCGAGTAATTGTAACGAGCAGCTGCTCACGTGCTGAAAACTACAGTCCTAGAAATACACACTGCAAACAAATTACGAAGAACGTATTGCACAGGCAAATAGAAAAAAAAAAATAACCCATTAACTACATTAACTGGCCAGACTCATTACTTGCATGCTTTATTGACCCTGCTTGTAGAATCTGTGGCATCACTGATACCGGACTGATTGTACAAGCTGGCTCTGTATGTTCGACTGCAAATAAAGAGTTACTACTTGCAAAATAATGATGTTTGAACATATCAGAGCAGTGCTTCGTGACGAAAACATAGCCACAATGAAAATAAAAAGGTTAGTTCGTTCGGCCCATACTACACTGCAGTTTAAACCATGATAACAGAGGCAGACTGTGCAGGAACTATATACACGACATTGAACTTAAACAAAAAGATAAAACATGACTTCCCTGCATAATACTGCTACTTATCTTTTTTAGCATCACAAGACTAGAGTCCAATGAGGAAATATGCTCTCCGAGCAACAGCAGTGAAGAAAAGGGGTTCCAAATGTAAAAACACGTTTTAAAGAGCAGATGGCCCTGGGCAGGACTAGGGAGCTGTGACATCACTGAATGGGCGGTGATATGCAAGCATTCCAAAGGATATGTTAGGTAAACTACGGGGACTGTTTAGTAGTCTTGACGTAATTATTTCTGAGACTAAAGCAAGTTTTCCAACAGCGGAATGATTGATTTTTAAAACGGAAGCTACCACAGTACGGTTAGGCATTGTACATTCTCGGGCATACAGTCAGATGGATAACTTTTATATGTTTCGATGATCGCTGCTTGAAAAATCTTTGTAAAACAGGGAGAAAACAGCCTCAAGTGTTGAGCATTTTGAAACAGGAACCCGTTGTTCTCCTTTAAAAAAACCTGAGGGAAATTTACTTCAAGTCCAATTGGTTTTGTATTATCTTTAAAGCTGTCACACCTGGGAAAACCCCTGATTGTTTTCAGGGAACTATATGTGCTAGCCAGTTTCTGTGTTATTTTTTTTTTCTTTTCCTTCAGCTAATCACCTTCCACCAGACTGTCTCCAGTTTCTCTTTACCAGACTATCTCCATGGAGACGAGCTGCAGAAAAGCTACTTAGTATAGATATTTGCAAGGGCTAGAAAAACAACCTTATAATCAGTATTCCTTTTTCATTTACTTGCTTTCTGTTTTAAAACAAAGGTCCTTAATCAGTCATTTTCCCATGCAAGAATGAAAAAGAAGCACATCAATTTGAACTCTGTCATGCCCACTTAACCAGGTGCCTTTCTTTTTTGGTAATCATTACATTACCTATATTTCTCAAAACTGTACAAGAAGAAAATGAGAAGAGGGGAGAAAAATAAAAACACACTGTTTACAATCCCCATTACACCCAAAACTAGCATGTAAAGAAAACCATGCAACACAGATGCAATACTATTAAGAAAAAAAGGTGTTTTCTTTGATTACAGTTAGCGTTCTCCCCTCTCTTCTCTTCCCCAAAGCATTTTCCAAACATTAATGACATGAAATAGGGCATATACTTGAGTCCCCCACTCAGCAAATTTTGAAGAAGTCCAATGATATTTCCAGATTTCCTCGTGCTATCATATTTCACAAATATAATTAATGCTTTGTAATCCCACATCAGGTTACTGATTATATTACTGTTCTTCTTCATCACACAGATCCTGTCTCTGCTTCATTTCCAACGTACTCTCAATTCTACTGGTCAACTCTCGTGCTCCCTTCCTTATTGCCAACATTTTCCTTTGAAATACTGGAAAAGGTTTCACAGGTGCAGTCTCTCTGTGGTCTTTATTATCAGAGGAGTGAGAAGCTGAATCTCCTGTTTCACAGCTCAGTTTTTGTTGGACAAAATTCTGTATTTCCTCCTTAGCATGCACTTCATCAAAATATGATTTTGTTCCTCCAGGGAAGAATACCTTGAAGACAGCTGGATATAGCAGTTTGAATTTAGTGATAGGGGAGTGTTAAGTGAAGAATCAGCTCTAGGGAGGGTTTATAGTGGAGTCCACAATAGAAGCTGCTGTAGAAAAGCAGTAATTAGTAGGGCATTTAAAATAATGTGCGATACCCATAAGAATTAATCAGAAGAGGTTAGAAAAGACTGCAAAATGAGAATGGAATGGCAATATACAAAGAAACAATGGGGATGGTGTTTATATGGCTCCAAAGTATGCAACAAAACCTAGAAGGTTTAAGATTTTTGTATGGAAATGTTTGTACAGGTATTTTTACACCCCAATTAGACTTCAGAGAATTGTTCTACGTGTAGACAGCAATTTTCTGATAATGTGATGTGAAAGAAAGGGATACCTGGGAACATTTTTTTCTGGGAATGTAACGTTGATAGAGTTTAGAAATTCCTTACTAGATACTTTATCAGAAATGTTAGAAGAGCAAATTATTTTAACTGTGGACATGATTCTTTTGAGCTGGGCTATAGAAACTGAATTGCCTAGACAAAGTAAGGCCATACTAAGTTTAATGCTGGTGGCTGCCAAAAAAAAATTGCAAAACTTGAGTCAAAAACAAAATTAAGTGTAACAAAATTGCTGAGTGTTAAAATGAGATAAAAGTACTGGAGGTGGGATCTTTAGGAAAGGGAAGAAGTAAATTACATAGAAATAAATGGAATCTGTGTGAACAAAACATACAGAATAATGTTCAACAGAAGTGATATTTCAGGGAAGACAGGACATGAGCAATCCCATGTAATGTTAAATTGAGTAATTGTTAAAACAAAAACATTTGTATAATTTGTCCAAAGGAAAAACATAATGGTTTGTTTCCTCTTTTATATCTAAATATGTACTCCTGCCAATGTGCAATAAGAAAAGAAAAAAAAATCTTCGAATGTAATTAGGCTAAGCAGCCTAATCAGAAAATATGATTGTATGCCAAGGATACAGGGAGCAGCATTTTTGATGAGTAGAAACACCACCATGAATGTTGTGGATTATAAGACAGAATCACTGGAAAGTTATGTAATAACTGTAGTGCCATGGGATGGATCAACTGCTGACTATAGTAAGTCTTTACTTGAAAGCAAGTATAAATGTAGCCAAGCTATTGCATAACTATAGGAATCAATCAGAAGAGGTTGGAGAGAAACTGGATAACCAAGTCACAAAGAGGCAATGGGAAGATGTATGTATGGCTCTCAAATATGCAACAAAGTCTAGAAGATTTAGGATTTTTGCTTGAAAGTGTTTGCATAGGTATTTTTGAATCCAAAGCGGACACCAAATAATTTTTCCTCAGGTAGATTGCAAATGTTGGAGGTGTGATGGGCAGAAAGAGGTAATTTGGAACATACTTTTTTGGGAATGTAATGAGTTGGCAGATTAAAAAAAATCCCTGCTGACTACTCTTTCAGAACTACTGGGTGAGCAAATTGGTGTAACTAAGGAAAATATTTTTTTAGCTGAGATACATGATCTGAATTGTCTAGATGTAGTAAGACTTTGCTGCCAAAAAAAAATACTAGAAAATGGAAATCAAAGTCTAACTCAACTGGATTAGAAGTGGTGAATATAGTAACAAAGATACAAGAATTGAAAGTGGGAGCTTTAGAAAAGGGTGGGAGAAAATTACATAGAAAAAATGGGAATTGTGGGAACACTGCATGCAAAATAATGTTTTGGAGGAGGAATGAGGTTTAAGGTAAGGCAAAAACTGAATGAGCTATTTAATTTTAGATTGACTGTTGATAATCACTGTATAAAAGATTATATGTGATATATAAATGTTTGCAACTAAAAATATGTCAGTATGGTTTGTTTTCATTTATATAAATGTATGATTGCCTATGTCATAAGTGAAAGATGTTTTTTTAAGTGTAACTAAGCTGAGAGGAGTTTAAGGACATATTCTGGCATTTGATGAGGGTATCTACTCATTCTGGATGACTGGAAAATTTTTGGATATCATATAGAGATACAAGGAATATGCAGAGTGCCTAGAACAGGTATATTTATGATGAACTACTGTAGGATGATGGGATTAGTGGATATTACATTGACAAAGAAAGTGTATGACCACAAGTGCTCTTATTACACACGGGCCCACAAAAGGCTATAGAACTGACACCACTGTATCCTCAAAACATATCCATATGATAAAAGAACTGCTAATGATACTCAGCTATCATTTTAGATTATGGCTTGCAAATCTTGTTAAAGTCAATGCCAGGGGACTAAAGAATGTGGAGATTGCGTGCGTCTTTACCTAAAGATAAGGTATTTCGGGACTAATTGAAAGATGTGCTGCCCCTGGGGGTAATATATGTAAATAAGACTAGGGATACAAAAGATAATTGGGATTTGTGTAAAGGAATTATGTATGAAATGTTGCAGGAAATTACAATGATACAGAATAGCAAAAAAAGATGAACTGGGAATTTAGAAATTCATATTTGTTAGAGGAACTGCAAGAAGAGAATATGGTGGAATCGGAACAGATAACGGGGAAGGCTAGGAAGGTGATTTAGAAGATTTCAGACAAGTAGAATTGAGAAAAGTGGCTGTGCAGTTGAGGTACTTTGAAAACTCACCAGTCACAAAAATTGTGGCTATTCTCCAACATGAGATAAAAGGGGTTAGAGGCTAAAACAGAAATAATAGCACAGGAGAATTAAGGGTGGACACTTCTGGAATCTTGGTGATATTATAACTGAACTGGATTTGGATAAGTTGGGTGGTCTAGTGCAGACAAGGATAAGAGCCTGAGTCAGTCATTATGCTTATGGCATTCAGTATAAGGGAGGAAACAAGAGTTTGTGGTAGATAGACACAAACTAAATCTCCAGAACTAGATGTATTGCTAAAGGAGTTTTGTGAGTTGAAAAAGGAATTTTCCTTTACAAAATTGAGGACATTTTTTTCACATGTTGACATCAATTAGAGTTAGATGGAATTTTTTTGAGTAGGGGTATTCCAGCATTTGCATTTCCTGCTAGAATAATGGAGTTAATTGGGAAGATTAGGAATTGGGAAGATATACAAGGAGTGAGAGGCAAGAATTATTTGAGTTCAAACTCAGCAAGTACCACATAGTTGGAAGGAAGCTGCTATTGCAATTATCCATAAAGAATGTTTGGGCCCAGTTGCAGCATGACATCTCTTTTTTTATAGCTGATAATGTTTCCATACCACCACTCTGACTATTTCTGGAGACATGGTCTAACATAAAAAATAATTTCTTAACGTGAACACATAATTGAAAGTTTATGCAGCAGTTATTTATTCTTGATTGCATAAATATGTTTTAATATCATCAGCCTAGCTCTATGGTTCAGAGATATTGTGCCCTGACTGTGATCCATGCAACTTGGGTTTTAATAGTATCTCTAGCACTGGAGGAATCTGGTAGGGAGACAGAGGATTGAAGTGACATGATCTACTCCACTCTCTGGTGGGGTTTGAAAATGCTTGATGGACTTATGGTTTGGTGTGATTTCTTCAGCAGAGATTGGGAAACTCATGGTAAATAGTCAAATGCTCTCCATACAGCAAAATAATACTGTCACATTTGAATTAATCTGTGAGAGTCTGACTTATAGGTGTTGATAAGGTGTGAGCAGAGTGGTCAAAATATTGATCATTTGTTCAGTAATTGTGAGGTGAGTGTTTCACAATCTATAGATCACAGGTTAATGTCAATGATCATATTAACCCTAACCATTGGAAGTTGTAGCTGATAGTGAGGATATACTCTTAGTTTGAAATACGAGGTTGAGGACTGCCATATTTCAAACCTTAATGTGACACTGGAAACATACTAGTAGATGACTGCAATGTTGTTTTATTATGCCATTCCACCCTCTGTTCAGTTGTCTGCTTCCTTCCCCTTTTCAGCTTTATCCAATGTCTCCTACATTTAATCTGATCAAAAAAAAAAAAAACACAACACAAGTAGGTAATAATGGCTTATAAAACATGTTTTTTTTTTTTTTAATTTTCCATTGTGCAATGCTTAGCTTTGACCAGCATCACGGGTCAGTGAAAAGAGGGTAGTGGTAGCTTTCATTCTATGGCAAAAATGAAGAAAATTCTTGCACATGCGCTAAGACTTTCCCATCAGTTGTGCACCAGAGCTTGGCATCATTGCATATCAGTAAGTCAATCTGACATTTCAAAACAACATAAAAGTAATGTAAAGGAATATTGTTCTTCCATGGCTCTGTGTAATGATGTGAAGGTTCCATTTCAGTGCACTGCATGCACAGTTCTAATCAACTGAGGATAGTATACTTTTGTACAATATTGTTTTCAATCTTTAAGTGTTCTACATTAAAATTAACATATTTTCACTTTTTGTTTGTCTGAGAGCTTCAGTGACATACCTGTGTAAAGTTCCATTTGTTATAGTGTGACTGAGCTATGCATGGGTTTGAATCCTGTCACATGAATTTATTTTTATTGATTTCCACTGATGCAATAACCTTAAAATCCAAGTTATGTGTTTACCATAATGCTAGATCCATGTTATATTCTTCATTTCATCTCAGCCTGTGGGTTATCAGATCCAAAGCAGGCAGCTTAAGACTCTTCAGCTCTGAAGCTCTGCCTTCTCTCCTGTAACACACTGCCCTCCCTGAATCTCCTTAGATCAAGTGAGCCATACTATACTCTAGGGATCAATGGGAAGAACACTGACCATATAACAGAAGAACCAAAGGTAGGCCTCAGGCAAGTCTGCACACTGTACCCAGGAGCCACTCAAATAAGGTGACAATATGTAAGGGGGAAATAGGGAGGGATGACTCTGAGAAAACTGGGATTCTAGTGTTATGGTAAGTACAGAACATTTGTATCTGATGTCATTTCTGTCCACCTCAACCTGTGGGGCAGAGTTCCCTGGCAGCTGAAAAGGGTATCATCAGGAGAAAAAGTTCTACAGAATGATGGAGCCAAAGTTTGACTTGGATCTGGACTGCATATCCAGTTTATAAAGGTAAGAGTGTCAGAGTAAGTAGCCACTGCACAACTGTGATCCAAGGAGGCCTAAGCAAAAAAAAAAAATGCAATGCAAGTAGCAATAGCTCTGGTTGAGTGGGCTTTAGGTTTACCAGGTAAAGGAATGCCCTTCTCAAAATAATAAAAGGAAATACAATCAGAAAGCCATCTGAATAAGGTTTACCTTAGAAACATGTTTACCCATTTTAGAGTTAGAAAAGGATATAAAATTTAAATTTTCTGACAGCTTTAGTCATATCCAAGTCAAATCTCAGCTGACAATCAACATCCAAACAATGGTGCACATACATCCCCTTATTAATGAAGTTTGGCAAGAAAGCAAGCAAATTGACTGATTCATCTTAGATTCAGAGGCCACTTTAGGTAAGAAGGAAAGATTAGTCCAGAGAGTTATTCTGTCCTTTTGGGGAATAAGGTAAGGAGGGGTGCAAGATAAGGCTTGGAGTTCTGAAACCCTCCTGGCTGTGGTTACTGCTGCTAAAACCAAAAGTTATGTACTTACCATAACAACAGATCTGTGTTGTCTTCCTTTCATCTGTTTCAACAACTTAATTGTCAGATCTGCCCTCTGTGCCTTTTTTGAAGCTTCAAATTCAGGGCGCTGACTCATCCCCTACCTACATTTCCTTCACACCATTTTAGTACATTAGTTTGAGTTTGCCAGATATACAATTTACATTTCTACACAGAACCATAATAGAGAATACAAATATTAAGGTAACAAAGGCAACAGCATATAAAGCTGTTAATAGACAGGGTCCCAAGCAAGGTGTACACAGTCACCTGGAGCTGTCAATGAGAATATTGAAAGTGGGAAGGATGCATTCTGGGTAGACCCTGTCTTAGGTAGTATTAGACCTTTCAAGATTAACTTTTCCTTTCTAGTTTGGATGGCTGTGGACTCAAAACAGGCACAGGCTTTTTGCATTCAATGTGTAAGTGGGCAATACCTAAACACTATATAGAAAGAGTGCGGGTCTTGTGAAGAGAATTTTGTGTCCACAGGCTGTGCACTTTTTAAAATATTGCACTGCATCAGCCATTATAAAATTAACACACCAACAATGGACAAAAAACTAGAGAAATCACAAAAGTGAAAAAAAAAAAAACTCATCATATTGAGAGTAGCTGGATACACATCTGGATGCTTCAGGTGGAAACCAAGATCTGAGGTACTAAAATGGTGTGGAGGGAAATATGGGTAGGGGTGCAGTCAGAGCCCTAGATCTGAAGCCTCGGAAAAGGTCCGATCCGACAACCCAAAGGTCGAAGTGGGTGAAAATAGACAACACTGGATACAGCATTTTCATAGATAGTACCTTAAAATCTATGGTAGCAGTTGGCTTAAATGGAGGTGCAGTCATCACTTGTGGCAGTATACAAATTCACAAGGGAGTACCAGGTCCCTAATCAGAGGTCTGAGCAGAATGGTACCCTTCAAGAAAGCATTGGCTAGACATATATCTGAAAATGATGACTTTAGGGTTGTTGACATAATATAGAGCAATACAGGGGGCAACATGATCAATATACTTAATATGAATTGATGTTAAGGTTATATGCAGATAACCATCCAGGTATTAATGATGAGATCAGTATAAAACCTGTTTTAGTGAAAAAAGAAAACAGATGCAACTTAAGTGATAACTTTTTTGTATGTTGCTTATATTGATATGTTGAGAGGTTTTTAAGAAAGCCTTTAATTATGCAGCTGCTTAATTGTTGTCTTGTCATTGGTGGGTTGTGTCATTTACTGCTATTTATCTGAGAGTTTTATTCTATTGTTGAATTGCACTGAAGAAGGGTTATACCCAAAAGCTTTGTTGTTTTCTGATTAAATTTTATTTTTACATTCTTGATGCGAGTTTGTTTTAGTATAGCAGAAAATCTCAAGTTTTCCCTATGTGCTCTGTCCTCTAATTCTATCATTTTTGAAACATCTCTTCTTGAGCAGTCTCATATTCAGCCTTCTTCACATCGACCTCTGATTTTTGCAGTTTTATCAGCTCATCTGAATATCTATTTTTGATATACTCCTTCAGTGTTTCATTTATTTTTATCAGCACTGAGCGCATTCGACTTATTTTTTCCTCTAGACTTCTGGAAGTTATGTTTTGTACCAAAGCTGGAGCTTGAACTGCTTTTTGCTGAACAGCTGCAGGATTCTTCCCAACCAGTGTTTTCTCCTCACCTTTTGTGATTGATTTTCTTTCAGTTTCTCTGCATTTACTTTTTGCTGTTAGCCCAGCAGAGCAATAATTATCCAGTTACTGAAATTTACCCAAAAATATAAATTTACTGGCTTACCTTTTCAGTTTCTGTTTTCACACTGGGAGAGCTGAAATTAAGCTGTTATTCAGAGTATAACTATCTAGGAAATCATTCTTGTCAGCTTTAAACATTAAGCCTTGGACATGACTTATTTCTTCCTTGAAAGAAAAAGTATAAGGCTGAATTTTTTCCTAACCCATAATTTTGCTCAGATTGTCATTGGATCAGAGGGCTGGAAGAAGCTCTAGCAAGCTTAGTTCCTTTTGCTCTTGGCCCTAGTGCAGTTGACGTGATTTAGCCTCTTGCTTTTCAGCTAAAGCTTCAGATTCAAATCGTGTATGTAGGTGCTAAGGATGTAACTGTCAACAGTTTTAGTCTTTGATTGGCCGCCATGTGGATACACCTTCTGTTTTCCTGAATTGACAAAATGGACATTTTTTCCCACTTATTAGATAAACAGCTGTTTTACTGCAAATGTTTTCAAGTGTTAACTTTATTAGGGCAGCAAAAGCAGAGCATAAGACAGTTTAAAGCTAGTAGAGCAGTCCTTAATTTACAAAGTTGTAGTCACTGATGTTGCACTCATCTTTAACAGACTTTTTTTTTTTTTACAGGAAAGAAGCTGCTTATTCCAATAATTCTGCATTGACTGTAGCATATCATTTTCTGCTGTCATTCCTATACTGAATGTTAAACAATTCAGTTTGCCCAGCAGGTATCATGTAATTTGTAGCCACTGATAATCCAATTTGCCCAGCAGTTGGCATTTATTTGATTTGTGATGTTGTGAAGACTGGTAGAGAAGGGTGAAGGCTGCCAGCCTAGTCAAATAGAATTTGATACATAATTCTGGCATTTGTGAATATAAATGTGAAATACAGGCTTGTTTCTTAAATGAAAGAAAAATACTTAAAACAATGTGGCAACATTGCCATCTGCTGTAAAGAAAGCTAAGTCAAGCAATTCTTGTTGGTCCTTTGAAATTAAAATTATTTCATCACTGCCTTTGAAGTTTTACAAGTCGGCTCCAGTTAGTCTGGAATGGGGCTTCCTGCCTATTGTTTTAAGGCTAAAGTTAATGACCAGAATTTACATGTGGAATGTCCTTTATTGCTCTAAGTGTAAAAGAAAGTTAATGTGTAGCCTGGGAACTCCAGGAAGGGTGAAAAGGATGATGTAATGTTTATCAGAACTGGAGTTTCAACTTAAACAGTGAGAACCAGAGATTGTTGAGCATTTTGATCTTCAACATCTAACTCAGCACTGCCTGTGTCTTAAGTAAGTTATCTTAGAAGCATGTTTTCTTGTAACAATAGCTAGGAATTAGAAAAAGAATAGACTGTTTTTCTGTTATGTCAGAACTGTACTACTGAATTATTTTAAGTTTCTGTGTGATCTCTGAACTCTTGAATAGCACTGTGGTATAGTAGTATTGTCTTGTGTTTTTAGTATTTATTATTATTTTAAACCCTTTTTAACTGTGGCTGGTTTATGTAGAGATGCTTAAGCTCTAGGGTACATTGCATGCTTATAAGTGATCCTATAATAAGCCCTTCCAATAAGCCTTAAGACTGTTTAGTCACACTTACCATTGGATAATAATATAGCACAGTAATAATTGGACACCCTTTTAAGGGCCTTTGGGTAGCTGATAATTATTAGCTGGTGGTAGCAGGAATTACTACCGTATAGTCTGGGTATAAGGGCACAGCTGGATAATCTGTGTCAGCCTTTCCCAGGAGTGTCTATGAAGTTGTATAAATACTTATCTCAAAGTGTGTGTGTGTGTGTGTGTCAGCTATTTGGGCAGGGATACAAAGCACTGGTTGGACAGAAAGGGTACTGAAGGTTTTAGCTTGCCAGCTAGGCTGAGATCTGGACCCTATAGCTGTGCCAGTGGGGAGTCTTATTGGGGGCCCGGGGAGCAAGGGAGCAACCAGCCCCCAGACTGACTGTGATCTTAAGGGAAATTGCACTTTACTGTGTGTATCTGTTATCCTTTCCTCTCATATGAGATGTCCTCTCTGGTGTTAGTGGTGAGGATTGAGACTCCTTGATTGCTGGGCCAGGGCATGGTGTCACATTGTGGTTTGCAGTGGTTGGGATATCCACATCACATATTAAGTAGTTGCCAAATACTAATTGGCTTGTAGTGGTGTGTGAAGAGTGAATCCTGTAACTTATGTACAGTGATCTCTGAAGGTGTTTTGTACTCTAAATCAGCCACGCAATGAATACTCAGAGTTCAGATCACAATTATTTTATTTTGTTAGCTTAGTTAGTCAGGGTGAGCAGGCAGCATGGCAGCAGAGGAGTATGGAAAGCTGACAAAGAGCCAGCTGGTGGAGATGTGCCAGGCTAGGGGACTGGTGCATGGAAACCTGACTAAGACAGACCTGATTGCAGCCTTGGTTACAGCTGCATCAGAAAACAGCATCCAGGAGGACAATCAGACTGGCAGTGGACATACAATATCCTTGGAGAATGGACAGCTCAACCTTTCTGCAAAGGAAAGTCAGACTGGCAGTGGAGATACAATATCCTCGGAGAATGGACAGCTCAACCTTTCTGCAGTGGACTTAAAAATCCAGCTGGAGCTAAAGAGACATGAGTTGGAGGCCAGGCATTTGGAGATAGAAGCTGAAGAAAAGGAGCGTCAGAGGAGGCATGAGTGGGAAATGCTGACTCTTCGCCAGTCATGGAGGTAATGGGGAAGGGAGTAAGTGGACCCCAAAAGCACAACAGGTCAGCAAATTTCTTCTGCAATTTAAAGAGGGGGATAATTTTGATAGTTTCATTCATATGTTTGAGAGGGTATGCAAACAGTATAGTGTTGACCAATGGCTCTGGGTATGGTTCCTGACCCCCCTTACTCCATGGTAAAGCTGTAAATGCATTGACTAAAATGTTTGACATTGCATGTTTTGATTATACTGCTGTAAAAAAATGTCTTTTAGAATGTTTTAAGATAACACCTGAAATGTATAGGAAAAGGTTTTGTGAGCATAGACGCAAGGCAGATGAAAGTGTGTGTGAATATGTTGCTGAACTGAGCACTTATATTCATAGCTGGGTGAGTGGATGTCAGGTCACCACTTCTGAAGGGCTGGCAGACCTTTTGGTGAGGGAACAAGCCCTTAGCACTTTGCCTGATGACATGAGGATCTGGTTAGCTGATAGACAATGTGCTACTTCAGATGAGTTGGGGAAGAAGAGAGACCTATACCTGGCCAGAAGGGCAGCCCTGCACAGGAGGGGGACCCCAGTACTCTTCATGGGTCTAAAGGAACCCATGGTGGACAGCACGGACTGCCACAACAGAATCTGCCAGTAGCAAGGGAAGCTACTGGTCCAGGTACATGTCCATGAGCTAGGGTTAAATGTTTTTAATGCAACCAGTGGAGCCATGTGGCATACAGGTGTCCATGGAGGCAAGGTGGGGAACAAAGGTGAGGAAGCCAGTAAGTGGGAAAGACAAAATGCCAATAGTAGGTTGTCTTGAGACAACAGGGGTACTAAATACCATCCTACAGATGTCCTGACAGGCAAGGATTGGATGAGGCAGTGCCATGTACTTATGTAGTTAAGGTCAGGCTAGGAGACAAGCATGTGGGTCTGGTAGCCTGGGGGAGACCCAGACAGACTGCATACTTGCAGCCAGGACTGGTGAGGTGATTACTTCAGGGAGTGAGCTACGCTGTACCAGTGAGACTGAAGGTGAGCCACAGCTTCTTGTGGGTACTGATGGTCCCTTGGACAGAGTGACTGCAAAGGTAGAGGTGAGTAGTAGTACCCAGGCTGACAGTGAGGCACTGCTGTCAGAGGATGCCAGACTTCCTGTGGAAGAGGAGCTGGGAAGGGTTTTAAGGAGAGAGTTGAGACAGGCTCAGCTCTCAGACCCTACATTGCAAGCCCTGAGGCAGGTAGCCAGAGAGGCACCTGATTCTCAAGGAAAGCGGGAATCTGTATACTGGGGTGAAGAGTTACTATACAGAGAGTGGACCCCTGAGGGAGGGCTAGAAGGTGAGAGAGTACAGCAGTTGGTAGTCCCTAGAGCCTAGCAGCTGGCATTTCTAGCCATAGCCCATGATATTCCCTTTGCAAGTCATATGGGCATAAAACATACAAAGAGGCATATTATGCAGAACTTCTATTGTCCTGGAATTTCCAGAGAGGTAACAGGGTATTGCAGGACCTGTGAGCAGTGCAAAAAGGTAGGCAAGGCAGGAGACAAGGTGAGAGCTCCTTTGATGTCTTTGCCTGTGATTGAGGAGCCATTTCAGAGGGTAGCTATGGATATTATGGGTCCTCTGAGTACCCAAGTTCCACAGGGGAAAAGTATATCCTAGTGGTAGTATATTACGCTACACGATACCCTGAGGCAGTGGCTTTGTCCTCCATTGAGGCAGAGAAGGTGGCAAATGCTTTGTTAGAGATTTTCAGGAGGGTGGGTTTCCCAAAAGAAATACTGTCAGACAGAGGTGCCGATTTCATGTCAGACCTGCTGGCTTATTTGTGGAAGTCTTGTGGGGTGAAGCACATGATGACCACCCCCTACCATCCCCAGACTAATGGTCTTGTTGAAAGGTTAAACTCTACAATCAAGTCCATGCTACAGGCATTTGCAGATCAGTTTAAGGGGGAGTGGGACAAATATTTGCCCCATCTGTTTGCATATAGAGAGGTTCCCCAGGAATCCACAGGTTTTTCACCCTTTGAGTTGCTGTATGGGCATAGTGTGAGGGGACCTCTAGATTTAATTTGAGATGAGTGGGAAGGGGAGTGCGAGTCTCACAAGGAGTCTGTTGTGGCATACATCCTAAACCTCAGGACAAGGCTCTGGGAACTCATGGGCTTGGCCCAGGAGAACCTTGCAGAAGCCCAACAACAGAAAAATGTGTGGTATGACAGGAATGCTCAAGCTAGAGAGTATGCTGTGGGGCAGCAGGTGATGGTTCTCATTCCTGTCAGAGACAACAAACTGCAAGCAGCTTGGAAGGGACCCTACAAGGTGGTAAGAAAGGTAAGTGATGTTAACTACATGGTGGAAGTGCTAAGCAGATGGCAGGGACAAAAATTGTACCATGTTAACATTATAAAACCTTACCATGACAGAGAGGCCCTTGTGCTGAGCATTTGCAGTGGATTGTGGGAGGAGTCTGAGGGAGATCTGGGGACTGATCTCTTCAGTGAGGCTAGGGCTGACACCTCAGTGGAAGGGGTAGCAATGTCCTAGCAGCTATCTCCTACCCAGGTTCGAGAAATCCAAGCAGTGTTGCAGGAATTCGGGGACATGGTCACTGGGAAGCCAGGGTGCACCCACCTAGTGCAGCACCAGGTGGATACAGGACCCCAAATGCCTGTTAGGCAGGCCCCTTGTAGGGTGCCTGAGAGAGTCAGACAGACTCTGAGGGAGGAGGTACAGGAGATGTTGGAACTATGGGTGATTCAAGAGTCCAATAGTCCCTGGGCTTCCCCAGTGGTGCTAATGGCAAAGAAGGATGGCAGCACCAGGTTCTGTGTGGATTACAGGAAATTAAATAGTCACACAGAGTCAGATGCTTACCCCATGCCTAGGACAGATGAGGCCTTAGAGCAGCTGGGTGAGGCTAAGTATCTTACCACCATTGATCTTACCAAGGGTTACTGGCAGGTGCCCTTGACTCCCAGTGCTAGAGAGAAGTCAGCCTTTGTGACTCTTTTTTGGCTTGTATGAGTTCACAAAGATGCCCTTTGGGATGAAGAATGACCCAGCGACTTTCCAGAGGTTGGTAGATCATATCTTAGCAGGAGGGTTTGCCCTTGCTTACATGGATGATATTACTATCTACAGCCATTCCTGGCAAGAGCACCTTCAGCATGTTGAGGAGTAAATGTCAGGCGGGTATGGCAGAGGTCTCCTACCTAGGACATAGCATGGGGAGTGATAAGATAAGGCCAGAACCTGCCAAAGTGGAAGCCATTCAGGCATGGCCTGCACCTGTTACTAAAAAGCAGGTGAGGGCATTTTTAGGGACAGCAGGGTGCTACAGAAAGTTCATCCCCAGTTATAGTACCATAGCTGCTCCCTTCACAGACCTGACAAGGAAGAACAGGCAAGATAAGGTAGTGTGGACCCCAGCATGTAAGAAGGCATTCCAGAAGCTTAAAGAAGCTTTGGGAGGCCCCCCCTGTGTTAGCCAGTCCAGATTACAGCAAATAATTTGTTGTACAGGTGGTTGCTTTGAACCATGGGGTGGGGGCTGTACTTAGCCAGATTTCTTCAGAGGGAGAAGAGCACCTAGTGGTTTATCTCAGTCATAGGCTCCAACCCAGGGAGGAACGCTATGCAGCTGTAGAAAAGAATGTCTAGCCATAGCGTGGGCACTGCAAAAACTTCAGCCTTATCTGTATGGAAGAAAATTCACTGTTATGACAGATCACAAGCCCCTAACATGGTTAAACAGAGCCAGCCAGCAAAATGCCAAGTTGCTAAGATGGAGCCTGGGGTTGCAAGCATATGATATGTCAGTGTAGCACTGCAGTGGGATTAGCAATGCCAATGCAGATGGGCTCTCAAGACAGGGAATGGGGTGAGGTACACTCAGATAGACCTAACCCTCTCAAGCAGCATTTCTCAAGGGTCACTTGAAAAACTAGCTTGAGTTCTCCAGGTGGGGAGAGATGTGAAGACTGGTAGAGAAGGGTGAAGGCTGCCAGCCTAGTCAAATAGAATTTGATACATAATTCTGGCATTTGTAAATATAAATGTGAAATACAGGCTTGTTTCTTAAATGAAAGAAAAATACTGTGAATGTTGAACTTAAAACAATGTGGCAACATTGCCATCTGCTGTAAAAAAAAAAAAAAAAGCTAAGTCAAGCAATTCTTGCTGGTCCTTTGAAATTAAAATTATTTCATCATTGCTTTTGAAGTTTTACAAGTCGGCACCAGTCCGACTGGATGGGGGCTTCCTGTCTGTTGTTTTAAGGCTAAAGTTAATGACCAGAATTTACATGTGGAATGTCCTTAAGTTAATGACCAGACATGTGGAATGTCCTTTATTGCTCTAAGTGTAAAAGAATATAAATGCAGTTAATGTGTAGCCTGGGGACTCCAGGAAGGGTGAAAAAGATGATGTAATGTTTAATAGAACTGGAGTTTCAATTTAAACAGTGAGAACCAGAGATTGTTAAGCATTTTGATCTTGGACATCTAACTCACCACTGCCTGTGTCTTAAGTAAGTTATCTTAGACGTATGTTTTCTTGTCACAATAGCTAGGAATTAGAAAAAGATTAGACTTAAGTGTTTTTCTGTTATCAAAAAACAAAAAGACAGCTTGGAAACACCAAAGCAAATTCTCTCTCAGTTTAATTCTCTTTCAGTTTAATGAAGCGCTTTTCATCTTGCACATGTGGCAAGACTTCATCAGAAACTGAACAAACTTCAACACAAAAAATATATACACACCATTTTGGTCACATGACACTTCTAATTAAAATCTTGTGTCTTATAGGCACATCCACATTATTGCTACTTAAACATTTTTTTAAAAACAAATATGACTGACAATTTTTTAGAACATCTCAACCCTTCCCTTCCTTCAGAATTTTTACCTGTAATGGTAATAGAAATATGTGTGTATATATATATTTCTATTATCATTACAGGTAAAAATTCTGAAGGAAGGGAAGGGTTGAGATGTTCTAAAAAATTGTCATATTTGTTTTTAAAAAATGTTTTAAGTAGCAATAATGTGGTTGTGCCTTTAAGACACAAAACTTTAATTAGAAGTGTCATGTGACCAAAAGGGTGTGTGTATATATTGTTTGTGTTGAAGTTTGTTCAGTTTCTGGTGAAGTCTTGCCACATGTGCAAGGCGAAAAGCGCTTCATTAAACTGAAAGAGAATTAAACTGAGAGAGAATTTGCTTTGGTGTTTCCAAGCTGTCTTTTTGTTTTTCGCTAGTTTGTCTTACTTTGGTTCCTGTTTTTCTGTTATGTCAGAACTGTACTGTTGTTTTTCTTTCGACTTTTCCCAGTTAAGTGTCACCACTGCGGAACTCTGGTCCGCTAATGATTGGCAGTAGATTTTTACGGTGCTGAGGTGCCAGCTCAACGCCCAACCTTCAACGAAGGCACACCCATTTCACGCATGTCTATCGAATGTCACTCGACCGTGGGGAGGACATGCAGACTCCACACAGAAGGCACTCCAGCCGAGAATCGAATGGGAGAACCTCTTGCTGTGAAGCGACAATGCTACCTCTAAACCACAGCGGCTTATTTTAAGTTTCTGTGTGATCTCTGAACTCTTGAATAGCACTGTGGTGTAGTAGTATTTCTTGTGTTTTTAGTATTTATTATTAAATATTTTTAAACCCTTTTTAACTGTGGCTGGTTTATGTTGAGATAACTAAGCTCTAAAGTACATTGCATGCTTATAAGTGATCCTGTAATAAGCCCTTCCAATAAGCCTTAAGACTGTTTAGTCACACTTACCATTGGATAATAATATTGCAAAGTAATTATTGGACACCATTTTAAGGGCCTTCCTTTGGGTAGCTGATAATTATTAGCTGGTGGTGGCAGGAATTACTACCGTATAGTCTGGGTATAGGGGCACAGCTGGAGAATCTGTGTCAGCCTTTCCCAGGAGTGTCTGTGAAGTTGTATAAATACTTATCTCAAAGTGTGTGTGTGTGTGTGTGTGTCAGACACTTCGGCAGGGACATGAAGCACTGGTTGGACAGAGAGGGTACTGGAGGTTTTAGCTTGCCAGCTAGGCTGAGATCTGGACCCTATAGCTGTGCCAGTGGGGAGTCTTATTGGGGACCTGGGGAACAAGGGAGTGACCATCCCCGGACTGACTGTGATCTCTATGTGCTCTTTAGGGAAATTGCACTTTACTGTGTGTATCTGTTATACTCTCTCCTATATGAGACGCCCTCTCTGGTGTTAGTGGTGAGGATTGAGGCTCCTTGATTGCTGGGCCAGGGCATGGATGTCACAGAAGTCATGCAGAGTATGTTTGCCTGAGATGTCTAGGTAAGTTTACATGTGTGACAGAGCTGGATACAGTTTAGGATGTGCAATGAAAGCCCCGTTTTGTATTTTTAACTAATTGATGGTGAGAGCAGACTGCTGTTCAGTGTGAATGATTTTAGGTTACAGCTAGTGGTACAAAATAAAAGCCAGAGCAACAAATAGCTCACCTGCTATTGTGTTGGCAACGCTGGGTTTATTTTTTTTCCATTGATAGTGATGGTATTCTGACTGCCTTTATGTTTGCTAGGAAACTGTTGGAAATAGGACTCTAAATAATGCAATGAGTGCAGATCTTTCCAGAGTGCATTTCTAAGTGTGCCAAGGAGGAAATAGGACTCTAAATAATGCAATGAGTGCAGATCTTTCCAGAGTGCATTTCTAAGTGTGCCAAGGAATTGTAGTGTGTTCTGTTAAAGTAATCCATTTAATGACAGTTGTGGTTGACTGGAAATAAAACTTTACTATATATTTATATTTACAATTTGGAATGAATCAAAGTAACTACTTTTGTTCATCTACTACTCCTGTATTAAATATCATACAACACAGCAATGAGTACAGTTTTTCTGTCATTGATCATTATGTTTAACAAGGTTTATGGGACCAATTCATTAAGTAGTATGCAGTGGTATTAAACTGCCCAAGTACGAGTATGTAGAAAAGTAGGAGAACATTGTGGATGTTTAATATTTAAGTTGGCTTGTGGAGTTTGGTGTTTCTATTTATTTGACATACATTTGTGGTATGTGTTTGTGCTGTGTTGATTGAATGGACCTGTATGTGATTGCCCAGACATGACACAGAGGCTTATTTCAGTGCAGCACTGTGGCTTGTTGCACAGTAGCAGTGCTACTAACAACCAGTCATGAGAGCACTTCTTTTGTTTTTAATAGATGTCTGTGGGCTGTGCCACACACTATTAAAAGACTGTCATGACTAGCAATTGCTCCTCTGGGATGAAGTCTGCCTGAATGTAAATGGAAAGGTATTTTGTTTTTTGACACAAGGAGGATGCACTTTTGGAATGCAGTGTTCATGCTGTTTTATCATGTAATTAATTACCATCCTGGCATATAGTAGCGAGCATACCTCTCAACTTCATAGAGCAAAAATATGGACAAACCCTAAAATAAGAGGGGACAAAGGCCCAAAAATAAGGACAAATTTTAAATATTGCTCTTATAAATTTAGAAAATTGCTAGAACAAGTTTTGTGTTAGCATTAATTTTTTAAAGGATATAAAGTCTGAAACTCAAATGTATATCATTATTTAGTGACTTCAGTACTCAGAGATTTGCCAGAAAACCACAAATTTTATGAGGAACAGACCAAAAATATGAGGCAAAAATCTATTCAGTTGAGGGGCATGGCTTGGTCTGCAGTTTGAGTAGGTGGACAGCAGTGCAACTTGTTGGGGGGGGGGGGCAACAGTCTGGGAGCTGTGAGTACAAATCTGAAAATCCTGGGTACAGCCCTGCCTCAAAGAATTTTTATTCAGGTAAATGACAAATGTTGGAGATATGTTAGGGAAGAAGGAAGTAACTAGGAACATATTTTTGGGACTGTAATGAGCTGGTAGATTTTAAAAATTCCTTACAGAGTACTTTGTCAGAAATATCAGGGGAGGGAAGCAAATCACTGTAAATAAGGAAATTATTCTTTTGAGCTGGGACACAGGATCTGAACTCCCTTATCATAGTAAGACCTTATTAAGTTTAATTCTATTGGCTATCAAAAACAATTACTAGAAAATGGAAATATCTATGTCAACTATACTGAATATTGCAAAAGAGATAAAAAGAACTGTAAGTGGGATCTTTTGAAATGGGAAGGAGCACATTACATAAAAATAAATGGATTTGTGGGAACAATACATACAGAATGTATTGCTCGGGGGAATGAGGTTTAAAGGATGTTAGGAATTCAGCAATGTTAGACTGAATGATAGCTGTTAGAAAGAAAACATAATATATGTAAATGAAATAATATGTTTATTCATTTTTATTAATGTATGTATACCCATGTCTTAAGTGAGCGATCATCCCTGTATAATGCTGACCAGAATGTGCAGAAAAGGGAATTATTATGTGAAAACAGAAAATCTGATGTAATTTTCATTCGTTCCTCAACCTGTGGGTTCAGATCTGAACCTCGGATCTGACTCTGATGCTTTTTCATAGTTTAGGATCAAACTCTCAAGCTCCTCCCTTCCCCATAATGCCCCTGTCCTCCCAATTACTTCAGATCTCATTTGCCACACTTCTAGCATGCTGCGATTTTTTTTCTAAGAGCTCATCATGGGGTTGTGAGTGATTTAAATCAAACTTTTTTTATTCTCTACTAGATCGTATTTGTAGCCTATCACCTTCCTTACCCTTCTACAAAACTTTTTTTTATTGTTTTTGGGTTTCTCCAGTAGGTCTTTAGATACTTTTATACCTTTGGGTATTTCTTTCACTAGCATTATTGATAGTTTTCCTTTCTGTTTTCTTCTATATTTAAAAAAAAAACCTTATTTCTCTTAAAACTTTCTGTTTTGTTTTTGTAATCATAACATACTATGGCTGACAAACCTGACAGGCCTGCTGGATTAAAAAAATGCATTTACTCTGGGCACAAGATCCCTCAGTCTTATGCCCACAGGGAGTGCATTTACTGTCTAGGGCCCAGTCATTTGGATGTATCCTATGATATTTGTTCGGGTTTCAATTTCCATGTGCTGGTGGAATGCTTGAAACAAACTTATTCTTAGGGTATTCTTCCTCAGTCTGCTTCTGTTGCTGGTCCATCTCAAGAATCAGTGACTCAACCCCCTACAAGAAAGTGCAAAGACCCCAGGGAGCATAGAAAACATTCCCCTGACCAGTCTACCCCTAAAAGGGCTACTTCAGATCCACCAGCTAAGACTCTCAAACTGTTGGATCTGAGGCCTTTGGATCTGACACAAACTTTATCATCACCTCATTGGCACAGAACCCCTAGTCCCTCCCTGGAAGACATATCTCCCACTATGAGGTCTCCCTTCCGCCAGGGAACACCAAAGAAGTTGTTGAAACCTTCCTCATTGTCATCCTCCATCAGACCTTCTTGGAGCCTTTCTGAGGCAGAGGTGGACAGGATGATGATGACTTTCCTCAGGATGCAGATACAGCTGGGAGTTTGGCCAGCTCCATGCCCCACTGGATCCATGAGCTACCCTACCTTTGTACCTTTTATTTCTCCTTCTCCAATCAGCCCTCCCATTTCGAGCCTTTGAATCTGGAGGTATCTAGAGTTGACACGGACCCTATGGCCCTTCCTTCCTTGGCTCCAATGATGTCTCTGATCTGATTGGCTCCAACTTTCTTAGAGTACAATGGATTCCTGAGCCAAAGCATCAGCATTGAGTCCAAGGGAATGTCCTTGACTATGAAGATTTCAGAGCCATTGCTTTCCCTTGGAGCCTCAGCACATGGCAGCTTGGCTCCGACTCCCCCTTCTGTGCAGGGAATCTGTGAGGGTTTGGAGTTGTCTGCTCCTAGAACCTTTGTTCAGGAGAGATTATGTTGGGCTTCTCTGGGTCCTTCTGCATTCAAAGTGGTGGAGAAGGTTTTTTCCCAGCCAAGAACTGCCTCAAATCTACCTCCTTCAGATCCCACTCATACTCTGATTTCTGTTCCTGAGTCTGCTCATCCTTCACTTCAGGGACAGCCAGACCCTAAAAGCCACTGAGCAGCTCCTTCTGCAGAGTGTCCTGTCTCTTCCAACACCTCCCCAGAGCATCCCACTGAGGAGGTGCCTCGAAAGAGACTGTGCAAGAGGAGACACTTGGATTCCCCACAGCAATCATTGACAGAAAACACGGACTTCGATGAAGGGGAAGGGTCCACAAGATCTCAACTGGATGATGTCTCCTTTGGAGACATCCTTGAAATCCTGCACCAGAGAGGTGGTTGGTCTACCCAAAGCCCTTCCTCATAGAAGTCAGTGTTTTTGAATGCTTTCGGGTCTGGCCTGTGTACATCATGGGTCCTCCCCTCTGCAGATGACCTTATCGACATGGTTGTTGCGATAGCTACTAAAAAGGAGCTGGCTGAACAGAGCTCTTGTCCATCCCCTAACAGGGAGTCTAGAGCTTTGGACAGATTCAGGAAGTGGGTGTAAGGTTCAGTGACCTTTGCACTGTGATCACTGAATTACTTGATGCACTTCACCAAACTACAGGGGGACTTTATTAAGGAACTCTTTAGTTCTACCCCAGGGTTCATGTCTGTAGAGGAACAGAAAAACCTTTCCTCCAGATTGGCCACCCTACAGTCCATCTTTAACATGTCCATGAGGCTAATCTCACATGCTGCAGAGGGTACCTCAAGGGCAGCCAGTTTAAGCATTGCTATAAGGCATCATGCCTGCATGCGGCTCTGTGACTTCACAGAACCTTTTAAGGTGTCCTTCATCAATGCTCCTTTTGATTGATCATCATTGTTTGGCCCTCACTGTTAAAGACACCCTCCTGTAGTGAGAGGGATGGAAAGACCTTGTCTGCCATCAGAATCCATTTCTCTAACCCACAAAAACCATTTTCCCAGAACCAGCATGGTGTTAAGAAATTGTGGTTTAAAAAGTCTCAAGGTCCTTTTCAGGAATCACAAGGAGATTTTTCCCCCAGAGTCACAGGGGGAAATAACTCTAATGATAGATGCCTCCCTTACAGCAAACAAGGTCTGAAAAATCAAGGATCACAAGATTCCTTCTCAGATAGGTCCTTTCAGTGCTCCTGAAAGGTTGCCCGACTGTCTATCTCTGCAGGCAGGAGCCATTACAAACCATTGTTGGCTGCAAAAGATCATATCCAGAGGATATTCCATTACATTTTTCCAGAATCCAAAACCAAGGAAAACTCTCCCTGATGCTCCACCCAATCAGAGGGAGGAAGCAACATTACAAATTGCAAAATTGCTAGCAAAAAAGGGTCATCCAGGAGATCCCACCAGGCCACGTGAGATCTAGAATTTACTCAAGTTTTTTTTAGTGCCAAAAACAGGGGACCTAAGGCTGATCTTGGAACTAACACCACTAAACAAATCAGTAGACAATGTGAAATTCCAGATGGTCATGATTCAGTCCATTCTACCTCTGTTATGAAAGGACGACTGGATGTGCTCAATCAACCTTCAGGATGCGTACTATCACATCAGAATAAACAGGTGCTCCAGAAAGTTTCTCTGTTTCTGGCTGGGGGTCAGTCATTATCACTTCAGAGTACAGCCCTTTGGTCTCATTGCAGCCCCTAGGGTGTTTACCAAATGCATGGCAGTAGTAGCAGCTCACTTAAGACTGCATAGATTCAATGTGCTTCCTTACCTAGATGACTGGCACCTGACCGCACCAACCAGGCATCTGCTATTACAAGCCAAGGACTATATACTACAGTTATCCCCAACCTTGGGGCATCAGAATCAACATACAGAAATCTCAGCTACAACCCATACAGTTGATAGACTTTATAGGAGCTTGTCTCGGCCTAGCCTGCCTGACTCCAGACCGAATTCAAACTTTAAGATCATATATCAGACAAATTCTAGCCATTCCAAAGCCCCCTGCAAACTTAGTCTTCAGGGATTTAGGTTTGATGGCTGCCCTGATAACCTTGATTATAACAGCTCTCTTACACATGAGAGTACTCCAAAGGACTCTGGCTGTTCAATGGTCCTTGGATTTCTATCTACTGACTCATCCTATCAGGCTGTCCTGTGTGTGCAAAGACTCTCTTCTATGGTGGCTCCACTCAGACGTCGAGCTAGGACAACGCTTTGTTCTTCCACCCCCCAATACCATGTTGACCATGGATGCGTCCCAGCTGGGGTGGGGACATTACTTGGGTTGCACGGTCCAAGGCACATAGTTGACACAACAGATCAATTTGCATATCAGTGTACTAGAGATGACAGCAGTGCTTCTAAAGTTGCAAGCATTTCAGAGCCTTCTACCTCTAGGAACTTTTGCAATACAGACAGACAATATGTCGGTAGAATGGTACATCAACAAACAGGGAGGAACCAGATCTTACCCCTTATGTAGAGAAGCAATGAGGGTTTGGCAGTGGGCATCCTCTTACAACCACTTCTTGATTGCAAGGCACATTCTGGGGAAATCTAACATTCTGGTGGACAGGTTCAGCAAAGTTATTCTGATGCCTCATGAGTGGTCTCTAAATCAATCAGTGGCAAACGCGATCTTCCACAAGTGAGATCAACCTTGTTGTGATCTCTTTGCTTTTCCCTTGAACAAGTGCAGCAGGTTCTTTGCCCTCGCTCCTCAGGAACAGTCACCCAGAGATGCTCTAGTCCATGTTTGGCCCTCTGGTCTTCTTTATGACTCCCCTCCCCTACCTCTCATACCTAAATTTCTTCAGAAAGCTCATTTTTCTTTTCTAGCCTCAACATATTTGGTTTCCCTTCCTTTGATCTCACTTAATATACCCTCTGTGGATGTTGGAACCACATCCAGACCTTCTGTCCCACCCATCAGGGCAGGTTCAACCAGATCTCCCAGGAGTGAAATTAACCACATGGTTTCTCCAACTCCAGTGATGACTAGAGATGCCAGGCTTTTTTTCTCCAGTTCAAAAGATTTGAATATGCTTTCATAAAGCCTTTTCTAGGAAGATTTATAAAAGTAAATGGAAGAGATTTTCGATTTGGGCTCAGCAAAAACATTTGGATCCTTTTACAGCTCCTGTTCCTGCAGTTTTGGTTTTCTTGCTTCAATTTTCCAAACTGGGGCAAGTTTTTCTACTATTAAGATACAACTGGTAGCCATCTCAAACTATCACACTGAGGACAATTTATCTTCTCTGGTGTCATCTCACATCTGCTACAAGGGTACTGGAGTTACAAGTTTTAATGGTCAAATGTTCCTACTTGATTTTTCATAACGATAGTGTGACCTTGTGCACTCATCCTTTCTTTTTGCCTAAAGTTGCCTCTGAAAACATCAATCAGGTCATTAACCTGCCAGTTTTCTTCCCCAGTTTTCACAACAAAGATGAATGCACCCTTCACTTGCTAGATGTTCACAGACACATGCGCTTTTTATTAGACAGAACAAAATCAGATCAGCTTTTTGTCTTCTTCTCCAGAATTAGGAAGGGAAGGCCAGTATCCAAATTCACTTTGGCTAAATGGCTCACAGACTGCATTTTGCTAAAGAAATACCTTTATCTGGTCTTGTTAAAGCTCATTCTGCTAGATCTATGTCTACATCTCAAGCTTTCTGGTCTAGAGTTCTGACAGAGGACATTTTGTGCAGCTACTACTTGGATGAACTCCCATACCTTTGTCACACATTACAAATTAGATATTGTGTCTAGAGTCAGGACTGTTAACTTTGCAGTGCTTTGGAATATTTTATTTTATTTTTATTTTACCAGGAAAGTCTGACTGGACACGCATCCTTTTTCAGCAGAGGCCCGGGGAGAAAAGCTCCAACTTACAAATAAAACACACAAGGAAGAATATGTATACAGATAATACAAACAGGAATCACAACATGACATAAATTCATACTAGAGGTTCTTAAGTATACATTTCTAAAAGACATTTGGGAAAGCTCTAGTATTATATTATTTATACTTTTAGTATATAGTTCTGTAAGTATACAATTCTGTGAAGA
This sequence comes from Protopterus annectens, assembly GCF_019279795.1. NCBI lineage: Eukaryota > Metazoa > Chordata > Ceratodontiformes > Protopteridae > Protopterus > Protopterus annectens. The sequence continues at coordinate 422,157,162 of NC_056733.1, read as the reverse complement.
CATTTGAGGATATTAGCAGTATATTATAAAACAGCAGAATATACAATAAATAAGTTAACTGGGATGGAAAAGAATGTCAACACTGTATCTCAGTGTAGAAATATAGGAACAGCACATATGTTTTGTATTGTTTATGTTAACTGTAACTTAGTATAACATCAGAAGAGTGCATAGAAATAGAAATGTGAGAAGAGAATTTAACTAGAGGAAGTGACTGATGCCTAGCTACTTTATCCTTCCATGAGGGCCACCTGGGGGGTCAGTGTAGCTGGTGACTCTGCCCCACAAGTTGAGGAATGAATGAAAATGACATTAAAGAAGTTATGTACTTACCATAATGTTCCATCTGTGTTGTCCATTTTCATTCTTCCTCAAACCCCTCCCATCCCCCTGTTCCTTGTGGGAAGATTTGCTGAGGTGCTCTAGGAACCACTGTTCCTTTGAGCTCCTGATTCTATATGCTATCTTAGGATAGTTTTATTTCCATAATTTTATGTATCTGCTTATACAGCTGCAGCAAACTCAATCTGCAGTAATTGAGAAGACAGGGGCATGGGAGGAGCTCAAGAGTCAGAACCTAAGCTACAAAAAAGTGGCCAAGTTGGATCCGAACCCACAGTTTGAGGAAGAATGAAAATGGACAACGTTACGTTAAGTACATAAAAAGAAGTTATGTTGTCCCATCAGTCAAGAATGAATGAAGAATGACAACATCCAATAAAGAAGTTATGTTCTTACCATAACATTCCATCTGTGTTGTCGATCTTCATTCATTCTTGACTGATGGGTTTGGTTCTGACCTCTCAGAACCAACTCAGCCATTATACATAACTCGCACAAGCCAAAAACTCTCGAGCCAAGGCTCTACCCTCAATGCCTCTCTTCCCATTACTTCAGATTGAGTTTACATAACAGTTAGGAAAATACAGAAGCCCTGTCTAAGGTATAACCCTGTAACATCCCAAGACTAGGTCCGAACCTCCAGGAGTCTTTTGGAGGGGGTAGGAGGGTGGGATGTCAAGAATGAATGAAGATCAACACAGATGGAATGTTATGGTAATAACATAACTTCTTTATTGGATGTTGTCAACCTTCATTCATTCTTGACTGATGGGAAAGAGTCCCCAGCTACTTTAGATCCTGGACAGCCCTACAGAAGGATATTTCTGAGCACCATGTCTAATTTGTAATGGGTGATAAAGGTATGTGGAGTAGCTCAAGTTGCAGCTGCACGTATGTCTCCCATAGAAGGCCTGGAATGAAAGACCACTGAAGTAGAAACAGATCTTGTAAAGTGAGCTCTAACTGTAGTTGGCAGTTTGAGTCTATTTTGATTGTATATAAAGGTAATACAGTCTCTAAGCTATTTAGACAAGGTGACCTTTGATGCAGGTTTGCCCAGTCTGGATCCTGAAAAAGATAAATAGTTGGTCTGATTTTCTAGATTTCATTCTGTCCAAGTAAAATTGTAACTGTCTGTGGATGTCCAACGTGTAAATAGTACTCTCCTTTGTTTGCAAAATTTGGGAAGAAGACTGGTAAGTCTATGGACTGAATGATATTAGACTCTGATACTACTTTGGGAAGGAAGGTGAGATTGGTTCTGAGTGATACTTGCTTTGTGAAAAATGATATAGAGATGATTTACACAAAGCTTTTAACTCTGGCATTCTAGAAGAAGTGATAGCTACTAGGAAGAGGGTCTTCCAAGATAAAAACTTGAGGTCACAAGTAGCTGCTGTCTCAAAGGGCTTTTGAACTAGGCATTATAAGACTAAGGTCAAATCCCATGGTACTACAGGGTCTTTGAATGGGGGTTTTAAATGCAGAATCCCTTTAAGAAAGATTTTGCATAAACGATGGGACATTAAAGAATGGTCACCAAAACCATTATGAAATTTTGAAAAGGCAGCCAAAAAAAACTTAACTGTGGATGTAGAGGCTCCCATTTCAAATAAGGTAGTTAAATATTCCAGGAACTTATCAACTGACACTGAGAAAGGGTCTATGTAGTTTGTACATGTCCAAATTGAAACTCTTTCCATTTTCTTAGGTAAAGCTTCCTGATGGATGGTTTATGGGAAGCCAGAAGTATCTTTTGCACTGGAGAGGACAAGTTATTCTGCCTGACAATTACTGGAATTGGAGAAACCCAACTGTTAACTCGAGATTTTGAAGGTTGGGACACACCAAGCATTGAGGGTGAGACAGTAGATCCAGAATCCATGGGCAGTGAACCAAGTGAGGCCAAAGGAATGGGAACCAGAATTGATGGGGCCAGTATGGTGCAATGAGAATTACTTTGCTTCTCAAAGATTGTGCTTTCCTCAGAAACTGTGGGATTAGTGGAATAGGGGGAAAGGCACACACAAGTCCCGGGGGGCCAATTGAGAAAAAGTGCGTCTCTCGGGGACTCCCCACAAGGGGGAATTATGGCAAAGTAGCTGCTGCATTTGTGGTTTATGGGAGAGGCGAAGAGGTCACAGCACAGCTGACCCCATCGATGAAAGATCTTTGTTACTACGTTGAAATTGAGAGATCACACATGAGGCAGGAGAATGCATCTGCTCAACTTGTCCACAATCAGGTTGGATTTCCCCTGGATATGCATTGCTACCAGAAAGCAGTTAGGAGCAATAGCCCATTGCCAAATTCTTAGGCCTTCAAGACACAGTGGGTAAGATATGGTCCCTCCTTGTTTGTTGATATACCAGACCACTGACATGTTGTCTGATTGGATTGCAATTGTCCCCAAAGGAGGGACAGAGTGGAATGCTTTGCAACACTAAAGGCACTGCCTTCAATTCTAGCATGTTGATGTGCAAATTGGCCTCTTGTGGAGACCAAGTGCTTTGAACAGTCTTTCCCAGAAAATGCCCCCCCTCACCCTATCTGGGAAGCATCTGTGGTCACTATGGCCTTGTGCTGAGAGGGTACGACCCCATAGGTTCTCTACTGGCTTCATCCATCAAGATTAATCCATTTTGCAATGATTTCTTATCAAGACTGGATGGGACATGCCAAGAGCCACTGAAGCAGCCTCATGTGTGATACCTCACTAGGGGAACTAACGTTATCATTGCTGCCATGGTTCCCAGAGCTTGTAATACCAGATGAGCAGGGACTTTGCTTTGGGACATGATTACTTGAGCTTGTGATCTTAGCTTCAACAGCTTGTGGAAAGAAAGGGAGGATACACATGAGACTGTATTTAACCTTGCTCAAATGAACTCCAGATCCTGCGTGGGAGTGAATTGTGACTTTTCCTTGTTGACTGAAATGCCGAGTGTTTCGGCAAGTTGTACAATGAAGTCTATGGTGTTTAGCAGTAGAAGTCTGGAGGGGGCAGTGAGGAGCCAGTTGGTTAGATATGGAAACACCCGGAATCCTTGTAGTCTCAAAAGAGCCGCTACAACTGCCATGCATTTGTGAACACCCTGGGGGCTGTGGTGAGACTGAGGGGCAGCACTTGGAACTGGTAATGACTGGCTCCTAGCCAGAACAGGAGATATTTTCTAGAGCACTTGTCCATTTTTATGTGGTAATATGCGTCCTGAATATCTATAGAGCACATCCATTAACTTTCCTCCAAAAAGGGAAGGATAAACTGAACTGTGACCACCCAGAATTTGGTTTGTTGCACAAATTTGTTCAGTAGGATGAGATCCAGGATTGGTCTCCAGTCCCCTGTCTTTTTTGGCACTAAAAAGAATCTTGAGTAAAATCCAGATCCTATTTGGTCTGGTGGGGCTACCTGGATGACTCTTTTTTGAAGCATATTTTGAATCAGCTACTGCTGCTATACACCTCTGACTGGGTGGAACATCGGGGATTTGCTTTTGGAGTTTTGGAAAAAGGTTGAAGGGGATGTGGTAATTATTCTCTGCACCCAGATATCTGAAGTTATTGTAAGCCAGGCTGAATGGAGCAGAGAAAATCTTCCCCCGTAGAGAATATAAGCAGTCCATGGTCTGATGAAGCTACAGTTGTAGTGACTTACCTCATTAAACTTTATTTTTTTGCATCCCTTCATGTAGTGGTTGGATTTCTTATATTCTCTACATTGGCTTTTACATTTCCAAACTTTACCTGTGAACTGTTTTTTATTATAAAATCTTCCCCCAACTCCCTCCAGAATTAAACAATCGGGCTTCTGTTCAGGAGTGCTGTTACAGTTGTCCAGGAAAGGAAAATCTGGAGTCCTGGTTATGCAAACCCCCTCTACCATGGGGGGGGGTGTCTTCCAGAAGAGTTCCCCCCTCTGTCCTGGGGGAAAACTCACCACGTGTCCTAAAAAGGCACTTGGGTCTTCTTGAGCCATATTTTTCCACTCCTGTGATTCCTGGAATAAGGTCATTGTGGAAAGGAAAAATTAACACCCACAGCAGAAAGGGTCTTTCCATCTTTTTAACACATGGCTAGTGACTCTAACTTTTGGGCCAAACAATGAAGTACTATCAACAGGAACATTGATAAACGAAGACTTAAAGGGTTCCATGAAGTCACACAAGCACATCCAGGTGTGACACAATAGCAACACCTGTACCCGCTGGTCTAGACATCCCTGTGGCTGTATGAACAATTGAACAATAAGCCACATGGATGAATTTGAGGTAGATTCCAGGGTGGCAGGCTTAGAGGCAACCTTATCCCGAACCCTGTCAGACACTGCTCCTGTAAGGGTATCTGAAAGCTTAGTTATCAGATCCCTTTGGAGTCTAGTAAAGTGTGCCAAGAAGTTCAAGGACCAAACAGCGAAGGTCATTGAAGGAAAGACCTGCTTCCCAAATCTGTCCATTGTCTGAGACACTCAGAAGGATGGAGAGTTGAACTCTCCTTGATGAGTTCCTTTTTGGTGGCCACCACCACCATGGTGGCATCCACTGCTAGAACCTTTGACCAATGGGGCTGATCTTCTGGGGCTGGCAAAATCTTATCTGGTCTCTGGAGAATAGGCTTTCAATCAACTTAACTAGATTGTTAGTGGGCAGGGTCACCCAAGAAGTAGATGGGCAGGCACAAAATGCTTGCAAGAATACAGATTCCTCAGAGGATGGGTTAGAGGGTTTCCAATCACCCCTCTATTTTAGGATTTACATCTTCAGGGAGTAACTCTGGGGAACCCTCCCCTTCGTTGTAATCTGTGTCTTTCATGACAGATTCTTCTGGAGAATCTAGGTGCCCCCTCTTGCACATTCTCTTATGGGGTGGCTCCTCAGGAGGAGGTTCTGAGGAGGATTCCGAAGAGGGGGGATCCTGAACCGGGGTGTCTTGCATCTCTTGTGCCCACTGTCCAGACTTAGTAGATTGTAACAGCTGTGAACCAGAAGAGAGAAATATATGGCACTCTGATGAGGATGGAGCCAGCTCGGAGCCTACTGAGGACAAAGTTCTCTCCATAATCTGGAAGGCAGGCCCACCCAAAGAAGGATGGGAGCCCGGAACTAAGAAAGACAACCTCGGAACCAGGGTCATATCCCACTCTGACGAGCTGCCACCCAGAGCAGGAGTGCCAAGAGAGGGCTAAAAACTGCCATGGCTTTGAGAGCTGTGAATGGCACCATGGAAATACCCGGAACTGTTCCAAAGATCTCAGAACCGATGGACAAACTATGGTCCTGGGTGTGCAACAAATCTGAAAGGGCCAAAGAACACAGAGCTAACTCTGGCACCAAAGTGAGGTCCACCCTAAGCACAGAGGCAGCTGGTGCCTGGAGCGTCAAAGTGGGGGCTCCAAAGCTTGAAGGGAGGTCGAAGGAGAATAAACTGTTGGAGTCCTTGGACAGTAAGCCTTGGCTCCTGGTGGGATAGAGGTTTGTGAAGGTGTAGGGAGACCCCTGGCTGCCAAAAGCTAATCCAGCAATCTGACTATGTCCAGTTCTGAGACTCCTGGAAGAAAGGATTGACATTCTCGAAGGGGACTCAAGCCTATCCATAAAGGAACTTGGTTGTTGACCCAAGAATGGGTCTACTGAAGGGGAATATCTAGTCCTGGGAATTATTATTGAATCAACTTTTGGCACCATAGGCTGTTGTGTGGAAAGGGAGGCTGGAACTAAATGAGAGAAAAGTGGTGGTGGTGCAGAAACTATTGTCGGTGCCGAAGAGGCCATTGGCACTGAAGCAGTGGTCAGTGCCGAAGAGGTTTGAATTGGTTCAGTGACTAATGGCACCAATGTAGACAGTCACTTTTAGAGTTGAAGGTGATGATATTGTCATTTTTGCAACTTTGGCTTTCGGTTCCAAAGATACCGTCAGAACCTGCGGCTTTCAGGAGTTTGCTTCATGTGCAGAAAGAGAGGTCGACACAGAGTGGCTTAGTTTCTTCACATCTGGCTTGGGAGTTTTTCAAGTCTCAGTCTTAGATATAGCTGCATTGAAGGGACATTTTAACAAGCCTTTTAAGATAAGCTTATTGCACCTCCCTGCTAAAGTACAGGAGCTAAAGCCCTGAAAAAATATTACAAGTTATGTCCAAGTGAGGGGAACCCAAACAGATGCCCATCAGAGTTGGGCATCTTTCTGACACTGTTTGAAGCCAGATGTCCCCTTTTGCTTTTCCACCATATCCAACTCACTCTAACACACACACACTCACTTCACAGAAGTAGAAAAGAAGGAAAGTAGTTTTTTTTTTTTTTTTTTTTTTTTTTTTTAACAGATCTACTAACAATGGTATTGAAGAAATACCCTAAGCGTATAGAGAGAGAGAAAAAAGGGGGAGAGGATGCCAACAATGGTACTGAAAGACTACCAACAGTAAGAGGGAAAAAAGGGGGGAAAGGCCCGATACCAACAATGGTAATAAGAAATAACATTAGGTAAAGGGTAGAAACCGTCAGAAAGGATTCACACACACAAAAATGGGAGCGAAATTATCCAGTAAGAGTTTTAGTGAAAAATTGCTAGAAACGGCTGTTGTTGTTTGTCTTTTCCCGGTTAGGGGTCACCACAGCGGAACTCCGGTCTGCTAATGATTGGCAGTAGATTTTTTTTTTTTTTTTTTTATGGTGCCGAGTTGCCAGCCCAACGCCCAACCTTCAACGAAGGCACGCCCATTCACGCATGTCTTTTGAATGCCACTTGACCGTGGGGAGGATATGCAGACTCCACACAGAAGGCACTCCAGCCGAGAATCGAACAGGAAAACCTCTTGCTGTGAGGCAACAACGCTACCGCTGCACCACCGCTAGAAACGGCTGTAAGAAAAAGAAATCTGTAAAGCACTCAGTTGAGAGTATCAGCTGATGCGTCCGATTTTCAGCATGGCAAACGAGATCTGAGGTAATGGGAAGAGAGGCATTGTGGGTAGACTCTTGGCTCGAGAGCTTTTGGCTGGTGCAAGCTATGTATAATGGCTGAGGTGGTTCTGAGAGGTTGAAACCAAACCCATCAGTCAAGAATGAGTGAAGACTGACAACATCAGATCTTTTTAAGTAACTCTCCAGTCTTAGTAGTAGATGATTCAATGTTAAAAGGAATTAAAAATGGTTTATCAATGATGAGGAAAGGCACAGATCATTGTGAACTCTAAGTGGTTGTCTTATATCAAAATTATTGTGTAGCACTAAAAAGTATAGCAGTATCATGAATTTATTGGGGGGAGTCACAGTGAAACTGAAAGAATGAGGCAATTAACCTGAAGGAAGTCACAGAGATAACAGCTTTTTGTCACAGAAATTGAGTGACAATGGTTTGTAGATGTTTTCCCTTCTTCATAATATGGTGAAAAACAGAAAAGCCATAAGTGCTATGAATACTAAAATAAAAGGACAACAGCTATAGACTGGTAATATGCATTTACATCTATATGCACTATGGACTCTACCTCCTACCAACCTCAGAGAAATATCATCTTAACTATACATCTGAGCATAGATGCAAAAGCCATCTCTGCAGGAACATTATAGAATTACTCTTAACAGCTTCATACTCTCATTCTAACCAATTTCTGCTGCAATCTTTTAAATGATAACTTGTTCTTACTTTTAGATCTGGACTTTCATTGTACTTGCTTTAATTACCTTTCTGCTTTGCATACAACTGAGCTGTACATTACGTGTACTTTGTTTCTTGTTAATACTTGAATCTCAAACTTACTTTTCAACTGCATTAAGACTGAAATTGGTCACTTGTGATCAATGGTCCACCTTAGTTAACAACTTAAAATAAAATAACTGCTTGAGAGTAATTATTTCTCAGAGGCCAGATGACACTTGAGAAATATAGAAAATGATTACCGACTTTAAATTTGGTAGTAACTAGTATTTTTAAGAAGTAGAATTGATTAAACTATAGAAGTACAGAGGAAATAGTAGGTTTGATAAGTGTTGTGTTGTGCAATGCTAGAAGTTTGAATAACAAAGTTCCTGACCTGGAAGCCTAGCTGAATAAGATGAAATTGATATAGTAGTAATAATAAATAATAATAGAAACATGGTTTAGTGACACTGACAGACCAGTGACCATCAAGAGTTATGAGCTTTTTAACAACTACAGGACATCAAAAAGAAAGGTGGTATTTCAGTTTATGTAGAAAAGAAATATGAGTCAATACCTATATATAATATTTCTACCATAGAATTTATAGCGGTTTTAAATGTATAAAATAAGGTAAAACTGAATTTGGAAGTTCTATTTTTTTTAACGAAACTTTGTGAACTTGAAAGGAGATAGAATAATTTATTTCAGAATTTAAGATATGTGAGAATGGTTCAAACATGGTGCATGCAGGAGATCTGAATTGTCCCAAAATAATCTGAAAACATTTCTATCTAAGAAGATGATGGCTACAGAATTTTTTTCATATTAATTAATCTGTCACTAAATTAACATGTTTCATACCCAGCAAGAATTTTTGGATGTGGTATTCACTAGCAGAAACAAAGGTGACAAATGTGGAAGAGGCTCCTCCTCTGGAGAATTTGGATAACACAGTTAGGATTAAAGTAGCTCTTCCTTCCGCACATAAATGAGTAAGGTGATATATCATGAAGCAGATTATGCTACAATAAATTCTGAATAATAAAACTGGGATTGCATTAAGATGTTCCCTGATGAATGTGCAATTCTGATCCCTTCTGTATTAGCCCTAGCTATATGAGGTTATATCCTGCATAGGATAGAACACCCAGCTTCCAAAGCTTCAGGGAACCTTCCACACGCCCAGTCAGCCAGCTTGAGTTAGGATGATTAAAAAGAAAAGTTTAAGCACCAAGCCCTTCACAGCTTTCTTGCTGGTGAACAGCATGCTCCTCTGAGGCTTTCAAGGATTTATGGTCAGCTTGAGCTGTTCCTTTGCTGGGCAAATAAGTTTCCGTTTGGAAAAAAAAAACTTCCATTTTTTGCTGTGGAGAACTTGTTGCTGGCATATTGTTTTTAAGTGTGTTTTTTTAAAATACTGTATTGTTATGTGAAAAAAAGTCATTGTTAAAGAATTTTAAGTTTTGCCAGCTTTTGCTGTGTGTTATCCCCAAGGAAATATGCACCATTTTCGGCTTGACCATGGAACAAAGCATTAGTCCCACAGTCTGTTCTTCTTCCAGCCACAAAACGAAAAAGGTAAGGAAACAGACTATGCCACTACAGCAGGCTTGCAATTTGCCATAGACACAAGGTGGGTGACTATGCTGTGGCTTATCTGTTTTACCTCAGACCACTCATATTTTACTCTGGATCCTACAGCCACTATGGACCATGGGTCAGGCATGTCTTTTGCAGCTGTTGCTATCCCCTTGGAGGCAAGTGCGAGACACGTCAGGCCTGGGTGAGGCTTCCCTGTTTGCCAGACTGCTGTACCCATCCCTGGAGAAGCATCTGCTGCCATTAATGACACTGTTGATCCCATCTGTCCCGTTAAAAACAGAAACCTAAACATGTCTACTCCTCAAATTCCCTTATAAAGAAGTAGTTTACTGGGCCTGGATCACGGTTTAATTCATGCTACAAAGTAGTTTCTCATAAAAGAAAGAGGCATACTTTTTCCTGAATAAATTTAAGATTCTAAATCTAGACAGGAAAATGAAAGGACAGTACAGGGTTGGGACTTCCAAGATGGCTGCACACTGATCAACAGCTTAACTTCAGCTCTCCCAATGTGCAAACAGAAACTCAGAAGAGAAAGCCAGTGGATTTAATATTTCTGGGTAAATTTCAATAACTGGCTAGCAAGTACATTGTCTGGATGCCAGGAAAAAAGAAATACAGAGGACCTGAAAGAAAATTAGATACAAAAGGTGAGGAAGAAACACTGACTGGGGAAAGTTCTGCAGCTATTCAGGAAAAGAAAAAAAAAAAGGCAATGCAAGCTCCTGACATGAATTCCAGAAGCCTACAAAAAGATATAAGACAACTGCACACAGACCTGCTTAAAATAAAACACTGATGAAGTTTATCACCTCAAATAACAAAAGGCTGGAAGAAGCTTTGAACAGATATTCAAATGTGGTGATAAAACTGCAGAAATCGGAGGTCGAAAGAGGTAATTGGGAATATATCTTTTGGGACTGTAATGAGTTGGCAGACTTTAAAGATTCCCTGCAGAATACTCTGTCAGAGATACTGGGTGAGCAAATAGGCATATCTAGGGAAATGATTTTATAGAGCCAAGATACAGAATCACAGTTGCATAGACATAGTAAGGCCTTGCTGAATCTAATTATGGTGGCTGCCAAAAAAGTAGCTACTACAAAATGGAAATCAAAGTCTAAACCAACTGTTCTAGAAGTAGTGAATATAGTAACAGAATAAAACAACTGGAATTGGGATCCAAAGGGTAGGAGCAAATTACACAGAAAAAAAAAAAGTGAATTGTGGGAACAATACCTACAGGGGCAGGGTCTAAATGACCTATGGAATGTTTAACTGACAATGATTGGTAGACTATAAGTGATGTATAAGGGTCTATATCACAATGTCGAATTAACAGAAGTTCAAACGTTGTAATATCGAATCGTAAAGTCCGAAACCCAATAATAACAAAAACATAGAACAGCGATTTTTTCCCCCCCAGGGAAAAAAATCACTGTTCCGTGACAAAAAGAAAAAAATTAAACCTTAAAGTGTGTGGGGGGGGGCTGTTCCCCCACACACACCCCTACTTAAATATACCAACTCCAAGATCACACCACAGTGGAGGAAATAGCAAAGCCCTAAAAACGGCCCGATTTTTTTTCCCCAGGGAAAAAATCGGTGTGCCGTGACTGCTATTTTTGGATTTTGGACTTTTGGGTTCGATATTACAATGTTCGAACTTATACAAGTTTGATGTTGTAATGTAGACCCGATGTATAATGCTTGCAACTAAGATTATGTCAATATGGTTTGTTTTCATTTATGTACATGTATGATTTTGCCTATATCATAAGTGATAATTTAATAAAGATGTTTCTTGTTAAAAAAAAAAGGGACAGTACATGGTTTTGTTCTCAGATTTGTGATTTAGACTTGAAGGAAAGCTCAATTTTCTGATTCTCCCTCTGGGGGGGGGGTTCTCTTACTCTGAGACTATTTGCAGAATGTGCCAGTGTTGTCAGAGGGTGAAAACTGAGGTTTTTCAGTTCCTCAGAAAATACAATGAGCTGTTACAAAAGAAATTTCCAGAACCTTCGCCCATTCAGTAGTGAAGCAAGGGGTGCAGCAAAGGGTTCACGTGGAATCCTTAAGTGCCGTTCCTGAATTCTTCTTTCTGCACCGGCATTTCTGAATGCTGGTACAGAAAGCAACTTGTGACCTTTTTCTTTTTTTTAATCTCCTCTAATGAAGAGGTGTGCACTTCAGACTGCTGTGAGCAGTCTATCAGAGCTGCTCCCTCATTTTTTTTACCATTCCAATGAGGAGCTGTGTCTGGGAGGAGGTGTGTGCTTCAGACTGCCATGAACAGGGTATCAGAGCTGCCCCTACCCCCTGTTTTTTTTTTCCAACAAAGGGTTGTGGCAGGGAGGGTGAGGATGTGTGTCTGGGATGGGGCATGTGCTTTGTGAGCAGTCTATCGGAACTGCTCTTCTTTTTCTCTCTCTCCTGTTTGAGCAAGGAGATGGGAGGCTATTGTAGGGACCAACTCAGGGCACTGGTTGAGGCAGCTATGCCTCTGCACCTAATTCCTCCAGTTCTGTCAGCTTTGGAGGATGTGTGTGTTTCTGTCCGCAGTTTTCCTGATAGTTAGCCTGCTGCCCCTAAAAAAACAGGATGTATAAAGTTCCTCAGTCTTTTAAATTTTATACACTCTTCCCAAAACTGACCCAGCAGCCATCCCTTTAGTTAATCCTACTGCTGCTAAACATCAAGTAAATTCCAGTCCTACTCCTTCTGATATGTTTGGGAAGATTAATGATAAGTATGGAAAAAAGTGTACGCTTCTATAACTCTGATTTTCAGAATTTTGAACTGTTAGGCTCATATGTTAAATTTTGTTCTATTTGTGAGAATGTGAGGAATGTTTTTTCTGCTATTGCTTCTTGTAAGGAAAAATCTGCTTTAAATATTTTAGTTTTTTTTTCTATTACACAAGTCACTACTCAGTGTTTACAGTGAGAGTACAACTCAGTTTATACTTATTTCAGTGCTACTGCCACTGGTACTGTTTTGATGAGTTTTGCCTTGCTGCATTCTCAGAACCTCCAGATGATGTTGAATTGAAATTTTAAATCTTGTTTGGATAGAGATTTAGTTTTGGCCCCCTCTGCTGCAGAAGTGATCAAAAAGTGTGAATTTTTGGCAATCATTTTCCAACTTTTGTAAGGGATTCTCAAAACCCTCATCCAGTTTTGGCAAAAAAAATGAATTGCAGATAAACAGATGTTTAAGAAGAAATGGAAGGGAGTTCCAAAAGGAATTCTGGAGCCTCCCGAAACCAAGAGCAGTCCAACAAGACAGAATAACTAAGATAAGCCACAGCAGACCGCATTTCTCTTTAGCAACAGATAGTTTCAGAAAATTGGGTTGTGAAGATCATTCATCAAGGTTGCAGATGGCAGTGGGATAAAATTCCTCCTTTCCAGCAGGTAATCCCTCATCCACCAAATCATATTCTTATTTTTCCCTGTCCTTCATCGGATGCTGTCCCAGGGTGAAATAGATCCATTCCTCCTTCCCATTAAGGAAAAGGGTTTTCTTCAAGAATGTTTTAGTGCCAAAGAAAGAAAATGCTTGTAGATTAGTTCTACAGCAAACCTGTTTGTGATAGGTTTTGAAGTGACTTCTTTTTGAATTTGAGCACTATTACCTCCTCTTCCTTATTCAAGTTTCTTGGTAAAACTACATTTAAAAATGTTTATCATCACATCCCCATTCATTCAGACTTCTTAAAGTTTTGTGTGTCTCAATAACATTATCAGTTCTCTGCCTTACCTTTTGGATTATCCACTGCAACAAGTGTGTTCATAAATTGTCTAGCTCTAATTTCCTTATTGCATTCAACAGGGTATCCATATTTTTCCTTATTTAGACAAATTGCTTACTGTTGCAGAGTCTTTTTCAAAGTGTAAGGACTTTCTCAAGTGGGTGAGAGATCTCATACGCAAGCTAGGGTTCCAAGAGAATATTCAAAAGTCTTTTTGACTCCAGACAAGAATGTGTTCCTTTTTTTTTTTTTTTTTTAAATAATGCTAAACATGTCCTTGCAGACATGCTTTTTTGAACACCTTTATTGAATTATCACTTGTGACATAGGGAAATTTACATTTATACAAAAGTAATCAAACTGTATTAACAAATTAACATATTGCGATATATATATCATATAACCTAAAGAACATTACATACATTATTCAATTCCTGCCCCTTTTTTAAACAAGAGACAGCTTTATTAAACTATCAAAGAGACAGCTTTATTAAACTATCACTTAGAACATAAGCAATGACACAGGAATGTGTTCCTTAGGTGTCAACTAAACACCACACTTCAGTTATTTATTTCTACAGGAAAAATGAGACGTTTATTTAGATCTGTTTCTAAGGTTTTCTCTCAGACATTGGTCACTGAGAGGAAGTACCTCAGGATTTTGGGTCTCATAGCAGCTATGAATATTATGACACCTTTGGCAAGCCTCCACAAGACAAAGATACAATGGTATCTGAAGTCTGTTTAGTCACAGAAGCAACATCCTTTGTCTTTTCAAATCCCAGTGCAGTGGTTTGTCATAATTGTAATGCAGACCCCCCCCCATTTCACACCAGTCACTCATTACAGATGACTCAGACTTTGCTTGGGGAGAAATTTTAGGACAGTTAAAATTGCAAGTTATGTTAACACCAAGGACAAACACACACATATAAATAGAAATGAGATTCTTGCCCTGATCAAGATACTTATCTCTCTGAATCATCTTTGGTTCCAGGACCTCTTCAAGTTGTTAAATACAATATCACAGTCATGTGGTACATCAAGTAAAGGGGAACCAGGTTTTACCCTATTTGTAGACTAGCCATGTAAGTTTGGGATAAAGCTTCATAGGACAATCTCACTCTATAGGCATTCCATCAGGAATAAATGTGTAGCAGACACAGCTGGTGGAAGGCTTATTGTGTGGTTGTCTGATTGGCCCAAGGGCTTAACTGTATAAAACTCTTTCATCTTGCTGGTTTAAAATAATTACATTTTTGTGAGATTGTGCTATTTTATTCAGGGTTCCCCTGTGGGTGGCTTAGACATCTGCCACTACAAGACTTGGGCAGCTTCTAAAACCATCCGGACCTACACAACTGATAAGTATTTTTTTTAATACATGCTGTCTCTCTCAGTGCTTTTTAACACGTCTGGTGCTGCATTTATTGATTTGGTTGAATTTATCAGTTTTTCACCTGTACTTGTTAAATAAACTTCTTCTGTTTGTTACTGTACTGCTCTTAGGTTGTTTTAACAGTATTCTGATATTTCCTAACCTCCTATAATACTGTAAAAGCTGTTTTGAATTTGCCAAAATATTTTTAAGTTTTGCAACGTTTTTCTTTGTTGAAGTTGTCTTATGTTTGCACACTTTCCTGTATTTTATGAACATTTCTCAGGGTTAGTGAACTTATTTGCAAGAATTTCTGACACTCTAGGAATTCTTACTTTTATTATAAAGCATTTATTACTGCACTTGAGCTCAAAACCAGTTTGTTTTACATTAAGAAGCAGAGGGCTGAATATAACCCATCCAAGTTGGGAACTGATGATGGAAGGCTTATTGTTGGTTTATCTGATTGACCTGAGCAGTTAACTGTATAAAAGTCTTTCATCGTCTAGTATAAAAGAATTAAATTTTTATAAGATTTGTGCTCATTTATTCAGTTTCCCCATGCTTGGCTTGGACACCTTGTATTGCTTCAAAAAAAATCTGGACCTACAAAGCTAACATAAGTATTTTTTTTTGCACTTGTAACTGTCTCAGTGTTAACACATGTGCTGCATTTATTGATTTGGTAGAATTTGTCACTGTTTTTCTGTCTGCACTTGTTAAAGAAACACAGTCTGTTTGTTACTGCACTGCTACTGCTCTTAGGTTGTTTTAACTGTGTTCTGATATTGCAAAAGCTGTTCTGAGCTTGCAAAATTCTATTGCATGTGTGAAAATATTTTTAAGTTTTGCAAAGTTTTTTCTGTGCTGTTGAAGTTCTCTTACATTTGCACACTTTTCTTCTGTATTCGTGAACATTTCTCAGGGTTAGCAAACTTATTTCCAAACATTCTTGACTTTTGTTGTACAGCATTTGTTGGTGCAATTGAGCTCAAACCCTGTTGGTTTTATATTAAAGAGGGCTCTTTTGCATTCTTGTGGGAACAGAGGGCTGACTTCAACCCATCAATGTTAGAAACTGCTGGTGGAAGGCTTATTGTCGGTTTCTTTCATCCTGCTGATATAAAAGAATTACACTTTGTGAGATTGTGCTCATTTATTCAGAACTTCCTGTCTGTGGCTTGGACACCTGTGACTACAAGATTTGGACTGCTTCTAAAACCATCTGTACTTACAAAGCTGATACATATATATATAATTACCCTTTGTCTAACTGTCTCAGTTCTATGTAACACTTTTGTGCTGCATTTATTTCACATTTGTTTACCTGGAAGGTCCAACTGGGCAGAGCTGTCCATTTTCAGCAGAAGCCCAGGGAGTAAAAGTGCCAGAACAATTGCTAACATACTATACATAAGATATTTACATGAGCATTGTGGTTTAGACATACAGTTATAAAATATACCAGATAACAACATATGACTGCATAAGCTATTTAGTGGTTTAGACATACAATTAAAAGTATAGTAGGTAGTAATATATGATTGTTGTTCATACAGTATGCTAAGTAGAGATGATCTTGAAGACGTAGTGAAGATAAGACAAGAAAGGAAAAACTAAAAAATACTAGCCAGATAATCTTGAAGATTTAATAAAGATAAGAGAAGAAAGGAAAAACTAAAAACATTAGCCAGCTTGTCAAAGGAGGAGAATACAGACAAGTTCATTAACAATTTAAGGGAAAGCTTAGTCTAAGGTAGAGTTAGTGGGTATAGATGGGACACTGGGAAGTAGGTGGTGAGTTGGTAAGTAATGTATGATAAGATATAGTGCATCTGTGCAAGTTTTAAAGAAGAGGTTGGACACTGGTTAGGGGAAAGGTGTTAGAATATGTCAGCTAGGTGATAGGCAGTTGCTTGTCCAGGAGTTGTGTAGGTGGAAAATAAGCTGTTTTTTGAAGATGGTTTTGTTAGGTTGTACCCTGATTTGTAGTGGTAGGGAGTTCCAAGTATTGGCAATGTTGCTAGAATACAAGGAGTCACCAAAGCTGTAATGGCTTTTGGAGAGTGCAATTGGTGCCTTGTTAGCAGATCTAAGTTCTCAGTTATTGGAGTAGAGGGTGATCAGGTCTTGTAAGGCTGGAGTTTTGTCAGGTTGGTACAGTATTTGGTGAGCTAGAAGAAGTTAGTTTAGAGCTAAGGTGTTTGGAAGTTCCAGCAGGAAAGCTGTTTTAAGGCTTGACAGTTGAATTTATCACGGTTTTTCAGCTTGCACTTGTTAAAGAAATGCCATTTGTTTGTTGCTGACTGCTTTTAGATTCTTTAATACTATTCTGATATTCCCTAACCTTCTCTGATACTGCAAAAGCTGTTTTGAATTTGCCAAAATATTTCTAAGTTTTTTTGTTGTATACGTTTGCACATTTTCTTTCTGTATTTTTGTTAACATTTCTCAGGGTTAGTGAATTTATTTCCAAGGATTCATGATACTACAGGAATTCTAACTTTTGTTATAAAGCATATGTTACTGCACTTGTGCTCAAAACCAGATCATTTTATATTAAGAGGGCTCTTTTGCACAGTCATGGGAGCAGAAGGCTGAATTCAACCCATCTGAGTTAGGAACTGCTGGTGGAAGGCTTAATGTGTGTTTATCTGATTGGCCTGAGGGCTTAACTGTGCAAAATTCTTTCATCCTGCTGGTATAAAAGCC
Organism: Protopterus annectens; assembly: GCF_019279795.1. Classification (NCBI taxonomy): domain Eukaryota; kingdom Metazoa; phylum Chordata; order Ceratodontiformes; family Protopteridae; genus Protopterus; species Protopterus annectens. The sequence goes on along the minus strand of NC_056733.1, from coordinate 422,139,733 downwards.
TCATATTTGCAGTTCCCCAGAACCTTGTATATTAGCAAACCTCTCCAGTCTCTCACTGTTCAATGCTGCTAGTTTGTGCAGAGGGCAGTACTACTTCAAGTGATCTAATAATATACTACTAAACACTCTCACTCTTACCTTTAAATGACACCCCCCACTCCTTCCCAGCTGGTATAATGGATGGGCACTTCACTGTCATCTCTGATTCTGGCCTGATGAATATGGGCATCCTAAGGCAGTGCAGTAACTGCTTCGTGTTCACTGACAACTGCTTAATTTTACAACATACAATCAGTATGTGTGAGATGTCATTGCAGGCAAGGCTCACACTCACACACACACACACACACACACACACACACACACACACACACACAATATGCAAACCAGGTTGTCAGCATTATATCCAAAAACACTCACTACAAACACATAGACCCTGCATAAGTGGAGATACTTGTACTCTATCCAAACCTCCAAGACCTTCCTAAAAGCATCTCTCTGTGGTTACACACACACTGAAAAAAAGACAGCACCTCACAAAACGCAACTCTGAAAATCATAGGAGCCTCACTTCCCAGCTCATAAAGCAACACACCACACAGCCAAACATTCTAGTTACTGAGGCTTCCATTGTAAGACATACTGATGCCCCCCTTACGAGTTGTCTGAAGCCAGGATTTGCCAGATTACACATGCACTTAGGTCCTTAAAGCACAAGTACCAGTATGACAAGGTCATAGTCCATGTGGGTATAAATGATCTAAGACATATCTCACTGGACTATATGAAGTGGAGCTGTCTGAATACATGTCCCAGGCTGGTATAAATCTAGCTTTGAGAAGAATCCTACTTTCACCTATGATGATCCCACAATACCAGCAAAAAATGATTGGCTGCTACAACTGGCTTAGTTTCTTGTGTCAGAACAAGAGGATCCAATATCTGGCAGCCTGGGGAGACAATTAACAGACCACAATGCTTTGCCAGACATGGTTTGCACTTCTCACCACTTGGCTTCTGGATACTGGCAAAAAACTTTATTGGTCCCCATACTACCTTTTTTAGGCTGTGCCAAGTTGTCAAACCCTCCAACATAGCAAAAATCACTGACAACTACCTAAAGGCACTGTTGCTCAATGCTAGGAGTTTAAATAAAAAATGCACTCCCTGGAAGCACTACTCACCCTAGAGAATGCAGTCATATGTGTAGTCCCAGAAACATAGTCTATAAACACAGAAAGCACCCCAACTATCAAAGGCTACAGTGCCGTTTATACATTTTGATCCCCCACAACTCAAAATAAAACAAAGGGAGTTGTCTCAGTGTTCACAAAGGACAAGTACACTGCTAGACTGGTCCATCAACATGACTCACGTGAGCTACTCCATGCCCAACTAACCACAGGTACAATCCCCTATCATATCCTTAAAAATTACAGATAACCTAACTTGAGTCTGGAAAACCACAACTCCTTCCTAAACCTACTGGAATCGCTTAACATTCGTCCTAATACCATACTTATGGGGGACTTCAGTTACCCCTCCATAAACTGGTAGAGTTATATGACCCATAATTCACTTGCTCAGAGGTTTTTGGGCTTCAGCAATGCAAACACTCTAGAGTAACTACTTAGCTTCCCAACTAGAGGTACAGATATTTTAGACTTAGTACTCATAAACATGGGGGGGGGATGCTGCTCCCTCCCATGCATTAGCTCCTCCCTGGTAAGATGTGATCACAAAATGAACTCCTTTAGCATTAAAACTAACCTAGAACTCCCATCAAACTCCAAACCTGCTAAGAACTTTGCTAATCCTAATTACCTCAAAGCAACACTTGTTAAACTTCCACACCCCTCTGAACCGGGATGACATTGAGGCCTACTCTGAGTCGTACACAAAAGCGCTCTATGACCACATTCATAACTGCACTGAGGAGGCAGTACCTGTCCAAGTCAAACCTATGATTACTGGCAAAAAACAGCATAAAATAGGCTATTCAACAAAAGGGAAAAATCCTCTGCAAAGCCAAGAAGGATCAAACAAATCCTTGCAAAAAGACACTCACCAGTCTAAAACAAATTAGAGAGCTGGTCAAATCTGCCAAAGCAAACTATGATGCAAAGATAACCTTCCAGGTAAAAGATGACCATAAGGTTGTTTTAATTATGTTTATAACCTCAGAGGAAACTCTCAGCAATGTGCAGAGTTAATCATGAGTGGCAACACTTACAACCAGCCTAAAACTACAGCAACCCTGCTGGCTGACAAGTTCAGTTCAAACTTCTGCCCCCATCATCTCCTATCATACCCAAATAAATACCCATAACCATCACCCTACCAGTCATTACGAGTGAACAGGTCCTTACTTTGCTTGCTAAAGCCAAAAACACAGCCTCCATGGATCTCAGCAACATGCCAGGATATTTCTTAAATAGCTTAAAATAGAATTTATCAGGCTCGATAGAAACCCTCTTTAACCACTTTCTCTGAACAGGCTTTGTCCTAGAGGAATGGAGGACTGCAACAGCTGTCCCTCTGCACAAGGGGGCTCATCAACTGACCAAGGGCACTACAGCCCCATTAGCTTGACCAGTTATACGTGCAAGGCCATAGAGAGAATCATGGACCTGATCAATGACAACACTGGAACTCTCTAAAAACTGGACCAGATCCAATTTGACTTTTCAAAGGTAAGTCTTGCCTGCTATATTTGGTGGACTTCTTCAAGAAAGTCACCAGGGCCATGAATGAGGGTAAAATGATGCACGTTATTTATCCAGAGCTGGCAAAGGCTTTCAACACAATCCCCCACTAAGGGATCAAGGATAAACTTACTGAGTTAGGCATAAATCCCTACATTGTCAAATGGATAGCCAACTGGCTCACAAACAGGACACACATTGTCTGGATAGGTGAATCCACTTCCGATAAGAAACCTGTCACTAGTGGTGTCCCACAGGGCTCAGTGTTGGGACCCCTCCTCTTTGGTATATACTTCTCTGAACTGAAGGCCAGTGTTGGGAGCCTCTGGCTCACCAAGTTACTGATGACTATTAAGCTTGGAGCAATCACTGAATCCCCAAATGTTGTTGACATCTTACAAACAGGCTTAAAAATGATAACTGCTTGGTGCCAAAACCAAGGTCTACAACTAAATGCTAAAAAATGCATAATTATATATTTTGGTAAATCAGATATCCTTGGAAATTACAATACTGATATCACACTCCGGAAGGTAGACCCAGTGGTGAGGGACCAAGGAACTCAGATAGATAGTAACCTAAACTTTGACAACCAGGTAGCTACAGTAGTGAGGACATCCTTCTGTGTGGCCCAACATATAAGTAAATGCATGGCATCAAGATCAAAGGAAGTCAGGGACTTCCATGATGGCTGTACACTGAGTGACAGCTTAATTCTAGCTCTTCAACTGTGAAAACAGAAACTCAGCAGAGAAGGCCAGTAGAGTTGTACCTATGGGTAAATTTCAGTAACTGGCCAGTAAGTGTACTGGCTGGATGACAGGAATAAAGAAACACAAAGGACCTGGAAAAAACAGTTACAAAAAGTGAAGAAGAAATACTGACTGGGGAAAATTCTGCAGCTGTTCAACAAAAAGCAATGTGACCTCCAGACATGAATTCCAGTAACCTACAGAAAGATATAAGACAATTACACACAGACCTGCTTAAAATAAACAAAACACTGATGAAGTCTATCAACTCTAATAAACAAAAGGCTGGAAAAATGGAAGAAGCTTTGAACAGATATTCAAATGAGGTGATAAAACTGCATAAACTGGAGGCTGAAATGAAGAAAAGGCTGGCTGAATATGAGACTGCCCAAGAAAAGATGTTTAAAAAAATAACAGAATTAGAGGACAGAGCACATAAGGAAAACCTGAGATTTTCTGCTGTACCAGAGAAGTTGGATGGAACAGACTGTATTAATTTTATGAAAGCACAAATAAGCAACTAGACTGATATTCCACAGCAGGGGTTGTTAATTGAAAGGGCACAACATGTGTATGCTCCAAACCTGGTCATGGGAAAGCAGCCTAGACCTTTAATAATAATGATGCAATTCTACCAGTACGAATTGATTGTGACAAAATTGTGGCAGAATGACAAAATAGTAAAAGTGGGAGACAGCATAGTGTTTGTGGAGAATGATTACTCATTGTACACCAGGTAGAAGAGAAGCAAATTTATTCCACTATTCAGGGAATCTTGAAATGCAGGTACAAGATTCAAACTGCTGTACCCGGCTGTCTATAGAATGTTCTTGGCGGGACAGACAAAATGATTTTTGATGAAGTACATGCTAAGGAGAAAATACAAAACTTTGGCCAACAAAAGGTGAGCTGTGAAACAGAAAGAGATTCTGCTTTTTGTTCTTCTGGTAATAAAGACCACAGAGAGACTGTACATGTGAAACTTTTTCCAGTGTTTCAATGGAAAATGTTGGAGTGAAGGAAGAGAGCACAAGGAGTTGACTAGAACTGAGATTACGTTGGAAATGAATCAGTGACAGGATTTGGGAGATGGAGATGAATAGTAATAAACCCAGTAACAATGTGGGATAATAATATGCATGAAATATGACAGAACAAGAAAATCTGGAAAATTGGAGTTTTCCAGAATTTGTTGGACTTGCAGGAAACTAAACTGTATGCCCTACATCATGTCATTAATGTTCAAAAAATGCTTTGAAGAGGGAGAAAATTAACTGTAAGTAAAGAAATTGTTTTTTTTTTTACTAGCACTATTTTTGTGGTGTATTTTTTTTGCATGCTGTAAAGTTTATTTTTAATTGTAATGGGGATTGTATACAGGCTCTGCTGTTTCTTTTCCTTTCCTTCTTCCTTCTCTCTTTCTTTTTGTTCAGTTTTAAGAAATGTAAGCAATGCAATGAAAAAAAGCCTGGTTAAAAGAGCATGACAAAAGAAAAACAAATGTGCTTGTTTCCCATTCTTGCATGGGGAATTGACTGGATTAAGGACCTTAGATTGATTTAGTAACAAGTTTTAAGAGTAAGCAAGTAAATGAAAACAAATATTTTGAGGCTTTTTTCTAGCAAAAATATGCATGCTCAGTAGCAATTCTGCAACTGGTCTTCATGTTTCCACGAAAACATTCTGATGAAGAGAAACTGCCTGCCTGGTTCTCACATCTCCATGGAGACAATCTGATAAACAGAAACTGGCTACAGGCTGGTGGAGAGTAAATGGCTAAAGAAAAAAAAACTGAGAAGAGAAACTGGCTAGGAGATAATGTTCTCAGAAAGCATTCAGGGGTTTTCCCAGCTGGGAAAGCTATAAAGAAAAGACAAAACCAATTCACACTTAGTAGAAGCACAGGCTGCACCATGTGTCTTAGCATGTTTAATCTTTCTTTTAGGTTAACTCAGGTCTGTGAGTGTGGCTGTCAGTTTGGGACTTTTCCTATTAGGAGGGTAAAGCTTCAGTATATGAAGATGTACATAGTTTTGTGCATTTTAGGGGTATTGGGAGCATGTGTTCTTTTAACTTTCAAGAAAGCAAAAAGTTTTGTAAGATGTGACAGACTCAAATGGATATGACAAGAAACAACTGTGTAAACGTTTAACCTGTCAAACAGTATATGTATGTAACACAAGCTGGAGCTAGACATTTAATAAAAAAAGTGTTATACATAAAAAGTGGGAATAATAACTTTTTAATGCAATGATGCTTTCTGTAATGTCTTTAAATGTCAATGGTCTCAGATAAATACAAAAAAGAAAGAGTAATGAACTATATTAAAAATGGAAAATGCAAATAGCTATGTTACAGCAGAAACGCTCAGAAAGAACTGAACATGTGAATTTGATAAAGAAAGGTTTTCAGGATGGTTATTGAGTGGAATACATGCAACAAAGGAAAAGAGAAATACTTATATTAATTGGAAGAGGAGCTTCAATAGTGATAGAAGAGGATAAAAAAGGTAATAATCGCAGATTTGTAGTGCTAAGGGTCTACTGGCAAGGGAGGTTGATTACAGTGGCATGTATTTATATTCCACCTAAAACTGCTGTAATAGAGCTTAAGAAATTTCCAGGAGAAACAATGCATTTTCAGCAAGGAATATTACTTATAGGTGGGGACTGGAATGTGATTTGCAGCAGTGAAGATATGTCTGGTGGAGCCCAGGAGGGAAAATATAACAAAGGAGGGTAGATTTTTGAAGAAATTTATGAAAATTTGGCATGGAAGATGTGAATTTAGTAACAGGAGTTCAGAATGAATTTACATACTACTCAGCAAGATATAAAAACTGGGCTAGCCCAGACAGAATTTACATTTCAGAAGAACGTGTGCATTTAATTCAAGGTCTTGATACAAACTGTCTATTTCAGATCATTCACCAATAACAGCTAAAGTAAAAACAGAGGGTAATGAAATAAAACTGAGACACTGGCACTTTTCCATCTATCTGCTGAAAAGACAGGAATTTAAGGAATGGATTGTGGAGATTTACTCAGGAGCTATTAGAGAAGATAGAAATTTCTAATTAAAATACAGCTAGGGAGTGGGATAATATTAAGGTATAGTTTAAAATAAGGTGGAAATAAAAGAAATGAAGCTATGGTTAAGAAGTAACAAGAAGTATTCAGAGAGACTGATGCATGTTAAAGTACTGCAGAATAGGGGGAATTTCACAGAACAAGAAGAGGATCAACTGCAGAATGCTAAGTAGAAAATAAGGGAATACCTTGATAATATGCACAGGTTTGAAAGATTGCTGTTAAACAGTTTTTGTATAACACTAGAGCACAAAAACTATTAGCACAATGACTCAGGCAACAGAAAGTAGAAAGGGCGGTTGCCAAACTTAGGGATCCTATAAAAAGGAAGGTAATGAGATCTTGTAGAGGTATTAGAAATATTTCAGAAATTCTATGAAAGTCTGTATAAAGCAGAGAAATGTGGAAATCAAGAAAAGATCCAAATGGAAATTTTTATGGAAGAATTAAAAATGCCAAGGTTAGAGGCAAATGAGGCTCAATTACTAATGGTTAGGATAGGAGGAGGAAAGGAGAGAAAAAATGTGGTGTATAACCACAGGAAAGTCCCCAGGAATAGATGGTATTTCTTGTGGAAGTTTGGAAGCTAGGAGGGGAAAAACTGATAAAAGATCTGGAGGGTATTGTTTAACAGTATTTTAAGAGGAGAAGAAGGACCAACATCTTGGAAGAAAGCAGTGGTAGCTGTAATACCTAAAGAGGGTAAACAGCCAGCAGACCCAGCTTTATACAGGCCCATTTCAATACTAAATCATGATTATAAAGTGTTCATGTCTATTATAGCCAAAAGAATGGCAAACATAATGCCAAAATTGATAGATATAGATCAGTGTGGTTTTGTGGCAGGCAAACATTTGACAATATTAACAGAACATTGATTATTCAGAGGGAAGCAGAATGTAAGAAAATACCATTGCTGTTTGTGGGTCTTGATGCAGAGATAGCGTTTAACAGAGTAAGCTGGGACTTTATGAGCAGGGCAATGGAAGCATTTGCATTTCCTGAAAAAAATTCTAAGGTTGATTTGGAGGATATATGAGGGATTGAAGGCAAAAATTAAAGTTGGTGGGGTCCCTTTCTGATAATTTCTGCTTGAGGAGAAGAACCAGGCAGGGGTATCCTCTTTCCCCTTTGTTATTTGCATTATATTTAAAACCATTGGCAAAGGAAATAAGGTACTCAGAAATTCAAGGATATAATTGGTATGGTAGTTAAGAAAAACTGGCTCTATTTGTAGATGATGATATTTAATACCTGACATTACAGTGTTATGCAACATTTTGAAACAGTTTCAAATCTTTTTAAGATACAAAATTAATGAAGCTAAAACAAAGGCAATAGTGGTAAATTATGTAGCCACACATTGATTGGTTCAGAATATCCTTATTTATAGGGACATGATTAAATGAAGAACTTAGGAGTATGGATTAAAATGATTCTGGTGCAGCAGCTAAGGATATGTGGGAATAGACTAAACAAAAGATAATACAAACAATGAGAAAATGGAAGATGTGTTATATGGATAGTAAGACACAGTCAAAATGTTTTAGTTCCTTTGGTCTTATACACAGGGCAGGCATATTTTAATCAACCAAAGGAGAAGTTGTCAATAGCAAGACTTTACCCGGGAGGGAAAGATGGCAAGATTCAAGTGGGATAAGCTGATTCCTCCAGTAGAACAGGGTGGATTGGGATTACCCAATTTGAAGGGGTATTTCAGAGCTACACAGTTAAGGCTCCTATACATAGCACAAGCAGAAAGCTACAACTCAAAGAGGAAATGGATGATGCTAAAATAGGGGGTAAGCTCAAGAAACAAGGACAGACTGGGATTTTGGATGCAGTCTTTAAGGAGAATAACAATAATCATATAGAATATTATATCTATAAAGTAGCAGAAATTATTCTAAGAATTAAGCCAACATGGGAATGAGGAAAGGAGATTCTAATGAAGGGGATGACTGCAATTAGGGATATAGACAATAGGCAAAAGGGGGGCTGGAATTATTGGAGAAAACTGGCAAAGGAACCAAGGCATTGGGAGCAAATAACTAGAGAGGGAAAGATAATAGAATGGGAACAGGACAAGAATTTGTTTGGACTGCAGATTAGAGATTGCCTTCCCTATCAAGGATTGATATCAGACTATAGACATAGAGAAATAAATGGGGGAGTCCTAAACAAAAGACCAGCACTGGTAGAGTTTTTAGTAGAAGCTACAGAAGCTGCCACTAAAAAGGAATATTTAGTAGAGCATATAAAATACTGCATAACTATAAGGATCAATCAGAGGAGGTTAGAAAGGATTGGGAAGATAGATTGGATAAGCAATTCCCAAAGAAACAATTGGAGGATATATGTAAGTCTCCCAAATATGCAACATCTAGAAGATTTAGGATGTTTTGCTTGGAGATGTTTACATAGATATTTTTATACCCCCAAGCAGACTCCATACAGTTTTTCCTCAGGTAGACAGTAAATAATGGAGGTGTGATGGGGAAGAAAGAGGTACTTGGGAACATATTTTCTGTGAGTGTGGTGGGTTGGTGGACTAAGTGTTCCCTGCAGGATACGCTGTTGGAGATGCTGGGTGGGCGGATTGGTGTGATGAGGGAAATTATTTTTCTGAGCTATGATACAGAATCAGAATTGCCTAGTCATCGTAAGGCCTTGCTGTCTAATTATGGTGGCTGCCAAAAAAGGAATTACTAGAAAATGGAAATCAAAATCTAAACCAAATATATTAGAAGCAGTGAACATAGTAATGAAGATAAAACAACTGTTAAGTTAGAACTCTAGAAAAAGGTAGGAGCAAACTAGATAGGAAAAAATGTGAATTGTGGGGACAATACATGCAGGGGAGGAATGAGGTTTAAAAGAAGACGACTTAAATGAGTTACGTAATGTTTGAAAATGACTGGGTAAATTATATGGGATGTACTTTTGCAACTGGCAGTGTGTTAGTATGGTTTGTGATGTAAAATGCTTGCAACTAGGATTGTGTCAGTGTCGTTTGTTTTTATTTATATAAATGTATGACTGCTTATGTTGTAAATGATGGTTTAATAAACATGTTTCTTGATTTAAAAAAAGGGGCAGGAATTGAATAATTTATGTAAAGTTGCTTAGGTTATATGAGATATAGCAATATATGTGAATTATAGTGTTTGTTAATACAGTTTGATTACTGTTGTATACATTTGCCTATGTCACAAGTGATAATTCAATAAAGGTGTTTAAAAAAAAAAGATCAAAGGAAGTCATAGTGTCATTGGTTAATGTACCTGGCCCTCATCAGGCCCATAATCGAGTACAATACTTCCTACTGCATGTACCTAACTAGACACTTGCATCAATTGGAGTGGCCCCAGATGTTTCTCACTAAAAAATAAAAAGTGAAAGACACATGCCTTATGCAGATTGACTAAAGGCCTTATCCCTTTACTCTGTCTCATATAATTTACTGAGAGGGGACTTAAGCCTGACCTACAAGGCATTCTCTGATCCAGCCGTGATGAAAATGTTACATATTCGGAATAAAAATTATACAAGGGTAATGCATTCCTTGGACCTGAACCTTATGTGTGACTAACAGAACTTGCTGGTGAGACAGATTCGTAACCCAAAGGCTACCTTGTCTATGGAATAAACTTCCCATCTTCTTAAAACAAAGTGCATCCCTCAGTCTATTCAAAAAGAATTTGGATAAATGGATGGAGAACCATAAATTCACTCCTGGGGTACTGCCCATGCCCCTTATGGAGAGAAAGCAGTCTGTAAAAATGACTCAGGGCTCAAAACCCCCAAAACTCATTACCCTGATACTACCCTATACAGCAGCTGAAGAATTGTCATATTGTGATTATTACTGGCTAGGCCTGTAAAGGCTCTTGTGCCATTAGCCTAGTCATCACATATGAACAAGCTGAGCAGGACATGGGTAAACCCTCACAAATGGAAACTAGATCAGGGACCTTCCAAGATTGATTCATTTGTGGGGAGTCCTTCAAGTAGGCCTATTAGCTTCTTCTCTGAACAATCAGCTAGCAAGACTCTGCTCCAGGACTTTACGCAAGAATGCCTTCAAGACAGATACCTTTTCCTTGGACAGGAATGCTCCTGTATGCTTTTCCACCCTTTTCACTGATATCCAGGGTATTTGAAGATTCTGAAAGAATTCCCCCAAGATCATTATGGTGACTTCTGGCCCAGGCAACTCTGGTCCTTTCTTCTTTTAGAAATGGCCAGGTGCAATCACCACAAGCTTTCTCACAGACTGGATATACTTGCACAAGAACAGAGGTATCTGGTACAACCTGATCCCAATCACCTTCAACTGAATGTTTGGATGATAGGGTCTTAATTCCATTTAGGGACCTGTTTACTGAGGACATGCAGCAAGTATTAATGGAGGCAAGAAATCCTGTTACTAGAAAATCATATACGTTAGTAAATGGAAAATGTTTTCTAGCTGGTGCCAACAACATAAATAGCACTCATTCAGGGCTAGTTCTCTGGATTTACAATACTGGTGTGAGTTACTATCCTATGCTGTTTCTTACTCCTGCAGCAAGGTTAATTTATTAGCCATTTCAGCATGTCTGTCTAAAGAACCCCCTCTTTCAATGCATTCTCATGTCAAAATGTTTTTGAAAAGGGGTTTGGATAAAGGGCCTCCAGGAAAACCTGCCCCCCCCCCCGGGTTCTTAATTTTGTATTAGAGAAGCAAACACTTCCTCAATTTGAACCACCTAACCTTGCTAACTTGAGGTTTTTAACATGTAAAATAGTTTTACTGATTGTTCTGACCTCTGCAATAACGGCATCTGAATTGAAAGCTATTATGGGGAGTCAGGCCAATCTCATTTTTCATAGGGACACGGTTTCTTTGAGAACTAATCCTTCTTTTATGTCTGACAAGGTATCCAAGTTTACTTTAAGCTTAACAATCCATCTCTCCATTTTTTTCCTGAACCCTAAAATGAGGGAGAAAGGATACTCCATACCTTGGATGCTCCCCGACAACTCAGGTCCATTCTTGACACAAGTAAATCTTTCAGATCTTTGGATCAATTGTTCATTTCTTGTGAGGTAAGAACATACAACCTGTGTCAAAACAGACCACTTCCAAATTGTTCTCTAAGGCTATTATCTTTTGCTATACTCATCACAACACTGCTATTCCAGGCAGGGTCAAGGCCTACTCTGCGAGGGCCTTGGCTTCAGCTATGTCTTTTTGGAAAGGGTTGGATTCCAGAAGTATTCTAGAAGCTGCAACATGGTCCTCTTCACATACTTTTAAAAAGCACTGTAAGACTGAATCCTTCTGTAGGTCTAGATCAAGCTTTGCTAGGACCATTCTCTAGGGGCTCCTGTACTCTTTCCCTTCCACCTCCTAAATTTAGTAAGCTAGTGTAATCTACCCATATAGATAAGGCTACTGTAGCAGTAATGAATATGATGAACTGCTGCAGTAGCTACTTCCTCCCACCAACCCCCCTTGTTTTTGGTGTGTTGCTTATACTAGAATGTGGGTGTTTTTGTTACTCCTAGCATTGTCCTTTCGGGCCCCAGCCTTCCTCTCTGTATTGACATGAAAGCTCTGAAGGGCTTGGCTCCCAAAGATGTGTTTTTAGTCATCTCAGCTCGAGCTGACTGAAGTTTGGGTGCTTGGAAGGTGCCCTTATGCTTTGGAAGCTAGTCAGCTGTTGTAGGATATAAAGCCCATACAGCTAAGGCTACTGCAGCAGTGTTCATTTGAACATCTACTGTTTGAGAAGGTTACTCATACTATACTTTCCAACTCAACACTGCCGTAAGTTGAAAGTATGGGGTCACCCTTGTTGGAAGAGGGATTTTTTCTTAGCCTTTTATGTACAAGAAGAAATGTTGGTGTATAATGAAGGATGAGGCTATAGGAAGGAATATATATTTACAAAAAACAGATGTATTGAATTATCACTTGTGACACAGGCAAACTTATATTTATATAAAAGTAATCAAAATATATTAACAAGTTCATATTTACAAACATTACACAACACATATAATAGCAACTAAGATTACCAGTCCAATGAACAAAGGATTCACTGCAACCAAAATAATCACAAATCCACAGTAGTTCAGTGTATCCAACAAGGCTTCAGGCATAAAAAGTCAGAGTCTCTTGTAGATAAAACTCTTCTTTAATAAAACACCAGAATAATCACAGGAATAGCACTTTCACAACAGTGCTTCATCAGATCCTACTACAACACATATAATCTTCTCTACAATACAATCACTCCAACATAGGTACATATATGTATATTAGACTAAGGGCCACTAGGGCACTTATAAGTCTAGCTGTGCACCCCAAATGTGACCCACAAATTTGATTTACATAGAAGAATTTACATTATATAAATTCATTTATCTGCCTTCTCTAAAACCTCATTCCTCCTCCAAAACACTTTTCTGCATGCATTGTTCCCACAATTTCCATTTTTCTGTGTAATTTACTCCTACCCTTTTGTAAAGATCCCATTCCCAGATCAGTTCTCTCTGTTACAATGCTCACTACCTGACTTTGTTTTCCTTTTTCTAGTAATTTTTTTTTTGGCAGCCACCAGAATTGAACTTAAGGCTTTAGTGTGTCTAGGCAATTGAGATCCTGTATCCCAGCCCAAAATTGTATGCTTGCTCAGTGCTTCTGACAGAATACTCTGTAGGAATTTTTATAGTTTATCAACTGATTACACTCCAAAAATATGCTCCATGGTACCTCTTTCTTCCACATTACACCTACAATATTTGCAATCTCCCTGAGATAAATTCCATCGGGAGTCTGCATAAGGTATAAAAGTGCCTGTGCATGCACATCCAAGCAAAAATGCTAGATCTTCTAGACATTGTGGCATATTTGGGAGTTATATATGTATGTCCTCCCCCTTCTTTATTTCTGTATTGCTTATCTAATTTCTCTTCCCAATCTTTTCTGACCTCATCTGATTGATTCCTATAGCTATCATGCAATGTTTTATATGCTCTACAAATTATCCCTTTTAAACAGCAGCTTCTATTCTAGAGTCAACTTAAAACTCAACCAGTGCAGGACTTTTACTTAGGATTCATCTATCCACTTCTCTTTGCCAGTACTCTATTAGTCCCAGATACTGAAGGCAATCTGTAGCCTGCAGTCCAAATGTCTTCTTAGCCTCTTCCGATTCTATTAACTTTCCCTCTCTATTTGTTCCCAGTACCTTGGTTACTTTGCCAGCTTCCTCCAGCAAATTCCAAACCCTCTTGCCTATTCTCAGTACCCCTAATTACAGTCATCCCTACCTACAGAATCTGCTTTCTCCATTCCCATGTTGCCTTAGTGCTTAGTATATTTTATGAATGCAATATTCTGTATGACTGTTGTTATTCTCCTTAAGGATCTGCATGCAAAATATCACTCTTTCCTTATTTCTTGAATTTCCCCCTTCATCATCAACCCATTCCACTTTAAATTGTAGCTTTCATCTTGTGTTATGTATAAAAGCCTTAACTGCATAGCTCCAAAGTATCCATTCAAATCAGCTAATCCTAAATGTCCTTTCTATTGGAAGGATTATCTTTATCCCACTTGATCCTTGCCCTCTTCCCTCCCAGATAAAACTGTTCAACTCTTTATTAATTACTATCCACAACTTCTCCTCTGGTTGATAAAAAATATGTTTGACCTGTGTACAAAAATACAGGGACTAAAATATTTTACTGCTTGCATGTTGCTATCCATATCCATAGACAAGAGCTTCCAGTTTCTCAGTTTTTATATTATCTTTTTAGTCTCGTCCCACATATCCTTAAGTTGCCACAACAGCACTCTTTTTAACCCACATTCCTAAATACTCCATTTTATCATGTCCCCATAGATACGAGTATTGCTGAACCAATTCATGTGTAGGTACATAGGGTACAAAAACAGCCTTTGTTTTATCTTCTTTAATTTTATATCTCGAAAGAAACAGGAACTGTCTCAGAATGTTCCACAACACTGAGATGTCTTTCTCTGGTTCTATTAGGTACAAAATAATATAATCTGCAAATAAATCCACGTTTTCTTGAATACTATACCAGAGTTCTCTATTTTCTTTACCAATGGTTCTAAATATAATGCAAATAAAGAGGAAAGAGGACACCCCTGACTGCTTCCTCTCTTCAGACACAACTTATCAGAGAGAGGAACCCTCCCCACTTTGATTTTTTGCCTCATATATCCTCCTATGCTTCCACTGCCTTACTCAAATTCCCAGCTTATTTAGTCAATCCTCTGCATCAAGACCCACTAACAACAGTGGTATTTTCTTACATTCTGCTTCTCTCTGGATCATCATTGTTCTATTAATGTTGTCAGATGTGTGCCTCCCCTACACAAAACCACACTGATTCATATCTATCAATTCTGACATCTTTGTCACTGTTTTTGCCATGTTAGACATAAACACTTTATAATCATGGTTTAAAATTGAAATGGGTTATTATAATGGTTTAAAACTGAAATGGGCCTTTATGAAGCTGCATCTATGGGTCTTTACCATCTTGAATTATTACAGTCACCCCAGCTTTTTTTCTAGGATGTTGCTGCTTCCCCTCCTTTTAAAATGCTGTTAAACAAAACCTTCCAGATCTTTATCACTTTCTTCCCTCCTAGCTCCCAAACTTCCACCATACTACTACCTCTTCCTGGAAACTTTTCTAAAGATTGGTTATATATCACCATTTTATCTCATCTCCTCCTACCTTAACTGTTAATTGTTGAGCATCATCTACTTCTCACCTTGGCATAAACACCTCTAACATCATTAAATTCAAACAGCAGCCTACTTACTCAACTCATGGCTTTGCTATTGTGTTAATCCTGGATGATTTCATCCTTCTGTTATCCTCCCTTTACTTTATTCTCTCCTTATCCAGTCTGCCATTTACTTAACCCTTTACTAACCAGTCTGCCATATACTTAACCTTTGCCTCTCCATCACCTGCTCCTGGCTAGTTTCATTTTATTTTCCCTTTCACTCTCCTTTTCACTAACATCTCTCTTCACTTTATTCTTTATCTTATTATTATTATCTTTCTCTTCCTTGTATATATTTTCTTTTGTGTTTCTTTCTATGTTCTGTCACATTCTCTTTCCCTCTTGTGTTATTCAATTTCTGTATATAGCTACTATACATGTACACTGCCACAATATTGTTGCAGTTACTACTGTTGCACTAATCTACTACTTTGCAAAATGTTAAGTGAATTAATTATCATTACCATTATTATTATTTTGTTTATAATGTGGAGCTTTTGCCCTTGAGCCTCCGCTGAAAATGGACTTCTTGTCCAGTCAGACTTTCCCAGTAAACAAATTTCAAATAAATAAATAATAAACAATTTAAGTTCTTACATAAATATTTCCATCTGTGCTTTTTCTTAATTTTCTCATTTCTTTGCTTTATACAAACATTTCATATAATTTCCAAAATATCCCCAAGTTTGGTGAGAACCCTTTCTACTTTCTGTTACCTAAGTTGTTATGCCAAAAGTTTTTGTGCTCTGGAGTTTCTCTCAAAAAACAGTTGCTTAACAGCAGTCTTTTTTAACATTGAGAAAGCCAGTGCTTTGGCTTGCTTTTACTGCTCTATAATCACAGCATGTCTCCATGAAAATGTAGGAGAACCAGAAATGTACCCCTCAGCTGCAGACTTACAAGGACAAGCAGAAACATTTTTTGCTAAAGAAAAAAATGTTCATTATGTTCAGTGTTATCTTATTTACTTGTTTCCATTTAAAACGTATTAGATTAAGCCAAGAGTTTTAACTCAGACATTCACCTATGCAAAAGAAAAAAAAAACATATCAGCTCTACATATATTATGATCTGTGTACTTCTCTACCCCATCCCCTACCTCAACAAGATTACAGCCTGTTAACTTAAATATGATTTTGTCTAGCCTTTCTTTTCTCTTTCTGCATTGTAAAACCTAGTTCTTAATAAAAGAAGAAAAAATACATTTGTTTACTTTAGCACCTTTATCATACAGAACTAAAATGTTTTACTATAAAACATGCAATTTATATCATGAAATCTTTCATAGAAATACTGTTCAGAACAGAAATTTTACTTATAGTTACCTTTTTCCTTCCTCTTCCCTTCCCCCAAATGTCCTTCCAAACATTAACAACAACAACAACAAGGCAAATGCCTTTTAGTTCTCTACAAGTTTAACAATGTCAAAAAAGTCACCTCTTTCCACTTTTTCTTGTAGAGACATATTTCACAAATGCGATTAATGCTTTGGAGTCTGACATTTGTTGACTGATTTCCTTGTTTCTGGTCTACTTCCTTTCATCTCCATCTCCAGATTTTGGTTCAATTCCAAACTACTCCTCATTTTTCAAATCAATTACTGAGCTTTTCTCTGTCTCTCGAGCATTTTCCTTTGGAACAATGGAAAACATCTCACTGGCAAAGTCTCTTCATGTGTTTTATCAGAAGAATGAGAAGTGGAGTACCCTTCTGCTTGTTAGTTCACTTTTTGGTGAACACACTTTAGTATTTCCTCCTTAGTCTGTTGAAGTCTGGGAAAAATATTCTGAAGACAGCTGGATATAGAAGCTTGATATCACACCTGCCTCTTAATATTCCCTGATTGCTGAAATAAATTTGTTTCTCTTCTGCCTGGTGTACAGTGAATAATTATTTTCCACAAACACTCTACTGTCTCTAACTTTTAATACTTTGCTCTTTTAACATAAGTTTTATCAGGATCAAATCTTTCTGCTGGTAGGTTTGCATTTTTACTAATACAGGTCTTGGTTGCTTTCTCCTGGCCAGGTGTGGAGCATATGAATGGTGTGCCTTTATAATTAACAGTTTTTGCTGTGGAATACCAGACTAGTTCCTTATTTGTGCCTTCATTAAATTAATACAATTAGTTCCTTCTAGTTTCTCTAGTACAGCAAAAAATCTCAGATTTTACCTACATACTCTGTCCTCTAATTCTACCTATTCAAACATCTCTTCTTGAGTAGTCATATGCAGCCAGCCTTTTCTTCATTTCAGACTATTTTTTTGTAGTTTTATCAGCTTATCTGACTAACTCTCTAAAGCTTTTTCCATTTTTTCAGCCTGTTATTCAGATAAGTACTTCTTCAGTGTTTAGTTTATTTTAATTAGTCCTGAGCACATTTGACATTTTTTCTCTAGATTAATGGAAGCCATGTCTTGCACCAAACCTGGAGCTTGGACTGCTTTTTGCTGAACGGCTGCTGGATTCTTCCCAGTCAGTGTTTTCTCTAAATCCTTTTTAGCTGATTTTCTTTCAGGCGCTCTTACTTTCTTCTTTGCTTGCATCCAGGCAGTGTACTTCCAAGGCAGCAGCTGAATTTTCTAAAACTGACAAGTGTTCCAGGCCATTGTCTTTCAGTTTCTTTTTTTCACACTGGGAGAGCTGAAGTTAAGCTGTTGACCAGTGTGCAGCCATCTTGGCAAGTCTCTTCTGATTGATTCATATACTTATCATGCATTTTATATGCCCTATTAATGATCCCTTTTTTAATCACAGCTTCTGTTCTAGACTCAACTGTAACTTCAAGCTGAACTGATCTTTCATTTAACATTTCCATTTCTGTTTGTCTTCCGTATCTGGGATTGATAACAGAGTATAGGCTATCTCTAAACTGCAGTCCACACTTACACTTGGCCTCATCCCAAAATGACTTTCCTCCCTAATTTATTTCTCAAAAAAATTCCAGCTCCCTCTTGCCTATTTGTTACTGGTAAAATCTCCTTTCTCCATTCCTGTGTTGTCTTAGTTCTCAAAACACTTTCTGCTATTTTGTAAATACAATTTTCTATATAGTTGTTATTGATCTCATTAATGGCCTGCATCCAATGTCCTACTCTGTCTTTATTTTTTGAATCTGCCTTGTTTCAACATAAATTATTTCCACTTTGATTTGTAGTCTTCTGCTCTTGT
Organism: Protopterus annectens; assembly: GCF_019279795.1. NCBI lineage: Eukaryota > Metazoa > Chordata > Ceratodontiformes > Protopteridae > Protopterus > Protopterus annectens. Next base: position 422,121,194 of record NC_056733.1, on the reverse strand, counting down.
TATGTATAGCCTTAACTGTGTAGTTCAAACATATCCATTCAAATCTGGTAATCATAAACCATCTTGCTCTATGGGAATAAAGAAATTATCCCATTTATCTCTCTGCCTCCCAAACGTCCTTTAATTTGTATAAAAAAATGTAGTCCACAGCTTGTTTTCCTGGATGATAAAAAATATATATATGCCTGACCTAAATACAGTATTTTCACTGCTTATACCTTATTATCTATATATCCATAGTCAAGAGCTTCCACCTTATCAATTTTTATTTTTTGTATTATCTTTTAATCTCTTCTCACTTATACCCAGCTGCCATAATACCATCATTTTTAATCCACAGAACTAAATATTTCATCTTATCATGCCACCACGACTAAGTATTGCTTAACCAATTCATGTGTGGGAGCATAGTTGACTGCTAGAACCTTTGTTTAATCCTCATTTATTTTATATGCTGAAAGACAGATGGGAAACTGCCACAAAATGTTCCACAACACTGAAGTATCATTATCTGGATTACAAAATAATACCATATGTAAATAAGAATAATTTTTCTTGAGAGCCATTAACATACCAGTTGCACCCTTAAATTTGTGAGTCCCTTATTTTCTTTGAAAGTGGCTCTACATATAAGGCAAATAAAGGGGAAAGTGGATAACCCCACCTGGTTCCTTTGTTTGAACACATTTTGTCAGAGAGGAACCCACCTTGATTTTTTGCCTCTGACCCCCTCATACGTCTTCCTAATTAAACCCACTATTCTATCAGGAGACACAAATGCTGCCATTGCCCTACTCATGAAATCCCAATCTGCTGAATTACCTTCTGTGTATAAAGACCCATCAACAATAATGGGGTCTTCTTACAGTCTACTTCCCTCTGAATCATCATTGTTCAGTTAATGTGAAAAGTTAGGTTTAATCATGCTGAAAATGCATGTTAGAGACTGTGTTCCATCCTGTACTCGCACCATCCTTTCTTGCCCCAGCTCAGCATTTCTCGTGGATGTGGAAAACAACTTGCATACTCTGTTAACTGAATTTTAGCCTTATGAAAGCATGCCGTGCTACCATTAAATGAATCGATACTGCATTGTTATGATTTATACCAAAGTGGTTGATGTTACTAGGAAAGCATCTTCTTGTATTTCATTCAATGTATAAGACTTCATCTACTTTCACTGTTGGTTACTTCTCCTTTAAGTACCAGTTTTAGTGTTACCCCATAAAGATGCCACAAAGTTCATGGGTCAGTCATTTTCTGATTAACTGCTTATGCCTGCACACACCTTGTAACATCAGAGCTCTAACTGGTAGATAAAAACATAAAAGACCAGCTAACATTTCTATAGTTTATGACACAGCTTATCTCAAATGTTAAAAAAATATTTGATATGATTTTAGTGTATACCTCCACCAAGGGAGCAAATGTAATTTAATACATACATATAGTCAAGTTCACTTCAACCTCATCAGTCCATGATCACAACTTCAAGTTGCTTATATGTATATTGTTACAGTATAAACCCCAGATATATTACAGTTTTTTAAATACCTTCTTACTTAACATCACTGGTAGCAGTCAATAAGACAAGACACCCCCTACCCCACATTTAATGTACCTTTGCATACTTTTAGAACTACTTAACAGTATAAAATGCATGTGACTTTAAATATTTACTTAAATAACTTTTTATTTTGCTTACATATTCAGTTCGTTCATTAAGCTACTAAACATTAATGACAAAGTAGGAATTACACTTTAGTCTCCTCATGTGTTTAACACACACCACAAGCTTCCAGTTATTGTTACCACTTCTTGCAGAAGCATAAGTGCTCATATCCAAATTGCATCTTATGGAAATGCCACTTTACAGTCCATCCATTTTATTTCCTTCTTTCACATTCTTGCTGACCTTCTTCACCTTCTTGATCACCCAGCACTGGTCTCTGGTTCATGTCTAAGGTACCCTCCTGTTTTTTTTTTTCTAGTCAGCTCTTTTTTTTTATTAAAAAAAAAAACAACGGAAAAGGGTTTCTTGGCAAGTTCTGTCTATGGGCTCTGCCATTGTCAGTGAAATGAAAAGCAGAACCCTCTTCATTTTGCTCACTAACAATTTGCAGGCTAAAATTGTTTTACTTCTTCCTTTACCTGTTCTGCAGTCAAAATGTTTTTGATCCTTCTAAGAAAAATATTCTGAAAATAGCTAGATATAGCTAATCAAATCTCACAACTGCTGCCTGAAATCCTCTCCAAGGATAATCTTTATCTTGCTGTAAACCAAGTAATCATTTTCCATGAACACTCTGGTGTACCTAATTGATAATACTTTACCTTTCTGTTACAATTGTCAGGAGCATCCCTTTCTGGTGGCATGACTGCATCTTTACTACTGTATGTCTTGGCTTCTTTCTCATGTCCAAATTTGGTGCATAGATGCTGTGTGCTATTTTGATTAAAGTACAGTTGTGTACACTTACTATAGATGTAGATGTTAGAGTGCATTCACTGTTGCAGTCATTACATTTGGGTAATCTGCTGGCAGGCTGCCCTCAGTCAGCCTGAATTCCAAAGTCTTGGGTCCTGCGTCGGTTGCTGTCTTCTCTTCCATGACGTCAGGTGTATAAAACATGCAGCTGATGCCATTTTCTTTAGTTTTTCTTGCCCCCGATGTCAGGTGCCCCCAAAAAAGGTAGCAATATATATATATATATATATATATATATATATATATATATATACATACACACACACATAAATAAATACATGCATCAATATAAACTTTACCTTCATCTACAAGCAAATACACCACATAGGTTGTAGAAGATAGTGAAGGAAAGATCAACTTCAGAATGACAGGGGGATGGCAGGAGGGTAACCTGGACTGCAACAGTGAATACACTCGAACATCTACATTTATGGTAAGTGTACACAAATGTACTATGTTCTTCGTGTTTCACTGTTGCAGTCATTACATTTGGGTAGAATCCCAAAGCTATGGTTGGGAGGCTGGAGCTAAACAGCATTAGGTGCGGCTATAAGGCCCTGCAGCACTGCAGTGGCAAAGCCTGCCCTGGACTTAGAGTAGAGAGGAAAATGGTAATGCTTTGTGAAGGTGTGAACAGAACTCCAAGTAGCAGCCTCTAGAATGTCTTTGGTTGGTACTCCTCTGAGAAAGGCTGCTGAAGTAGCTGCAGCTCTGGTGGAATGAGACCTAATGCCCTTGGGCACAGGTTTACCATGGTGTAAGTAGCAGAAACGGATGCAGTGGCTTATCCACTTTGAAATTGTCTGCTTTGAAATAGCCTTTCTTTCTGATCCTGCAGCATATGACACTAGTAATTGCTCAGTTTTTCTTAGAGCTTTAGTCCTGCTCAAGTGGAATCTTAGCGGTCTGTGTACGTCCAAGGAATGCAGAATTCTCTCCCCTTTGTTCTGCAGATTTGGATAAAAAGTTGGCAGATGAATTGTTTGGTTAAGAGCCACACTGGAAACCACCTTAGGCATAAAAGTAGGATTTGTCCTCAGAGACACCCTGTCCGGGTAGAATATGATAAAAGGCTCTACAGCCATAAGGGCCTGTAGCTCGGAAACTCTTATTGCTTAAGTAATTGCTAGTAGCACAGCTGTTTTCCATGATAAAAACTTTATATCAGCGGTAGCAGCTGGTTCAAATGGAGGCAGGGTGAGCTTTTCCAACACATAATTGAGATCCCATGGAGGTAATGGTGATCTTCTAGGGGGTCTTAAATTTTTGGCTCCTCTAAGATACTGCTTTAGTAATGGATGATAAAAGATTGGTGGCTCTGTGTTGTAATGAGCCAAAATGGCAGAAGCATGGATTCTGATTGATGAGAAAGATAGGCCTTTGTCAAGTATCTCAGTTAAGTATTGTAATATCTAAGGAATATTTGGTTCTGCTTTATCAGTTCCTTGTGCTTGATTCCAAGCACAGAATCTCTTCCACTTGTCAGCATAAGATTTTCTAGTACTAGGCCTTCTGGCTTCCAAAATGACATCCATCACAGCTTTACTGAGAGGTGTTGTTTGTATGATTACATGATTAGCCATGCTGCCAATTTTAGAGTCTGTAGTTGATTGTGCAGGATCTGATTGTTTTTCTGGGACATTAGTTGTGGTCTTTGAGGCAAGGACCATGCTGGGTATTGAGACAAGTTCCTTAGGATTGGGTACCAGTATTGGCAGGGCTAATCTGGGGCAATTAATATCATCTTTGGCTTCTCTTGTCTGACTTTTAGGAGGACCTTGGGTAGAAGAGGCAGAGGAGGAAAGGCGTAAACTGATTTTTTTCCAACTGAAGGATAGGGCGTCCACTTTCCATGCTTGTCTGTGATAAGTCCTTGTGCAGAATCTTTTCAATTGACAACTTTGAGGAGAGGCAAATAGATCTATGTCCAGGCTCCCCCATTTCTCTGTTATCATGTTGAAGACTTGTGGATTTAGTTTCCACTCGTGAGGATCCATAAGGTTTCTGCTTAAATTGTCTGCCAGAGTGTTTTGTTTTCCTGGCAGGAATTGAGCTTGAAGATCTATTTGGTAGGTCAAAGCTGTGTCCCACAGTGCCATGGCTAATCTGCAAAGGGGGTATGAGTGTGTGCCCCCTTGCTTGTTTATATACCACATGACTGTGGTGTTGTCCGTCTTTATCAGTAGTAGTCCTGGATGAAGTAAGTCCTTGAAGGCTGTTAGGGCATTTTGAACAGCTAGCATCTCTTGCTGGTTGATAGATGCATTTGTTTTGGTGCCTATATGCCCTGAATGCATCTTCCTGCCATGTGGGCCCCCCAGGCATAATCTGATGCGTCTGTTGTTAAGGTTTGGCTGGCAGGGGGTAGAGAGAAGGGCCATCCCATGTTTTGGTGACAGGCCTTTACCCACCATAAAAACTCTTGTTGCGGGCAGGGAATGAGAGGAATCATTGTTTCCAGACTGTGTGAATGTTGACTCCATAAACGTTTTAGGTACCACTGAAGTTTCCTCATATGCAGTCTTGCATACGGAATTAGTAGGATGCAGGATGCCATGAAGCCCAGTGCCTGCAGAATTTGTCTTGCAGAAGACTGGGTTTTTGTTGCCATCAGTTTGAAGTAGTCAGTTGCTTTTGTTTGTCTGGCGTAAGATAAGCCATCTGGGCAGTTGTATTCAAGCTTGCACCAGGAATGTTATCTTTTGAGAGGGTACCAGTTGTGATTTCTTTCTGTTTATTGTGTACCCTAGGCATGTTAGAAGCCTTTTCACAAACGCCAGGTGTCGGAGAAGAGTGTCCTTGCTCTCTGCTTGAATGAGACAGTCGTCCAAGTAAGGCTATATTTGTATACTTCTTTGTCTGCAAAATGCAATTACTGGTGCCAGGCACTTTGTAAAGACCCTGGGCGCAGTAGATAAGCCAAAGGACAGTGCAGAGAATTGGTAATGCATTAAGCCAGCCTTGAATCTGAGGTATCTTCTGCATGATTGTCTTACTGGTACATGCAGGTATGCCTCTTTTAGGTCTAATGTCACCAGCCAAGCATTCTTACCCAGCATGGGCAGAAGCTACTGCAAAGTCAGCATTTTGAATTTTGGAATGTCCAGGTATGTGTTCAAAATTGATAAATCCAGTATTGGCCACCAGGCCTTGTCCTTTCTGGGTACCAAGAACAGTCCTGAGTAAAACCCTTGCCCTTTTTCCTGTTCTGGTACTAGATGAATGGCCCCCATATCCATGAGGGACATAACCTGTTTCTGTGCCTCTGCCCATTGATTTTTGGACAGATCTGGCCAACCGTTTGCCATTGGCAGAGTGTGGAACTGGAATCTGTATCCCTGTGATACTATGTTTAATACCCATTTGTCCTGGGTTATTAACTCACAAACCAAAATCAGCTAAAAAAGCAAGTAAACACAGAAACAGGATGCGCTCTGAACCAACGAGTAACTCAATACTACACAGTCAGCAACTCCAATATCCAAGATACAAAGGTATAGTTTCCAAAACACATAAAATGTATTAAGCTCAGTACACAGGTTTTTTGTCGGTAACACGCCGACTTCTTCAGAAAAAATGGCAAACAGTTTCAAACCCAACCCGATGCTTTAAATACATGATTTAAATTGGAGATCACATGATTGCTGTAATTTACAACACCTCCTGTCACCGCTTTTACAAAATTAATATGTTGTCTATGCTGTATAAGACAACATTCAAGTCTACGCTACATCTGGCATTTAACTTTATTAAAAAATAAAATCATATGATATATTTAAATTTAAACATGTCCTGGTGATACTGTTGGGATGGAATCACAAAGTATATATCCTAATAGTAAACATACTACCCAAGGCTTACTATAAGAAACGTTAAGAACTACATTAAAAAGACATTGAAGAATATATAAAAATTACAAAAGCACAGCTGGTGTCTTTAACGTGGAGCAGCTATCGGACTTAGTACACTCTACGCATATCGCTAGTTAACAAGTCCTCAGAGCACCAGTATTCATAAATGAAAAATCACAAAATTAAAAAACCTACTTCTCAGTTGTGTAGGGACCTTTACCCCCATAAGGTTTCCATTATACAAAAACTAGTATGAAATTATATGCATATGAAAAAATACCCAACTCTGCACTGATGAAATTACAATGAATATATATCGCACTAGACTAGATAATCTATGGGGCACGAAAACCTAGCAGAAATCCAACCTCTGTCATTACTTAAATGTGTTTAATTATATAAAACACTCGATTTGTAAACAAATATATTAGACGAAAATACTGGCACAGCTACATTAAAAAAGACAATGAAGAATATATGAAAATTACAAAAACACAGCTGGTGTCTTTAAAGTAGATCGGCTATTGGACTAACTTAGTACACTCTACCCATATCGGTAGTTAACAAGTCCTCAGAACACCAGTATTCATGAATGAAAAATCACAACATTCTACCTGTTAAAGAGCCCACTTCTCAAGATTTCCATTATACAAAAACTAGCATGAAAATATATGCAGAAGAAAAAATACCCAACTCTGCACTGATGAAATTACGATGAATATATCGCTTTAGACGAGATAATCTATGGGGCACAAAACCTAGCAGAAATCCAACCTCTGTCCTTACTTAAATGTGTATGATTATATAAACACTCGATTTGTAAACACTCTAATATATTGGACAAAAATGCTGGCATAGCTGCCACAAGCTGCAACTAATGAACACTAAAAATCTCTACAACTCACCCATGAACTAAAATCAATCAATCTATACGGGACCTAAACACAGTGGATTGTCTAACAGGAAAAAAAAAACTACTGGCTATATATCAGGAAAACCTGATATGGCATAAAGTTCAAAGTAATCAACTGTTATATTGCAGCCTAAGAAGTCCATATGAATACTGGATAGCACAAATAACTTAAACGAAGGACGACATAATCAACTATTGTATTGTAGTCTAAACCGGCTATATACATACTAAATAGTTATCTATTTAACCTTTTTAATTTTAATAGACAAGTTATTGACAACGTACCATTAATGCCACGTGTGTGACAGGCATCTAACCTTAACTGCCACAACAACTCTCTATATTCCAAGAGAAGGGAGGAAGGACCTCCCTCTGCCATCTGGTTTAACCTAGTCTATGATGGAAAACAGAAAAGTGTGATTGGGGCTCTCCGCAATGTGTTTAGCCAGGGCATTCTCCGTCTTGCCCTTCCTTATAGCATATAAATGTTCGTATATGCGTTCATGTAGTTTCCTGTCGGTTTTTCTGACATAGAACGCTGGACAGCATGAACACTGAGCTAAGTACACCACTTGAGTACTTAGACAATTAAACCTTCCCACTATACGATATACCACATTCCTTATTTCGTATCTAGAACCTGTCTTGATATGACTACAATACCGGCACATATTGCACTTAAACATGCCGTCTCTAGAATTGGTTGTTCTTGATTTTTTCTCTAAAATACTCTTAAGGTTGGAGCCCCTTTTAAACATTTTTTTGGTGGTTCAACCAGTAGTCTACGGATAGACTCGTCTTGTATTACCAAATTCCAATATGATGGAAACTAAATCTTTAGCATCCATACTGTATGTTAGTATAAAACTGTTGGACATCAGTGCTTCTTTAGTATTCTTCATTACAGTATTACCCTGTACTGGGTGATCTTGGTTCAAAATTGGTAAATAAACACCAGTGTTCCTCTTATTTTGTACCTCCTTTAGGAGGTCGTTAAGAAGATCTGTTGGATAACCCCTATTCAAGAAAAGGCTGGCCATGGAAGCACATTCCTCCAGAAAGTCACAATCTCTAGTCACCATGCGGGTTGCCCTAACCAGTTGACCTTTAATAATAGACCTCTTCTGAGAGAATGGATGACTGCTATTAAAATGAACATAGCTGTTGGAAAAAGACTCCTTTCTGTAAATCTTAGCTATGAAACATCCTTTCTCTTTGTCTTTCACAAGGTTTACATCCAGGTAGGATACCTAATCTAAAGTGACACTGAGAGTAAACTGGAGGAAATCTGTAGATGTATTGAACAAGTCCACTAACATGGTGGCTGTTTTGGCATTACCCTTTAGGATGATACAAATATAATCCAAAAATCGTGTATACACAGATACTCTGTCCAAGAATAGGGGGCTGCATAGAATGTATTCTTTCTCCCAGTAGGCCATGACCAAATTGGCCACACTGGCTCCACAAGGAGAACCCATAGATACTCCTATAAACTGATGAAAAAATCTGTTGTTGAAGGAAACAAAGTTATGAGACAAAATAATGTCCAAGAGTTCACTCACTATTTGAATTTCTTTGGCTGGGGCCTTTTTCCTAATTAATAAGGCTGGAATCCAATCTAGAGCTACTGAGAGGGGAATGGAAGAATAAAGGTCCTTCACATCAACGGTTAAAAAATGGCTGTCCTCACTATAAGCTATTTGATTTATCGTAGAAAGGAAAGGTCAAGAATCTTTGGTGATTTGTGGCTCGCTGGCCACATATTTCTTCAGGATAGTATCTACTACTTTAGCGCTGGCATAAGTGATACTGCCCCTAGCACTTACCAATGGACGCATGGGTGGCTCCAGTGGATTCTTATGAATTTTGGGGGATCCAAAAATAATTGGTATTCTATAGGTTGGTAGGGATATGTAATTTAATAAATCAAGGTCTATAGTTCCATTAATGAACTTGTCACTAAAGTAGGAAGACACTCTCGAATTACCTATATTTAATTTATTTCGAGATATCTCAGTATATGTTTCACTATTAAGAATCTCTTCCATTCTCTTGACATAATCAGACTCGTTCATAACTACCAACCCTCCTCCCTTATCACGTTGCATCACACTCACTGCTGAACTAATTAACGAATCCAATAAAATTCTTTCTTCTCTATTAATATTAAACTTATTTATTAACTTAGAAGAAGGATTGCTAAGAGCATGTCGTATATCCAATTCACAAATTTGTTCAAATACATTTAATGATGGATGCAAAGGTGGATTGTAAGTACTTGAAATAAAAAAAAGTCCCCTTTGTCCTTGGTAAGATTCCCTAGGAGAAGCTGAAGATTTAACTTCCTGACAAACAGTTTCAGGTCTATAATAGATGATGCTAGGTTCGCTTAGAAGGCACAAAGGAGAAACCTTTGGCCAACAAATCCACCAGCTCCTTCTCGAACTTCTTTGAACTTTATTTATGCCATATCAGGATTTCCTGATATATAGCCAGTAGTTTTTTTCCCCTGTTAGACAATCCACTGTGCTTAGGTCCCGTATAGATTGAGTTTAGTTCATGGGTGAGTTGTAGAGGTTTTTAGTGTTCATTAGTTGCAGCTTGTGGCAGCTATGCCAGCATTTTTGTCCAATATAATTTATTACAGTGTTTACAAATCGAGTGTTTATATAATCATAAACATTTAAGTAAGGACAGAGGTTGGATTTCTGCTAGGTTTTGTGCCCCATAGATTATCTAATCTAGAGCAATATATATTCATTGTAATTTCATCAGTGCAGAGTTAGGTATTTTTTCATATGCATATAATTTCATGCTAGTTTTTGTATAATGGAAACCTTATGGGGGTATAGGTCCCTACACAACTGAGAAGTAGGTTTTTTAACAGGGGTAATTTTGTGATTTTTCATTTATGAATACTGGTGCTCTGAGGGCTTGTTAACTACCGATATGGGTAGAGTGTACTAAGTTAGTCCGATAGCCGCTCTACGTTAAAGACACCAGCTGTGTTTCTGTAATTTTTATATATTCTTCAATGTCTTTTTTAATGTAGTTCTTAACATTTCTTTTAGTAAGCCTTCAGTAGTATGTTTACTATTAGGGTATATACTTTGTGATTCCGTCCCAACGGTATCACCAGGACATTTTTAAATTTAAATATATCATATGATTTTATTTTTTAATAAAGTTAAATGCCAGATGTAGCGAAGACTTAAATGTTGTCTTTTACAAAATTAATATGTTGTCTATGTTGTATAAGCGGTGACAGGAGGTGCTATAAATTACAGCAATCATGTGAGCTCCAATTTAAATCATGTATTTAAAGCATCGGGTTGGGTTTGAAACTGTTTACCATTTTTTCTGAAGAAGTCGGCGTGTTACCGACGAAAAGCCTGTGTACTGAGCTTAATAAATTTTGTGTTTTGGAAACTATACCTTTGTATCTTGGAGATTGGAGTTGCTGACTGTGTACTACTGAGTTACTCGTTTTTTTTCGGAGAGCATCCCGTTTCTGTGTTTACTGGGTTATTAACTGCCAATTTTGAGCAAAAAGTGCTAATTTGCTCCCTAAGGGTGCTGTCAAAAGATAAGTGATTGGTGTAGGCAGAGGGAAGTCATTGGGACTGTTTTCTGTAGGTATGCTCTTTATCTCCCCCTGATTTGGAGGTAGATGCACCCCATTGCTTTGACCTGTATGAATCTTGCGCCTGGTATCTGGAATCCTTTGGGCATCTGGATTTGCCCCTTTGAGCTCTGTCTGACACAGGAATGGACCAGTTTTTTGTAGGTCAGTGTCTACTGAATCTTGGTGGCTGCACTTGTAAGAAGTCTAACAGTTTGCATAGACTTAGCTTTGTCTTCCATTTTCTTTAAAACCTCTTCTGCCTTAATACCAAACAGAGAATCATGCTGTAAAGGTGCATCTAGCAATTTAGCTTTAACATGATCAGGCAAATTTTGTTCCTTTAACCAGGCATGCCTCAATCACAGATCCAGTAACTGCAGCCCTGCAGGAGGCCTCTAAGGAATCAAAACCACATTGCAAAGTATGCTTTCCAACTTGTTCAGCTGCATGCAATAATTCCTGCAATTCTTTATTTTATGCACATTCTGAAATCAACACAATTTTCTGTTTTAGCAATCCCATAGCATGTTGTTGGTACTTAAGCATATGAAACTGACAGTTTAAGGTCCTGACTGCCAAGGTTGCAGATGTATAAACCTTTTTTTCCCCATCTGTCAAGTTCCCTTGAATCTCTGTCAGAGGGGGTAGGATTTTTTGCTGTTGAGGCCTTAACTCCCTTTGGACCCTGTGAAATAGTTTGAGGATCAGCAGCAGGGTTTCTAAATAAAAATTTATGTGAGTCAGGGACCCTGTAATATTGGTCAGGCTTACTGGGAGCCAGAGGTAAGGAGTCAGGGGTCAAGTTTGACTCTGAAAACACATCATCCACAATGTCTAAAACAGGGAGAATGGCTAAAGGCTTGTGCTGAGGGAGAAGAAGAAAATCCCTCAGCCTTTTTTTTTTTTTTATTCTGAGAAGTCTTGACTCTCCCAGTGAAAATGCTCCCTCAAAGTATGCAAGGTTTCGCCAAATGAATAATCCTCTGGAGGGGATGCAGATGGAATAGACTCCTCAGCATCAGAATCCTCATAGGGAGGTAAAGATAATTCCTGATCAGAAGAGGAATCAGAAGAAATAGAAACCTGATCTGAAGATTCATAATCAGTGTCTTGCCTAGGCCTCTTATCTGGAGGGGGATGGGTATCCCTGATCAAGGTAATAAGGTCTTCAGCCATTTTGATCATCTTGTTTTTAGGCATAGAGGCCTGTGCACGTGGCTCATGCGTTGGTTTTTTAGTTTTAGAAGTTGCTTTTGTCTTTGGTTTTACAGCTGTTATTGGTTTGATATATAAATGTTGAGGTCTGAATACACCCTCAGAAGCCAGTGCCTGCTCAGCGGCTCTGGACCCATCCGAGGGAGATACATCCGTCGATCCAATACCTTGAGTATCTTGCGGCATGCTGAACTTGACATGGGTGTCGGTAGAGGCCTGCGACTTGAAGGTAGTGGGTATCAGGGGGCTGCGAAAGCACCTCACTGAGTACTGGTGAACCGGCGACTGGCTTAGGAGAAGCTTCGTTGGTTTTGGATCTCGACTGCCTTTCTCTGTCCTTTTCTTTGCATTTTTTTATGTACTCCGGTAGTCGGATTGCTATCAGACGACATTTCTGGGTATTTAAATCAGTTTCCAAAATACTTTGATGCAAAAATATACCGATGCTTAATAGTGCGTTGGTTAAATCTAGCACAAAACCGACAGCCAGGCATGTTGTGATCAGGGCCTAGGCAAGGAATACAGTATAAATGGAAATCCTTATGAGGTATTTGCTTCCCACAAGTAATACAATTATTAACTTTTTCTGACATCAGTAAAAAGCAAGAAAAACGTTTCCCCAATGGGGTACTTAGCTTTAGTGAAGACTTCAGTTCTGAAACTCAAACTCGAATATTTCAGTAGTCGACCGACCAGCACTTGCGAAATGCTTCTGCTTCGGGCACCGCGTAGCAAGAAAGACTAAAGAAAATGGCATCGGCTGCATGTTTTATACCCCTGATGACCTGACGTCATGGAAGAGAAGACAGCAACCGACGCAGGACCCAAGACTTTGGAATTCAGGCCGACTGAAGGCAACCTGCCAGCAGATTACCCAAATGTAATGACTGCAACAGTGAAACACGAAGAACATCAAATCCTGTTGTGGAATACCAGTCCAGATGCTTACTTGTACTTTCATAAAACGAATGCAACCTGTTCCTTCCCATTTATCTGGTACAGCAGAAAATCTCAGGTTTTCTCTGCATGCTCTGTCTTCTAGCTCTACTTTTAAGCATTTCTTCTAGAGTAGTGTCATATTCAATCTTTGCTTCATTTCAACCTATTTCTGCAGTTTTATCACCTTATCTGAATAGCTACCTAAAGCAACTTGTATTCTTTCTAGCCTTTTGTCATTTGACTATATTTATTTCTCAAGTGTCTTTCTTGTATTAAACACCTCTGCATGCATTTATTTTATTTCTTTCATCTAAATTACTGGAAACCACCTCCTGTATTCAGGCTGAAATCTGAAGTGTTTTTTTTGTAGAACAGCTGCACAGCTCTCCCCCCCAGAGTTTTTTCTTCTCCTTTTCTAATTGACTGTCTTTCTGCAGATTTCTTCTTTGGCGACATCCAAGCAGTATAGTGATTAACCAGTAATAGAATGTTAGCCAAATAAATGTCTTTTGCTGGCTGTTTTCACACTGGGAGACCTCTAATCAACCTGTTGATCAATGTGCAGCCATCTTGGAAGTCCCCTAGACTGAGAAAACATAGAGTATCTTTATGGTCTGAAGAATGACATTATTAAAACGTGTACAAATTATGAGGACTTAAGAGTAGTCATTACTGATGATCTAAGGCTTAAAGGTCATGTGTGTAAACTGGCTAGGAAAAGCATTATTACTAAAACTATGCTTCATTCAATTTCCTCTAAAAGTGCTGTGGTTTTGGTTGTATTACCCTTGCATAAAAACAGTATAAGGCCCACTTTAGAATATGGAATGGGGGATTATACATATGGTCCAAAAGACATTAGGTGGCTGGAAAGTGTCCAAAGGTAGTACACACAAGACAAGTTTCATCAGTTAAACAGTTTAAGGAACAATTATATAGATTAAACATCTATTCTCTTCACTACCACATATTCATGGATGAAGTTATATGGGTGTCTTAAAGGACAGACTGAATTAACTCTGGACATTTCATTCACTAATCACTCTATGAATACAAGAAAAAAACATCTGATGTTTAGGATGGAAAGTATGTTGAGAGTTAAGAGTGGAGCGTTCTTTCAGGATAGGGCTGGCAGAATATTAAGCAAACTACCATCACAGATACACTTATCAAAGAATTTGCAAACTTTTAATTCAAGAGGGGACAACTCCCACCTTTGTGGCACAGAGAGATAAAGATGTGAATGCAAGTCAGATGACCAAAGATCGATCAGTGGCTCAGAAAGCAAGAAGAGCCAAGGAGGGTTGTGCAAGAGATATGCAACTTATGCCAGCAGACTCACCTGGGAGGGAGGGTTGTGGTGTCACCACACCCTGTGACATGGGACTCAGGAGAGTGGTGTAACCCACTTCCCTGACAACTGGCTCAGGGGAGTGGATTGGGTGAATATGTCCAAGCCAATACAGTAGCCATTGTGCAGGCATGTCAGTCAGGGAGTGCAGACAGACCACATTTGCAAAGGGGCACTAATGGCTGCCAGGACCCTTTGTAATTGGCTCTCATCTCATAGGTAACAAATGTGCTGGGAACACCTCTCATCCCATGAGAAATAAATTGGAAAATATATCATGGAAAGCTGATGGCTGGCAAGCAACAAGGTACCAAAAAAAACCCCTACAATTAAAAAAAAGAATGGACAACTGGTTTGGGGACAGGCTCTTTTGGACCATGTCCACATAAAGAAGTTTGAAGTCAAAGTGATACATTAACAACTTTGAAAACCTTTCTCTCAATTTCTCTCTCTTTGCTCAGAAGACTCTTTTTACATGGGACCGTCTACTCTTCATGTAGACAGTGAAAACCAACACAAAAAAGTTACAGTGATCATAAGAAAATAAAATGAAATACCTTACAAAAAAAAAAACAATGGCCGGGATTCAGTAATCCTCTGTGTAAGACTAAGTCTTACTCGGAAATGGCAGCCTAAGAGTATGACGTCAGCGCGCCATGCATATTCAAGTGGGTGCGCTGACTCAACTCCAAGGCTAACACGGAGCATGCACGAGTGCAGGGGGTGTGTCAGACTGCCGAGCAGTCCAAATATCCACGCCCCTGCAAGTGCCTAATGTCACCAGACATGAGCGAGTCCACTCAAATGTGTATATCCCCAACACTACACTCCCCCACATTCTAAACCCCTGTACACATATAATAAAATGTAAAACTTTTTTTTTTTTTATGATTCTCAATATAGCTGCCCGTATTTGCGCGGGTTTGCCCATTGCTTAGCTACAGTTAGCAGTTTAGACATCGAAGAGGATAATAAACCACTTACATGCAAATTAAGCCAAATAGCAATAGTGTAGTGGTAGAGCCTTCACACAAAGAGGAGGCATTCCCGATTCGAGTCCCACCACTCCCCTTTCCATTTTCTGTAGGAAATCTGTGCATAAAAATAATTCCTGACATTTACCTTTTAAATTTTAGTAAAATGCATTGAAATGGACTATGTAGTAGTGAACGATATTTTATATATATATATATATATATATATATATATATATATATATATATAAAGGTGAAATGGTCATGCATACTGATGAATGCATAAGTAACGTATCTTAAGCAATGTGAAGCACTGAGCAACATTTACCAGTATTAAGCACATTTAAGAATAATTGCCCATAGCTTAGCACTGCTTTAACTAAAGCAATGGCTTTACGCGGAGCTACGCATCGCGCCAACTAGCGCAAACAAAACATGTTTGCGCAAAGCTGCGCACCGCACTAACTAGTGCAAAGTCGGGCAACGTAGAGAAACGTTGGGCAAAGTCGGCTAAACACAGCCACACCTCCTAGCCGGTCAGGCCAGTAGTAAAATAAAAAGCAATGACAGGCCTCGAACCCAGGATACTGTGCACCATAGACACAGTACTGAACCACTAAGCCATGACCGCTTTTGCTGTTCATGCACTGTCAACATACATATGCATATTAATCAAAGTTTACTCAGTGCTAAGCAAGTGTGCACTCAGCTGAGATTTTTCAAAACCGGCCAATCACAAATAAGTGCGGGAAATGAGACATATTTAAGCTCCATAGGTGGGAATAATTGCCATAACTGGTTGCAGCTCCTATCTGCAGTCAGAATGGCCGGTGTTGGAGAGGGCTCTCGTTTTCGAGCACAACGGTGGGGCATTGAGGAGTCAAAAGTAATGGTTTGGCTCCTCGTCCATCATGATGCAAGACTCCTGCAGGGCCAGTTTCAAGGCACTGAGTACAAAGCGGAAGCCTGGAACTGTCTCGCACATGATCTCACCAGTGCCACAGGCGTCCCTCGGACTGGTGAGCAGGACAGACACCACTACGCAGACCTGAAGAGACGCAAACAGGACCAACTGAACCAATGGATACAGGAGGCCAGTGGGAATGAAAATGCCCCACTACTGAGTAGGTAGCCATGGAATGGAGTATGTAAGAATTGCTATTGTAGTCTATATTATGGATAGGTATGTCTCAATATCCCTTCATTTACTTCACAGCTGCAGGTGTCTGCGCTGCGAATCAGCAAGCCTATGCATATAGGCTGCGCCACTAGGCAGGTTAGTAATTATTCTGCATGTATTGTTATATAAAATAAGTGAGAGAGCCTGAAAAAAGTGTTGTAGCCTAATAATAAAGGTATAATAAGTTCTGAATAATTTCTCTGCATGTACTGCTATACAAAATAAGCAAGAGAACCTGAAAAAGAGTGTTGTAACCCATTAATAAAGGTATTATACATCTTGAATAAGTCTTCTGCATGCACTGTAATATCAAATAAATGAGAGCCTCTAGAAAAGTGTGTACTGTAATTAATAAAGGTATAATTCCTGGCGTGTGTCCGTGTCACTTAGTTCGAAATGTTGTTGTACTCTTGCATTATATAAATAGTACTGTTGTATTAAGCGCTGTCAACCCACACTTGGGCAGGCCCATATAAAGTGGATGAAAGGAGTGCCAGTAGCTGTGAAGCATATATACAGTCCTCAACTGTTGGTTAATGGCTGGCATGTATAGGTAAATCTGGCATAAGAGTAGCTTGTTAATGTGTTCCCCAGAAATGTCAGTGTGCTGCTAGAAATGTAGGGGGCTGTTAATATATACCTGATAATGTCACCTGAACACATCCAGATATGTAGATATAGAAATATAAATGAAATATATAAATACATAGCAGTAACATCTGCATCCTGGACAGTTTTTATGTCAGATACAGGTCAGGTATATAAAGAACTAGCAAAACCCATTTCACAATTTAACGGACATTGCCTAGTGTAATAATACATGTAGGGGATATATAACTGCAGTCAATAGGAATGTAGTGTAAACTATATATATAAGTTGTAAATGGAGGTATCTTTTTACACCCTACTGTATGTGCATACACAATGCAATTCCACACCTCAATGGGTATTGTCTACTCTCAAAACATTTGTTGGGACATATGTCCTATTGGCTTATAAATATCTCCATTTACTTTGATGCATGTGCCCTGTTCACATACCACAATCTTGGTGGCCTGTTGCCACCAATCAATCCTGTATGCTGTTGGAATGTCCACTGTTGTTCTATATATGCATGTGTTATGCTTGCTGTTTAACTGTTGGAACTCTGGTGTGCTGGGTTAATGGGAATACTACTGCATGCTGTTACAACTAATTTGGAATGCTGTTGGCTATTACTAAGCTATATTGTTATTAAATCCTCCTAAACATAGAACGTATGGGAAGGCCGGTCCCATCGGACCCACCTGTCCCACCTCAGCTGGCGATGACACCTGGCACCAGCAGGTCCGGTGCCCAGTCCGGGACCTCCTCTTTCGTTGGCCCTGTGCCACCTTCGGGTGGAAGCGCTGCAGAGGATGGGGCTCATCCCCCCGTGCAAGCGTGGCCGGAGGAGGGCCATCTATCACCCTCCGAATGGTCTAGGCTGTGGTGCATAGGGAGATGCAACATTGTCGCTGATCCTCTACGCCAGCTCGAGGCAAGAGTGGCGTGACTCACGGGTGAGCCTGCCCCTCCTACTCAGCCCCCAGCACAGCCACCCTCTGGGCTGTGAAGGTGCAGTGGTGACTGCCCATGGGTGGGGATCTCAGTTCCACTGTTGCCATCTGTGGGCTCATGGGCTTGCGATTTCCAAACATCTTTCCCCGTCAATGGTGTTCACCCACCCCATGTGTTATATTCCGCCCCTGTATGTGTCTTGTTTGTCTTGTCTGTTTACCTCCCCAACCTACCTCCCCAAATATACCTACTTCCCCTACCCCACATTCCACTCACACCTGAAAAAAAAATGGACAATCTGCTCCCACAAAAAAATTATGCCCCATACATAGCTGCCCATTTTGCACACATGTCCGCTGGACACAAACTGAAATTTAATTGGCAGTACAACATACTTTGTTGTCCTCACCCCTCTCTCAGGAGTGGAAGGTTTCAAATTTCCCTCCAAATTTCTAGTATATGCACAGCTGTTGCTGTTAAAGAAATGGGCAGCTATGGACCTTCCCTACACCCATCCTGCACATCCCTAACTGTTTTCCCTACTGTCTTTCTCTCTTTGTGCCCCTTTTGCACCACTTTCCTATCTCCCCATTTTCTTTTCTTTCAAAGAAATTAGCGCAGGGGTTAGCGGGAGTAAGCACTTTTAAGCAGTAGTTAGCGGGTTTGCGCGAGTGTGCGCATGTGTGCGCTTAGCGTCGCCAAACCCGCTTACAACTGCTTAAAAGTGCCTTAGTCACCCTGCATGTGAGGGCCCTTGTTCTGCTCAGCAGCAAAATAAAACACCACTGTCAGTCTCGAACCCTGGACCTTTGACACACTAGACTGCATGAAGTACCACTAAGCCACAGTAGATATACAGCAGGCTGTTGCTGAAATATATATATCATGCATCAGAATGAGTGAATGTAAAGGAAAGATAGGAATGCCATAACACAAAACCTGTTCTGTGGAACTTTACCAGCAGTTGTTGTGGAATTGCATTACATGACTGTGATAACAGAACCAGCCATTCTAGCAGTAAATAATGTTACAGCAGCACTTTACAACCCCCAAGCAGTATCATAGAAGGACAATCCCCACCCAAATGTACAAAATACCTGTGTGTTCAAGGTCCAGCAAGGATGTAGGTAGGCATACTCAGTACTGGAATTGTCCAGTTTTCATGAGCATCCTGTGCTAATGTCAACAAAATAAAAAGCACAAACTGTGCAGAAGTGAGTACATTAATATTCACAGTATAGCAGTTCACAAACAGTTCATGTGCCAAATGAAAACATTTCAATAACTACGTATGTATGGCAGCTAATTGTATAAGTAGAAAAGAAACTACATACTCCCATGTATCTTGTATTAGCATTTGTAGGGGTGAGTACAATCCTGCACTGACAACTGTGTACTGGAAGTGGCAACATTCAGCTTTGAGTACAACATTCAAATCACTGGCTACACCCCTAGCATCAGATATAAGAAGTATACCAACCTTCTGACTTACACAACGGTGTCCACAGCAAACAAGCATGGTCCCCACTTTGGAAAGCTGAAAGGGCTACGCCTATTTGACTTAGCAATTTATAGCATTGGGTTGCTATGACAGTGAGTACTGCAAATACCACACAGCAGGCTGCATGCAATTGCCAAATGGTGGCCACCAATTGGTGGAGATGCCATCACATGCACATGTGCAGATACCCATAAAAGCAGGCTGTACTTGCTGTCCACACATGCAATCATTTCATTGCAGGTATGGAGAGGGAGAGCGCGTGAGAGAGAGACACAGACAACAGCAACAGAAAAAAAGATCTAAAAATATATTGAAAAAAAGTAATATATTGAAAAAAAAGAGAAAAAATATACTACAAAAATATATATATTGAAAAAAAATTATATTGAAAAAAATATATATTGAAAAAATATCTTGAAAAAATAAGATATAAAAAAATATTAATTGCAAAACACATGGAACTGACAAATACAAACACATACAAAGGAAAGGTATGTAACAGCTATGTATTTACTGGCATGTAGTAGATGTTTTTGAAGAGTACTCTACATAGTTTGAATCATCCATATGTGGCAGCAGTATGTATCTATGCACAGATGCCCTGCATAACTACTGGCATGGAGAAATCAGTGTGCAGTGGGATATGACTGTGGCATATGTAGTTCAGCATTAAATGTCAAACATCTGATCCATGTTATCTGTGTTCTGTACAGTAGTGTGTACAATGTCTGTTTGGGGGGAGTAGCGCATACAGTTATATAAACATGGATGTGACAGAGTAACAAATGCATGATAGTCATATTAATGTGTAGCTTAGCATTGGCAATAGCTGCATCAGGCTAGTATGCTAATCTAGCATTTGCAGCTATATATACACCCTCTAATATTACTGTGTGCTCACATGTGACACCTGTTCATGTTGCAGCAAGGCCCAACAGGTCAGCCGTGAGGTACACAAACTTACAAGAGTGTGGACTGTGTGTGTGTATGGCACACACATACGGAGAGATCTGTCTGTGTCAGATATATTAGCATCTGTACATGTGCATGTGCATAGAGCAAGGGACATACTGCAACTGTTTGTGAAGGGTGGAAATATATATGTTGTTGAAGGTTGTTATGTGCATATTTCTATGTAGGTTGTAGTGTGTGGCAAACAAGACAGCATACAGTGCTGGTATATGACATGTGGAGGTTAAACGCTGTGGGTATGATTCATCAGGTTTGCAGTGTTGCAGCCAGTGAGGCCTGCTAAAGCTACATGGGCTGAGAATACCTTCAATGCATTCCGCACAACACTGTGCAATATTATGACATAGCTGTATACCTCACAACCTTCGCATAAGTGATATCCCCACCATGAAAGGTGGACTGTATATGTGCCTATATGTATATCTATATGTACACCAATGGATGTTTATATGTATGTGTGTGTACATATATATATATATATATATATATATATAGAGAGAGAGAGAGAGAGAATGAGAGAGACAGGGTCATATTTACTGCAACAGATGCCTGGTGACAAAGCCATGCATTCAAGCTCAATTTTGACACTGCATTGGCATCCCTTCTTGCAAAAACTCTGTACCCATTAACTACCGCATAGGTGGTAGTCTACTGAACACCGAAGGTGTGATAAGAGACCATGGGACACAAGTGGACAGTAGTCTCCCCTTTGATAATCACAGTGCCACACTAGTCATGTCATCTGTCTATGTGGCACATATCATCACAAAAGGTGTGTCATCCAGGGAAATATAGGTCAGTGTTCCCCTCCACTAATCACACATAAAACCTATTATAGAGTACAATGCCCCATGTGGTATGGACCTCACAAGACATCTACAGCAACTGGAAAGGACACAGGCATACCTCACAAAGAGTAATACCGGCCTCAAACAGATGCCCTATGCAGACCATCTCACAAAACCACAGCTAGACAGTGTCACATACCGCCTACCCAGAGGTGACCTCTGCCTAACATACAAAGCTATGTCAAACCCACAGCTGTTGGACATGCTCCATGTAAACAGATCACAATCCCTACTAGCTACACGCTCTAGGGACCTAAACCTTGTGACCTCAATAAACAGCACATGCTGGAGGGATAGATTCCTATCTTAGAGACATCCCATACTCTGGAATAAACTACCTATCAATAGCAAACAAAGCTCTTAATCAGCAGTCATCATAAATAATCCTGATGATTGTATGGGAGATAGAAAATACACCCCAGGAATCACCTCTGTGCCTTGCTTGACAGGGCCACGTGAAATGAAATTACCTGTGTATCAAAGGCCAGCGTATGGCTAGACGTCTATAGGTCCTAGGGCCAATAGCCTATTACCTACCTATGAACTGATACACACCCACATGTACATGCTGCAATAATTGCAATGTGAGGTTGACTGAGTAAGATGATGAATGTGTTGGTGAATGTGTCAGAGTTCTGTATATGTGTGATAACTTAGTGGGAAACTGTTTCTGTCATGGTATTATGAGTCCTAGCTGTGATCCCAGCAAAAGATGTGTATACTATTGCTAGGCAGGAAAAAGCAGTATGCCATATGGTCTGACGTAGTCCCTTGGTGTCGACTGGGGTGTCCCACTGTAGGCTAAAGCAGTAGATGTATGCTTATTGAGTGTTACTGCTGGTGAATCCAACTCCTGTATGAACTTTAGTACTACCTGAAACTGCATGCCTAAACAGCACAGTATTGTGTATGTCCACATTTCTTGGAACCGCTGTTTTGTGTGTTCCCTGTAGTCCTCACAGATTACATACCTCAGGCATAAGGTTTTGTAACTACTGACACAGTACTGTATGGTACACAGGTAAAGGTCATCTGGGTTGCCATACCTTTGTGTCTGGTATGTATGTCTGATGTGTGTGTGGGTATGCCTGTACCATGGCCTTGGTCATATGTGTGTTATAGGATATAAGTGCGTATCTAGCAACATGTATAGTCTAGTACAGCAGCATGCCACCTATATTAACTAATGTGCACATATGTTAGGCAGGGGTTTGCCATCATCGACTACTGTGGTATACTGGTAACACTGTAACTGGACTTTACAATCATTGCAATGGATTACATATTTATTGATGCATTAGCTTGATATATACCTCCTGTGGCTAGGTGGTGCATTGTGTCACATACAGTGTGCCATGTACTGTTGTATAGTCTTACATACTGGTTTATCTTTGTTGCTGTGCAAAACATGGTTTGATATATAGTGTGTGCCAGGCACAGTCAGGCAGTTGTGGGTTGAGCACTGATATGTGGTATTGAAAGTGGGTATCCTCTGACAGCCAATATGTTGCTATATATGGCAGTTAATTGATATCTGTACTTTAGAATGTTAAGTGTGCCACATGACTTGCTCACACATATTGTTTCATTGTCTTCCAGGGTCATGTACCACCATCATAATCCCACCTATAGCCCAGCAAAGGAGGAACAGATTACCACAAGCCTGGTGCAGCACTACACCCTGCTGTTTTCAAGAACCAGCCAGGACCAGCATGAGCGGACTGCACTGTGGCAAGATCTTGTCTGTAGGGTAAATGACATTGGCATGCATAACCGGACATATGAGCAGGTACGCCATCACTGCAGTGATTTAATTAGACATGTCCGGCAGCATGCGTCTGATATCCGTAGACAACAGCTTGCCACAGGTGGTGGGGTAGCCATCCATCCCTCCCTCCCTTACCAGAGTGGAGGAGCTGCTCCTGAGCCAGGTGGCTCCTGGCCAACAACAACTAACATGTATCATCATGGAGGCCGGAGCCACCCAGCAAGTTGACACGGAGCGTGCAGGTAACATGACATAGCTGTAGACCACTGTTACCTCTATTGGTAGAGTATGCTTATGTGAGATGTGTACAGTGTAGTTAAAAGATGTGGTGCCTAGTGTTGTGCAATACTAATAATTAGGAATATAATCTGTAGGCTTGTGACTGTCAACCGTTGTACTACTGTAAGATTGCAAACACACAGTAGCAATGCCACAGTTGTTGCCACTGACAAACTGTCTCATATCCTTGTAGGTCCCTCTGGTGTGACAGTAAGGCAGGAGACCCATGCTGGTGAGTGTGTTCTACATTTAATATTGCTAATTAAATGTGCACGTCATAGGTGAGGTGTAGAACATGTACAAGTAACACACCTACGCATAATGCATGCTGTGCATGTTTGCTGTGAGATTATGCACATCCCAGTAACGTGAGTAGCTGCCTCAAACACATGCAATACACAGAGCATCCCACACAATTGTGGCAACACTGTAGTGGACATTGGATAGGCAGAGTCGATACACACGCACAAAACATACACAACCTTGTCATACGCAGTACACGTTAACATGCTACACATGGCGTATTCAGACACCCGCTGTAAGGTCACACTCCAGTATCCCAAATGTCATCCACACAGCACACATAATATACCTGAGGGGTAGAGGCCTCTCATGTGGCTGTGCGACACTCTTCAACACAACACATTCATGTTAGGCAATGCCCCCTATTGGGCACCTTACAAACCCATGTAACAACTGGCTGTGAAATGGTGAATGTAGCCATGGTACTGCAGTTCCGGTACAGCATGGTATGTGCCGGTCTGGCACACATTAGTAGCCTTGAGTGACCACATGATGCTGCATGATGATGGCTCATGGTACTACACCCCAGCCAGTTACAGTGACCACAGTACTACACATAGCATTAATTGCTATGCACCTCAATGTTGTGTGTGTGTGCAAACATATGCACCTATACACAATATGCATAGCAATCACCATTTGTACAAAGTGACACACACATGTCTTGTAATGCTATTGAGTGTATAGGTCACATGACAAACACTGTGTGTGATGTTTAATGTTGCAGTTGTGTTGTAGCATGCCATGTCATGGCTGGCACTGGCATGTCCACAATATGTCCTACACTCACCATACTCACTGTACAATGGCTATGTTGAGCAATGGTATTCCATCAGTTATACATGCACCACTCATCCTGTGTGTATACATAACATGCATGTGCTAAACCTGTGTCCACAATTATCTGCTAATGACACAGATGTTTAATCAGAAATGGATATCTGTGTGACACACAGATACACATCCAGCCATGGCATGTATACCTGTGAGTGATGATGCACAGGACATTGCAGAGCTTTTATTACTTGCACAGCAATGTTGTGTCCATGTACACATTGCGTTCCACGGTGAGGCCAATCACTGAACAACACACATGCATCAAAGTCATGTATACTGTTATTAGCAAGGGCTGTCTACACTCGCACTGCATGCTGTTGAGCAACACACGTCCTGCATGCTGAGACGTGTGATATAACTGTTTGGCTTGTGATACTGTACCCCACCATCACCCGCTATTGAGTATGTTCTGGATTGCTGGTGGTGTGTGTGTGTGTGTGTGTGTGTGTGTGTGTGTGTCTGTTTTAGTGAGGAGTGCATTTGTGTGCATGTGTTCATATGTGCATGTGTGCAAGTGTTCATGTGTGCATATGTGCTGACATCATGTACAGGTTGTAAAGTGTGTTTCCTGTCTTCCTCTCACAGGTGATGACTTTGGGCTGGTTTACTGCAGCAGGGAAACTGATGTCACTGAGCAAAATAGTGATAATTATGATAGGTGTGTTGAGACACAGGCATGTTTGCCAGGGTCTGTCGTTGGGCCACCAATCGACAGTACACAAGTGTCCACCCCATTCATGCACACAGTCATACAGCCAATACATCCATCACCAATGCTCTTAGCTGAGGGACAGCGTACAGTCGGCATTGGCCAGGACAGTGTGGTATCTATGGCACATGCATCCCGACAGCAGCCATACCCAGATGTCTGGAAGGGTACCACATAGGCAGATGTCCAGGGGTTCTCATCGGAGCACAGCTGCTCATCATGCCACTGGCAGACGTGCCACAGGTCTTACAACCTCACGCATGTTCCAGGCTGTCATGGAGGCACAGGCACGTATGGAACGGTACACCAGACAGGGAATAAGGGCACAGAGGGCACATACCACCATAATTGACAGTATCCGTGACCTAGCAGGTGCCATGCGTAACTACACTGAGGTCACTGATGGACGTTGTGGTGAGACATTAGATGTCCTCCGCAATGTCATGTCCATGTGTCAGGACAGTGCGGGATGGTTGAGTCGTCGACGTGGACATATGCCAGCAACATCAGCAGCTGGCAGTCGCTGCGGACGTTCAAGCCACAGCCGCTCCCGTAGTGCCAGTACCAGCCCCAGCAACGCTGGGGGTGGGCTGTCCATTGAACGTCCTAGAAGACCACGTGCATGTGGCTCTGGACATTCCCAGCAGGGGCCTGGGTCCAGTGTACATCCATCTACCTCTGGGGATAGTACCCAGTCTGGCTTAGTACCTGATAGTGTCAGTAGCACCCCTGCCAGGCACAGGTACCTTATCCATGGCCAGAGACGGTGATCTGTAAAGCCTGGCAGGTACAGTCTGTGGCTGTCCCACAAATACCCGTATATGGCAGCCACATGGTGGAACTGTGTGCATGCAGACACACACACACATAAACCAGACACCTAGGGCTAACACATACCCGCACACATTACATCAACATTGGCCCATAGCAGTTCTCTTGGCCCTCACACACACACACACATACATGTCGATTGTATGGCTCACTGTAGGCCTCTGGCAAACCAACAACACATCCTGTGCATATGATGAAACCTGTGCCACCTCCTGTCATCTGTAACATTGATGCAGGAACAGGCTACCATGGTACTGATGTACAGGGTGACTTTGCAGAAGTATAGCAATGTTAGTATGTTGTCAGCAGTAGAGTGTAATGATACGCTTGAAGGTGTAGCTGAGCAGGCATGATGCATTAAAGCTACGATTGTCAATGTAGTATTGTTTACACCAGGGTTAGTTCCAATAGTGTACTGTCCGCCCACATGCCACTTGGCTGATGTGTATAGTATTGGCAGCATGTGTTACAGAGTGGACAGTATGTGTGGGATGTGTGTAGCACAGATTTGCAGGTGTACATTTGTGAACATGGTGGAGGTGCACTGTCTTCATGTACGTGCATAGTGGACACATGGGCAGGGTGACATGCCCTGTATTACACAGTAACACTCCATAGTTTCTATTGGTGGCCAGTATGCATTGTACTACACACATTTCGGAACTTGACTACACGTGTGTATGACATGGTTTGACACTGTGCTGTGGGTGATACTATCTGTCATTGTTTTGCATTCTGGTAGTATACATAACTTCAACAGCCTGACCATAACCAATCGTTAGATGAGTCTTTACAACTGACACACAGATGTAGGGCACACAGTAACATTTGGATCCTTCAGGTACTATACTATGCCAGTAACCAGAGGTATTCACCTGCACCCATTACTGAGACCACTCCTGTTTGGCATATAGCTCTCTTAGGTACAAGCAGTCACAGTAGAGATATGTCCGTCCACGTCTGGTAATGCATACTGTGGCCTATAATGCATTCTCCAGATGACACACACATCCTCCACAAGGGTATCATACAGATACCTGTTGTCAAACCCATGCTGTAAAGCTATAAGCCAACCAAAGCATAGTGATCCACCTTTACGGAACATAGTATCCCCACAGTACCACATAGGTAGTAGCCACCAACATGATGAACAGGTACCAATGTGTAGATGCAATCAAGTGTTACGTCATCTCTCCTTTGATAATCACATTTCCAAAGGTATTTTGAAATCCTTCGGTGGATCACATAAGCAATAAGGGGTCTGCATGCATATCCAAAAAGGTTGTTGTACACCTATAATGAATAGCCATCATTGACAGACTTTGCTGCGTTTGAACAGGTCTGACATATACCTCTGCCATAAACCCTCACTCACACAATTCAATAGAAACCATAATGAGTGTGAGAGACACGGATGACCTAGGCCAGGGATCACTGCAGTGGCTGGCCTTCTCACAAGCATACAGATGTGACCTAAGGTCTGGAAAGCAGCAGCACACTCTGGCAAATATGACAGATGTGTTCTTGGAGAAAGCAGGGTTCCCACACATGCAATAATTGAGGTAACATGTACGTATATGTATTTGCCACATAGCTACCTCACATGTGCAGTGCACATACTGTTGTCATACTGATATGTCATACAGCAGTAAAAGCAAAACCACAACACATTGACCAACAGTGTCACACACACAGAGCACACACACTCACCAAGTGCAGGATTCAACCCCCTACCTAACTACCTCATGATATAGAGGAATACGCATTAACACAACACGCTATACACATTACTGGGAGGTCTCTTTTCCACAGGTATATTTGTAGGATGGTGACATCATCAGACTTGACAAAGATAAGTATACCACTTGTAAGGTGTTCTACTACTCTCCAAAAAGGTTGCTCCTCACCAAGGAGATCACACACGAACACACACACACTTGTCTAGTGCAGGATTCAAACCCCTACCTAACTACTTCATGATACTAGAGGAGTACGCACTAACACGACGCACTATACACATTAATGGGAGGTCACTTTTCCACAGGTATATTTGTAGGATGGTGACATCATCAGACCTGACAATAAGTATACCACATGTAAGGTGTTCTACTACTCTCCAAAAAGGTTGCTCCTCACCAAGGAGATCACACACGAACATACACACACTTGTCAAGTGCAGGATTCAAACCCCTACCTAACTACTTCATGATACTAGAGGAGTATGCATTAACATGACGCACTATACACATTACTGGGAGTTCTCTTTTCCACAGGTATATTTGTAGGATGGCGACATCATCAGACTTGACAAAGATAAGTATACCACTTGTAAGGTGTTCTACTACTCTCCAAAAAGGTTGCTCCTCACCAAGGAGATCACACACGAACACACACACACTTGTCAAGTGCAGGATTCAACCCCCTACCTAACTACTTCATGATACTACAGGAGTATGCATTTACACGATGCGCTATACACATTACTGGGAGTTCTCCTTTCCACAGGTATATTTGTAGGATGGTGACATTATCAGACTATACAAAGTGGGTACATTAGGTGACATTAGGTGGGCTACATAGAAGGAATGTCTAAACACTTTGGCCATGTGATCATCAAAGGAGAGTTTACTATCTACCTGTGTCCCCAGGGCCATAATGCTTTCTCCATACATACTGGATTACCACCTATGTGGTAAGTTGTGTGCACTTTGTTTTACCCAAAGGGGATGACTATGCATTCTTTGGCATTCAGCTTGAGGGCATTGTTGTGACACCAGGTATCTGTCTCTGTAAGACCCTTCTGGAGGATGTCTGTGTCAGCCGTAGAGTCGATTATGGACCACAGTTAGCAGTCATCTGCAAGCCTGTTCAGCCATACACTTCCTGTGCTTGCCTGTACCTCTGAGCAGTATCTACTGAACAGGTGGGGTCCCAGCACCAAGACCTGTGGGATGCCATTTGTGACTGGCTTAGAGTCGGACATAGCACCCGCAACTCTGAACATGTGAGTTTGATCTGTGAGCCACTTGGCCACCCATCCTGTGACATAGCTGCTAATGCTCAAGCTGGTACGCTTGTCCATGATGACAGAGTGGGGAATGGTGTAGAAAGTCCTTAGTGAGGTCCAGGTGGGCTGTGTGGACTACTTTCACCTCCATCTATGTCCTTGGTAACTGTTTGAAATAAGTCAACTAGGTTTAGGAGCCAGGATCTGCCTTTAACAAAGCGAAGTTGTGTAGAGTCCAGTGTCTGGAGGTCTCCAATGTCTCTGTTTATGGGTTCCATGACAATTTGCTCAAGAGCTTTGTAGACCAGGCTGAGTAGACATATAGGGCAATGGTTTCCAGGTTCTGTTGTGGCACCCCCTTTGTGGAGCTGGATTACTGTTGTTGTATGCCATTCTTTGGGTACATATCCTGTGGTA
The DNA here is from genome assembly GCF_019279795.1 of Protopterus annectens. Taxonomy (NCBI): domain Eukaryota; kingdom Metazoa; phylum Chordata; order Ceratodontiformes; family Protopteridae; genus Protopterus; species Protopterus annectens. Next base: position 422,091,644 of record NC_056733.1, on the reverse strand, counting down.
CGCTCGAGTCTGGACAGTGAATGTAGGTGAGGGTGTAGTTCCTTTTGGGCCTAGTGTAAGATGCAACCTGGGACACCATCCAGTACCATTGATGCTGTGTTCTTAGCTTTGGAGAGGGCTGTCTTTACCTGCATGTCCATGACGTCTGGGGCTCTGCATCCTTCTGTGATGGACACAGGCCCTTTTGGGGGTGATGGGGGGAGTTTACACTGAACTTGTCCCCCAGGATGTGGGCAATGAAAGTTAGTTCAGTGTATTTCTTGCCAGTTTTCAGTAGCTGACAGCATATTTGGAAGTTGACACCTACATGTCTGGTATAGCTACCGAAGGCTTTGTGGTTGTTATTCTTACACTCCTTGGCTATTTGTCTTTAGAAACTGTCCTTGCATTATTTTATGAGCGATCATTGTTTCTTCCTAATAATGATCAGTGATGCCTTTCCTTTAGTGAAGTTGGCTCTATCATGTGTTCGTTTCCTCCTTCTGTTGTCTAGCTTCTTTATGGGCAATGACCACCTGATTGTTTTCTTATTTATGGAGGAGTGCATCTTGGTTTTATTTGTGATGTCTCGATCCATGCATCCCTGTACATGCTCACAGGATGCACTTGTAAATGATTCGGCAGATTGTATACCATTATCCTATAGCAAGAGGTCTTTGGAACGTTCCACTTTGGTCTTGGGAAGTGTGCAGTTTGCTTTTGAAATGTCTTCACAGTGGTTTCACTGACTTAGTGCGAGGGGTGCGGGATGTGGATGTCCAGTGTGATTACTTTATGATCTGATATTACCAGCGAGGGGTTTTATCTCTGTTGTGGAACACTGGTACCCCATATGTTGGTGATGATCATGTCCAGTATGTTGTTACCTCTAGTGGGTGTGGTGACCAGCTGTTCCAGGGTGTTAAGAGTTTTTAAACTCTAGGAAACATTGGGCAAAAGACATTGTACACGAGTAATTCTCCCAACTCAATGTTTGGGTAGTTGTAATCTCCTCATATAATGGTGTTTGATAGGACCTTTATATTTTCCACTGTTCTCAGGAATACTGAGTGAGGTTCCTGAGACAAGGTAGGTGATCTGTAGCAGGCTACAATCTGATGAGCAGCTTTGCCCAATGTTAGTTGCACTTGCATGGTCTCCAAGGCCTCATGCTGTGCCACTAACTTGAAGGTGTGGGTATCCATAAGGTAAATGGGTACACCCCTTCCTTTTGTATTTCACTCGTGGTTTTGGGTCCGATGGTCAGAGGGATTGTGAGTGTTTTATGTGGAACATGTCCAACAGCTCTGTGTTTGACATAGCTTTGTATGTTAGGCAGTGAACACCTCTGAGTAGGCGATATGCAAGGGAGTACGGATGGAGCATTTTGCGATGGTCTGTGTATGGCATGTATTTCAGGCTGCTAATGCTCTTTGTGAGGTATTGCTGCAGGCTTTCCAGTTGTTGTAGTTGTCTTGTGAGGTACATGGCAAAAGTGGCGTTGTACTCTATTATAGTTCTAGTGAGTGATGAGTAGAGGGGAACAATGTCCTCTTCTATTCTGCATGAGACACACTTTGTGATGAGGTGTGCCACATAGGAGGGTTTCCTGACTACTGTGGAATTGTAATTATCACAGTTGTGTCCACTGTCCACCTGTGACCCAAGGTCTCTTGTCACACTTTCAGTGTTAAGTATACTACCGCCTATGTTGTAGTTCTTGGCTAAAGCATTTTTAACAAAGGGGATGACAATGCACCTTTTGGCATTGAGCTAGAGCCCATGGCTTTGACAACAGCCATCTGTCTCAGTGAGGCCCTTTTGTAGGATGTCCACATCTTTAGTGTTTACAATTGTGGCTCCTAGTTTGCAGTCCTCTGGATACTTCAGTAGCCACAGACCTTCCATGTTAAAGTTTACTTCAGGGAAGTAGATACTAAACAGGATAAGACCCAGGACTGGACCCTGTGGTAATGCACTCGTCACTGGTCCAAAGTCATACTTGGAGTATGCTACTTTCACAGTGTGTGTTCTGTCAGTAAGCCTGTTGGCAACCCATCTTGTGACATAGCAATCTATACCTAGTTTAGTGGGTTTATCTGTATTTCCAGAGTGTGGGGTGGTGTTGTAAGCTGTGGCAGGATCTACATAGGCTTTGCAAAACCCCTTACCCTTGTCTACGGTTCTGGTGACTGCTTCAATGCCATCAGGTTTAGGAGACATGATCTGCATTTTACAAACCCAACATGGTTGTGGTCCAGGGTTTGGGGATTACCAATGTAAATTTTTATAAGTTCTATGATGATACTTTCCATGGCCTTGACAGCGGGTTCATCAGGCTAATAGGGTGCTAGTTCCTGGGGTCCATGGTGTCTCCACCCTTGTGTAGTGGGATAACCGTCACTGTGCATCATTCAGCAGCCACAAAGCATGAGGTGAGGCTATGACTGCACATGGTACGTCAGTGTGGTGCCTGTTCGTTCCGTGGTTTGTGTAGAACACAGCCTGGGAAGTTATCTGGTTCCATGGCTACTGTGATACTGGCTTTGGAGAGTGTTTTTTACCTGTGCAGCCATGATGACAGCAACTTTGCAGTCTTCCATTAGAGAGATGTGCTCTTTCATGGGTGAGAGGGGGGTAATGTTAACACTGATCCTATCTGCCAGGATGTTGGCAATATCAGTTGTGTCTGTATATTTAGTGCCATTGAGCTGTAACTCAGAACAGATCTGAGTGTAGCCATGACATGGACCTGTCTGTTGGGCAGAGATCTTCTGAGTAGACAGTATGCAACAGAGTACAGATTGGGTTACATTCAGTCTTGTTGCATGGGGCAACTGTTTGAGGCCAGTAATCCTCTTATTAAGGTACTTCAGTGGTCTTTCTGGCTGCTGAACGTGCCTAGTCAGATTCAGTTGCAAGTCTTTTGTGGTACTCTCTGACGGGTCTGATGACTGATGAGTAGTGGGAACCCCCTCTGACCTACATGCACAGACCTTGGCAGTTTGTGTGAACACATAGCATGATTTTCTGACCACTTTGTGAATGTGTTTCTGGAAGTAGAGATGACTATCCACATTTGTCCATAGATCCCTTATTATCACATCCGTATTTAGCCTAAGTGTGTGAGCATGCCCAGTATGACCTTTCAGTATGTTGCTGCCTGACATTTGCTTCATTTATTTAAGTGTGTGAACATGCCCAGTATGACCTCTCAGTGTGATGCTGAACGAAATCCACTACATTTGTTGGAGTGTGTGAGCACACCCGGTATAGACATTTATATTATATGTGTATGGAAAATCAAGTTGTATTTTTACAGCAGGGCTTACCTTTGTGTCATAGATCACCAGGGATCATGCTGTGCCTGCAGGGCTTCCATGAGACACTTTGCATAGACTTATCAACATTTCTACATACAAAGGGGACAGCTATTCTTTGAACATTTCTACCCGGGGGCACACCTGATTGTTACTGTGGGTGTACATAGGATGAGGGTTTCACCTGACACTTATACACATTTGCTATGCCTGCACTGCTATGTACGGTACACCATTTCAGTCTGTACTGCTGCCTATCGTACTGGCTTGAGGCATACTACTGTACTACAGATCCTAGCATCCAATGTCACATATATTAGATTGCGACTTCATAGCCTATACAACCCACATCACACCGCCTGGCCTGATGTTCTCTGTCTGCACAGGCCTGTGGGGGAGGTTACCCATATGCCTCTGTAGGGGCATGATACATCATTTCTTTGTGTTTGCATTAGTGTACAATTGTCCTGCTGTGTCTGTGCCACTGAAATGCTACCATGGCTTAGTGGTTCAGTACTGTGACTATAGTGTACAGTATCCTGGGTTTGAGCCCCGTCACTGCTTTTTATTTACATGCTGGGCAGACCAGACTGCTTAAGGAACAGTAAAGCAAATATGAGCATGTTTACCTGACTTTGCTCAACTTTGCCTGACCTTGCCCAACATTGCTTGACATTGTGCTAGTTAGCACGGGCAATTTTGTTTACATATACTAAAAGTTAGTATAAGCTGCTTAGCACTGCTTAATATTGCTTAAAACATGGCAATCATGCCTCAGGTGGTGCTGCAGGGCTGCCTATGTTGGATGCACATACTACACTCCCTATACATGTTTGTAAACAGGTAGTGTCAAGTTAGGCATCCCGTTTATTTTATGTGCGAGTCAGAGAGAGGTATCATTTCCAGGGTTCCTACTGAGCCAGTGTATATGCTATGCGTTGCCTCTTTGCCAAGGCCAAGGCATACTGGGCATGCCTCCTTCTGCCTACTCGGGCAGGCTCAGTTTGTTCATCCTCCGAGTCACGCTGTGCCTGTGCAGGCCTTGGCAATGGTGAGGGGGCTGTTTGGCCCTGCCCCATGCTGTTCCTGCTGCAGCTGTTTTCGCAGGATCATATTGTGTAGCATGGCACATATCATGACAATTTGGTTACATGTAGTTGGTGAGTACTGCAAGGCTCCACCAGATGTGTCCAGGCACTGGAACCATGACTTGAGCATCCCAAACACATGCTTGATTACATTTTGTGTTTGTGCGTGTACCTCATTATGGAGTTCTTGTTCAGGTGTGTTTGCATTTCTGATGGGTGTCATCAGCCACGGCTCCAGTGCGTATCCAGCATCCCCCACCAGGTGACCGTCAGGGATGTCTCCACTGGCAAATGTCTGGTACAGCTGCGTCAGATGCCAGATATGGAAATCGTGGTAGCTTCAAGAGTAGCCAGCACACACATTCAGTATTATGCCCTGGGCATCGCAGACCTGGCAGTTGATGGAGTGGAAGCCCTTGCGGTTGATGTAGGCCCTACCCTGCTCACCGGCTGGTGCTTTGATGTGTATGTGCGTGCAGTCAATTGCACCCACTACCTCAGGGTATTCCGCTATTTGCTGGAAGAGACGCATATTGCTGACCAATACCTCACGGGAATTGGGGAAATATACATGATCACCGACATGTGCTGACATGGCATTCAGGAACTGGTGCAGTACCCTGGATGCTGATGCCTGTGAAATCCCCATCATATCACCAGTTGGTCTCTGGAAGGTACCTGTTGCTAGTATTCTTAGGCCAACACATACCTTGGTTTCCATTGGGATGGGTTCCCCTCTGTTGGTTCTGTGTGTGAGGCGTGGCCTGCACAGCTCAACAATTTGCTGCAGGAGGTCTCTGCCCACTCTATAGCGCTCCACTATCTCCAGCTCATGCAGCCCCTGGTAGGTTACCCTGGGTCTGTACACTCTTCTCCGTCTCCTCACTGTGGGTTGCTCAGCAGCATTTGCAATGGCACCACCCTCAGCATCTTGCACATGTTGCCTTATAATAGCAATAACAGCCCCTAACATTTTTTTGTCTCAGTTAACCTTTTTAAGTGTTCACTTCTCTTTGTAGACTGCAGTGTTGCAGTGTTCCTGAGAAAACATGGGGAATGTTGTTTGCAGAGTTTTAAGTGCTGGGCTGGGCTAGTGTACTGCCTGTGTAATTGGCTGATTCTGATTGATTTCACCTGGCAGCTCTGCTAGTTCTCCTTGGTTAACTTCCTACTACTTCTTTTCCTTCCTTTTCCCTTTGTTTCCACAGCGGGCAGCGATGCGCAAACGCGCGCACACAGGCTTACACAGGTGCACATCCATGCACACAGGCTTAGACAGGCTTACACGGGCTCACACAGGCTTAGACGGGTTTACAGACGCGCACACAGGCTTAGACGGGTTTACAGACGCGCACACGCATGCACATAGTGTAAGCATCTTTGCAAGAAACTTTAGTGATATCCACGGCGTACACCTTCGGTTTCTGGGTTTCAGTTCAGACAACTGTAGACACGCCTCTTCCAGTCCTGATGAACTTACAGCAAACACATGCCACTCTACTCCAATAAGCTTACAGTCTTTGATACATACCCCCTCATGATGTCACCTATTTTCTACTCTGTTACTCCCCTAATCCTACTCTTACACTCTTGGGACATGGTTCACATGGCAGGGAAAATTGGGATTCACTATCCTTATCCTTATTTGCATAGGATTGCCTACTAATGCCTGGTTACATCTCTCAGACTGAGCTTCCCCCCCTTAGCAACCACTACTCAGTAGCCATGTTGTCTACAGCCTGCCATTCACCTGCATGGCAGAAGAATATTTTTAATAAAATGCCTATTTTTGGCTTTTATTTTTTTTTCTGTTTTTTTTTTTTAGAGCGCTGCACATTTGCGTGGAGTTGTGCTACGCTTAAACATAGGAGACTGGGGAAAAATTTTTTTTTTATTATTTTGCAACAGATAAAAATGCCAATGGCCTTATATTTGGCCATTGGCATGCTTCCTCAACTGGATGCAGCCTTTATTTGGAGCTGTCATAGCTCCATTTTGCTATTTGCAGAACGGTACTACGTTACCAATGAAGTACATTTCTGCAAATAACACTACTCTTATTCGGACAGGTTAGTGTTTCCTGGATCGCAAACTTACCTCATTTGCATAGCTTTCAGCAGCAAATGAGGTAATTTGCATAACCTAACACTGTCCATGCAAGAGTCGTTTTAGGAGCTATCATGCACGCCCCTGCCAGCTGTTCCTGGATCGCTCGGGCAGACATATTGGCTGGCTGGAGTCTTACTCTACTCAGACTCCGTGCAAGGCTTCGTGAATCCAGCCCATTGTCTCTCAGTAGGCTTGATTCAAATTATCTTTGACACCTGTATTGAGTTATCACTTAACACATAGACAAACATACATTTATATAAAGAAATAAATCATGCTAACATGCTCACAACTGCAAACATTACACATCACATATATTTTATATAATCATCAATCCAACATTATAGAAACTGATCAATTCCTGTCTTCCTTTAAACCTCACTCCTCCAACAAATTATTCTGTATGCATTGTCCACACAATTAATCTAAGATCCCACTTCCATTTCTTTTCTCTGTCACAATATTCAGTACTTCAAATACAGTTGGTTTAGACTTTGATTTCATTTTCTAGGTATTGTGTTTTTGGCAGCCACCAAAAAAAGAAGTTATGTACTCACCATAACATTCCATGTTTGTAGCCCATCTCACCCTTCATTCTTACATATGGGATCGGAGCCGATCCTCGGCTCTGACTCAGTCTATTTACAAGCTGGAAGACTTCTGGTTGGCTCGTAGGTAGGTAGGTATCCCATGGTGCACCAGTACAATCCCCAGATCTTGTTTGCTGGTAACTAAGAGAAATAATAACAACATACAAAAATAAGCCAATACTAAAAGGTCTCCATAAATAATGATAACAATGTTTCTGTCTTACTTCCAAAATGGGGGCAGGAGGGCGGGTTCGTAAGAATGAAGGGTGAGATTGGCTACAAACATGGAACGTTATGGTGAGTACATAACTTCTTTATGTTCTGTAGTCCTATCTCACCTTCATTCTAAAATATGGGACAGCGTCCCTAGCACCTTATACTTGGGTGGCTCAAGGAAAAATACTCCTGAGTACCGTGGAACCAAAGGATGCTCTACCCTTGGATATTAAATTCAATTTGTAATGAGTAATAAAAGTGTGAGGGGTAGCCCACATAGCTGCTGCACAAATATTATCAAGTGGGACTCTGGCTTGAAAGGCTGCAGAGGTAGACTGAGATCTGGGAGAATGAGCCTTGATTTTAAAGGGCAAAGGTCTACCCTCAAAATTGCAAACATAAGCTATACAGCTAGAAATCCAATTAGAGTTACTTTGGAAACTGGTAAGCCCAACTTGTATTTGGAAAAGGAAATTAATAATTGATCTGATTTCCTGACTTCTTTAGTCCGGTGCAAATAAAAGCGCAACTGTCTGTGGACATCCAGCTGGTGAAACCTGTATTCAGTTGTGTTGGAGTGATTTGGAAAGAACACCGGGAGTTCTATGGACTGATTCAAAGTGGCATGGGAACAAACCTTGGGGACAAAAGAAGGATTAGTACGAAGGGACACCCTGTCTTTGTGAAAAATCAGATAAGGGGGTTTAACAGACAAAGCTTGCAACTCTGACACCTATCTTGCTGACGTGATAGCCACCAGGAACAACATCTTCCAAGACAAAAATTTCAAAGAGGATGAATGAGAAGGCTCAAAGGGCAGAGAAGTCAATTTGGATAACACAAAATTTAAATCCCATGAAGCCACAGGTTCTTGGACAGGAGGTCTTAACAAAGTGGCACATTTAAGGACGGTTTTGCACAGCTTATGTGATGTCAGAGAAGAATCTGGAAAGCCTCAATGAAAAATTTAAATCGCTGCCAACTGAACTATAGTGGCAGCCGCAGATCCTTGATGAAAAAGCTCAGACAGGAATTCCAAAACCACTGGAATGGAGGCAGTGTAAGGGTCAACAATTTTCTCTACCCAAATACAGAATCTTCTCCATTTACTAGTATATAGTCTCCTAGTGGAAGATTTATGAGAAGACGTAAGGATACGAGTCACAGAGGGTGAGAAGTCATGAAACCTGACTAGGGAAGGAACTGGAGCAGTCACGCTGTCAAACTGAGGGTTTGTAAGGAGGGATGAAGCTAACCTGACATGTGAGTCAACAGATCTTGAACTGGGTCTAGAATCCAAGGATCGTATAGGAGAAAAGGCCCGAGAAAGGGGAACCAAACCTGACGAGGCCAGTAAGAAGCAATGAGGATAAGTTTGCTTCCTAGCCATTTCGCTTTCTGAATAACCTTGGGAATGAGAGGAAAGGGGGAAAAAGTATACAGGAGACCCAGGGGCCAATCATGTACAAGTGCGTCTCTCAGTGACTCCCCTGGAGGGGGGATGAGGGAAAAGTAGCTGCTGCATTTGGCATTGATTGGACTGGCAAAGAGGTTGCAGCAAGGCTGTCCCCATCTGCGGAAAATCCGTTCCGCTGTTTCCTGTTTCAGAGACCACTCATGAGGCATCAGAACTGCCCTGCTGAGCTTGTCGGCTATCACATTGGTCATCCATGGAATGTGCGTCATCACCAGAAAACGTTGGGAAGATATCACCCATTTCCAAACTCGCATGGCCTCTCGACAAAGTGGGTAAGATTTGGTTCTGCCCTGCTTGTTGATATACCATACTACTGACATATTGTCTGATTGTATTGCAATAGTCCCCAGGTAGAAGGTCGTGAAGTGCTTGCAATGCCAGGAGCACCGCCCTCATCTCTAGAATGCTGACATGCAGATGAGCCTCGTGATCCTGCCATGTGCCTTGGACAGTCCTGCCGAGATAGTGCCCCCCCACCCTATCTGTGAGGCATCCGTGGTCACAGTGGCAACAGGTTGGTGAGGAAGAAATGAAGTGCCTGCGGTTAGCTGATTGGGTAGTGTCCACCAAAGGAGGTCCTTCTTGCAAGATTCTGTTAGCAGAATGAGATGAGATAATGGTAGGTGCTGAAAGGACCATTGGGATGACAGAAGCCACTGAAGAATTCTCATGTGTAGCCCGGCTAGTGGCACTAATAGTATGGTGGAAGCCATGGCCCCTAGGAGCTGCAGAATAATCTTGGCTTTGACCTTTCGTAAGGGGAGAAGATGCTGAATTTGAAGAACCCGATTCTGTGCCCTTTCGGCAGGAAGACGAGCCAACATGTTTACTGTGTCTGTCTCTGCGCCTATAAAAATCACACATTGAGAGGGCAATAAGGCAGATTATTCGCAATTTATAGAAATTCCCAGCTGGGCACAAAGCTGAATAGTAGCGTCCCTGTTCTGAAGAAGTAGATGCCTGGTGGGGGAGGTCAGGAGCCAGTCGTTCAGATACGGAAACACCTGGAATCCTCAATGTCTCAGGTGAGCTGTCACTACTGCTATACGTTTGGTGAACACCCTGGGGGCTGTGGTGAGACCAAAGGGCAGAGCACGAAACTGGTAGTGACTGGCTCCCAACCGGAAACGTTGAGGACACTTTGATGCCCTGTCCATTTTTATGTGGTAGTAGGAATCTTGGAGATCTATTGAGCACATCCAATTGTCTTTCCTAACAACGGGAGTATAGACTGCAGTGTTACCATCTGGAACTTGTCGTCCTTTACCAATTCATTCAATCTGCTGAGGTCCAGAATGTGCCTCCGGTTCCCTGTACGTTTTTGCACTAAAAAGAATATGGAGTAAGTTACGGATCCTATTTGGTCTGCTGGGACAGTTTGGATGACTCATTTTGACAGCAACTTGTTGACCTCCACAGTTGCCTGATCCCTGTGACTGGGTGGAACATCTGGGATCTTTTTGGGAACAAAAGGTGGAAGAGAAAAGGGTATGACATAACCTCTGGTAATAATTCTTTGTACCCACTTGTCGAGTGATACCTAGCCAGGCTTCTGGATACAAAGAAATGCGACCCCTGACCGGCCCCAGAGAAGCACAGTCGGGCTCCACATCAGGAGCGCTGGTAAGGCCGGCCCCGAAAAGAATCGCGGCCTCCCTGGTTTTGCAGACCGCCCCTGCCTCTAGGGCGACGTCTACTATTTCCTCCTCCTCCTCTGACTCTGAAGGAGGAGTCACCCTGTGCCTCCTGGAAAAACTTCTGGGACTTCTTGAACCACATCTTACCACCCCTTTGACCCTTAGGGTATGGTCTAGAGGGAACAGTAAAACATACTCCCATGGCAGAGTGTTTTTCCTTCTTGCTCGCACCGGTTGAGTGTGTCCTTTACCTTGGATCCAAACAGTGCGGAACCGTCGAAGGGGACATTGGTAAAAGTAGACAAACAGTTCCGCAAAGTTACACAAACGCATCCAGGAATGACGCCTTGGGGAAATTCCTGAACCTGCTGCTCTACTCGCTCCATCGGCTGCATACGAAATAAGCCGCATGGAAGAGTTGACGATAGTTCAAGGTGGACAACTGGGCAGAAACTTTGTCAGGGACTCCCTCAGTACATGTACATTGTAAAGAGTCTCCTAACTCTTGAAGGAGATCTCTCTGAACCCTCATAAAGTAAAGTAATTCAGCGATCTAAGGGTAAATGCTGCTAAAGAAAAGATACAATTCCTGTACCTGTCCATCATTCGAGACTCCTTATTCGGCAGATGAACAGAAGAAGTCTCAGTTAACTCCTTCTTAGTGGCTGCCACCACCATTGCATCTACAGGGACACCTTTGGACAAAAAATCTTTACCTGGAGGGGCTAAAAGAAACTTGTTCAGTCTCCTGGGGATTGGCTCCATGGCATCAAGAGTATCCCACACCTTTCGACTAACTAAATCCATCAGTTCGTCGAAGGGTGGAGGCACCCAAGAGGCAGAAGGTTGAAACACGAAAACCTTCAGGTACATCGATTCCTCATTAGAAGGGATGATGGCGGGCCAGCCGCACCTCTGTTTAAGGATTTCCAAGATGTCTACGAAGGAGACATCAGAGGACGATTTGGGGGACACTTCTGACTCCTCGAGGTCAGGGTCAGAGGCTCATCCTCGGAGTCTACATGCTTCCTCTTACATGTCCTCTTCCATGGGGGCTCCTCAGAAGGACATTCCAGGGAAGTCTCGGAAGAGTGGGGGCCACCAGCTCCTGAGGCTGAGGGTCTCTACTGTCCATGGAGGGAGTAGGAGCTGAGACAGAAGTAGGTGCTTTAGGGGGAAGAGTGCCGGTACCTCTGGTAGGAGCTGACGATCGAGACAGCACACTCATAATCTCGAATGCCGACCTCTCCAGCTTCGAAGACCTCCCAGGCTCCAAGGAGACTGAGGATGCCATCGGCTCCAGAGATAGACGTAGGGTCCGAACTCACCCTAGCCGACACACCGAGAGGAAGACTCAGAACCGAAGAAGTTCAGTTCCAAGCATCCCTGTCGGGGCTGACCGGGGAGCTTCGGCCCCTAGACACTACGGACAGTGCCGAGTGTTGGAGCAGAACTCGGCTCCAAAGGAGCCACAGGGGGAGCTTGAGACAAAGGTTCCACCAGTGGTACCAAACACTCCGGCCCAGAAAGACCAGCATGGCTTGGAGGAGAAATGATCGCAGAGGGTTGAACGGACTCGAGTGGCTCCGGAACCGACTGGGTCGGAGCCAACAACAATTTAGGCAAAGCAGATGACTTCAGAAGTTTCAGCACTACCCGCTCCACATCATCTTCTGATAAACTTCTGGAAGACCTGGATGACAGAGTAGGAGAGTGGGATCTCTGAGGTATCGGAGATTTCAATATCAAGGAGGCCAGTAGAGGATCCATAGACCGGCTCCTAGAAATAGTCTCAGTAGTCAGCTCCGAAGTACTTGGAACCGACCCTGTAATCACAACACTGCTCTCAGTCGCCACTGAGGTCTGTGGAGCTGATGAGACAGTGGACTTGTCTGACTTTGATATTTTAAGAGGTGGCTCCGAGACACCAGCCGGTGCCGGGGAGGGCCTCTTAGGGGATTTAGACTTTCCCTTGGAGGATTCTGAGGAAGAGCTGGCCAGATCTTCCTCAAAGGAAGGTTTAAGAAGACCTTTTAGGATGAGCTTGTTCTTCCTCTCCTGCAACACCCTAGGACTAAAAACATGGCAAAATAAGCAGGTCTCCTGTAGATGGATGGCCTCCACAACAGTTAACGCAGTTACCATGACCATCTGTTTTGGTCATTTTTTGAGAGCACTTAATTATACTTCTTAAAGCCAGATGGCTTATGATCCTTGCTCTCTTTATACATTCTCCTGAAAGGACACACGCACACAGGAGGAGGAGGAGGACTATGTCCTGTAATTTAAACGGGCCTAGCCCTGCAAGAAGGAAAAAGACTACGAGAACTAGGTCCTCTAACTTAAACAGGCCTAGCCCAGGCAAGAAAGGAAACGAAGAAACTAGGTCTTCTAATTAAAACAGACCTAGAAAGTTATAGAAGTAAAGGATTCACACACACAAACACAAATGTCAGCAAAACAAGTGGGAATCCGCAAAAAACTCAACTTATGTCAAGAACTAACAGAACGGAGTTCTGTTAGCAATTATAACAAATCCAACAATGCTAACCACTAAACAAGCGGATAACCGCCAAAAACACTAGACTATCCTATTAATGCAAACAGTCTAACAGTGCGCAAAAGGCACCTACAACTACTAGCTATATGAAAATACGAAAGCCAGCACATAGGATACCAATACTAAGCAAAAAGGAAGGGCCAAAGGCCAAAAAAGTACAGTTTTGTACCTACCATAAATGTAGATGTTCGAGGATCCACATTGCTGCAGTCCTTACTATTGGGGTAGTCCGCTGTCCAGTCGGCCCGAATACCAGAGTATATGGCTGACGTCGGTCAGGGCGCATTAGACTGACGTCAGTACGTCAGGGTACTAATGCGCATGACCAACGTCATATCCTCAGTCTTTTCTTGCCCCAGATGTCAGAAGACCCTAAAAAGACAAGGCCCAAAATACCTGCACCAAAAATATGTACAATATATACAAAATATATACAAAAATATCAACATATAACCTCACCTACACAACCACCCCTAAACACAGAGGGAAGGAGGGAGAATTGGACTGCAGCAATGTGGATCCTCGAACATCTACATTTATGGTAGGTACAAAACTGTACTATGTTCTTCGTTCCACATTGCTGCAGTCCTACTATTGGGTAGAATCCCAAAGCAGAGGTAAGGGAGGCTGGCAAATCAGAAAGAAGTAGGAGCTGACAACATGCCTTGCAAAACAGCTGTGGCAAAACCAGCCCTAGACTTAGAGTAGATAGGAAGGTGATAATGCTTAGAGAAAGTATGCACTGAACTCCAAGTAGCTGCCTCCAAAATATCCTTAGTTGCCACCCCTTAGAAATGCTGTTGAAGTGGCAGTAGCCCTAGTGGAATGAGGCCTAATCCCAGCTGGAATCTCCTTGCCATGATGGGAATAACAAAATGCAATGCAAAACCCAGTCCACCTAGAAATAGTTTGTTTTGACACAGGCTTGCCCTAACTCAAAGCAAAAGAAACAAACAACTGCTGAGACTGCCTAAAATCCTTAGTCCTGCTTAAATAATAACGCAATTGCCTGTGTACATCTAAAGTGTGCAAAATCTTTTCCCCTTTATTTTGGGGGTCTGCAGAAAAAGTAGGCAAATGAATAGTTTGGTTTAAAGCCACACTAGAAACCACCTTAGGCATAAAGGAAGGATTAGTACGTAATGATACCCTATCCTTATGGAAAATCAAAAGGGCTCTACTGCCATAAGGGCCTGCAACTCAGACACCCTTCTTGCAGAAGTAATAGCCAACAGAAAAGCAGTCTTCCATGACAAGTATTTCAATTCAGCAGTAGCCGCAGGCTCAAAAGGTTGTAGAGTAAGTTTTCCAACACAAAATTGAGATCCCAAGCAGGAGTAGGAGCTCTCGTGGGGTCTTATATTCTTTGCCCTCTAAGAAACTGCTTGAACAAAGGATGCGAAAACAATGGTGGGTCACAATCATAGTGAGCTGAAATTGCTGCAGCATGAATCTTAATGGAAGAGAAGGACAAACCTTTGTCCAATAACTCAGTAAGATATTGAAGAGCCACACTCAAATTAGGCTCAGAAATCTCCAAATTCTTTGCTGTACTCCAAAATAAAAATCTCTTCCATTTTTCTGCGTACACTTTCCTTGTACTAGGTCTTCTAGCTTCCATAATCACATTTAAAACTTGTTGAGGAAGTTGAGACCTGCTGTGTTTCAACACAGAATATGCCAGGCTGTTAGATGAAGAGAGTGAAGCTTGACATTGAGCAGATGACCGTCCTTCTGAGATAACAGATGAGGAATCAAAGGTAAAGGCCATGGAGGCTTCCTTACCAGACTCCTTAGTAGTGGGTACCAGTGTTGTCGAGGCCAATCTGGAGCTATCAAAATCATCCTTGGCTTGTCTTGTCTGACTTTTAATAGCACCTTTGGAAGAAGAGACAGAGGTGGAAAGGCATACACATGAAGGTTTTTCCAACTGAAAGACAGAGCATCCACTTTCCAAGCTGTGTGATGAAACCCCTTTGTGCAAAACTTTGGCAGCTGGTGGTTTAGTGGAGAAGCGAACAGATCTATGTCTGGAGTTCCCCATGACACTGTCAATTACTGAAATACATGAAGATCCAGTTTCCACTCGTGGGGATCCATGATTTGTCTGCTTAACACATCTGCTAAGGAGTTCTGTGCTCCTGGCAGAAACCTTGCCTGAAGAGTTAAATGCAAGCTTAGCGCAGTCTCCCATAAAATCATTGCTTGCCTGCATAGAGAATAAGAATGTGTTCCCCCTTGCTTGTTGATGTACCACATGACAGTTGTGTTGTCTGTTAGAATCAACACCTGCCCTGGAAGAAGTAACTCCTTGAAAGCCATTAATGCAAACTGGACTGCTAACATCTCCTTCATGTTGATATGTAGATGCTGTAGTCTGGCAGGCCACTTGTCTTGTATCCACTTTCCATTTAGATGAGCTCCCCAAGCAATGTCCGAGGCATCTGTCGTTAAAATCTGACTCGCCTCTGGCCGGGTCACAGAGAGTCCCTTGTTTAGGTGACATTCCTGAGCCCACCACAAAAATTCTTTTTGACGGCAAGGTATTATTTGAATGACAGTGTCCAAATCCTGGCAGTGCTGTGTCCATACATTTTGAGATACCATTGTAGCTTCCTCATATGCAGTTTGGCATTGGGAAGCACCAGAATACAAGATGCCATGAACCCTAATGGTTGAAGGACTGTCCTTGCAGTCAGCACGGACTGATGAGATAGTTGATGGAAGTAAAGTGATAGACTCTTTTGTTTGTCCGGGGTTAAAAGCCCATCTGGGCTGCTGTATTCAGTCTCACACCCAGAAAGCACATGTCTTGAGAGGGTACTAGACTGGACTTTATTTCGTTCACAGAATACCCTAGGTATCTTAGCACTGCTATAACATATTCCAGATGCTGTAGAAGGTCTTCCTTTTCTTGAGCCAGAATCAGGCAGTCGTCCAAGTAAGGATAGATTTGAATTCCTTGTAGCCTGAAGTAAGCTATCACTGGAGCCAGAACCTTTGTGAATACTCTAGTAGATAAGCCAAAGGGCAATGCAGAGAACTGATAATGAGAATTTCCAGCTCGAAACCGCAGATACGTCCTGCAACTTAGCCTTATAGGCACATGAAGGTAAGCTTCCTTGAGATCTAAAGTTACCATCCAGTGATCTTTGCCCAGCAGAGGTAAAAGCTGTTGTAACGTCAACATCTTGAACTTGGGAATGTCCAGATAAGTGTTGAGGAGAGATAAATCCAAAATTGGTCTCCACGTGTTCCCCTTCTGTGGTACTAGGAACAGGCGAGAATAAAATCCTAGGCCCCTTTCTGATACAGGGACTGGCTGAATGGCCCCCATCTGGAGTAACTGAGAAATTTGCTTGTGAGCCTCTTTTCTTTGTGGAGGAGGAAAGTCTGGCATGCCTTTGAAAGGGGGCAATGTATGGAAATAAAACCTGTAACCGTGGTGAATGATATCCAACACCCATCTGTCTTGAGTAATTAAATCCCAATTTTCTTTGAAAAGAGACAGTCTTCCTCCCAAAGGAGCTGCCAGACGAGAATCTACTGGCAGCTGAAAAGGCAGGTCATTGGGTCTGTTTACGAAAGGACTGACCCCTGCCCTCACCAGAAGTCTGAGCAGGTGAACTCCCTCTTCTAGGCCTAAAAGAACCTTGAGCTCTGCCCCTACCACGTCTAGACCTACCCCTAGACTGGGAATCATAAGCAGGATATGTCCACCCCTTACCAGCCCAATTTCTACTAAACTTGGTGGCTGCACCTGCAAAAATCTTTAACAGTTTGCATAGACTTAGCTTTGTCCTCCATTTTCTTTAAAACTGCTTCCACAGGCGAACCAAACAACACATCAGACTGTAAAGGAGCATCCAAAATCCTTGTCTTAACATGCTCAGCTAAATTCTGATCCCCAACCAGGCATGCCTGCGAAGAACAGAACTAGTGGCAGCCACCCTCGAGGAGGCCTGTACAGCATCAAAACCACATTGCAAAGAATGCTTACCCACTTGTTCAGACACATGAACCAAATCCAGCAACTCTTTACACTCAATACCTTCCGCCAAAGCATCCACCTTAGATTTCAATTGTGAAAGGAGATAAATTTGATATTTTAGCATGTGAAACTGACAATTCAACGCTCTCATGGCTAGAGTGGAAGAAGTATACACTTTCTTTCCCCACCTATCCAAAGCCCTTGCCTCTTTATCAGTGGGAACAGGATTTTTAACCACAGAGGCCTTAACACCGTTAGGCCCCTGAGAAACAGTTTCTGGGTCTGCCCTAGGAATCTTAAACAAATACTTATGAGCTTCGGGCACCCTATAGTACCTATCAGGTTTAACAGGAGCAGGAGGTAAAGAGTCAGGGTTCAGGGAAGCCTCTGCAAAAACATCTTCCACCACATTCAACACAGGAGGTATAGCTAAGGGCCTATGCTGGGGTAAAAACAAGAATCCCCTAAGCCTTTTCCTGGAATCAGAGTAATCCTGGCCTTCCCATTTAAAGTGCTCCCTCATGGAATGCAGAGTCTCTGAAAATGAGAAATCCTCAGGAGGAGAAGCTGTAGGAGTGGAATCATCCACATCAGAATCAGAATAAGGAGGATACTCCTGCAAATCTGCCGCAGAAGACTCAGAAGCCTCTGAACACTGTTCAAAACTATCAAACTCCGGTTCCACCCTAGGCCTCTTATCAGGAGGGGGCATAGAACCTCTAATCATAGTAATCAAATCTTCTGCCATTTTAAGCATATGTTTGTTAGGTACAGAACCCGAAATGCTAGGAGAAGCCCCCACTGAAGCTGAACTTGGCCTACCTCTCAAAGAAGTTTTGGCAACAGCAGGAGAGGCTCTAACTACCTTGGGAAGAGAGGGAAGAACAGTTACCTGAGAAGCCCCGTCAGCCTGGCCTACCTCCTGAGAAGGCACATCCTGTAACAGTAAAGTTTCTGCCTGAGACTCCATAGAAACTCCTGGCAAAACCTCTGGCTCCACTGAGCCTTCTAAAGAACCGAAGTCCGGGACTGCCGGTTCATCAACCCTAGGCTTCGCTGTTTTGTCCTTGCGCTTCTTGCATCCGGCGGCATTTTATAATTGCAACGCTTCCCAAACACTAACCTGGCACAGTCTAACCTCCTCTTAATAGTGCGTTTGTTAAACCTAGCACAAGAGCGGCATCCAACAACGTCGTGCTCAGGCCCTAAACAAGGTATACACAAGGTATGGTAATCCCTTAATAGTGCGTTTGTTAAACCTAGCACAAGAGCGACATCCAACAACGTCGTGCTCAGGCCCTAAACAAGGTATACACAAGGTATGGTAATCCCTATGAGGTATCTGTTTTCCACAAGAAATACAGTTATTCACTTTTTCTGACATCCGGTTAAATACTGAGGCAAGAAAACAAAATGTTGTACTTAGCCAACTCTGATTCGGTCTGAAACTCCGGTTTCGGAAATATTTCAGAACGCCAACCTGCACTCGCAAAACTGCTTCTGCATCGGACCATGCGGCAAAAAAGACTGAGGATATGACGTTGGTCATGCGCATTAGTACCCTGACGTACTGACGTCAGTCTAATGCGCCCTGACCGACGTCAGCCATATACTCTGGTATTCGGGCCGACTGGACAGCGGACTACCCCCAATAGTAAGGACTGCAGCAATGTGGAACGAAGAACATCTGCACCAAATGGCGCAAGTATAAGCTAACTACACTAAAGAGAACTATGCTAACTGATTAACAATAAACAGTAAACATTTTTACTATTTGAAACTATTCAGAGCCAAACGTTTTTGGTAAAAATAGAAGTAAATGCAACACTTACCCAGAGCCAAAAAGAAGCACAACCGAACTCGTTGAAGTGGCAAATGAGATCTGGGATTGTACTGGTGCACCATGGGATACCTACCTAGCCACGGGCCAACTAGAAGTCTTCCAGCTTGTAAATAGGCCGAGTCGGCTCCAAACCCATATGTAAGAATGAAGGTGACATAGGACTACAGAACATTTAAACTTAACAAGGCCTATGTCTAGGCTATTCAGATCCTGATTCCAGCTCAAAAAATAATTTCCTTAGCTATACTCATTAGCTCACCCAATATTCCTAACAGAGTACTCTATAGGGAATTTTTCAAGTCTGCAAAATCATTACACTCCCAAAACATGTTTTCCCAGTTACCTCTCTCATCCCCCATCACACCTCCAGCATTTGACATCAGCCAGACGAAAAATTATTTTGAATCTGCTTGGGGTATAAAAATACCTATGTAAACACTTCCAAGCATAAATCCTAAATCTTCTACACTTTGTTGCATATTTGAGAGCCATACATACATCCTCCTCCCAGTGTTTCCTTATGAATTGCTTATCAAATCTCTTCCCAATCTTTCCTAAACTCTTGATTGATTTACTACAGTTATTGTGCAATATTTTATATGACCTTTTAATTATCCTTTTTAACAGCAGCTTCTACTCTAGATTTAACAAAAAACTCTACCACACCAGGTCTTACACTAAGGATTTCCTTATTCCTTTTTCTTTCCCTATACTCTTCTATCAATCGTTGATGGGAAAGGCAATCTCTAGCCTGCAGTCCAAATGTATTTTAGCCTCTTCCCATTCTATCACCTTTGCTCCCAATGCCTTGGTTCCTTTGCCAGTTTTCCTCCAGAAAATTATATCCCCATCTTGCCTATTCTCTGTACCCCTAATTGCAAACATCCCTATCAGAAGAAATCTCCTTTCTCCATTTTCATGTTGGCTTAATTCTTAGAATACAATCTGCTATTTTATAATATTCTGTAGGAGTGTCACTCTCCTTAACGATATGCATTCAAAATTTCATTTTTTTTTCTTCTTTCTTGAATTTCTCCCCTTGCTTCACGATCATTTTCCACTTTGGATTATAACGTTCTGCTTGTTTTATGCATATCACCCTTGCTGTGTATCTCTAAAATATCCCTTAAAATCAGGCAATTTCAAACCATCTTGTTCTACTGGAAGGATCAGCTTATTCCACTAGATCCCTGTCCTCTTCTCTCCCAGAAAAATCCTTCAGTTGTATTAATTACTGCCCACAACATCTCCTCTGGTAAAAATATGCCTGACCTGTATACAAAACTAAAGGGAGTAAAAACAATTTCACTGCTTGTACCTTGCTATCCATATCCATAAATAGCTTCCAGTTTCTCAGTTTTTGTATTATTTTTGTGTAGTCTTTTCCTTCATATACTTAGCTGCCATAACAGAATCATTTTAATCCATACTTCTAAATACTTCATTTATCATGTCCCCATAAAAATGGGTACTGTGGAACCAATTTGTATGTGGGTACATAGTTTACAGCTACGGAGTTTGTTTTGTCTCCATTAATTTTATATCCCAAAAAGATTTGAAATTGCCTCAGAATATTCCACAACACTGAAATGTTACTTTCTGGTTTTATCAGGTATAGAATAATAATTCTTCTTTCTTTCGGCTTTTCCCGGTTAGGGGTCGCCACAGTGGATCACCTGTCTGGTCATGATTGGCAGTGGAGTTTTACGGTGTTGAGTTGCCAGCCCGGCTCCCAACCTTCCACAGAAGGCACACACACGCACGCACTGCTGTCTAAAATAAAGCCAACTTTTCTTGATTACCATACCAATTATATCCTTGAATTTGTTAGTCCCTGATTTTCTTTGCCAATGGCACTAAATATAATGCAAATAACAATGGGAAAAGAAGACACCCCTGTCTGGTTCCCCTGTTCAGACACAATTTATCACAGAGGAACCCTTCCACTTTAAATTTTGCCTCCAATCCTGCATATATCATCCTTATTATTGTATCAGGGAATGCAAATGCTCCCATTTCTTTACTCCAAAATCTAAGCCTACTCTGTAAAATGCTTTAACTGCATCAAGACCCACCAACAACAGTATTTTTTTTACCTTCTGCTTCCCTCTGAATCATCACTGTCCTATTAATGTTGTCAAATGTTTGCCTACCCTCCACAAAACTACCCTGATCCATATTTACCAATTTTGGCAACACCTTTGCCATCATTTCTGCTAGTATAGACAAATACTTTATAATCATGAATTGAAATGGAGCTAAATGAAGCTAGGTCTGATGGGTCTTTATCCTCTTTTGTCAACACCTTTGCCATTCTTTAAGCTATTATAGGCAAACACTTTATAATCATGATTTAAAGTTTAAATTTGCCTATATGAAGCTGGGTTTGATGGGTCTTTATCATCTTTGTGTATTGTCAGCTTTCTTTCAGGTTGTTTTCTCCTTTTAAAATACCGTTACACAAAACCATCCAGATCTTTTGTCACTTTCTTCCCTCCTTGCTTCCCAACTTTCAGAGGAATGCCATCTAGTCCTATACATCACCATTTTTATCTCATCTTCTCCTGTCTTAACTGTTTATTGTTGAGCCTTTTCTACTTCTAACCTTGGGATACCTCTGTGTTCCATAAATATTTCCACTATTGCTTTTTTCTTGATATCCACAGCTTTTCTCTATCGCTCAAGCATTTCCCTTTCAATTAATAAACCTGATGTGGAATACAAGTCCACTTACTTATTTATGCTTTCAGAAATTATTACAGTCTGTTCCTTCCAGTTTCTCTGGTACAGCAGAAAATCTCAGGTTTTTCTCTGCGTGTTCTGTCCTTGAACTACCATTTTTTGATGCAGCTTTTTGAGCAGTCTCATACTCAGCCAGACTTTTCTTCATTTCGACCTCTGACTTTTGCAGTTTTATCAGTTCATCTGAATAGCTGTTTAAAGCTTCTTTCATTTTTTCCAGCCTTTTGTTATTTGAGTTGATATACTCCTTCAATGTTTCATTCCGTTTAATCAGCACTGACCACATTTGAGTCAATTTTTTTCTCTAAATTACTGGAAGCCATCTCTTGTACCAAACATGGAGCTTGAACTGCTTTTTGCTAAACAACGGCAGGATTCTTCCCAGTCAGTGTTTTCTCTTCACCTTTTTTAGTCAATTTTGTTCAGGCTCTCTAAGTTTATTTTTTTGCTGGCATCCACGCATGTACTTACTAGCTAATAACTGAATTTTATTAAAACAGAATTACTGGTCCTTATCAGTTTCTTTTTCACATTGGGAGAGCTGAAATTAAGCTGTTGATCAGTGTGCAGCCATCTTGAAAAGTCTGGTGATGATACTAGTTATCTTGATAGAAAATTGTACGAGACTTGCTCAACTATATATATATATATATATATATATATATATATATATATATATATATATATATAAACAGCATTTAGAGCTATTGAAAATATTAAATATTTTTCTCTTTTTCTTTTGTGTCATTTAAGATCAGTATTCTCTTGGGCAAGCATACCCATCTAGCTTGTTTATACACTTAAGAATATACAATTATAACTGAAGACTAGCTTCCCCTCATCTTTTTATAATCTGGCAGACCTACTGAAACTAAAGGTATTCAGTCATCTTTGGTATATACACTAAATCTCAATCACAATATGAAGAATGGGTTTTTATTCAAAATATCAAGCAGACTACATTAAATATATTACACATTTTACAAAGTTTCAATGTAAAAATCTATGCAATAATTACATTAAAAACACTGTTGTACAGAACAATCCCAGAACCTTAATTTCTACAAATGAGTTTTAGGCATAACATACAGTCGTGCTTGGTCCTATTTAAAGTGACTATAACAAACATTTCTTTCAAGCCTCTAATTAACTTACAAAATTGATAAGACACCCTTTAAACTATATAGTAATCTCATTATTTATGCAACTAGTTCTTGTCACAATCTGTTAAGAAAACATCTGAGGTCTCCAATCCCCCTGTGAAAGTCAAGCCCAGTCAACTTTGTGGTTATTCATTTCTCCCTATTCCTGACACTGGAAAACACCAGGAGGGAAAACTAACAGCTGTAAATTGCACTTCTCATCCAGTAAGAAATGAGGAGATTTTTCCCCCAAAACTACTAGCAAACCTCCACATATCATAGCGTGTCATGCAGCAGACAAGTGCAAAGCTCAGCTATACTGTGGTGATGAGTGCAAGCACTCTTGTGCATGTTCATTCCTGAGACAATGTATGTGGAGGCACAGTGCTGGACCTTCTCCGAAATGACATTCCTGTAGTGACTTTCACTGACCCTCCCCAGAGATAAGCAAGCCAACCTCAGTCACTCATAGCTATCCCTCTCTAAGCAGATCTTCAAATGCAGTCTTGCCAGTCAATAGGGTTGCCACCTTCTCAAATGGCCAAAGTGGGACATTTTCGGTAGAAACATCAGATTTTACAGGCCGACACATACCCACGGTCAGTACAAAGGATAGAACTTAACTTTTTTGCCTAAATAAAAGCTTATTCTTGTAGCATTTTAGTTGCTTATTCTGTTTCTTATAACATTTAGGTATTTTAGATACAGAATAACTGTTTTATGCAACTATTACATAAAATATAGGAAATAATTTTGTCCTAAAATCTCAGGACATTTGCCATTTTTTAAATTTTTTGTCAGGACACAACTGCCCAAAGAGGGACTGTCCCTTGCAAAGTAGGACAGGTGGTAACCCTACCAGTCAACTCCTAACTGTTTAGAGGTTCATGCAAGGCTCTGCTACTCTAATCATGAGGCTGGCTGTTAATACATTTGCTATTGTACACACAAAAAAGTATTGTAATGCACTAAAGTAAAATGAGCCTGGTAAAGGCATTCTCATGATAAAACTGTGTCCACTAGTTATGCCTTTTCCCAGCAACTCTCATTTCAAAGGTCACTTCTAAAAGAGCGAAAAGAAAAAGCACTCTCAAGCCCTGAAAGTAGTTGCATACTTTGAGGTAGCAAACCTCAGGGTAGGTTACCTATATTCACTGAAATGTCTTTTCGCTGAACCAACAGATAATGGATTAATTACTCAAAACAGACTTCTCAGCCCATTAAGTTTTGCTGTCTGATTAGAATACTTTTTGTTAGCACTATTCAGCTGTAGTGGTTTCACATTGCTAATGACTACAATTTTCCTTTGATAGATGAACTTCCATCATACACTAATGCAGTATCCATAGCAACCATTTCAGCAGAGTAATTGCCAGCCTTCTCAGCTGTGGCAACTGGACAAAGTTCTTGTTCACACCACCTATATGGGAAAAAAAAGGATAAAAAGTTAGAGTTGACCAGTGAAAACATTTCGCTACACATTTGTATACACAATCTCCATACACTAGAAAAAAATGAAATAAATATCACAAATAAGGTCACATTACTGTAAAAAAACCTTGTTTGTTGGTAAAGGTTTTGGGCCTCTCTCTCTCTCCTCTCCATCTGAAGCAAAATTGCACATATAGACAATGGTGCTAATTACTACTTAATATGTTAACTAAGCTGGTGGCTTATTCTAAGGACCATTTTCAGCCACATAATAAAGAATATGTACAACAGTGTATCACTAATGCACGAAAGCCATTATTATCTATAACTGGTTATTAGTACAGTATCGTTTTTGTGAAAAATAAAACCTGCAAAAAGTAATGTCCTGCTAATCACAAATGAAGTATACCATACTATTGGGTTATCTCGCTAAGGTAACCTGATATATGGCCAGGGTACTAAAGCCAAAAAACCTTCCATATGTGTAAGGGTACGTAAGCGGATGTGTGAGTGGAAGAACCTCAGTATATCTCTAAACCAGGAGACCTGAGGAAAAAAGTTAGCAAAAGATAAAGGTCAGTTAAGAGGAGGGAAGCATGGAAATGGCTCCCACTCTGTCCTTGAGCATCCATACGATAAATATTACAAGGGAGAAATTGGGTGAGAAGTAATACTGCAATAGTGATCAGTAAGACATCTACTGTTAATGATGAGTTCTTATACAACTGCACTATGTCCTTCTTTAGATCACTGTTGCAATATTCCAATCCTATTAAGTGATTCCCAAAGCCTATCAATTAGGAAGGAAAACTGGACCAAAAACAGGGGAACTGTTAATTAATCCATATAGCACAAATCTAGCAAAATAAGCTCTAGATCTAGAGAAAGCATCAACACTGTAGTGTTTTGTGCAAGTATACAAAGATGAACAGGTAGCTGCCTCTAAAACAGCCCTGGAGGAATCAATGTCTTTGTAAAAGGCTCCAGAGGAAAAAAACTGCTCTAGTGGAATGGGCCTTATCCAGAAAAGATGAGGATTTGCCATGATGGTAATAAATTGAACTGGTGTCCTAGAAAAGAAAAGTACAGTTTTGTACCTACCATAAATGTAGATGTTCGAAGATCCACATTGCTGCAGTCCTTACATATGGGTAGTCCGCTGTCCTCGGTCGGCCCGAATATCAAAGTATTAGGCTGACGTCGGTCAAGGCGCTTAAGACTGACATCAGGACGTCAGGGTACAAATGCACATGACCGACGTCATATCCTCAGTCTTTTCTTGCCCCAGATGTCAGAAGACCCTAAAAAGAAAGGCCAAAACCAAAAGACAGCAAAAAACAACCAACCACCCTTGCACTAATATGTTCAATATATACAATATCCACACTATTCACAACCCAAACCACACAACCGCCTCTAACTACAGAGGGGAAGGAGGGAGGGTAAATTGGACTGCAGCAATGTGGATCTTCGAACATCTACATTTATGGTAGGTACAAAACTGTACTATGTTCTTCATCTCACATTGCTGCAGTCCTTGCATATGGGTAGAATCCCAAAGCAGAGGTAAGGGAGGATGGCAAAACTATAAAGCATTAGGAGCTGCCAAAATGCCCTGTAAAATTGCAGTGGCAAAACCAGCCCTAGATTTAGAGTAAAGTGGAAGGTGGTAATGCTTAGAGAAAGTATGCACTGAACTCCAAGTAGCTGCCTCCAAAATATCTTTAGTTGCCACCCCCCTTAAAAAAGCTGTAGAAGTGGCAGTAGCCCTAGTGGAACGAGGCCTAATCCCAGCTGGAATCTCCTTACCATGATGGGAATAACAGAAAGCAATACAAAACCCAATCCACTTAGAAATAGTTTGTTTTGAAACAGGCTTGCCCTGAGAACCCAAAGCAAATGAAACAAATAACTGCTGAGAATGCCTGAACCCTTTAGTTCTGCTCAAATAATATCGCAACTGCCTGTGTATATCCAAAGTGTGCAAAATCTTTTCCCCTTTATTTTGGGGTTTGCATAAAAAGTAGGCAAATGAATAGTTTGGTTTAAAGCCACACTAGAAACCACTTTAGGCATAAAGGAAGGATTAGTATGCAAAGATACCCTATCCTTATGGAAAATTAAGAAAGGCTCAACCGCCATAAGGGCCTGTAATTCAGAAACCCTTCTCGCAGAGGTAATGGCCAACAAAAAGCAGTCTTCCATGATAAATATTTCAACTCGGCAGTAGCTGCAGGCTCAAAAGGTTGTAGAGTGAGTTTCTCCAACACAAAATTGAGATCCCAAGCAGGAGTAGGAGCTCTACGTGGGGTCTTATATTCTTTGCCCCTCTAAGGAATTGCTTAAACAAAGGATGAGAAAACAATGGTGGGTCACAGTCATAGTGAGCAGAAATTGCTGCAGCATGAACCTTAATAGAGGAGAAGGACAAACCTTTGTCCAGTAACTCAGTAAGATATTGAAGAGCCACACTTAAATTAGGCTTAGAAACATCAAATTCCTTTGCTGTACTCCAAAATAAAAATCTCCTCCATTTATCTGCGTACACTTTCCTTGTACTAGGCCTTCTGGCCTCCAAAATAACATTCAAAACTTGCTGTGGAAGCTGAGACCCTCCAGGGTTTAAAACAGAATATGCCAGGCTGTTAGATGTAGAGAGTGAAGTTTGACATTGAGTAAATGACTGTTCTCCTGAGACAGCAGGTGAGGAATCGAAGGCAAAGGCCATGGAGGCTCTCGTATCAGACTTCTCAGTAATGGGTACCAGTGCTGTCGAGGCCAATCTGGAGCTATTAAAATCATCTTTGGCTTGTCCTGTCTGACCTTCAGGAGTACCTTTGGGAGGAGAGGCAGAGGTGGAAAGGCATACACATGAAGATTGCTCCAATTGAATGAGAGAGCATCCACTTTCCAAGCTGTGGGATGAAACCTTTCTGTGCAAAACTTTGGCAGCTGGTAGTTTAGTGGAGAAGCGAACAGATCTATGTCTGGAGTTCCCCATAACACTGTCAATTTCTGAAATACATGAGGATCCAATTTCCACTCGTGGGGATCCATAATTTGTCTGCTCAACACATCTGCTAAGGAGTTCTGTGCTCCCGGCAGAAACCTTGCCTGAAGATTTAGCTATAAACTGAGAGCAGTCTCCCACAAAATCATTGCTTGTCTGCATAGAGGATAAGAATGCGTTCCCCTTGCTTGTTGATGTACCACATGACAGTTGTGTTGTCTGTTAGAACCAACACCTGCCCTGGAAGAAGTAAATCCTTGAAAGCTATTAATGCAAATTGGACTGCTAACATCTCCTTCAAGTTGATATGTAGATGTTGAAGTCTGGCAGGCCACGTGTCTTGTACCCACTTTCCATTTAGATGAGCTCCCAAGCTTTGTCTGAGGCATCTGTCGTTAGAATCTGACTCGCCTCCGGCCGGGTCACAGAGAGTCCCTTGTTTAGGTGACATTCCTGAGCCCACCACAAAAATTCCTTTTGAATGCAAGGTATTATCTGAATGACAGTGTCCATATCTTGGCAGTGCTGTGTCCATACATTTTTGAGATACCATTGTAGCTTCCTCATATGCAGTTTGGCATTGGGAAGCACCAGAATACAAGATGCCATGAACCCCAAGGCTTGAAGGACTGTCCTTGCAGTCAGCCTGGACTGATGAGACAATTGATGGAAGTAAAGCGAAGATTCTTTTGTTTGTCCGGGGTCAAAAGGCCATCTGGGATGCTGTATTCAGTCTCACACCCAGAAAGCACATGTCCTGAGAGGGTACTAGACTGGACTTTATTTCGCTCACAGAATACCCCAGGCATCTTAGCACTGCTATCACATACTGTAAATGATGAAGAAGTTCGTCCTTGCTTGGGCCAGAATCAGGCAATCGTCCAAATAAGGATAGATCTGTATTCCTCTTAGCCTGAAGAAAGCTATCACTGGAGCCAGAACCTTCGTGAACACTCTGGGTGCAGTAGATAAGCCAAAGGGCAATGCAGAGAACTGATAATGAGAAGTCCCAGCCCGAAAACGCAGATACTTCCTGCAACTGAGCCTGATAGGAACATGAAGGTAAGCCTCCTTGAGATCCAGAGTCACCATCCAGTGATCTTTGCCCAGCAGAGGTAAAAGCTGTTGTAACGCCAACATTTTGAACTTGGGAATGTCCAGATATGTGTTGAGGATAGATAAATCCAAAATTGGTCTCCACGTGTTCCCCTTCTTTGGTACTAGGAACAGGCGAGAATAAAATCCTAGGCCCACTTCTGGCAGAGGGACCGGTTGTATGGCCCCTATTTGAAGTAGCAGAGAAATTTGTTTGTGAGCCTCTAGTCTTTGCTGAGGAGGAACGTCCGGCATGCCTTTGAAAGGAGGCAAGGTATGGAAATAAAACTTGTAACCTTGGTGTATGATATCCAATACCCATCTGTCTTGGGTAATCAAACTCCAATTTTCCTTGAAGAGTGCCAACCTTCCTCCCAAAGGTGCTGCCAGGCAAGAAGGATCTGGCAGCTGAAAAGGTAGGTCATTGGGCCTGTTTACGAAAGGACTGGCCCCTGCCCTCACCCGAAGATTGTGCAGGTGAACTCCCTGTTCCAGGTCTGAAGGAACTCTGAGCTCTACCCCTACCACGTCTAGATCTACCCCTAGACTGAGAATCATAAGAAGGATACGTCCACCCCTTAGCAGGCCAATTCCTACTAAACTGGAGGCTGAACTTGCAAAAATCTTTAACAGCCTGCATAGACTTAGCCTTGTCTTCTATTTTCTTCAAGACTGACTCCACAGGTGAACCAAACAACACATCAGACTGTAAAGGAGCATCCAAAATCCTTGTCTTAACATGGTCAGATAAATTCTGATCCCTCAGCCAGGCGTGCCTGCGAAGAACTGAACCAGTGGCAGCCACCCTAGACGAGGCCTGTACAGCATCAAAACCACATTGTAAAGAATGCTTACCCACTTGTTCAGAGACATGCACCAAATCTTGCAATTCTTTACACTCAATGCCTTCCGCCAGAGCATCTACCTTAGACTTCAATTGAGAAAGAAGATAGTTTTGATATTTCAACATGTGAAACTGGCAATTCAAAGCCCTCATAGCTAAGGTGGAAGAAGTATAGACTTTCTTTCCCCATCTATCCAAAGCTCTGGCCTCTTTATCTGGAGGAACCGGATTTTTACAACAGAGGCCTTGACACCCTTAGGTCCCTGACTAACAGTTTCTGGGTCCGCCCTAGGACTCTTATAAAGATATTTATGAGCCTCAGGCACCCTGTAATACCTATCCGGTTTAACAGGAGCAGGAGGCAAAGAATCAGGATTAAGTGAAGCCTCTGCAAACACATCTCCCACAACATCCAGAACAGGGGGTATAGCCAAAGGCCTATGCTGGGGCAAAAGCAAAATTCCCTAAGCCTTTTCCTGGAATCAGAGAAGTCCTGACCTTCCCACTTAAAATGTTCCCTCATGGAATGAAGAGTCTCTGAAAAGAAAAATCCTCTGGAGGAGAAGCAGAAGGAGTCGAATCATCTGCATCAGAATCAGAATAAGGAGAGTACTCCTGCAAGTCTTCAGTCAAGACTCTGAAACATCCGAAGCCTGCTCAAAACTCCCCAACTCTGGCTCCACCCTAGGCCTCTTATCAGGAGGGGGCAAAGAACCTCTAATCAAAGTAATTAAATCTTCTGCCATTTTAAGCATGTGCTTCTTGGGCACAGACCCTGCTGAACTAGGAGTGACACCAACAGAAGCTAAACCTGGCCTGCCTCTGGGAGAAGCCTTGGAAACAGAAGGAGAGGGCCTAACCACCCTAGGAAGGGAGGGGAGTACAGTAACCTGAGAAGCCCCTTCAGCCTGGCCTGCCTCCTGAGAGGCCACATCCTGCAATATCAAAGTCTCCCCCTGGGACTCCAGAGAAGCCTCCGTCGGAACCACCGGTTCCACTGACGCCTCTAAAGAACCGGCGTCCGGTACGGACGACTCTTCTTGCCTGGGTTTAGCTGCTTTGTCTTTGCGCTTCTTCGAAGAAGCGGGCGCCGGAGAATCCGACGGCATATTATAATTGCACCGCTTCCCGAAGACCAACCTAGCACAATCTAACCTTCGCTTAATAGTGCGCTTATTGAACCTAGCACAAAAGCGACACCCAACAACGTCGTGCTCAGGCCCCAAACAAGGAATACACAAAGAATGATAATCCCTATGCGGTATCTGCTTCCCACAAGAAATACAGTTATTCACTTTTTCTGACATCCGGTAAACCACTGAGGCAAGAAAAAACTAAAATATTCCCCAACGGGGTACTTAGCCAACTTTGACTCGGTCTGAAACTCCGAATTCGAAAAATTTCAGAACGCCGAACGGCACTTGCAACACTGCTTCTGCATCGGACCATGCGGCAAAAAAGACTGAGGATATGACGTCGGTCATGCGCATTTGTACCCTGACGTCCTGATGTCAGTCTTAAGCGCCTTGACCGACGTCAGCCTAATACTTTGATATTCGGGCCGACCGAGGACAGCGGACTACCCATATGTAAGGACTGCAGCAATGTGAGATGAAGAACATCAGGTCTTCCTAATGCTTTTTGTCTTGTCCATATAGAATCTGAATTGCCTTTGCACATTCAATGAGTACAGAACCATTTCACCTTTGTTTTGAGGGTTTGGAAAGAAAGTAGGCAGATCATTCGACTGGTTGAGAGACAACTCACTGACCACTACAGCCATAAAGAAAGGACTAACCCTAAGAGATACCCTATCCTTATGAAACATAAGGAAGGGAAGAGAGGATAATCGGGCTTGGAGCTCTGAAACCTTTCTGGCAGAGGTAACGGCCACTAGTAGAATGGTTTTCCAAGTACAAAATTTTAAAGATGCTGAAGTCAATGGAAGGTGGCTGGGTAAGTTGTTCCAAGACAAAGTTAAGGTCCTAGGGAGAGGGGATAGCCCTCCTGGGTGGGCACAAATGAATGGCACCCTTGAGAAACTGTTTGACCTCAATTCTAGAGAGTAGGGAGCGACCAAGGGACATATATGAAGTGATGGCAGTTAAGTGTTCCTTGGCAGAAGAAACAAGCTAGACCAGCACTTAAGAGCTCACACAAATATGAAAGTATAATGGAAATCCTAGTTTGAATGGAATTCTCTCTTTTTGTGACCAAGACTGAAAATCGTTTCCATTTGGATATACAAGATCTTCTCCTGGAGAAAGTACAGTTGTGTACACTTGCCATAAATGTAGATGTTCGAGTGTATTCACTGTTGCAGTCATCACATTTGGGTTATCTGCCTGCAGGTAGCCCTCAGCCAGCCTGAATACCAGAGTCTTGGATTCCTGTGTTGGATACTGCCTCTTCTTCCATGAAGTCAGGTTGTCAGAGGGTATAAAACATGCAGCTGACGCCATTACATCAGTTTTTCTTGCCCCAGATGTCAGGTGCCCCGACAATGAGAAGCAATTACATGTTATGGTACACCTCCATCAAAAAGCAAATACACCAGAAAACTTAAATACACCAAACAAGGAAAGGTAGAGCCAAGAGAAGTCAGGGGGCTGGAGGGAGGGTAACCAGGACTGCAACGGTGAATACACTTGAACATCTACATTTATGGTAAGTGTACACAACTGTACTATGTTCTTTGTGTTTCACTGTTGCAGTCATCACATTTGGGTTGATTCCCAAAGCTAAGGAAGGGAGGAGGAAGTTAGAGAGCATTAGGGCCAGCTATTAAGCTCTGCAAGACTGCAGTGGCGAAACCAGCTCTGGATTTAGAAAAAAATAGGCATGTGGTAATGCTTGGTGAAGGTATGTACAGAGCTCCAGGTAGCAGCTTCTAGGATGTCCCTGGTAGGGACTCCTCTGAGAAAGGCTGCAGAGGTAGATGCAGCCCTGGTGGAGTGTGATCTTATCCCCTGTGGGGTAGGTTTTCCATGGTGCTTGTAGCAGAAATTAATGCAATGGGCTATCCATTTAGAAATGGTTTGCTTTGAAATGGCCTTCCCCTCTGCCCCTGCAGCAAAGCCAACTAGCAGCTGTTCAGATTTTCTGAGAGGCTTAGTCCTGTCCATATAAAATCTAAGTTGTCTGTGCACATCCAGAGAGTGCAGTATTCATTCTCCTTTGTTTTGTGGATTAGGGAAAAAAGTAGGCAAATGAATGGACTGATTTAGGGCAACACTAGACACCACCTTGGGCATAAAGGAAGGATTGGTCCTGAGGGAAACCCTGTCTGCATGGAAGATAATGAAGGGTTCCACTGCCATGTGGGCCTGTAATTCAGACACTCTTCTTGCTGAAGTGATGGCTAGAAGGAAGGCTGTTTTCCAAGAAAGGAATTTCAACTCTGCAGTTTCAGTTGGTTCAATGGGGGGGGGGAGCTTTTCCAATACAAAGTTAAGGTCCCAGGCTGGAGTAGGGGCTCTCCTGGGGGGTCTTAAATTTTTGGCCCCTCTTAGGAATTGCTTTAGCAGGGTGTGAGAGAAGAGGGGTGGGCTCAGTATTATAATGTGCTGAAATGGCAGAGGCATGAATTTTAATTGACGAGAAGGATAGGCCCTTGTGAAGTATTTCTGTTAAGTACTGAAGAATATGAGGTAAGCTGGGCACCGTTGTGCCCATCCCCTGGGTCTGTCTCCAGGAACAGTATCTTTTCCACTTTTCAGCATAGGATTTTGTAGTACTAGGCCTCCTTGCCTCCAGAAAGACATCTAGCACTAGGCTGCAAGGTTCAGGGTTTGAAGCTGAGGGTACCGAATCTGGCCGGCCTGTTGGGACAGCAGGGAAGGGGTCTGAAGCAGGTGCCATGGTTCCAGCAGTGTCATACTGCGCAAGAGGGGGTACCAGTGCTGGCGTGGCCAGTCTGGTACAATCAGTATTCTCCTTGGCATGTCCTGTTTGATCTTTAGCAGAACCTTCAAGAGGAGAGGCAGAGGGAGAAAGGCATAAACCGAGAGGCTTTCCCAGGTGAAGGACAGGGCATCCACTTTCCAAGCTTGACTGTGGGAAGTTCTTGTGCAGAATTTGTCCAACTGGTAGTTCTGAGGGGAGGCAAACAGGTCTACCTCTGGAGTCCCCCATTTGCTCCTCGAGGTTGAATATTTTTGGTTCTAGTTTCCATTTGTGTGGGTCCATGAGATTTCTGCTTAGGTCTGCCAGTGAATTTAGCTTGCCTGGCAGGAATTGAGCTTGTAGGTGCACTTGGTAGCTCAAAGGCTGTGTTCCACAGAGCCATGGCTAGTCCGCAGAGAGGGTACGAGTGGGTTCCCCCTGCTTGTTTATGTACCACATAACTGTGGTGTTGTCTGTCTTTACCATTTTACAATTGATGATTCCTGTGGGAGGCAAAGAGATCTATGTCTGGCCTCCCCCACGCTTGGATTATCTTTGTAAACACTTGAGGATGCAACTTCCATTCGTGTGGATCTGTCATATTTCTGCTTAGATTGTCTGCCAGCGTGTTTTCCAAACCTGGCAAGTACTGTGCTTGAAGTTCGATTTGCCATTCCAGAGCCAAGTTCCAAAGTGTCATGGCTAGTCTGCACAGGGGGTATAAATGTGTTCCTCCTTGTTTGTTTATGTACCACATTACTGTGGTGTTGTCTGTTCTTATCAGTAATTGTCCTGGATGCAGGAGGTCCTTGAAAGCTGTAATTGCATTTATCACTGCTAGCATTTCTTTTGATTGATGTGAAGGTGCTTTTCCTTTGGGACCATTTGCCCTGAATGCACCTGTTCGTCAGTGTGCCCCCAGGCGCAATCTGAGGCGCCTGTTGTGATGACTTGATTTGCTTGATGCTTGCAGAATGGGAGACCTGTGTTTGTTTGACATGCCTCAGCCCACCACAGAAATTCCTTTGCAAACATGGAATTATTGGTATTATTGTTTCCAAACTGTGGCTGTGTTGAGACCATAGGTTTTAGGTACCACTGGAGTTTCCTCATATGCAAGTTGCCACATGGGATTAAAAGAATGAAAGATACCATGAAGCCCAGAGCCTGCAGGATTTTCCTTGCAGTAAGCCTGGTACATTTTGCTAGTATTTTGAAGTACTGAGTTAGTTGCCCCTGTTTTTCTGGCATAAGATAGGCCATCTGGGTGTTTGTGTCCAAGTTGGCACCCAGGAAAATTATTTTCTGTGATGGTGTTAGCCTGCATTTCTCTGTTGCTTGTGTATCCTAGGGAATGCAGTAACCATGTTACATAAGCCAGATGTTCCGGAAGTATGTGCTTGCTGTCCGCTTGGATCAGGCAGTCGTCCAAATAAGGGTAAATTTGTATCCCTTTAAGTCTGCAGTAGGCAATCACTGATGCCAGGCATTTTGTGAATACTCTGGGCGCAGTAGATAAGCCAAAGGGCAATGCAGAGAATTGATAGTGGATTGAACCTGCAAGAAATCTGAGGTATCTTCTGCAGCTTTGTCTGATTGGGACATGCAGGTATGCCTCCTTGAGGTCCAATGTTACCAGCCAAAACTCCTTGTCCAGCATGGGAAGAAGCTGCTGTAATGTGAGCATCTTGAATTTCGTTACGAGTAAGAATGTGTTTAGGATGGATAAGTCCAAAATGGGTCTCCAGTCGGTTCCTTTCCTTTGTACCAGAAATAGTCTGGAATAAAAACCTTGACCTTGTTCGTGAGTAGGTACCTCTTGAATAGCTCTCATGTCTATGAGCCCCTACAGCATAGGACACAAAAAGTTGTTCTGATTTCCTGAAGGGCTTTGTTCTGTCCAAATAATAACGTAGCTGCCTATGAATGTCTAAGGAGTGTAGCAGCCTTTCCCCTTTGTTTTGAAGATTGGGGTAAAAGGTAGGTAAGTGTATGGCTTGATTTAAAGCTACCCTGGATACCACTTTAGGCATAAATGACGGGTTGGTTCGAAGGGAAACCCTGTCCTGATGGAAGATGAGAAAGGGCTGCACAGCCGTGAGGGCTTGTAGTTCCGAAACCCTACGAGCTGAGGTAAGGGCCAGAAAGAAAGCTGTTTTCCAGGACAAATAT
The DNA here is from genome assembly GCF_019279795.1 of Protopterus annectens. Classification (NCBI taxonomy): domain Eukaryota; kingdom Metazoa; phylum Chordata; order Ceratodontiformes; family Protopteridae; genus Protopterus; species Protopterus annectens. The sequence goes on along the minus strand of NC_056733.1, from coordinate 422,056,513 downwards.
TGCAAATCTGTTGAGGCAGCTGGTTCAAAGGGAGGCAATGTTAATTTTTCTAGAATGCAATTAAGATCCCAGGCTGGTATTGGTTGTTTCCTTGGTGGTCTTATATTCTTAGCCCCTCTGAGGAACTGTCTTAAGAGTGGGTGAGAGAATAAGGGTGGATCAGTGTTGAATTCTGCAGAAATGGCTGAGGCATGGATTTTTATGGAGGAAAATGAAAGTCCACTGTTCAGCAGCTCAGCTAGATACTGTAATACCTGAGGCAAATTCAGTTTCTAGGGTCCTGGCCTTTTTCTCATTCCAAGAGCAAAACCGCTTCCATTTCTATGGAGTAAGCCTTTCTAGTAGATGGCCTTCTGGCCTCCAAAATGATATCCTGCACCTCTTTGGGGAGTAGGGTCTGTTGTGGTGTTAAGGAATTTTCCAGGCAGCGAGATTGAGAGTTTTCAGCTGACTGTGAAGAGTTTTGTAGCTGTGCTGAGTCAGCAGAAGAGGCATTAGAGGTAGGGACCAGGGAGGAGTATGTGTTAGGCTCCTCAGGAGTGGGTACCAGTGTTGCCTTGGCCAGTCTGGAGCAATCAGTATCATCTTTGGTCTGTCTGCTCTTGCTTTCAAGAGCACCTTGGGCAGAAGAGGCAGAGGTGGGAAAGCGTAAACTGTCCATGCTGTCCAACTGAATGAAAGGGCGTCCACTCTCCAGGCCTTTGGATGAAAGGTCCTTGAACAAAACTTTTCCAATTGATGATTCCTGTGGGAGGCAAAGAGATCTATGTCTGGCCTCCCCCACGCTTGGATTATCTTTGTAAACACTTGAGGATGCAACTTCCATTCATGTGGATCTGTCATATTTCTGCTTAGATTGTCTGCCAGCGTGTTTTCCAAACCTGGCAAGTACTGTGCTTGAAGTTCGATTTGCCATTCCAGAGCCAAGTTCCAAAGTGTCATGGCTAGTCTGCACAGGGGGTATAAATGTGTTCCTCCTTGTTTGTTTATGTACCACATTACTGTGGTGTTGTCTGTTCTTATCAGTAATTGTCCTGGATGCAGGAGGTCCTTGAAAGCTGTAATTGCATTTATCACTGCTAGCATTTCTTTTTGATTGATGTGAAGGTGCTTTTCCTTTTGGGACCATTTGCCCTGAATGCACCTGTCTGTCATGTGCGCCCCCCAGGCGTAATCTGAGGCGTCTGTTGTGATGACTTGATTTGCTTGATGCTTGCAGAATGGGAGACCTGTGTTTGTTTGACATGCCTGGGCCCACCACAGAAATTCCTTTTGCAAACATGGAATTATTGGTATTATTGTTTCCAAACTGTGGCTGTGTTGAGACCATAGGTTTTTTAGGTACCACTGAAGTTTCCTCATATGCAACTTTGCACATGGGATTAAAAGAATGCAAGATGCCATGAAGCCCAGAGCCTGCAGGATTTTCCTTGCAGTAAGCCTGGTACATTTTGCTAGTATTTTGAAGTACTGAGTTAGTTGCCCCTGTTTTTCTGGCGTAAGATAGGCCATCTGGGTGTTTGTGTCCAAGTTGGTACTCAGGAAAGTTATTTTCTGAGATGGTGTTAGCCTGGATTTCTCTTTGTTGATTGTGTATCCCAGAGAATGCAGTAACCATGTTACATAAGCCAGATGTTCCAGAAGTATGTGCTTGCTGTCCGCTTGGATCAGGCAGTCGTCCAAATAAGGGTAAATTTGTATCCCTTGAAGTCTGCAGTAGGCAATTACTGATGCCAGGCATTTCGTGAATACTCTGGGCGCAGTAGATAAGCCAAAGGGCAATGCAGAGAATTGATAGTGGATTGAACCTGCAAGAAATCTGAGGTATCTTCTGCAGCTTTGTCTGATTGGGACATGCAGGTATGCCTCCTTGAGGTCCAATGTTACCAGCCAAAACTCCTTGCCCAGCATGGGAAGAAGCTGTTGTAATGTGAGCATCTTGAATTTTGGTACGAGTAAGAATGTGTTTAGGATGGATAAGTCCAAAATGGGTCTCCAGTCGGTTCCTTTCCTTTGTACCAGAAATTGTCTGGAATAAAAACCTTGACCTTGTTCGTGAGTAGGTACCTCTTGAATAGCTCTCATGTCTATGAGCTTTGAAATTTGTAGTTGTGCCTCTGCCCTTTGATTGTGTGGCAGGTTTGGCATGCCTCTCATTTTTGGAAGAGTGTGGAAATTAAATCTGTAGTCTCTGTTTATAACGTCCAGGATTGTCCTCTGCCCCTTGTGCGCCTGTATCTACCTCTTTGGGGCTTGTCCGTGGCTGGAAAGGACCAGTTTTTAGAAGGCCAATTTCTGCTAAAACGTGGTGGTTGAACCTGTAGAAAAGCTTTGACAGTTTGCATAGATTTGGCTTTTTCTTCCATTTTCCGTAATATCTCCTCAGCATTAGTACCAAACAGCACATCCTTTTGTAAAGGAGCATCTAGAAGTTTAGCTTTCACGTGATCAGGCAAGCTTTGTTCCCTAAGCCAGGCATGTCTACGAATGACTGATCCTGTAACAGCAGCTCTACTTGAGGCCTCTAGGGCATCATAGCCACATTGTAAGGTGTGTTTACCCACTTGTTCTGCACTATGCATCATATCTTGCAACTCCTTCAAATCTGGTTGTTCAGGTTGAGACATTTTATTTCTTAATTGTGATAACAGAAACTGCTGATATTTGAGCATATGAAACTGACAATTTAAGGCCCTCATGGCTAGGGTGGCCGAGGTACATACCTTTTTACCCCACCTTTCTAAGGGTCTTGACTCTCTTCGAAGGTAGTGGATTCTTAGCAGTAGAGGCCTTCATTCCCTTGGGGCCTTGAGAAATGGTTTCAGGGTCAGCATTATGGCTTTTGTAGAGAAATTGGTGAGAGTTAGGAACTCTGTAGTACCTATCAGGCTTGACTGGGGCAGGAGGCAGGGAATCCGGATTAAGGCAAGCCTCCGAATAAACATCATCAAGTATGTCCAAGACAGGAGGTATCGCCAGAGGTCTGTGTTGAGGTAACAAAAGAAATTCCCTAAGTCTTTTCCTGGAATCAGAAAAGTCTTGGCCTTCCCAATGGAAGTGTTCCCTCAAAGTGTGCAAGGTTTCCCCAAAGGAAAAATCCTCAGGAGGAGATACAGAAGGAATGGACTGCTCTGCATCAGAATCTTCAAAAGGGGAGTAAGAGTGTTCCTCTACATCAGAATGTTCTGAAAAAATGGAGCCCTGATCAGAAGAGGGAGAATCTTCCTCCACTCTGGGTCTCTTGTCTGGAGGGGGCTGGGAACCCCTGATAAGAGTAATTAAATCCTCAGCCATTTTAAGCATCTGCTTTTTAGGCATGGGGCCTGGAGATGGGCCCTGTGCAACAGGCCTCTTGGGATGCCTGGCTGATTTGGATTTAGTAAAGGCCTTAATGGAAAAGGAAGATGAGGGTCTAAAGACACCATGGGTGGAAGTGGACCTGTCCACATTAGGAGGCTCAACACTCACAGTGGCTTCGGTGGTTGTAGTCTGGGTAAGGGTCGAGGTACCTGCGGTCTCGGTTACAGAAGACACCGCCAAAGAAGTGTCGTCGGTATTCAGGGACTGCATAGGCGTCTCGCTGAGAACCGGACCACGTGTAGCCGGTTTTGGCGTGGTGTCGGTGGGGACCACGGACCTCGCGTGTCGGTCCTTGTCCTTGCGTTTTTTTGGACAAAACGGTAGTCTGAGTCTCCGACGACATTTTATAATCAAAGGCTTTACCAAAAAAGTGTTGGGCGAACTCCGCCCGACGCTTAATAGTCCGTTTATTGAAAGTAGCGCAAAAGCGACAGCCCGAGACGTCGTGGTCTGGGCCTAAACAAGGTATGCAGAGGGAATGGAAATCCTTATGCGGTATTTGCTTCCCACAAGAAATACAATTGTTAACTTTTTCTGACATCGGTCTGAGGCAAGAAAAGTTTCCCCAACGGGGTACTTAGCTTTAATGACTTCGGTTTCCAATTTTTCGTAAATTCAGGAGCTGGCCGACCGGCACTTGCAAACTGCTTCTGCTTCGGGCACCGCGTGGAAAAAAAGACTGGAGAACATGGCGTCGGCTGTGTCTTATATACCCCTGCCTCACTGACGTCAGGAGAGAAAGCAACAACAACCGACGCCAGACCTAGACTTTGGAATTCGGCCGACCGAGGACCCGCCTGACGGCAGAAAACCCATCTGTGATTACTGCAGCTGTATGCACGATGAAGACTGTCGATGTTCTCTATTTTAAGGAGTGGTTCGAGCGAGTGCATTTTGTGATTTAGACTTCTAGAGTTGAGCAGCATGACCCTCAGACTGCATTTGTTTGTAGCTGTTACGGTGGTAATTTGGTCTTTGGAACACCGCCTAAAAAAGGCACTATAGGGGTGGCAAGAGCCTTGGCCAGTATCCAGAACCCCAGGGGTGACAGATGCAGGCCACCTCTGGCAAGGCATTGAGGTCTGTCAATCATGTAATCCCAGGCAGACAGATACTGGATCCCCTCAGAATGACACCAGAAACTTAGCCAATTGTTGAAATCAATCATTTTCTGCTTATACTGTGGTATCATTCTGGGTGACGGTAGGATGCTGTTCAGGGCTAGGGTGATACCCACCTGGGCTACATAATCCAAGAGCTCCCCCATGTCTCTCCATGTAGTTCAGGGAGGTATGTCTTAGGTCATTCACACCCACATGTACAATGACAGAGTCATATTTGTACCTGTTGTTGAGGGACCAAAGTGTGTGCGTTATGTGGCAGATCCTGGTGCCTGACAGACTGTTATTTTCTCCTTATTCAACCTAGTGAGTGGGACATTAGTGTGCCTCACTATAGAGTCACCTATGACTAGTGTGTTGGGCATGATGTTTTGCCTTAGGGTCTTTGGTTGAGTGGCACACTGTTTAGGAGAGTTGTGTCTTATGATTAGTGTTGTGCTGTGGTGGTCGAGTGCATTTCTGCCTTGGAGGTCTCTGCTGTTTGGGTAGATTTTTTATTGAGAGCCTCAGTGAAGCTGTGTGTGTGGTTTGTGTTTTTATGTGAAGACAGTGCTGTTGTGTGTTCTGAAGGGCTGTGTGCTGCATGTGGTGTGGTGCAAGGGTTGTCCTTCTCCTCTTGACCAGCTATTCCAGTCTTGGCTGGAGAGTGCATAGCTTCCAATTTGGACATATAATTGCATCTCTTGCAAGTCTGAGTGTTGGGAGGTAAGAGGAGAGGGTTGTCAGAGTACATGAGGCAGTTGCTACATTGCCTCAGGATGCCCAAGTTCACCAGGTTAATAGGAGAAAGCACAGGGAACTGACCTTTAGACATGCCTGTAGGGGTGAGCATTAATAAGTACTGGAGCTGTTTTCTTGTAGAACGTTTAGTGCTGGTAGCACTTTTGTGTGCTACAATAATTGCTACAAGAAGTCTGGTAAAGTGCTGAAATAATAAGCTAGTAAAGTGCAGGAGAGGAGAGAACTAGCAGATCTAAGGGAAAAATTTAAGAGCAAACTTTGGCACCACTCAGAAGCTTACAAACAGTCCTGGATACAGCAAATCTGTATCTGGACTAGACTAGTTACAGGAAAAGTGGGAAACGAGTGCAAACGCGGGGTTTTAAATCAGAAAGTTGAAAGAGATGGAAAAACTGCCCAAACGGTAGTTACAGAAATGTGAAGACAGAAATTTTACTGAAGTGATGGCCACTAGAAAAAAAAAAACTTTTCAAGATTGAAATTTCTTGTCACAGGAATTCGCAGGCTCAAATGGTTTCTAAGTAAGGTCTTGAAGCACAATGGCGAGTTCCCAAGGTAGATACGGATCTTTTAATGGAGGCCTAAATAGAAAAATCCATTTCATAAAGGCTCTATATAACCTGGATGTTGAAAGGGAAGACGAAAAGGTAGTGCCATTCGCAACGTGAAAATTTGCGATCACTGCCAGTTACAATGTTATGGTGGAAAAACTAGTCCTGTCTTGATAAAGAGAATTTAGGAACAAGAGTATATCTGAAACAGAAGCTAAAAAGGGATCAATATTCTGTTTCGTTGCCCAAATTGAAAATCTCTTCCATTTGCTTATGTATACCTTTTTTGTGGAAAACTTTTGGGAAGCAAGTATAATTTCTCGAACCGGGGAAGCTAGCCTGGACTTTCATAGAATCATTGGAAGTGGAGAAACCAAGCGGTTAACCTTAGGGATCTGAGATTACGATTTTGATGATCAGACAGATGGGAAATCAGATCCTGTCTAGCATCCAGTATCCATGGGGGATACTTGCTGTGAGACCCCAGGGAGTGGGACCATACTGGACGAAGCCAGAAGGGGCAATGAGGATCAAAGTGCTCTTCAACCTGCTGGCTTTCTGTAGGACTTTGGGATCAGAAGAATAGGAGGGTAAGCATACACGAGACCCGGGGCCTAATTTTAGAAAAGAACATCCCTGGGTGACTCCCCAATTGGGGGAATCAGAGTGAAGTACCTGCTGCACTTGTTGTTCAGAGCAGAGGCAAAGAGATTGCAGCAGGGTTGACCCCATCGGCTGAATATCTGTTTGCTACTGTTTGATTCAAGGCCCACTCATGTGGACTTAAGATAGATCTGCTCAGTTTGTCTGCCAGAACATTGGGTCTCCCCCAGGAATGTGCATTGTAATGAGAAAGCAGTTTGAAGAAATCACCCATTCCCACATCCTCATGGCTTCCGTGCACAAAGGATATGACCTGGTTCCCCCCGCTTGTTGATATATATCAGACTACTGACATGTCTGTTTGAACTGCAATCATTCCCACAGACAGCCAGTCATGAAAGGCTTGCAATGATAGGCCTGCCCTCATATTCACTATGTTTATGTGCAATTTCATCTCTGTTGTGGACCACGTACCTTGGACAATCTTCCTTGATAATGCCCCCCCCAACAGGGAAGCATCCATGGTCACCTTGGCTACTGGGGGTGGGGGGCCTGCCAAGATACAGGTCATTTGAAAGCATCCATCACTGGAGGTGACACTTGCAGATCGGAGTTAGTCTGATGGGGGCAGATAGTGGATGGTACAGAATGGACTTCTGGACCACTAGAGTCCATTGCAGTACTCACATGAAGAACCTTGCCATTGGAACTGGGAGAATGGCAGCTAACATGGATCCTAAGGCCCTCAAAACTAGCAGCAGGTGGATTTGGCATCTCCAGTAACAGCTGGGCTTGTGTCGAGGATATTATCTGCTGTGGAGGCAAGACAGCTATCTGCATGACTGTGTTTATTTGTGTTCATATGACCTCTATATCCTGGTACTGGGGACATCTTTGACTTTGACAAGTTCACCGTAATTCCCAGACAATTGAAAATTGGCAGCAGGTACTGAGTGGCTCAAGGAAGCTGATGCCTTGTGGGTGCTGTCAGGAGCCAATCATCTAAGTATGGAAACACCTGACATCTTTGCAGTTGCAGGTGAGCTGCTACCACTGCCATGCATTTGGTGAACACCTGAGGGACGGTACTAAGCCCAAAGGGCAGTGCTCTGAATTGGTAATAATTGGCTCCTAGCCGGAAGCCCAAGTGTCTCCTGGAGCGTCTGTCTATTTTGATATGATAGTATGCGTCCTGGAGATCTACAGAGCACATCCAATCGTCCTTGCGTAGTAGTGGCAGTACGGACTGAACTGTAACAATGCAGAACTTTGACTTCTTGATAAATAAGTTTGGATTGCTTAGATCTAGAATTGGTCACAGGTCCACATCTTCTTTGCCACCAAAAAAAAGCATGAGTAGGTTCCGCATCCTTGTTGTTCAGCTGGGACCCTCTCTGTATGACTCTCTTTTCTAGAAGTTTCTAAACCTCTAGAATGGCATTCTCCCTCTGAGTGGGTGGAATATCACGGAGATTCCTCCTGTGGTTTGGAGGTGGAAGGAAAAGGGGAATATAACCACCTCTGGAAATAATGTTTAGCACTCAGGTGTCATTTGTTAAATTTGTCCAGGTCTGGGTGAAAGGATAATCTGCTCCCGACTGCCTCTAAAGTAGGACAGTCGGGCAACGCTTCAGGTTTGCTGGTAGGGCCTGTCAGAGAAAGATTCTCTGAAGCCCTGGTACTGCGGACCCCCTATGCCTCTAGGGTGGTGTCTGCCATTAAATCCTCTTCCTCTGCCTCTAGGAGAGGACTCTTTCCTGTGCCTCCTGGAAAGCGTCCTTGGACTTTCTGAACCACATCATCTTCCCACTCTGTTGGTTCATCGAAAAGGTCCGTTGGGGGAAAGAAAATTTGATCCCAGTGGTAGATAAGGTCATTCCCTCCTGCTCACTGTGGGCAAGAATTTCCTTAACTGGTGGTCCAAACAAAGAACCATCAAATGGGGTCTTGATAAAGGATGCTTTAAAGGGTTCTGCAAACCTGCAAAGCCTCTTCCAGGCATGTCTCCTAAGAGCTATGCCTGTGGCCGCTGCAAGAGAGGTTCCCTATGCAGCATGAGATTAGCCTAATCGAGGAATTAGAACTAGATGATAGAGTGGCCAATTGGGGAGATACCTTCTTGAGATCCTCCTGCAACAAGGACTCTGCCAGAGAGTTGGTAAGTTCCTTAACCAGATCCCTCTGGAGAAGCGTGAAATGTGCCAAATAATTTAATGCTCTTGGCAAAAAAGTAGCTGAGGCATATACGCTTTTCCCGTGCCTGTGCAAAGTGAGAGACTCCTTGTTCAGGGGATGGACATTGGTGGTCTGCTCTGCCATCTCATTTCTGGCGGCTGCCGAAACTACAACGGCATCAATGAGAACACCTATGCTCCAGTACAGGTGATCACTATGCGGGCTGAGGTACTTGTCTGTATGCTTGAGTATGGGCTCCATGGTATCTGGCACCTTCCACGCCTGGTGTGCAAATAAATCAATAAGTTCATCTGCCGGGGGGGGGGGGGTCACCCAAGATATAGATGGACCCATCCCGAAGGCCTCCAGAAACACAGACTCCTCGGAAGAAGGGAGTTGGGACAACCATCCACCCTTTTGCTTCAGGATTTCCAAAATATCTCTAAAGGAGATGTCATTGGGTGGAGATTGGGAGACCCTTCTCCTTCATCGAAGTCAGTGTTTTCTGTTAAAGATTCCAAAGGGGAGTCCAAGTGCTTCCTCTTGCACCAAATTCTTCTGATGAACCTCTCCAGTGGGATACTAAGAGGAGGAACTGGAGGAATGGGGGACTCCTGAGAGGGTAGGATCTGGAGGCTCGCCTGGAAGGGCTGACTAAAGACAGGATGAAAGGGTCCAAAGCTTGGATCAGAGGGTGACTGGGTAGGATCTGGAGGATGACTGGCCGTGTCTCACATTCTGGAGAAAGCCCTGCCACCTGAAAGGCAGGCGAACTTGGGGAAGCTCCTCACCCGCCCCTTGTAGCCGAAGCCACCAAGCGAGGAAAGGTAAAAACCATCCCAGATCTGATGCCTCCAGACAGCACAGGACCCGAACTGTCGAAGGCAGACACCCCTAAAAGAGATGGATCTGATAAGGTCAGAGCAGAGACCAACCCTGAGGCGTAGGCACAGATATCTCAGGTCAGAGACCCGCTCTGCTCCAAGGACATCGTCGTGGAGCTAGTTTGGGACACTTCCGGAGTTAAGAAAGACAAATTCTTGGCTCTGATGACAGCTCTCTTGAAAAAGTTGGATCCTGAAGTTCTGATGCTGGAGGTAGGATTAGAAGAGTAGACTTGAGACATCAGAGTTGAAGATCTCATGAATCCAGTATGGTCTTAATCCCCAACTGAATCTGAGCTTTGATAAAACTCTCCATCATCCTGTCCATGTCTGAATGAGACAGTCGAAGAATCTTGAAAAGGCGGCTGAGGAATGAGTGGACTTGACAGGGGAAAGGCCAGCCTGATCAGTTGGAGCTGGAGAAGGAGACTTGCTCTGAAGCAGGAGTATGCCTTTGGGACCTCTGATCAGAGTGTTTCGGATCTGAGAAGAATTTGCCCAGAGATGGAGAACTCTGGATGTGGATGACATTCGAATGATCTGAGGGGCACTCAGACCCAAGGCCTGTGGATCTGATAACACTCTGACCTTGGCAGATACTGATTCTGTTGGATCCAATGGTGCACAGATATTAATCAGATCTGACGTGGCTGGATCTGATAACCTCTGCCTTTTTTCTGGTACAGAAGCCATAGTCCCCAGGGATGCAGATGGGGGAACGCTTCTTAAGGTTATTGGAAGTAGAAGGCCTTACCAGAGTTTGAGCTTCAGAGGTTGGTAACAGACCTCTCAAAAAAGTGGTCTGCAAAGACGCTGGGATTAAAGGCCCCACAAACATCAAAATCGGCCTCTACATATCCTGGCCAGAGACAATACATACACCTCTTAAAGGAAAACAATGGGTTATAAAATCCAATAGCTCTATCTGCTGTTTTCTTAAGTCCCCCTTATGTGCTACAGGCAAAAAAAATAAAATAACTGCTGCTTTAAAATAAAATGATCTAAACTGTTTTACAGCTGAGCTTCCTAATTATCCGTACTATTTTCGTTTCCGTTTTCAAACCAAAATTAAAAATGTCTACTCGGCTCTTAAATAATGATGTCACATCTGCCATAGCTCCTCAAGTAGATGCTGGGTGGTTTCCTTCCCCAAAGTGACGTATACTCTGCCTTATTTGCATGCTGCATAGAAGCCCCTGTGATCCTCCCACATTGTGATGTCATCACTGCCTTGGCCAGTCCACTATTACCCTAATAAAACGGAGTAGCTGCTGTGTGGAACTTCTTTTCTTTCGAAGTGAATCCTATCGGCTCCATTTCGTGTGAAAGACTTGCTCGTTGTTGGGATTGTCTCCCTTTTGTCGAGTGTTGGAAGAACTCATATTTAAGGTAAGTTCTAAGTGTAATTTTATAGTTTGTGTGTCCCTAGCCCTGATATTTTGTCCTTTTTTTAAGTGCATCTAATGCTTATAAGTGTGTAAAGCTGTTTTAAATTAGTTGTATTGCTGCCGAGTCATTAGTTTATTATTTTTCTAGTTTTGCTGGCTATTGAGATTTGTGTGCTCCATTCGGTTTTGTTTGTGCAGTCGGCGTCTGTATTTTAGAGTCGGAAGCTAGGGGCATGCTAAAATGTTTTTTTTTCGTTATAGGTAAGTTTTTGTAATGTACGCTGAAACCACGTTGTCTTCAATTGCGCGTGAATGGGACAGTAGTTGTATGTCGCTTTTTCCGATCGGCGCGTGTTATGTTAGTTTATTGAAGGGTTGTCTGTGTAGGATAATCTGTAATGAAGAAGTTTGTTTGTGTTTTTCGCTTTTTCCCGGTTAATGGTCGCCACAGCAAAACTTTGGTCCGCTAATGTTCGAGTCGATTTTTACATGCCGGTTACAATCCTCTTGGGTTTTTCTTTGGTTACTCTTGTGTGTTTTTTTTTTAGGTTAACTTGTTTGCTTTGGCTTACCAGCCTGCCGCACAAGCTTCTACAAAGGCACACTGCATTCACTCATGCCTCCACACAGCAGAGAATCGAACGGGACAACCTCTTGCTAGTAGGTGACAATGCACCAGCTAACAAACAACGTTAGCTAGGCGGACTCTCTCTCGTCCTAAATTACATCCCAGCGGCGGGAGATGTAACGCTCTTTGCTATTCCAGAAGCGGTAGTTTTATACGCTCTCATGTTTTTTTTTAACTGCAGCAGGGTAGTGAAAATTGAAAATACAGGCAATTTGGCAAAGGTGGTTAATGTCAAATTCTGTTTCCTTTCCTTTTATAGTTTGCAGTAATATTTTGAATATACTTTTCGGACCTTATTTCCTTCTTATGGGAAAAAGCTGTAATCAGGGGCATGCATGTTTATCCTTAGGATAGTAATAATACTTGGACGTTTAGTGAGGTTGCTTTCTTTGTGTTTTATTTTTGCAGTATGACTTGCTTTGTTTAGTATGTTTTTTGATATGAGGGGGTAGAATAATCGAGGCAAAACCGGTAGTCTCTTGCAATAGGGAGAGCTGAATAGGAACGCGAAGTAAAATGCAAGTTTTGGGATTTGTAAACTTGTGTTGTTTTATTTCAGAGCACCTTGTTATTATCACAAGTCTTTAACACGCTTTGAGTTTGATGAAATTGTTGGGTATTGGTATCTTAGCAATGGTGGTAAATGGGTAGATAGAAGTTAATATTACCGTCTTTTTGTAACTTGGAGAGTGTTGCAGGAGGTTAGTATCGAGGTACCTTGAGCCCTCTTTGAAGCAGTTTAGCAGACATTTGTTAATTTTACATAAATTAGCACTAGTAGTAGAATTTCAAGAATAGTCACGTGTAATTTGTGTTTTATAGTGTAATGCTTCAGGTTGGAGACAGTAAATTCGGCGCTCTTAATAATACTGTTGTTGTTTATTGTTCAGTGGTCAAATGGCTTGGAAAAAGCATTTTCTAAGAATGTTTTAATCAAGATCTTCAGATTGGACAAAGATGCTGAAGAATGTATGCAAAATTAATAAACACTTCTGCACAAGTCATTTTTGAGAGCCTATAGAAAGAAGAATAGTGTCTCTTTAATTGCATTCCTGATGGCTGTTGATAGCGGGAGCTGTAATGTTATTATTATTTTTATTTTATTTTACATTTGTACTGCGGTGGTGGTGCTGCGGTAGCGTTGTCGCCTCACAGTAAGACGTTGTCCTGTTCGATTCTCAGCTAGAGCGTCTTCTGTGTGGAGACATGCGTGAATGGGCGTACCTTCATTGAGTAGTCTCTAGATTACCACCTTTAATTTTATCTTGGAGAGAGTAAGAAGTACATGGGTAGATCTGCCTGTCTCCTCACTGTTACAGTATATACATATTGTAGGATACAAGTTGTTATTCAGTACCTGACATCTATATATATCTTAACTGTGATTACTCTGTGTTGTCTCAAACTCGAGAAAGTCACCTCTGCCGAAAAATGTAAAATTTGCTGTGTTTCTTGTTTTAATGGGCTGATCCTGAAAGTAGTCAATTTGTATCCATATTCTATTCCAATAAGCCATGGATAATCAAATTTAAAGTACTTCTGTACTGTATGAATCACTGCATTTGTAGATAAAGGCTTTTTATTATTATTATTATTATTATGGTTGTGTGTCCTGCTTTTCTTATCAGCTGAAGGCAGGATTGTAGATGTACAAAGTACCAGACTGTCTGCCGAAGGGCATTTATAAGCCTAGTCAGAGAGTGTGTTGGCTTTTGCCACCCCCTTACATTAGTTCCCTGTGACTCTGACCAGCAGAGCCATTAGTATAAGAGTTTGGCCAGGAAAACACTGCGGCCTTCCCTGTGCCTCATGAGAAGATTTATGCTGCAATCTGTTATAGGTTCTCACAGTCTTTCTGCTTAAATTGCTGACAAGATTTAGCATAACTGAAAAAATGTGTCAAAGCTTTTCAGATGAATGCTAGAAATTTCACATCTGTCTCACAAATGTAAACTCTCTTACAAAGTACTGAGCTTTGTGCTTAACAAGCAATGCATGTTTAAAGAGATGAGAATGGAATTGTGTCTAGTATGATGTATGACTGCATATTTCATATACAATTACCATGCGGCCTTAAGTCGAAGAAGCATGTGATGCCAATGATGCATACATACCATATACTATTGCAGTTATAATGTGTTTCCTTTATGTATAAACAATGAACTCATGAAGTGTGTTCTGTTAAATTTTTAAATGTTTCATAATATATAAAAACTGTTCACACTGCCATTTCTCTTTTACTACTCCATTTCTTAGCAAAATAAGTTAGAATAAATGATACTATCACAAGTCAGTCAGACTCAACCAGCAATTAACATAGGTTCATCGGTTGGTACTAGGCTATCAGCCCTAGGGCCTATACAAGCCTAGCCATAACTATTGCCTGGGTATTTCTACCCACACTATTTACTTCCCTGGACCCATATCTAGCAGGGTGACTGAAATGATCCCCAGGGTGAATTTCCTTTCTCTCATCCAATCGTCAAGGTTCCTTTTGAAGAGTGCCAAAGAGGCACTATGCTTGACATGTATAGGCAATCTATTCCAGAGTCTGGGGAGTCTCTGGGTCAGGAACCTATCCCTCCAGCATGTTTTGTTTATTGTGATGACAAGGTTTAGATCCCTGGAGCGTGTGGCTCTGAGGGATTGGGATTTATTTAAGTGTAGCATGTCCAGCAGCTCTGGATTTGACATGGCCTTGTATGTTAAGCAGAGATCGCCTCTGAGTAGACGATATGCAACAGAGTTTAGCTGGAGATTTTTAAGCCAGTCAGCGTAGGGCATCTGCTTTAGGCCTGTGATTCTTTAAGTGAGGTATTTCTGCGGCCTTTGAGAGGTACATACCAAACGGGGCGTTGGATTCTATAATGGGTCTAATGAGGGATGAGTACAGTGGGACAATGACCTCCTTTTTCCTGGATGAAAAGCCCTTAGTGATGAGGTGTGCCACATAGAAGGATTTCCTGACTGTGGCAATGTGGTTATCGAAGGTGACACCACTGTCCACCTGTGTCCCGTAGTCTCTTATCACACTTTCAGTATTTAGTGTACTGCCACCTATATGGTAATCCACGGATACATGTTTTTTCCCAAAGGGGATAACTATACATTTCTTGCCATTGAGCTTGAGCCCATGGCTCTGGCACCAAGCATCTGTTTCTGTAAGGCCCTTTTGTAGAGTATTCACATAATTTGGGGATTCAATAATGGCTCCCAGTTTGCGGTCATCTGTGAACTTTGTTAGCCAGAGTCTATTAGTGTTGGCCTGTACTTCAGAGAAGTAGATGCCAAACAAGAGAGGTCCCCAGACTGAACCCTGAGCTACTCCACTTGTCACTTGTCTTGAGCTGGATTTGGAGTTGGCTACTTTTACAGTGTGGGTTCTATCAGTTAGCCAGTTAGCAAACCATTGGGTGATGTAGGGACTAATGCCCAGCTTAGTAACCTGATTCCAGAGTGGGGGATGGAGTCAAAGTCCTTGGCAAGGTCTAGATAGGCTGTGTGGACCACGGATCTGGAGAATGATGCAAAGTCAATCAGGTTCAGGAGACAAGACCAGCCCTTCACCAACCCAAACTGGGTGGGGTCCAGTGTTTGAAGGTTGCCAATGTCTTTGTTTATAAGTTCCATGACAATAAATTCCATGGCCTTACAGATCAGGCTCGTCAGACTGATGAGGCGATAGTTCCCAGGATCCAAGGTGGAGCCTCTTGTCAAGTGGGATAACTGCAGCTGTTCACCACTCAGTGGGCATGAAGCCTGATGAGAGGCTATGATTAAACAAGACACTTAGGTGAGGTGACAGTTAATTTTGTAGTTCATGTAGTACACAGCCCAGGATGTCAGCTGGTCCCATGGATGCTGTATTCTTAGCTTTGGAGAGTGCAGTTTTTACCTGTGTGGCCATTATTACTGGAGTTTGGCAATCTTTCTGTATTGAGATGGGCCCTTTAGGGGGTGAGAGGGGGGTGAATTTGGCACTGAATCGATCTGCCAGGATATTGGCAATAGCCTTGGGTTCAGTATATTTAATGCCATTCTGTTGTAGCTCAGAGCAGATGTGAGCATTGCCATTTAGATTATTGACATAGCTATACAATGCCTTGTGGTTGTCTTTGGAATCTTTGGCAATTTTATTTTCGTAACTAGCATCGGAGGATTTTATGAGTGTTATCAGCTTCTTACTGAGGCTGGTAAAGGAGATTTTGCATCCTGGGATTTTCCTCTTTTCATAGGTTCATACTAGGCTATCTGCCCTAGGGCATTTATAAGCCTAGCCAGAATGTGTTTGGCTTTCGCCACCCATTTTAAATTTATTTTGCTATGCCCTTTTTCGAGGTTAGTATACTGTGCCTCTGTCTAACAGTGACACAGAATTGATACCCGGGGTAAAACTACGATCTCCCATCCACTCATCAAGATTCCTCTTGAAGAGAGTCAATGAGGGACTCTGCCTAACCTGGACTGGGATTTTATTCCAGAGTGAAGGGAGCCTCTGGGTTATGAATCTGTCCCTCCAGCATGTCCTATTTATTTCAGTGCTGAGGTTCAAGTCTCTCGGCGCGTGGCTCGATGGGATTTGGATTTTCTGAGGTGCAGCATATCCATTAATTCCGGGTTGGACATGGCTTTATACATCAGGCACAGATCGCCTCTGAACAGGCAGTATGCCACTGAGTAGAGCTGGAGTTTCTTTAACCGGGCAGCATATGGCATCTGTTTGAGCCCTTTGATCCTCTTGGTGAGGTACTTTTGGGGTCTTTCCAGTTGCTGCAGGTGTCTGGTAAGGTACATCCCAAAAGGGGCACTGTACTCAATTATGGGCCTGATGAGGGATGTGTAAAGAGGCACGATGACGTCCCCTGATCTAGATGTGAATCCCTTCATGATTAGGTGGGCTATATAAAATGTTTTTCTAACCACTTTGGCCACGTGGTTGTCAAATGAGAGATTGCTATCAACTTGGGTCCCCAGGTCCCTAATTACTTCTTCTGTACTTAATGGATTACCACCTATGTGGTAATTTGTGGGCACTTTGTTTTTACCAAAGGGGATGACTATACACTTTTTGGCATTTAGCTTGAGGCCATGGCTCTGGCACCAGTTGTCTGTTTCTATGAGGCCCTTTTGGAGGATGCTTGTGTCGACTGGAGAGTCGATTATGGCGCCCGGTTTGCAGTCATCTGTGAACATGGTCAGCCACAGTCCTTCCGTGTTGGCCTGTACCTCCAAGAAATATATACCGAACAAGAGAGGTCCCAGGACTGAGCCTTGTGGGACACCACTTGTAACTGGTTTGCAGTCTGACATGGCTCCAGCAATTCTAACCATGTGGGTTCTGTCCTTGAGACACTTTGCAATCCATCTAGTGACATAGGGGTTTACATTTAAGCTGGTGAGCTTATCTATAATGCCCGAGTGGGGTATTGTATCGAAGGCTTTTGCAAGGTCCAGGTAGGCTGTGTGGACCACCTTCCCCTCGTCAATGGCCTTGGTGACTGTTTCAAAGAAATCAACCAGGTTTAAGAGGCAGGATCTGCCCTTAAAGCCGAACTGGGTAGGATCCAGTGTTTGTAGGTGGTCCCCAATATCTTTATTTATGAGGTCCATGATGATCCTTTCCATAGCTTTGCAGACCAAGCTAGTCAGGCTTATGGGGCGATAGTTTCCAGGATCCGTTGAGGCACCACCTTTATGGAGAGGGACCACCTGTTGCTGTACGCCACTCTTTGGGCACATATCCTGTAGTAAGGCTGAGATTGAACAGTAGTTTTATGTTTGGGTTTAGCTCTTCTTGGAGTTCATGTAGGACGCAGCCGGGACACCATCTGGTCCCATTGACGCTGTGTTTTTGCTTTGGAGAGAGCGATTCTTACCTGAGCATCTGAGATGTCAGGTGGGCACCACTCTGCTGGTATAGATATTTGCCCTTTTGGTGTCGGGGCAGTTTGCACTGGACCTGTCAGCTCGGATGTTGGCAATGTCTGTGGGTTTGGTGTATTTTTGTCATTTTGGACTAATTCTGAGCATATCTGGGAATTACCACCCAGGTTCCTAACATAACTAAAGAAAGCCTTGTGATTATCCTTAGTGTCCTGTGCAATTTTTCTCTCGAAGCTGGCCTTAGACAATTTTATGTGTGCCCGTAGTTTTTTGCTAATACTGATCAGTGATGCCTTCCCTTTTTGGGATTTTGCTCTATCATTTAGTAGCTTCCTCCTTCTATTGTATAGTTTGTTTATGGCTGGGGTCCACCAGACAGGACGTCTGCCTTTGGAGGATTGGGTCTTGGTTTTATTTGGGATTGCATGATCCATGCATTCCTGAAGGTGTTCATAGAATGCGTTTATAAAGGATTCTGCGGTCTGGGCCGTATTTTCCACAGGCCCGGGGGCTTTGAGGGATTCCACCTCAGTTTTGAGGAGTGTGAAATTTGCTTTAGAGAAGTTTTTCACTGTGGTTTTCTGGGCAGGGGGTGGGGTCAGGATGTGAATATCCAGTGAGATTAGTTTATGGTCTGATCTTACCAGTGAGGGATACACTTCTGGTCTGGAGCATAGAGTCCCCATGTTGGTGATGATCAGGTCCAGTATATTTTCCCCTCTTGTGGGAGTGGTAACAAGTTGTTCCATAGCATCTGAGTTTATAAATTCTAGGAACCTATGGGCTAGGGTGTTGGAGCTAAAATAATGCTCCCAGTCTATGTTTGGGTAGTTGAAGTCGCCCAATATAATGGTGTTTGGAGAGACCTTCATATTTTCCAGTGTTCTCAGGAAGGCCGAGTGGGGTTCCTGGTTTGGGAGGGTGGTCTGTAGCAGGCTATAAACTGGAAGGCAGTTTTACCCACTGTTAGTTGCACATGGATATAGTCTCTGACGCTTCGTGCTTTGCCACCAACCTGGAGGGGTGGGTATCATTGATGAATATCGATACTCCCCCCTCCTTTTGTGGTTCGGTCCAAGTTTTGGGGCCAAAAAGCATGGTATGAGGTATAACCTGGTAGTGCTGGGGTGCTCTCGGGAGCCCTGAACCACGTTTCTGTTACTGCACAGATATCGATGTTCTCCATGCTAAGGAGAGTTTCGAGTGCGTGCATCTTGAGGTTTAGACTTCTGGCATTGAGTAGCATTACTCTTAGTTTCTTATCCCTTGTGATACCTATGGAGGTGGGTTTGTCTTTTGAGCCTTGCCTAAAAAAGGCACTATGGGGTAGCAAGAGCCTTTGCCAATATCCGAAAGCCCAGGGGTGACAGGTGCAAGCCGTCCCTAGTGAAGCATCGTGGCTTGTCGAGCATATCATCCCAAGCTGACAGGCATTGGATCCCCTTTGAATGACACCAGTACTTAAGCCAATTGTTGAAATTGATCATCTTGTCTTCATATTGTGGCATCATTCTTGGTGAGGGTAAGATGCTACCCAAGGTCAGGGTCATACCGGCCTGGGCTACATGCTCAGAGAGCTCCTTTATGTCTCTTTTCATGTAGTCCAGGGAGGTACGTCTCAGGTCATTCACACCAGCATGGACAATGACTGAGTCATATTTGTACTTGCCTTGGAGTGACCTGAGTGCTTGTGTTATGTGGCGGATCCTAGCGCCCGACAGGCTGCTCACAGTGACCCTCTCCTTGTCCAGCCTGGTGAGCGGGACATCAGTGTGCCTGACGATAGAGTCACCTATTACAAGTGTATCCGGTCTGTTGTTTAGTCTTAAGGGCTGTGACTGTTTGGCACACTGGCTTTGTGAGATATGTGTTGCACGGGTTTTGTTTTGAGGTAGCGGCTGCTTGGGTGTCTGCTTTGGAGGTCTCTGCTGCTTCGGAAGATCTTTATTTAGAACCTCCGAGTATGTTTTTGTGTGATTATGTGTTTGGTTTGCTGTTGTGGTAGGTCTATGTGAGACTGGAATTGTAGTGAGTGTGGTTTCCTTCTCCTCCTGACTGGTTATGCCAGTACTGAGTTGAGAGAGCTTAGCCTCCAGTTTGGCTATATGGTTGCATCTCTCACATGTGTTGGAATTTGTTGGGAGGAGAGGGTTGTCTGTGTACATGAGGCAGTTGTAACATTGCCTCAAGATTCCCAGATTCACCAGCTGGACCAGAGAGGAGATTGACAACTGACCTTTGGACATGCTAGAATAATATTGGGAATTCCTTAATAATTGAAAACCAGGGCCAGTGGGGAGTGAGGGTGCAGTGCTTTTAATTTTTAGTGCTGACTTATATAATTGCTTTAGTGAGCAAGTGCCAGGTAAGTGCAATGTGTTACAGGTAACTTAAATGCAAAAACGACAAACAGTAACTTTCTTTTAAGTGAAACAAGGAAATAAGTACAGTAAGCAATACAGATATCACTAGTGATCCACAGAAGCGCTGAGAAGCCGCGTATTAGGTGGAATTAGCGTTCCAGGGAAATAACAAGCAAACAAACAACAAGCATATAAACAAAGCAAGATTCAGCAGGCCTGGATCTAGTCTATGCTACAGTAAACAAGGTGTACCAATTTCAGTAAGATACAGTTCAAATATTCAGGCACTATAAACCTTTAACCAGAAATTCCCAGCTCAGAAGGGCAGAGTCCAGCCTCTTCTCCCACAAGAGTGCAGACCACAAACCTTCTTAATGTAAAATAACTGGCCTGAAGCCCAAGTGCTTAAACCAGAACTAATACACTTTAAGAATAACAGACACTGGGCTCTCAATCAGAAGTTCCCAACTTAGAAGGATGAAAGCTACCTGTCCTGCCACCACAGTGCATGCCACAAACCTTCCTAATGTAAAACAACTGGTCTGAAGCCCAAGTGCTTAATCCAAAAGACTTAGAATGATAGCTACACTTTAATCAAGTTACTACCAAGCAGTAATAAATACAATTGAATACTTTAGAGAATGCCTGGATTAGTGCTCAAGTTATACAAACAAAGTTAGATCCAGCAGGCCCGAATCCAGTCTATGCCACAGCAAACAAGGCGCACCAACTTCAGTAAGAAGCAGTTCAGATATGCATGCACTATAAGCCTTCAACCAGAAATTCCCAGCTCAGAAGGGCAGAGTCCAGCCTCTCCTCCCACAAGAGTGCAGACCACGAATCCTCTTAATGTAAAATAACTGGCCTGAAAGCCCAAGTGCTTAAACCAGAATTAATACACTTTTAGAATAACAAACACTGAGCCCTCAATCAGCAGTTGCCAACCTAGAAGGATGTAAGCTACCTGTTCTGCCACTACAGTGCAGACCACAAACCCTCTCATTGCAAAACAACTGGTCCGAAGCCCAAGTGTTTAAACCAAAAGGCTTAGAATGAGTTACACCAAGCAGTAATAAACACAACTGAGTACTTTTAAGATGACGCAAAATTTAAAAAAGTAGGTAGAAACACAAGTACAGTAAAAGCAGATGAAATTTTTTTTTTCCTGAACAAGTGCTGAGATCAAAGAAACAGATTTGAGTGCTGAAACCAGAAAACTGGCTAGTTATAAGTAAAAAAAAACTAAGCTAGAAGGCTTCCCTCCAACACAGAAGGGCTTGGGGGCTCAGAAGCCTACAAATAGTCTATACCACTTAACAGGAAAGGCAGGAAACAAGCTTACATTTTTTTTTCCTGTTTCCCAGATGCTCTCTTTGTACACAGAAGGAGTGCCTGAAATCAGAATATGATCTCACTGCACTCAGTTGAGGGAGCAAATGAGATGGGCCCAGAAGGAGTATCCAAACACAAATTTACAAGAGGGGCGGGCAGTTGCAAGGCCACTAAGATTAACACCAAAACAAAAACAGGGAGGGTGGGTGGGACTAACTGAAGAGCAGAGTGAAGACTTCCAGTTCAGCTAATATTCCTTCCACACAGTTAAAATAAATTTAAATACTGTATTTTTTGAAAAAAAAGAGCAGATAAAGGTACTTAAATTCTCTTATACGTCCAGTTGAATATAGCAAGTTCTTAGCCGGCCAAAGCATTTCACACTGTACCACTTAAATAGGCAAGGACAGGAAATCAAAGAATGTGACTACCCCCACACCTGTAATTACTAGCAAATAACAAAATTCAGCAAACACTGACTAACTTCCAGTTCAGCTAATATTCCTTCCACACAGTTAAAATCAATTTAAATACTGTATTTTTTGAAAAAAAAAGAGCAGATAAAGGTACTTAAATTCTCTTATACGTCCAGTTGAATATAGCAAGTTCTTAGCCGGCCAAAGCTGAGGTTTTTAAGCAGAAAATATTTCACACTGTACCACTTAAATAGGCAAGGACAGGAAATCAAAGAATGTGACTACCCCACCCACCTGTAATTACTAGCAAATAACAAAATTCAGCAAACACTGACTAACTTCCAGTTCAGCTAAAACTCCTTCCACACAGTTAAAATCAATTTAAATACTGTATTTTTTTGAAAAAAAAAAGCAGATAAAGGTACTTAAATTCTCTTATACGTCCAGTTGAATATAGCAAGTTCTTAGCCGGCCTAAGCTGAGGTTTTTAAGAAGAAAATATTTCACACTGTACCACTTAAATAGGCAAGGACAGGAAATCAAAGAATGTGACTACCCCCACACCTGTAATTACTAGCAAATAACAAAATTCAGCAAACACTGACTAACTTCCAGTTCAGCTAATATTCCTTCCACACAGTTAAAATCAATTTAAAAAATGTATTTATTTGACAAAAAAAGAGCAGATAAAGGTACTTAAATTCTCTTATACGTCCAGTTGAATATAGCAAGTTCTTAGCCGGCCAAAGCTTTTAAGCAGAAAATATTTCACACTGTACCACTTAAATACGCAAGGACAGGAAATCACAGAATGTGACTACCCCCACACCTGTAATTACTAGCAAATAACAAAATTCAGCAAACACTGACTAACTTCCAGTTCAGCTAATATTCCTTCCACACAGTTAAAATCAATTTAAATACTGTATTTTTTTGAAAAAAAGAGCAGATAAAGGTACTTAAATTCTCTTATACGTCCAGTTGAATATAGCAAGTTCTTAGCCGGCCAAAGCTGAGGTTTTAAGCAGAAAATATTTCACACTGTACCACTTAAATAGGCAAGGACAGGAAATCAAAGAATGTGACTACCCCCACACCTGTAATTACTAGCAAATAACAAAATTCAGCAAACACTGACTAACTTCCAGTTCAGCTAATATTCCTTCCACACAGTTAAAATCAATTTAAATACTGTATTTTTTGAAAAAAAAAGAGCAGATAAAGGTACTTAAATTCTCTTATACGTCCAGTTGAATATAGCAAGTTCTTAGCCGGCCAAAGCTGAGGTTTTTAAGCAGAAAATATTTCACACTGTACCACTTAAATAGGCAAGGACAGGAAATCAAAGAATGTGACTACCCCCACACCTGTAATTACTAGCAAATAACAAAATTCAGCAAACACTGACTAACTTCCAGTTCAGCTAATATTCCTTCCACACAGTTAAAATCAATTTAAATACTGTATTTTTTGAAAAAAAAGAGCAGATAAAGGTACTTAAATTCTCTTATACGTCCAGTTGAATATAGCAAGTTCTTAGCCGGCCAAAGCTGAGGTTTTAAGCAGAAAATATTTCACACTGTACCACTTAAATAGGCAAGGACAGGAAATCAAAGAATGTGACTACCCCCACACCTGTAATTACTAGCAAATAACAAAATTCAGCAAACACTGACTAACTTCCAGTTCAGCTAATATTCCTTCCACACAGTTAAAATCAATTTAAATACTGTATTTTTTGAAAAAAAGAGCAGATAAAGGTACTTAAATTCTCTTATACGTCCAGTTGAATATAGCAAGTTCTTAGCCGGCCAAAGCTGAGGTTTTAAGCAGAAAATATTTCACACTGTACCACTTAAATAGGCAAGGACAGGAAATCAAAGAATGTGACTACCCCACACCTGTAATTACTAGCAAATAACAAAATTCAGCAAACACTGACTAACTTCCAGTTCAGCTAATATTCCTTCCACACAGTTAAAATCAATTTAAATACTGTATTTTTTGAAAAAAAAAGAGCAGATAAAGGTACTTAAATTCTCTTATACGTCCAGTTGAATATAGCAAGTTCTTAGCCGGCCAAAGCTGAGGTTTTTAAGCAGAAAATATTTCACACTGTACCACTTAAATAGGCAAGGACAGGAAATCAAAGAATGTGACTACCCCACACCTGTAATTACTAGCAAATAACAAAATTCAGCAAACACTGACTAACTTCCAGTTCAGCTAATATTCCTTCCACACAGTTAAAATCAATTTAAATACTGTATTTTTTGAAAAAAAGAGCAGATAAAGGTACTTAAATTCTCTTATACGTCCAGTTGAATATAGCAAGTTCTTAGCCGGCCAAAGCTGAGGTTTTAAGCAGAAAATATTTCACACTGTACCACTTAAATAGGCAAGGACAGGAAATCAAAGAATGTGACTACCCCCACACCTGTAATTACTAGCAAATAACAAAATTCAGCAAACACTGACTAACTTCCAGTTCAGCTAATATTCCTTCCACACAGTTAAAATCAATTTAAATACTGTAGTTTTTTGAAAAACAGAGCAGATAAAGGTACTTAAATTCTCTTATACGTCCAGTTGAATATAGCAAGTTCTTAGCCGGCCAAAGCTGAGGTTTTTAAGCAGAAAATATTTCACACTGTACCACTTAAATAGGCAAGGACAGGAAATCAAAGAATGTGACTACCCCACACCTGTAATTACTAGCAAATAACAAAATTCAGCAAACACTGACTAACTTCCAGTTCAGCTAATAGTCCTTCCACACAGTTAAAATCAATTTAAATACTGTATAATTTTGAAAAAAAAGAGCAGATAAAGGTACTTAAATTCTCTTATACGTCCAGTTGAATATAGCAAGTTCTTAGCCGGCCAAAGCTTTTAAGCAGAAAATATTTCACACTGTACCACTTAAATAGGCAAGGACAGGAAATCAAAGAATGTGACTACCCCCACACCTGTAATTACTAGCAAATAACAAAATTCAGCAAACACTGACTAACTTCCAGTTCAGCTAATATTCCTTCCACACAGTTAAAATCAATTTAAATACTGTATTTTTTGAAAAAAGAGCAGATAAAGGTACTTAAATTCTCTTATACGTCCAGTTGAATATAGCAAGTTCTTAGCCGGCCAAAGCTTTTAAGCAGAAAATATTTCACACTGTACCACTTAAATAGGCAAGGACAGGAAATCAAAGAATGTGACTACCCCCACACCTGTAATTACTAGCAAATAACAAAATTCAGCAAACACTGACTAACTTCCAGTTCAGCTAATATTCCTTCCACACAGTTAAAATCAATTTAAATACTGTATTTTTGAAAAAAAGAGCAGATAAAGGTACTTAAATTCTCTTATACGTCCAGTTGAATATAGCAAGTTCTTAGCCGGCCAAAGCTGAGGTTTTTAAGCAGAAAATATTTCACACTGTACCACTTAAATAGGCAAGGACAGGAAATCAAAGAATGTGACTACCCCACACCTGTAATTACTAGCAAATAACAAAATTCAGCAAACACTGACTAACTTCCAGTTCAGCTAATATTCCTTCCACACAGTTAAAATCAATTTAAATACTGTATTTTTTGGGAAAAAAAAGAGCAGATAAAGGTACTTAAATTCTCTTATACGTCCAGTTGAATATAGCAAGTTCTTAGTCGGCCAAAGCTGAGTTTTTAAGCAGAAAATATTTCACACTGTACCACTTAAATAGGCAAGGACAGGAAATCAAAGAATGTGACTACCCCACACCTGTAATTACTAGCAAATAACAAAATTCAGCAAACACTGACTAACTTCCAGTTCAGCTAATATTCCTTCCACACAGTTAAAATCAATTTAAATACTGTATTTTTTGAAAAAAAGAGCAGATAAAGGTACTTAAATTCTCTTATACGTCCAGTTGAATATAGCAAGTTCTTAGCCGGCCAAAGCTGAGGTTTTAAGCAGAAAATATTTCACACTGTACCACTTAAATAGGCAAGGACAGGAAATCAAAGAATGTGACTACCCCCACACCTGTAATTACTAGCAAATAACAAAATTCAGCAAACACTGACTAACTTCCAGTTCAGCTAATATTCCTTCCACACAGTTAAAATCAATTTAAATACTGTATTTTTTGAAAAAAAGAGCAGATAAAGGTACTTAAATTCTCTTATACGTCCAGTTGAATATAGCAAGTTCTTAGCCGGCCAAAGCTGAGGTTTTAAGCAGAAAATATTTCACACTGTACCACTTAAATAGGCAAGGACAGGAAATCAAAGAATGTGACTACCCCCACACCTGTAATTACTAGCAAATAACAAAATTCAGCAAACACTGACTAACTTCCAGTTCAGCTAATATTCCTTCCACACAGTTAAAATCAATTTAAATACTGTATTTTTTGAAAAAAAGAGCAGATAAAGGTACTTAAATTCTCTTATACGTCCAGTTGAATATAGCAAGTTCTTAGCCGGCCAAAGCTGAGGTTTTTAAGCAGAAAATATTTCACACTGTACCACTTAAATAGGCAAGGACAGGAAATCAAAGAATGTGACTACCCCCACACCTGTAATTACTAGCAAATAACAAAATTCAGCAAACACTGACTAACTTCCAGTTCAGCTAATATTCCTTCCACACAGTTAAAATCAATTTAAATACTGTATTTTTTGAAAAAAAAGAGCAGATAAAGGTACTTAAATTCTCTTATACGTCCAGTTGAATATAGCAAGTTCTTAGCCGGCCAAAGCTTTTAAGCAGAAAATATTTCACACTGTACCACTTAAATAGGCAAGGACAGGAAATCAAAGAATGTGACTACCCCCACACCTGTAATTACTAGCAAATAACAAAATTCAGCAAACACTGACTAACTTCCAGTTCAGCTAATATTCCTTCCACACAGTTAAAATCAATTTAAATACTGTATTTTTTGAAAAAAAGAGCAGATAAAGGTACTTAAATTCTCTTATACGTCCAGTTGAATATAGCAAGTTCTTAGCTGGGTAAAGCTTTTAAGCAGAAAATATTTCACACTGTACCACTTAAATAGGCAAGGACAGGAAATCAAAGAATGTGACTACCCCCACACCTGTAATTACTAGCAAATAACAAAATTCAGCAAACACTGACTAACTTCCAGTTCAGCTAATATTCCTTCCACACAGTTAAAATCAATTTAAATACTGTATTTTTTGAAAAAAAGAGCAGATAAAGGTACTTAAATTCTCTTATACGTCCAGTTGAATATAGCAAGTTCTTAGCCGGCCAAAGCTGAGGTTTTTAAGCAGAAAATATTTCACACTGTACCACTTAAATAGGCAAGGACAGGAAATCAAAGAATGTGACTACCCCACACCTGTAATTACTAGCAAATAACAAAATTCAGCAAACACTGACTAACTTCCAGTTCAGCTAATATTCCTTCCACACAGTTAAAATCAATTTAAATACTGTATTTTTTTGAAAAAAAAGAGCAGATAAAGGTACTTAAATTCTCTTATACGTCCAGTTGAATATAGCAAGTTCTTAGCCGGCCAAAGCTGAGGTTTTTAAGCAGAAAATATTTCACACTGTACCACTTAAATAGGCAAGGACAGGAAATCAAAGAATGTGACTACCCCCACACCTGTAATTACTAGCAAATAACAAAATTCAGCAAACACTGACTAACTTCCAGTTCAGCTAATATTCCTTCCACACAGTTAAAATCAATTTAAATACTGTATTTTTTGAAAAAAAAGAGCAGATAAAGGTACTTAAATTCTCTTATACGTCCAGTTGAATATAGCAAGTTCTTAGCCGGCCAAAGCTGAGGTTTTTAAGCAGAAAATATTTCACACTGTACCACTTAAATAGGCAAGGACAGGAAATCAAAGAATGTGACTACCCCACACCTGTAATTACTAGCAAATAACAAAATTCAGCAAACACTGACTAACTTCCAGTTCAGCTAATATTCCTTCCACACAGTTAAAATCAATTTAAATACTGTATTTTTGAAAAAAAAGAGCAGATAAAGGTACTTAAATTCTCTTATACGTCCAGTTGAATATAGCAAGTTCTTAGCCGGCCAAAGCTGAGGTTTTTAAGCAGAAAATATTTCACACTGTACCACTTAAATAGGCAAGGACAGGAAATCAAAGAATGTGACTACCCCACACCTGTAATTACTAGCAAATAACAAAATTCAGCAAACACTGACTAACTTCCAGTTCAGCTAATATTCCTTCCACACAGTTAAAATCAATTTAAATACTGTATTTTTTTAAAAAAAAGAGCAGATAAAGGTACTTAAATTCTCTTATACGTCCAGTTGAATATAGCAAGTTCTTAGCCGGCCAAAGCTGAGGTTTTTAAGCAGAAAATATTTCACACTGTACCACTTAAATAGGCAAGGACAGGAAATCAAAGAATGTGACTACCCCCACACCTGTAATTACTAGCAAATAACAAAATTCAGCAAACACTGACTAACTTCCAGTTCAGCTAATATTCCTTCCACACAGTTAAAATCAATTTAAATACTGTATTTTTTTGAAAAAAAGAGCAGATAAAGGTACTTAAATTCTCTTATACGTCCAGTTGAATATAGCAAGTTCTTAGCCAGCCAAAGCTGAACAGTTTCTTCCTTTTGTTCTACAGTTTGTTTATGGCAGGTGACCACCAGGTTGGCTTCCTTTTTTTGGAGGAGAGGATCTTGATTCTATTTGGGATTGCTCGATTCATGCATGAGTGGATGTGCTCGTACAGTGCCTTAGTGTAGGATTCAGCAGTCAAACTTTCAGTTCCTGTCTGCATGGGTGTAATGAAGTTTGTCACTTCTGACTTGAGTAGCATGAAGTTGGCTTTGGAGAAGTTTTTTACAAAGGTTTCCTTACTGGGGGGTGGAGGAAGGATGTGGATGTCAAGGGTGATTAAATTATGGTTAGACCTGACCAACGAGGGGGTGACCATAGGTGTGGAGCATCGATTTCCCATGTTGGGAATGAACAGGTCTAGGATACTGCAGCCCCTGGTGGGATTATGGATTAGTTGATCCAGGGCATTGGAATTCATGAATTCCAAGAACTGTTGGGGAAAGGTGTTGGTACACAAGTAGTTTTCCCAGTTAATGGCAGGATAGTTGAAATCACTCGATATTAGGGGGTTTGGTTGTATCTTAATATTTTCCAGTATGTTTAGAAAGGTGTAGTGAGAATCTTGGGGCATGGTGGGGGATCTGTAACAAGCTACAGTTTGGATTGCAGTGTTACCTGTTAGTTGCACCTGAAGAATTTCAGATGCATTGTGTTGGGCAACTAGCCTGGTGGTGTGAATATCCTTGATGAATATGGACACTCCTCCACCTTTAGTGTTTCGGTCCTAGTGAATAAACATCTTGCTGTTAACTTATATAGCACCTTAGAAACAGATGATATTCTTCTTAAACACACACGTTCACACACACATATACAGCTTCTAGCATATTCATTGTTAATAGCACAGTGCAGTCTGTTACTTGAGTTAGTTACATGGTAAAACTGTACTAACTTTAATTTTTTTGGCATCTTTCTTCACAGCATGGAATCTACTTTATGTAATCTTTGAATTAAGTATGACTTTCTATGCATCGGTTTATGCTGCATACATTCATTTTCCATGTAGCCTGTATTGTATACATTCATTTTGCATGTGTTAGATGCATTTTTGCATCTCTTCAGCTTGTCTTTCAGTTGCACAGCACCTTGGCATAGTGTTTAAGATATGCACTATTTCTTCATAACAGATGCTATTTGTGTGAAAGTCATCTTTAGTTTGAAGGCCGATCCAACTCTGCTATTTCTTCAGAGATGCTTCCAATTTCTGTCCTGTCCCCGATCTTTAAGACAGAATACATCAGACCTTTCTAATGTGGCCGCAGATGCCTCCTGGAACAGATGCTGTACATTGTGCTTTTCTAGTCAGAATAAAAGCTATTCTGCTTATTATTTTTCCATATAAGTGACCTGCACACTATTATGAGATACTTTACCTTTTATTTTTTTTCTATTTGCAGACTAGATAAGCCTACTGGACAAATATTTATTTTTCAGGGATGACCCTGGGCACTGTCTTGTTAAGTGACTTGATCAGATTCACACAGCAGGCAAATTTAGTGTAAGGAAACAAACCCTCTACGATGGGCACAGAAAGCAGCTCATTACCACTCAGAGCTTTGGTCTTCAGTACTCCAGACAGACTCTTCTTACAATTAAGAAATGGGGAGCAGCACTTCGTTTTCTACTCGTTTGATAATCTAAGTATCTCACTACCCTAAGATGCTGCCTTCTCCCATTATTTGCATCACTTGATAGGAGTTTTCTAAGGCATTTTTCCATTTTATGGATTTTTCATGTTTCCTCTCTAGTTATATCTGTGTGTGTGTGTGTGTGTGTGTGTGTGTGTGTGTGTGTGTGTGTGATTTCCCAGCTGTATTGTGTGCCTATTTTCTTTTTCAACCACATTTTTGGCCCATTTTATATAACCTTGTGTTGGTTTTTTGTGGACAATTACTGCCAAATCATTAGAGACTGACAATGGAAAATAATGGCATACATTTCATTTTCTGATTTCATATCCTTTTGAAAAGTCATAATATTGCAAGACCTACTATTAGATGATCTTTCTAAGTTAATAACAGCAATATTTAAATTTTCTACTTCTATTTGTGCCTTTGTCCCACTTATGTATGGCTTAGTCCTGATTTCTTGTGCTGAGGTTCATAGGTATGACGTGTCAGGGCCATCGCTGTCAGCACGAGACATTTCAGATTGTGACATACTCGTTGCAGTGTATTGTGAGCTTATTTCATGTTTGCTTTTCATTTTTTACTGTGTCATGTTTTCCCCATGAAGCAAGTAGATGTTTTCGGGCAGCAGATTTCATTTGGATAACCAACATTTCTACATGTGGGGGTATCACAGAGAATGCTTGTTGCAGCATGTTGCTTGGTTATGTTACTTGGTAGTTTAATAAAGCTGAATATAACTTATAATTACAACTGGAGTACAAGGAGAAGTGGTTTGA
The DNA here is from genome assembly GCF_019279795.1 of Protopterus annectens. Taxonomy (NCBI): domain Eukaryota; kingdom Metazoa; phylum Chordata; order Ceratodontiformes; family Protopteridae; genus Protopterus; species Protopterus annectens. The sequence goes on along the minus strand of NC_056733.1, from coordinate 422,026,020 downwards.
GTTTAGTGCTCCTTGTTTTTTTTAGACTTGAGTTTGGCTAGACTTGTGATGGAAATGTTCCGACTTGGGCGGTATTGCCTTTTTTGGTGCATGCATTTAGTGTGTGTCTGTCTTGTGTGTCACTGCTAGCAAGTGTCTGACTGCTATCAAGGGGGCAAAGTGTGTGTGTGACTGCAGGCAAGGGGGCAAGTGTGTGTGTGAGACTGCAAGCAAGGAAGTGTGTGTGTGTGTTTTGTGTGTGTGTGTTGTATGTGTTTTGTGTGTGTGTGTGTGTGTGTGTGTTTTGTGTGTGTGTGTGTGTGTTTTGTGTGTGTGTTTTGTGTGTTTTGTGTGTGTGTGTTTTGTTTGTGTGTGTGTGTGTGTGTGTGTTGTTGTGTGTGTGTGTTTTGTTTGTGTGTTTGTGTGTGTGTTTTGTTTGTGTGTGTGTTGTGTGTGTGTGTTTTGTTTGTGTGTGTGTGTGTTTTGTGTGTGTGTGTGTTGTGTGTGTGTGTGTGTGTGTGTTTTGTTTGTGTGTGTGTTTTGTTTGTGTGTGTGTGTTTTGTTTGTGTGTGTGTTTTGTGTGTGTGTGTTTTGTTTGTGTGTGTGTGTTTTGTTTGTGTGTGTGTGTGTGTTTTGTTTGTGTGTGTTTTGTTTGTGTTAGTGTTTTGTTTGTGTGTGTGTGTGTGTGTGTGTGTTTGTGTGTGTGTGTGTGTGTTTCGCTTTTCCTCTCTCCTTGATTTTGTACGATGCTCTGGTTTCTGTTATGTGTGTGTGTGTTTTGTGGTGTGTGTGTTGTGTGTGTGTTGTGTTGTGTGTGTGTTTTGTGTGTGTGTTTTGTGTGTGTGTGTGTTTTGTGGTGTGTGTGTTGTGTGTGTGTGTGTTTTGTGTTGTGTGTGTTTTGTGTGTGTGTGTTTTGTTTGTTTGTGTGTGTGTTTTGTTTGTGTTGTGTGTGTGTGTTTTGTTTGTGTATGTGTGTGTGTTTTGTTTGTGTGTGTGTGTTTTGTTTGTGTGTGTGTGTTTTGTTTGTGTGTGTGTGTGTTTTGTTTCGTGTGTGTTTGTGTTTCGTGGGTGTGTGTTTTGTGTTTCGTGTGTGTGTGTGTTTTGTGTGTGCGTGTTTTGTTTCGTGTGTGTGTGTGTTTTGTGTTTCGTGGGTGTGTGTTTTGTGTTTCGTGTGTGTGTGTGTTTTGTGTGTGTGTTTCGTGTGTGTGTGTGTGTGTGTTTCGTGTGTGTGTGTGTGTTTCGCTTTTCCTCTCTCCTTGATTTTGTACGATGCTCTGGTTTCTGTTATCTTTTTATACTGTAAGCTTATCAAACTTCCTGTTGCTTTCTGTTTAAGTAGCAATGCTGTAATGACCATCTGGTAAGACTGGTAATCTTGTCTGAGATTGTAGGATGCAAGTACGTTGCAATAAGCATACTGTTAAAGAATTGCCAACTTTGAAAGCCTTTCTGTTGCCATGCAGAGAATACTTGCGTTACTAGATAACATAAGCCTGGGGTATTGAAATGCATATGACTGTCTTTGTACTAAAAGACAGGATTACATTATTTTAAGAGCTCATAACAGTATTCATCTGCAAACTAAACACAATGCCAATCCATGTGTGGTCCATATCCTGTGCAGTAATCTGTTAAGCAGTGTATTGTGAGCTTGTTTCCTGTTTGCTTTTCAGTTTTTACTGTGATCATGGTTTCCCCATGAAACACGTAGGAGTTGTCAGGCATCAGTTTTTTTTTTGCATAATCAACTGTTCTACACGTGGGAGTATCAGATTGCTAGTTTCCGCATGTAACTTGGTAGTTTAATATAGCTCAATATATATTATTATTAGAACTGGAGTACAAGAAGAAGTGGTTTGCTTTTAGGGCTTGCTTGTTTTGCTTAGACTTGACTTTTGACTAGACCTGTGATTGAAATTTTCCTAATTGCCCGGTATTGTCTTTATAGGTGAATGCATTATGTTTAACTGTTTTCAGGAATGTTTTTAACAAAATTAAAACACCCAATAAAACTGTAGTGCATTGTACAAGCAATACAATATATTCAGGAACGTGTGTTTCTTGTGCAAAGGGTCTGATGTGAAAATAAACCAAACCAGAAGTTAATATCTGGCACGGGTTAAAATTATTATCTTTGAATGTCTGTCTCATTGATGCCTCAATGTCCAGATTCTGACTGCAAGCAAGGGGCACGTGTGTCTGTGTGAAGTGGGTGGAGTACATAGCACACTAGCACATTTACTGACTATTATAATGTGGTATGAAGAACAAATTGTGTACAGGAACAGATAATATGCAAATTACAATTCAAAGTTGGTTGGCAGGACCAGCCAACACATATCACTGACAGCTGATTTACTTACATTCCCTCTTTTGAAATGTGATTACATGCCTTCTGATATATATAGTTATAGCTTACTTTGCCCATTATCCAAACTGAAACACTGTCAATGGTGTCTTCAGTGAGGGTGATTGATTTTTCGTCAGGTCTGCTATATATATATGGACGTATACATGCATGCGATATTGGGAACACTGAACACATGTATTTTTTCTGCATTGGAGAATTCTCATGCATTTCCTTTGGCTCTTCTCTCCCACATTGTAACAGTACTCATGGCAGGGCACAGTCAAACTAGTGCAAGACAGGGATATCAATTTGAGCCCAGGTATCGACCTGGAGAGCCAAGGAAGCAGCGCCGTTTGTGCAAGAGTGGTGAGAATGAACCACCTTCGCCGGACCCTGATTACAGTAGTCTGTCTAGTATGACATGGTGCCTATGTGGCAAATGCACAATGATGACCACGTCGCTCGAATGCCTATGTTGTGTGTCTTCTCCACGAGCAATTGAAAAATGGGCAGAAATAACTTCAGCATCAGGTCACACTGCGTGCATAACTGTGCATCCACAGTTTGACTCGGCATGCCTTTATACCCACGTTTTAAAACTATATTCAGGCTTCTGTGTCGGCGTAGAGGGTGTTATCAACCACCGCAGTGGACAAACAAGTACGTTGTGTGTCTGTCTGGTTGTCGGTGTCTGTCTGTCGGTGTGTGTCTGTCTGTCTGTCGGTGTGTGTCTGTCTGTCTGTCGGTGTGTGTCTGTCTCTCTGACCACAGGATTGCTCTGTATTTCAGGTTGTACCGGGTTGTGGCGTACCGTGCATATGTGTTGTGGGTGCATAACAATCGAAGGCTGGGATTTGGTAATCGAATGGTGCTTCCTGCTTGTGTAGTGTTGCGAATTCGAGCACAGTTTCCATGTGCAGATGATGATTCATACACAGGATTTAAACCCTTTGAGGGACTATGGATTTTTTCAGAAAACTGACCTGTCTATTCTTACTATAGCTGTGCATTGCTGGTCTCAATTGACAAATACTTTTTACTTTTCAAATCCTGTATACTCTACCTTGTTTTGAAATTTGTGCACTAATAAAGTGTGTGAATAAGTGACTTGGATACTTAATGTGTCATGTGTACATCTGGCTACCATCGCCTTAAATTGCCGCTGCTCTGAGAGCAGAGTACGTACTTACAGCTGTTTTCACTGTTGTATATCATGATGGTGATTGTCTTTTTATAGCAATTGTTGAGCAGCTTTCAATCCTTGGCGAATGTCCACCAGTGCAACTGCTGACATCCTTGCCACCATGCAGACAAACTAAGTGTATTTCGTCCTCTAAGTGGTTTTTAATGCTGTACTGGTCCGGTCACACCGCCTATGCAAGACTAATGAATCTCTAAGGTATTTGGCTGTGTCAGAGTTACCATACGATCAGTATATGCCATCCTGCGTCATTTCATTTATTTGTAGCACAAAGTGTTTTTGTGGTAAGGGGAGAAATTCACCTGAATTAGTACTACTTTCACATTGTTCATGTAGAAAAGTAGATTTTTACAGTGCCCCAGTTTGAATCGGAGTAATTGTCGACTTCCAGGTGTCGTGTAAAGGCTGGAAGCCAGGAAACACTTTGATCGCAGAGAAAATAAGGTGGATGAAAGTGACACTGACAAATGTATTGCATGACTGTCACATGCAGGCAGCCATTATTACAGTTGGATATTTCATTGAACATCGATTCTAACCATTGAAGTCTTACAGGTTGTACCAATATCATGTAGTGTAACAAGTTTACCATGAATTAGTTGTGTGATTACTGTATGATTTGATATAGTAATTTCTATTTTTATTAGGTGAACGTCAAAATGCCATCCTGCTTTGCAATCAACTGTAGTATGCGCCAAGACAATCTGCCACAGGGGGTATCATTCCATCGGTTTCCACGTGATATCAACCTGTGTAGATAGTGGGTGATTAACTGTGGTAGAGATGTTGGTAGCATACCGAAGTTTGTTAAGGAAGTATTGGGTAGTGCAAAGCCACGACATTTCCTCTGTTCTTAACACTTTGAGCAGAGCCAGTTTCACCTTGACTACCAGCAACAGCTACTTCCTGAGGAGATGAGGCCCAAGCGACCAATTCGGAGATTAATAAAAGGGGCAGTACCATCAATTTTCTCTCTTTCGAACAGCAAGACACGGGCATCTTCAGTACATCAGTTGCAGCAGAAACAGCAGCAGAAGGTGAGAACATCAGTGGAGCACTGAACGGTTTAATCAGCCTACTGACATTTGCTTAGTGAGATACTGGTACTGCATGCGTTTCAATTTGCAACAGTTAATGGATGTACTTTTTACATGCAGCTTATTGAAGACCTTCTGAGTACAACGCAGCCTACATTGCAAGACCTTGTGACAGAGCAACGGTCTGTGCAATGCAAGGTGAGTGTAATTGTATTACCTCTTCAGCACACAAATCATTAGTCAACACTCAGGTGAATGTAATTTTAATGAGCCTTACTTTTTGTATCTGTTGCAGAGGAAGCATGTGCAGCTACAGAATGAAAGGGATGCAGATAATGATGCGTCAAGACACATGGCGGAAGACCTATGGAAGACTGTCAAGCGCATCAAGAATGTGTGGAAGTAAGTTTTGATGAAAAGCTAGAGTAATATGCGAGTGTGGATAAGCATTCAGTCTACGGGTTGTGTTATGGTTGTCTGAGTAATAGTGTAAATTACAAAATTTTTATGGAGTTCATTGGTACTCCCTTGAATATATTGGCTCAGGATCTCAGCGATCAAAATGCTTATGCTGTTATCGCACAGATAGTGTATGTAGTTTACTTTGTCATTAGTCAAGCATTGACTGATTAACACTTATGTGATTGTAGGTTCAAGCAACTGATTACTATGAAGAGGTAGTCGAAGACACGGAAGTATACTTAATGGAGACTGGGACTCGCAGTCAGAGTACAGTCGCATGCCAGACAAAGTTTTGCCAAAAGAAAGGTAGCAGCATAGGAATTCAAGTCAAGCTAAAGGACCTTCAAACAGTACCACGCACTATGATTGATGCAGCTGTACAGCTGTACAGGTTCCAGAAGTAGGAGTCTCACCACTGTTCGACCACACTTACTTTAAAAAATCGAGGGATGTACAAACAGAATTGAGTGTGGACGGACCACAACAGCACAGTTTCAATAATGCCAATCATCGCCTGAGTGAGAGTAGATGTCACAATGAAAAGGACGAAAGTTGCCCTGAAGAGGCCACATGTAGCTCTAGTGCATACATTGCTGCGGAGATGACACAATGAAGTACTCCGGTCAAGCTACGAAAGGACGTCCATAACACAAGCATGCATAGCAGCTCCTCACTTTCTCAGTGGACTGATGATGTGGAGAAGGATCCAGACTGGTTGTACACTTTTGACAACTTGTCTACGTCAGAGATTGAAGACACAGTGCTGGAACAGGATGAAGACGAGAAGATGGTAAGTGAATCAAAGTTCATTGCGTTTGAGTCCTGCCTAGATTGCATGTTGCTAAAACTGACCTGTCCACAATGCCACACACCAGCTGTGGAACTGAGGAAAGTGAAGTTGGGATCCTATGTCTCGGTGAATGTTTCATGCATTAGTGGACATGAAGTTCTGCATTGGGAAAGTCAACCATTAATAGGCCGAATGCCAGCTGGCAATCTTCTACTGGCATCATCTGTATTTTTCAGTGGAAGTACATATGCACATATAGCGCAATTTAGTGCTTATCTAGGACTAGAATTTATAAGTGAAACCACATTCTATTCTATTCAAAGGGAGTATTTATTCCCAGTTTTGCAGCATAATTGGACACAGCATCAGACTCGTCTGCTAGAAGATGCAATGGGTAAGAAAGTAAGGTTAGCTGGTGATGGGTGGTGTGATAGTCCCGGTTATTCTGCCAAGTACTGCTGCTACAGCATGATGGACCTGGATTCTGGATTCATTGTCGATTTCTGTCTCGAGCAGGTCTGCAGAGGTGTATCCTCAGTGGCACTGGAGAAGAAAGCTTTTAAGAAGTGCATGAAAAACTTGCTGGATAAAAATGTTAATGTAAGCCTTGTGGCGACAGACAGACATCCTGGGATAAGGTTATTGATGCGCACAGAATTTCCAAAGGTGGATCATCAGTTTGATGTGTGGCATATGACAAAAAATTTGACTAAGAAAATCACTGAAGCTGGGAAAAGGAGAGGCAAGCAAGACTTACTGCAGTGGTGCCACAGTATTTCAACTCACCTGTGGTGGTGTGCTGAAACGTGTGAAGGGGATGAAGTAGTACTTGAGGAGAAATGGTTGTCATTGCTCTACCATGTAACCGACCAACACAGTTGGGATGGTGGCAAGAAGGTTTCCTGTTGTGGACATGAAATGCCACTCATTGATGGAGATGAGACAAAGTGGCTGGAAGAAGATGATGCCTGTCACAGTGCATTGAAGAGAATTGTTGCAAACAAATTTCTCATGAAAGATTTGAAGCACATCACCAAATTCTGCCACACTGGTGACCTCGAGGTGCTCCATGCATTACTATGCAAATATTGCCCCAAGTTTGAGCACTTTAGTTTTGCAGGAATGAAGGCAAGAATCATACTTGCCATCCTGGATCATAACGAGAACCTTCATCGTGAGCAAGCAGTGGTGAGATTCCCTACAAAGAAGTCAACAGCAAAGGGAGAGCTAAGGTATTGCGTGGTGTACCCGAAAGCAAAACAGGAATGGGTAGCCAAACCAATATTTGAGAAAAGAAAGTTTGACTACATATATGACTTGATGTTGGAAGTTATAAAAGCTAAGCGAGGCATCTTGGAAACGCAACCCATGTCTATACCTGGCATACCAAAGAATACTGCTAGGTGTGAACGTCCCGAGAAGACTATGGTGATTGCTAGACATATTTCATGATTCGGTGAGTGTAGTAAACATCCTGGTTGAAACAGCACATTTACTACTGTGGACTGGGTAAGTAAATTGTGACAATTGTTTTCGATTAACCTAATTTGCAGTAATATCCCCAGATATTGATGGTAATAGGCAATACTACCCCATACCCTAAATAGCTCACTGCAGTTAAAGTAAATTAACTGTTTTATGTGGTTCTAAGCACTGCTACAATATGCAAGATCACCCCTGATTGACCAGTTAAAAGTGACACCCATTTGGATGCACCCGGGCACTCTGTACAGCTTCAGAGATATTAATGGAACTGGACCACTGGTGGGGCATACCTGGAATGCACATGTTCGCCTTTTCCAACAGGCAACTTGGGCTGGCATTGCAGCAGGACAACTGAATAAAACCAGTGATAAGCGATGCCATCTCCACCTCTTGGCAGGGGAAATGTCTGCATGCTTTACCACCCTTCCCATTATTTCCAAATGTGCAGCTGAAACTTAAGCAGGACAAAGGGTACAACTTTATGTTGACTCAGTACTGGCCAAGACAGCACTGGTTGCCTCTTCGGTCAATCACACCAAGTTACCACACTCAGTGTACCAACTAAACACTGGAGTGATCCGAGATGAACCAGGAAATCTTGCCTATCAAAGAGAAAAATATTTGCCATGATTTAGACAGTTTTCCAAGACCCGGGAAAGTGACATCCATCGAATCCGGTCTTGTGTATTAATGAATACAGACAGCTGCATAATGAGCTATAAAAGGCCATTTTTTCGATATCTCTGCTTGTCACAACCTGGATGTACAGTTATCATACAGACTACCTTGAGAACATTAAGGAAAGGGGTTCTCCTTTTTGGACTCCATATGAAATGGACACCTACATGGGTTCTTTAACCAGAAGTAAAAACTACTGAACAGAGCACCCTTTGACAGATGTCAAAGCCTGACCTAAATGCTTACACATGAAGCAATGACATTTGATGGGCAGTAACCTCTGACTGGAGGGTCTCCCATCTAGTTAATGTAATGCTTTCGTTCAAGACCAAACCGTCCTTCATGGCAATGTTGCTAGACCTATTCCTGAACCAGGTCATACACCGACCCACTTTTTTAACCCTAAATCACACGGTGATAGGAACAGTTATCCGTACTCTGGATTTTCACAGACTAATTGTGTTTTATGCCCATAACAGTGTAAAACAGTTGAGGAATTTCTCTTTGCACCCCCTGGCTGTGAGGAAAGTAGTGGCCATACTGCGCATTTCAGCCTCTTTTCTGCAAGGTAATTACATTTGGCTACCTGTACCAGGGAAACACATTGCATGGAAGTATTACAGCTCACTACAGAAGAGCGATGGCCTCTTCAGGAGACTTAAGGAACGTGGCACCAATGCTGTCACTGAAGTAGCTAGTTGTTCCTTAGTTGAGACTTTATGTAAAACATGCAAGCAGGACAAAACCACAATGGCCATAGCCAGATTGGACCTGGCTGTCCTCCACAGTTTCCTAGGGAAACGTATAGCAAACAATAGCCTTCATGGTGAGCTGCGGAAGGCAACCACGTGGAAATAGTACAACATTGGAATTGGAGGACATCGAAGTTGTGTGAATTGTTACCAGAAAGATGTCCATGTCTTCCATGTTGCAGTATTCCTTCACACCATCCCCATGCTGTGATTGTGCACTTGCTCCTGTAGGTGGCAGTGGACAGACTATAGGTGGCAGTGGACAGACTATGCCATGTGTAGGCCTGGCTCCTAATGGTGATTCTGTTAGAGCTGGAGTGTGTGGACATCAATTTTATAGCCCATGTTCATAGAGCTACACAAAGTGCAGAGGCACGTAGTACGGAAACATTGGAGTAGTTGCCATGATGTAGGTGAAACATCGGGAACCACGTGCGAAATAATGCAACATGGCAGAGAATGACAGTTATGTTTACAATTTTACAAAATGATTCTTTACAAACTGGCTGTAAAGAGGTACAGTGAGTTGATCAGACATGCAGCAGTTGTCTCCTCCACAGGTGGCACATAGTGTAGAAGAAAATGTCCATAGACCCTGGTCCTTTAATGTGGTAAGGGTAGGTGACTGTTTGCAATCATCTAACCAATATAACACTTGAGAGGAACGGTTAGGATGCAGGCATCTGAGTTGTCTAAACTGTGTGTAGTTGCCTCGTAAGAGGATAAGAGCAAGGCCTAAGGTAAAGTTTGTGATAGAGGACATGCAAGTGGTGTCTGACAAGATGCAGATGACAGGACTAAAGGCAAACTGATGTGCTGTAGCGACCCACAACAGGAACAGCCAAAACAGTACTTCCATTGCCATTTCAATACATATTCATCCATTGCCATTTGAATATAGATTAATCCAATCTTTAATGAATACTTTTTCTAAAGTTGGACAGAGTATCAGTGAGTTGGCACATGTAAACTGGAATAAAGAAGTTACGTTTGGTTACAATTTTATTAATGCAACAATGACTTTGTTTCTTGTGTTCAATACAATGTCTAACATGGTGCTAGAATGAATTCATGTGATGTGAAATTGAGTCTACAAATGTGTTATTCATGGTTTGTGATGTGTAACTTTAATTTTTCCAGACTAGATGAATAGAGTTTAACCGGATGACTGGTTCTAGAGTTGGTAATGGATGGAATCGATAAGTTATGTAAGGTAGAATTGTATTAATGCCAGTGTATGGACTGGCTATTCCATGCAGTGACTGGACTGGCTATTCCATGCAGTGACTGTAAATGTATCTTTTTGGCTTTAACTGTGAATGTTATGATTATAGTCCTGCACATTATGCACTTGGAAAGTGCCATGTTGAATGGAATAACAATCCTTTCATGAAATAGTGAAGCATTCAGGTATGGAGTAGCAGTGAGGGAGCAGGCAGTAAAGTAAGGCATAAGTCATTTGAAACAAGTTGGTCCGGTTGATGAAACGAATGTAAAAAAAAGTTTCTTCAGCTTGTCTGTCATTTGGGAACAAGTAGCTAAGCATGACAGTTGGCAATTGGGAGGTACATGGTGTTCCTGCTGTTGAGCGGTTGGGGCTCTGGACAAGTACTAATTATAGAATATCCGTACTGGTATTGTGAAGTGATACTATATATTTCTGAAATAGTGACTTGTATGTGTGCTGTTAGAATTAAAATAACCAAGGTCAATCCATTGACATAAGTGCTTGTGTAAGATCAGTCATGCTGTGCAGATGTACACCAAGAGACCACTACTCTTGTGGATTGTCTCGTATTAGCCCGTATTTGCAGTAAGGGTTGTGTGAATGATAGAGCAGTATGGAGTTGTGTATGATTCCTTTTAATTTTTCGGCACCTTTAGCTTGTACAGTGTGTCTAAGGACTGGTCATTGGTGAATAAATGTCTGCATGTAGAGTAATTTGCTGGGCAAGCGTTGCATGTATCTGGAAGCCTGTTAGATGCAGGGGTGTAATGCTAGTGGTGATGAGTGTATAAGGCTGTAGATGGAAGTATTGTGGTATGAGTGGACCTCTGTGATGCTGGCTACCTTGACGAGGTACAGAGGCTTTTCACAATAGTGCTGTGGGAATTGCCACTTTTGCACGTTGTAAACCAAAAGCCAGATTATCTGTATGTCCTTTTATGATGGATCAGTTGACTTCTGGTACATTTTGCAAAATTACTGTCTACTTGTAAGGTCCATTAAAACCACAACTGTTTCACAGGTGTCGGATCTTCATTACGCTGCAGTCTTAATGTATACAGGGGTATACTTATAGAGAAATGGATAGAGCGGATACTTATTTGTAAATTGAGATAATGTAATTAAAGCAAAATATGTAGTAAGACCATGCATGCTAACTGGTGAAATTATGAGTAAACCAACATATGATGTATATGTAGTAGATTTTGGTTGTAATTGTAGATGTGGTTGGAAAGACACAATTGCCCATTGCTGGAACTGTGAAACTCCAGCAGAAAAGCATAATCTCACTATTCTGAAGAGCCCTACTGATATGTAATGAAGTACAGCAACAGCTAAAAAAAGTAAAAGCATAAATTTGCAATGACCATGCATAGACATTAACTGCATGTTTTTGCATAAGCCAATGTCTGGCACAATTAAACAGTACAACAAATTACAAGTGGTATGCACTACCATAAATTTTTTTTAATATTGACTCAAAAAAAGCATGTAGGTGCTGTCATACAAGTCTGAAATATTTCATGTTTATAGTGTTTCATTTGTTAGCTATTTAAACAGGAAGGGAAAATAAGTGTCAGATTGCTTTGCAAAGCAGTTGCTTGGTTTTAAATTTGACAGGAGTAGTGCAACAAAAAAAGTCTCCCACTGTAAGGAGGCAAAGGCTGACAAGCAAACAGTACATTTGTCTGGTCACCTGCCGTGAGCTGTCAATCACATGCAGATAATTGGTCAAATTAGCCTTGGCTCTTTGACAGCTAGGGAAGGTAGGTGTGAAGTGGGAGGGGAGATTCCTTGAAGAGCTAGATTTCAGCCTTCACAAAAGAAAGCAATTTAGCATTTCTTAGATGAAAGAGCTTTAAAATGCACTTTTCAGTTCTGTTCTGTAGCATTTCTACTGCTTGTGTTTTAAGTGGTCATTGAAAAAGGATAACATTTTAACCAAAAGTAGGGGATTTTAAGCCTGCAGTGAATGCCTGTTAAGACAATGAAGTGACAGCAGCTTAAGGCAAAACGTGGCAGATCTGATGCAATTTTTTGGAGACAAATAATGCATTCTGGGATACCTAGAGGCAGAGTAAACCGTCTGAATTTTTTCAATATGCCAGACCCCATGTGGTCAGAGTCAGAAATTGCATCTAAAAATATCTAAAAAGCTCAAAATAGTCTCAGAGTGCTATTAAAATGTAGGAAACATCAAACCATGATGAAATTAATAAGTTTTTTGAGTCTGAGGGCGCGGTTGTCCTTTAAGGGCATCTGAATTCGGAATTTTGTGCTCACAAGAGGTGCACCTCAACACTCTCAGGGTTACCACACACACAAATGTGCACTAAACTAAAGTTACAGAAGTTAAAGTCAGCAAGGTTAATTTCTCAACAATACACTAAAAAAACAAAGATACTGGGAAAGCTTTTTTTTTTTTACTTTAAAAAGACAGTAACAAGAAAAAAGAAGAAGAAGGCAGCAATGACCAACAATCACTAAAGAGAAATGTGGAGGTGGAAGGGGCAAACAACCCTAACACCAGCGAAAAAACTAGTTAAATAGGAGGGGAGGACAGCTAGGAAAGTAAACAACACTAGTTAAAAGGAAATTTTTTGACAACAAGTCAGAAATATACGAATATATTAGCAGATACCAAAAAGGCCACTTATCTCTGCTCGAGGCAACAGGATTGCATCTGAGCTGGAAAGCAACGAATGATATCTTAGGGGTTAGAAGAGAAGTGAGGCATTATGGGAGACAGAGGAGCTCGAGGCTCGGATCTCAAGTGTTGAGAAGCGGCTGAACTGGATCTGAGATTGGATTCAGAGACCCAAGAGTGAGGAAAAATGAAATGGACAACTTCAGATCCTAAGATTAGACTAGGTAAAGCCTGTGGGTGTAGCTGTCTATTTGGGGAATCTGTTCCCTTTTGGAAAATATATATAGTGGTGTGTGCCTGCTATGAGTTAAAAGGAGCTGGGGGTTAAAAATGAAAATATACATTTTTTGTTGTTTCTTAGAAGTATTTATTGAAATGAAAAGTTTGAGAAAATGTGGCATGTGTACAGACACTAGAAGCTGAGACTGCATGTAAGATCAGCCTACCAAACATTAATTTGAGCATGCAAGTTGCAGATTGGAAACGCACTCAAAAAATTGTCATGCAAAATGTGTGAAATAACATGTTGTCAGAATGCCTTGTCAATCATTTCATGGAATGTGAATGGCACTGTAGGTATAGGCAAGAAGCAAGGAGCACTGAATTATATTAAGAAGAGTGAGTACAAATAGCAATCTTACAGGAGACACTTAGAAATCAGTATGCAAGTTTGGCAAAAAAGAATTTCAGAAAAACTGCACAGTATCAGGGACAAAGGAAAAGGGGGGCTAATAATACTGATTGTAAAAGGGCTCCAATGATGATAAAGGTGGAGAAAAAAAGCCAACAATGATAAGATTTAAGATAATGCAGGGTTATTGGCAGGGAAGAGGATTACATTGTCCTGTATTTATATTCCACCTGAAACCTCTAGTAAGGAACTTAAGAGAATTATGGGAGGGATGACTAGCTTCAATGAGGGAATATTATTCATGGATGGAGATTGGAAGTTGCTATGCAATAGTGAAGATGTATCAGGGGGTGGCTAGAAGGGAATACATAACAAAGGAGGGCATGATTTCTGGAGAAATATATACAAAGATTTGGGAAGGAAAATATAAAATTACTTGTAGGATCCCAGGCAAAATTACTAGTTATTGACTTACCATAACTTGGTATCTGTGCTGTCCTTTTCTCATTCTGCTTCACTGATGGGTCAGAGTCCTTAGCTACATGATTTCTTGGGTTGTCTCAAGGAAGGATATGGCACAGCACCACTGAGCCAAAGGATGTCCTGATCCTGGAGACTATGTCCAACTTATAATGGGTCACGAAGGTAGACTTAGGCCAGGTAAGCTGCAGCACAAATGTCATTGATAGCAATTCTAGATGAAAAGGCCGCTTATGCAGCTATCGATCTTGTTTAATGGGCTTTTGGAAGACTAGACAACTTCAAACTATTTTTCCCATAAATAAAAGATATGCAACTGGTTATCCACTCTGCTATTTTCACTTTAGAAACTACTCAACCATTACAGTTAAGTGAGAGAGAGAGACAAATAATGTCTTCATTACCCCATCGGCAACCAACCAAAAATCTTCAGAAGATGTTGCGAATACATTTAACAGTTTCTTTACAGAAACTACCCAGTTACTAGCTAGCCAACTATCTCCCAGTTGCCAGAGTCCATCTGCCACCACACCCATTTCCCAATTCTCCTTTAACTTTCAACTAGTTTCTACATCACTTATCCGAACTCTAAACATGAAACTAAAACCAGCCACCCTATCTGCGGATCTCCTCCCTGCTGAGTATCTTCAAAAAGCAGTGGATGCCACAGCATACCCTATCTCTATACTTATCAATAGAACTATATCAGAATCCTCCACTCCCTCCATCTGGAAGATATCACATGTTATTCCACTCCATAAAGGCAGTAGCTCAACTGAAATGTCAAATTATAGGCCCATAGCTATTCTATCTCCCATAGCTAAAATTATGGAGAAGTGTATCCATAAACAACTCCTGGGCTATCTCATTCAGACCAACTGCCTGGCTAACTCACAGCATGGCTTTAGACCTTCCCACAGCACCACCACTGCCCTCCTCTCCTTCTCGAATGTTATCAATCAAAACCGAAACAATAACAAGCTTTCTTCTGCCCTCTTTCTTGATCTCTCCAAAGCTTTCGACATGGTAAACCACCAACTACTCAAACACACTCAAGACTATTTCGCTAGATGACCAGGCTATCCAATGGTTCCAATCCTATCTGTGTGGGAGGCAACAGGCTGTACTATGGCAGGACAACCTATCTTCCCTGCTACCCATCACCCTTGGGGTCCCCCAGGGCTGTATATTAGGTCCCCTTCTATTTTCTATCTTTATTAATGACTTGTACACTGTCATCCCTAAAGCAACTTGTATTTAATATACGGATGACTCCACTTTGATTTGCTCTGCCACTTCCCCTACAGACTCTGTCCCAAAATGTTTTTAATACTGTCAAAAGTTGGCTCTTTGATCAATGGCTAGCTTTAAATCCAAACAAAATGAAGCTGTTGCTCTTCTCTCCCACTTGTAAGGCCTCCTCTTCTACCATTACTATTAAATCTACAAGTACACAATGAGGAACCTTGTTTGCAGACAGAAACGCCTCCGAGTCAAAAAGCTTTATTTTGAACAAACCAAAGAGCCGTTCACAGACCACTGCAGCTTCTTCAGAGAAACAAGTTAGACAAAAAACACTCACTTTAAAAATACTACATCAGGAAATGACATATTCCTGTTTCCTGTTACCGAACAGTTGTATTTAAAAACACATACAAAGTGCTAAAAAGTTAAAGGCATCCCACATTTAGAATCATTTTAAAAGTAGCACACAACAATAAGAAATGAATTCAATTATATGAAAAAAGATCTCAGCGACTTAACAATAATATGGATGACAAAAACAGATGTCATTACTATTTACAATAAACTACTATACAAAATATGTAAGTAGATCTATCAAAAAGTATACTCTGAAACTCACTTAAAACATTAAAAACAAATTTGCCTTGTATGAGGTGTGTATAAGGGATAAATACTGCTCATATTTGCTCAGGCTTAGTTTATTAAACATTCTGTTTGTGCTGTAACCATGCAGGACTAAGGAAAAAGAAGAAGGGGAGGGAAAGAAAAGGAAAGGCAAAAGTATCCTTTGCCCAAAGATTCAGCACGTGAGAATCCATTGTGTTTTCCTACTAAGACCACTAAGACTAGGTTATAAACCTGACTGTTAAGTTAAGCAAGCCCTGAATAGTAGACGGTCAAGTCAACTAGCTAGACCCAATGTGTTAGTGCAAGGTGCTGAAAACAAACAAGACTGCCAAGTCATCCAATATGTGTTGCCTGATATACGGGTCAGACCTAAAGTCAGAGAAAACTATATAGTAACAGTAGGTTTTACCTAAAATAACTTTTTAATTTAAGAACTGGGGCAATGTTGCAGTTAGTGTTAAGGCCAGGGAGACAGAAAGCGTCCAAGCATAACTGCCAATCCAGCTCACAATTTTCTAGTATTAAAGATACAGGGCCCCCTCTGATTTTTAAGGGTACATGGTCTATAGCCATAAAGCTAAAACTATGTCCTGGGAACAATGCAATATGTTTGGCCAGTGCGTTGTCATCTTTACATGTCCTAATTGCATACAAGTGCTCATACATCCTATCTAGTCTCCTGTCAGTTTTTCCGATGTAGAACCCAGAGCAGCAGTTGCACATAGCAATGTATTTAACTGATTTGCTCTCACAATTAAGTGCATGCTTGATGACAAACTTCCTGTCCCTAACAAGGAATGTCTCCCCTGTTCGGACATTGTTACAGAAGTTACAGAATCCACATCTGGACATTCCTTTCCTTTTATAAAAACTATGCTGTTGGATATCCCTTTGTAATAGTTCCTTCAAATTTTTAGATCGTTTAAAAATAAATCTGGGTTCGTCTCCCAATTTTCCTGCTAGTGATGGGTTTGAGGATATCAACCTCCAATTCTTACGGATGATGTCCAGAATTGCTTCTGAATTAGTACTAAAAGTAGTGACGAAGCTCAAAGATAAATCTGTGTTTGATTCTCTGCGGTCAACATTGCTACCTATTAGACCACTTATAGGCACCTCATCTGTGAAACTACTAACTACACTGGAGGAGACCTTTTGTTTAGTCAATAAAGGGGTGTAGAAGCCCCTAGTTCTTTTAAGATTAACTTCCTCAATAAGTTCACAAACCATTTTCTCAGGATAGCCACGGTTAGTGAACATTTCCTTCAGAAATGAACATTCCTTAACAAAATCCACAAGGGTGCACATTCTTCCTGCCCTCACCAGCTGTCCCTTCACTATAGATCTTTTCTGTTTGTGAGGGTGAAAGCTGGTGAAGTGCAGGAAAGAATTGCAGTATGTGGCTTTCCTAAAGACGGTGGACCTGAAGCACTGAAGACAAATATCCTTAGTAAGTTTGACATCTAAATAATCCAGCTCGGTGGTAGAAAATTTAAAAGTGAACTTCAGGAACTCAGTGGAATTACTGATATTATCCACTAAGTTTTTCGCTTCCAATTCTGACCCCCTGAACAGGAGGAACATGTCGTCAAGGTAGCGGGTGTAGAAGGTAACAGGGGCCATAATACCAGGGAGATCAGCCAAGATGTTTGCTTCCCAGTACCCCATTACATAGTTTGCCACACCTGCTCCACATGGTTCTGTAAATAGAAGTCACCGTCAAATAGGAAGTAGTTACTGGTTAGTACTATTTCAAGTAATTTCATAACCAGTTCGACCTCCAATCTGGGCCTTCAAAATTTTGTAACATTGACCCTGTCCATTCAACCGCCTCTAAGTGCGGTATGCACGTATAGAGGTCAATGACATCAATAGTTAACAAGTTGTCATCTTCATTGAATGGCAGTTTGTTTATGTTGTCCAAAATGTCCATGAGTCCTTACACACACTTGGAATGTACTTAACGTATTTGTCCAAGATGTGTGTGATTAGTTTGGAACATGGGTAAGTAATAGAGGATCTACTGTCAATTAAGGCTCTCATGGGGTCAGTAACACTTTTATGGATTTTAGGATCCCAAACATAACGGGATCTTGGAAGACATGATGTCAATATAATTATATGTCTTGATATCAATTTTCCCCGTTAAGAAAAGGTCCCTAAAATATCCCCTGATCCTTTGTGTGGTACCATTAACTTCATTTCTTGAAGCTTTTGTGTAGGCATCACTATCAAGGAGGGAAGTCATTTTCTCATTATAGGTGACATTATGAAAAATCACCAAGCCTCCTCCCTTGTCCGGTTTTAACACCCGTATAGGTAACTGACTAAGTTCGTCCAGTAATAAGCGTTGTTCTTTAGAAATATTGGGAGTTGTAGACCTATTATATTCATTATATTTGTTACCCAAAAATCTAAAATCAAATTCACACATGTTCTCAAACAATTCCAACGTAGAATGTAATGGAGGATTAAAAACACTGGACAGTTTTGGAAATCCTACATTGGGGATGGCGTTTACTTCATGATTCACAGCCTCTGTTTCATGATTGAACAGTAACTTAAGATTCATTTTTCTTACAAAACACTTTAGTTCAATAATTTCTTTAGCAACATTCCCATAGGAAGTTGGAACAAAAGTGTTACCAAAAGCCTAACAATTCTATCAATTGTTGGTCCAAAATAATATCAGAAAAATTGTAAATGGTAAAGTCGCCATTCGTGTTAGTGAGAATGACAGGGGGCCCACCATAAGAAGGTGAGCTAGAGGCATCAGCGTCGACTATACTAGAACAATCTGCCACCAAGACCTTTTCTTAACGGGGAAAATTGATATCAAGACATATAATTATATTGACATCATGTCTTCCAAGATCCCCGTTATGTTTGGGATCCCTAAAATCCATAAAAGTGTTACTGACCCCCCTATGAGAGCCTTAATTGACAGTAGATCCTCTATTACTTACCCATGTTCCAAACTAATCACACACATCTTGGACAAATACATTCCAAGTGTGTGTAAGGACTCATGGACATTTTTGGACAACATAAACAAACTGCCATTCAATGAAGATGACAACTTGTTAACTATTGATGTCATTGACCTCTATGTTGAATGGACAGGGTCAATGTTACAAAATTTTGGCCCAGATTGGAGGTCGAAGTAGTTACGGAATTACTTGTAATAGTACTAACCAGTAAGTACTTTCTATTTGACGGTGACTTCTATTTACAGAAACGGGTGGCGATGGGCTCCCCATGTGGAGCAGGTGTGGCAAACTATGTAATGGGGTACTGGGAAGCAAACATCTTGGCTGATCTCCCTGGTATTATGGCCCCTGTTACCTTCTACACCCGCTACCTTGACGACATGTTCCTCCTGTTCAGGGGGTCAGAATTAAACTTAGTGGATAATATCAGTAATTCCACTGAGTTCCTGAAGTTCACTTTTAAATTTTCTACCACCGAGCTGGATTATTTAGATGTCAAACTTACGAAGGATATTTGTCTTCAGTGCTTCAGGTCCACCGTCTTTAGGAAAGCCACATACTACATTCTTTCCTGCACTTCACCAGCTTTCACCCTCACAAACAGAAAAGATCTATAGTGAAGGGACAGCTGGTGAGGGCAGGAAGAATGTGCAGCACCCTTGTGGATTTTGTTAAGGAATGTTCATTTCTGAAGGAAATGTTCACTAACCGTGGCTATCCTGAGAAAATGGTTTGTGAACTTATTGAGGAAGTTACTCTTAAAAGAACTAGGGGCTTCTACACCCCTTTATTGACTAAACAAAAGGTCTCCTCCAGTGTAGTTAGTAGTTTCACAGATGAGGTGCCTATAAGTGGTCTAATAGGTAGCAATGTTGACCGCAGAGAATCAAACACAGATTTATCTTTGAGCTTCGTCACTACTTTTAGTACTAATTCAGAAGCAATTCTGGACATCATCCGTAAGAATTGGAGGTTGATATCCTCAAACCCATCACTAGCAGGAAAATTGGGAGACGAACCCAGATTTATTTTTAAACGATCTAAAATTTGAAGGAACTATTACAAAGGGATATCCAACAGCATAGTTTTTATAAAAGGAAAGGAATGTCCAGATGTGGATTCTGTAACTTCTGTAACAATGTCCGAACAGGGGAGACATTCCTTGTTAGGGACAGGAAGTTTGTCATCAAGCATGCACTTAATTGTGAGAGCAAATCAGTTGTATACATTGCTATGTGCAACTGCTGCTCTGGGTTCTACATCGGAAAAACTGACAGGAGAGATAGGATGTATGAGCACTTGTATGCAATTAGGACATGTAAAGATGACAACGCACTGGCCAAACATATTGCATTGTTCCCAGGACATAGTTTTAGCTTTATGGCTATAGACCATGTACCCTTAAAAATCAGAGGGGGCCCTGTATCTTTAATACTAGAAAATTGTGAGCTGGATTGGCAGTTACGCTTGGACGCTTTCTGTCTCCCTGCACTAACTGCAACATTGCCCCAGTTCTTAAATTAAAAGTTATTTTAGGTAAAACCTACTGTTACTATATAGTTTTCTCTGACTTTAGGTCTGACCCGTATATCAGGCAACACATATTGGATGACTTGGCAGTCTTGTTTGTTTTCAGCACCTTGCACTAACACATTGGGTCTAGCTAGTTGACTTGACCGTCTACTATTCAGGGCTTGCTTAACTTAACAGTCAGGTTTATAACCTAGTCTTAGTGGTCTTAGTAGGAAGACACAATGGATTCTCACATGCTGAATCTTTTAGGGCACATGTGTTTTGATACTTTTCCCTTTCCTTTTCTTTTTTCCTTAGTCCTGCATGGTTACAGCACAAACAGAATGTTTAATAAACTAAGCCTGAGCAAATATGAGCAGTATTTATCCCTTATACACACCTCATACAAGGCAAATTTGTTTTTAATGTTTTAAGTGAGTTTCAGAGTATACTTTTTGATAGATGTACTTACATATTTTGTATAGTAGTTTATTGTAAATAGTAATGACATCTGTTTTTGTCATCTATATTATTGTTAAGTCGCTGAGATCTTTTTCATATAATTGAATCCATCTCTTATTGTTGTGTGCTACTTTTAAAAATGATTCTAAATGTGGGATGCCTTTAACTTTTAGCACTTTGTATGTGTTTTAAATACAACTGTTCGGTAACAGGAAACAGGAATATGTCATTTCCTGATGTAGTATTTTTAAAGTGAGTGTTTTTTGTCTAACTTGTTTCTCTGAAGAAGCTGCAGTGGTCTGTGGCGAACGCGGCTCTTTGGTTTGTTCAAAATAAAAGCTTTTGACTGTCTGCAAACAAGGTTCCTCATTATGTACTTTTTGGTCTGACTTGTTTGAAAGCAGTTTTTGTGATTACTATTAAATCTAACAATGGCACCATTACTGCCCAGATTTCAGTATCAAGCTCTTAGGTGCAACAGTTGACAATAACCTGAAGTTTGATATGCATATTAATCAAACCATCAAAAAAGTAAAAAAAAAAAAAAACGTGGCTTTCTATACAGAATTAAACCTTTTCTAACTCCACTAGTTAGGACTGTCATTGCCCGCACACATCACTTTCAACCCTCCTTTACGCCTCCCCTCTTTTCACGAACTTGAGTAAGTCTGACCTTAAACTCTCTAGCTGTTACAATCATATTGCTAGATCTGCCACTGGTGCAGCTTATAGAATGCACTACTGTCTGAACCTAAATCATCTAGGATGGCTTAAAACTGTCTAACCAACTTCAGTACAGTCAATTAATAGTAGCATATAATAGCCTCTACCAACCTGAAAACACGCCTGTACTTAAAAGCATCATCACCCCTTATAGCAACCTCAAGACACTTCGCTCATCCAACAAAATACTCAAAACCAACAACTCAGCTGGGGAGTCTGTTTGCCAACTATGTTGGCAAAACATGGAACTCACTCCCTGCTGAGCTTACCTCAGATACCACTCTATCCCATTTAAAAAAAAAAAAACATTACCTTAAAAGCCATTGGCTTTGTCCTTGTTCATACCCTGGCTAACTCCCTCAATACAAATATATGCTTAAGAGGATATCGGTCTTCATCTACTTTGCTTTCTCATTGAAAGACTACTACTTATAGTATTAAATATGATAGCCTGTATGACTTTCTATCCTGTCACAAATGTGCCTTTGAAATGTATTTGCAACAGTGATGTACTTGTATTATGTAATATCTCTATATATATAATATCCTTCTGTATGCATTGTGCTGTTATAGTGCTTTGATTGTAAAATGTAATAGTTCTTTGTGTGTATGTGTGGAGCTTTTCTCCCCGGGCCTCTTCTGAAAATGGACATGTATCCAGTCAGACTATCCTGGTCAACAAATGTAAAATAAATAAATGATCAGATTTTCTTAACTGTTTTGTTCTATGAAGGTAGAAACGTAACTGTCTGTGAACATCCAAGGAATGCAACATATAGCCTCCTTTGTTAGAATAGTTAGGAAAGAACACTGGTAACTGAATGCACTGACTTATGTTAGATTCTGTGGCCACTTTTGGCATAAACGATGGATTAGTATGGGGGGGAAACCCTATCCTTGTGAAAAACAACATAAGAAGGCATAGACAAAAGTGCCAGCAATTCGCAAACTCATTTTGCTGAGGTAATGGCCACAAGAAAAGCAGATCCACGATAAAAATTTCTAGTCACAATCACTATCAAGTTCAAAGGGTTTTTGAGTCAAACCTTGCAGGATGACAGTCAGATCCCACGGAGGAGTCAGGTCCTTGATCAGAGGTCTGAGAAGAAAAACACCTTTCATAAAGGCTTTACATAACCTGGTTGAAGCAATAGATCATGAAGGTAATCTCAAATGAAAACTGGATATGCAGCTAAGTGGAGCTTTATAGTTGCAAAACTAGAACCTTCTTTAAATAAAAACTCAAGAAATGAAAGGACTGAAGAAACAGGTGCTGAGAAATCAATGTGGTAATTAGCAGCCCAAATAGAGAATCTTTTCCACTTGCTTTTATACATTTTCTTGGCAGATGCTTTCTGGGAAGCTAGAATGATCACCTTGACTGGCAAGGAAAACCTGGACCCTCTGGCAATCATGGGAAATGGAGAAACAAAGCAGTTAACTTGAGTGTGGGGAGATTCGAGTGAAGTCCTAGTGTAGGGTGAGTGAGGAAGTCCGGTTTGGGTTCCAGTATCCATAAAGGATATCTCACATGAGACCACAGGAAGGGGAACCAAATCTGATGAGGCCAAAAATGGGAAATGAGAATCATGGTGCTCTTCAACTCTGGCTTTCCTGAAGAAATTCTGGGATCAGTGGTAGAGGGGGGTAAGCTAAAGGAGACTGGGGGGGGGCAATCGTGGACTAGTGTGTCCCTCGGGGAACTCTCTGAAGGAAGGATCAGAGAGAAATAACTGATGCACTTCTTGTTGTGCAGAGATGCAGAGAAGTCGCAGCAAGGGTGACCCCAACAGTCGAATATCTTGTTCACTACTGACTGATTAAGGGACCACTCCTGGGACATCAAAATGGACCTGCTGAGCCTGTCTGCCAATACGCTGGATTTCCCTGGAACATGTGTTGCAATTAAAAGTGGTGTGAAGAGATCATCCAATCCCAAACCCTCATGGCCTCTCTGCACAGTGGGTATGAACAGGTTCCTCCTTGCTTGTTGATATACCAGACTACTGACATGTTGTCTGTGTGAATTGCAATGTTCCTCTGAGGGAGAGCATCCTGAAAGGCTTGCAATGAGAGGAGGACAGCGTTCATCTCCAGGACATCGATATGCAATCTGGTCTCTAGGTGAGTCCACATACCTTGGACTATCTTCCCCTCAAAATACCCCCCACACCTTAGGTAGGAAGCATCTGTGGTCACTGTGGCTATTGAACAAGGAAGGATGAAAAGTCTGTCAACCAACAGGTCGGACTGAATCCACTTTTCTAGATGACTTCTGAAAATATTGGTCAACCTAATAGAAACAGAGACTGATGCAGAATTCACCACTGAACAGCCAGCGTCCATTGTAGAATGCACATACAGTAGCTGGCTAGAGGTACCAAGATTATATCAGCTGCAATAGATCCCAGAGCCAGTAGAATCAATCTGGCACGAGGAGATAGTATGGCATGGACCTGAAGAGTCAAGGTGCTGATGCAATGCTAGGGCAAGAAGGTTACCGGTGTAATGGTATTCAACTGGGGCCCGATGACTTCCAAAGTCTGTACCAGCAATGGTTGTGACTTTTCTGGATTTGTGGTGATACCTAGAAAGTGGGATATCCAGTAAAGCTAGTCAATGCTGGGTGGGGGCAGTTAGGAGCCAATCGTGTAGATACTGGAATACCTAAAACCCTTGCAGTCGGAGATGAGCTGCAACCAAGGCTATGCATTTGGTAAACACCCAGGGGGGATGTGGTGTGACCAAAGGGCATGGCTCTGAATTGGAAGTGATTGGCTCCTATGTGGAAGCACAGGTGACTTCTGCAGCACCTGTCTACTTTGATGTGATAGTATGTATCCTTCAGGTCCACAGAGCACAACCCATCATCTTTCCTTATTAATAAAAGGATAGACTGAACCATCACCACCTGGAACTTCTCTTTCTTTACATATAAATTGAGTTTGCTTAGGTCTAAGATAAGCCTCAGGTCCCCTGTTTTCTTCGGCACCAAAAAGAAATGGGAGTAAGTTCTGGAAACTCTCTGCTCAGCTGGGACCGCCTGGATGACTCTCTTTTGCAGTAATTTTTTGATTTCTGGAACTCCCAACTCCCTCTGGCTGAGTGGAATGTCGGGTAGCTTCTTTTGAAATTTTGATGCAGTTAGAGAAAAGGGAATATAGTCTTTATAGCCCTTCTTTGATTCCTTAAGTAGGCGAGTTGAGGGGTGGAAAACATGATCCCCACAGTAGACAAGGTCTCACCTTCTTGCTCGCTGCGGGTCAGGATGTCTTTAACTGAAGGTCCAAACAAGGAAGGAGTGTTCACAAAAGATGCCTTAAAGGGCTCCACAAAGTCACAAGGCCTCATCCATGTATGTCAATGTATTGCAATGCCGATGCCGGCTGCCCTTGAGGATCCTTCCTCTGAATGGGAAATGAGCCTCACGGAAGAATTTGCCAGGGAAGTGGTCAGCTATGGAGAAACCTTATCAAGCTCCTCCTTAGGCATGCACTCCACCAAGGACTCAGAGTTCCTTAACCAGGTCCCTCTGTAGGCGAATAAAATGTGTCAAGTAATTAAGCACTCTAAGTGAAAATGTCACAGAGGCAAAAGTGTGCTTCCTGAACTTGTCCAGCACTCTGGACTTTCTGTACGACAGGTGGACAGTACAGCTCTGTTGCGCGAGCTCTTTCTCTGTAGTTGCTGCCACCACCACAGCGTGAAATGGGATGCCCTAGCTCCAAAAGGTTCGATCTTTGGGGGGAGAAAGGATTTTATCTGGGTGCCATGGTACAGGCTCTATGGTGTCCAGCTCCTTCCAGGCCTGACGGGTGACAAGATCTAGAAGAGCATTTGCCGGGGGGACTACCCAAGATTTAGACAGACCCACCCCAAAGGCCTCCAGGAATACAGACTCCTCCAAAGAAGGGTTTTTGGATGACCAGTCACCTCTTTGCTTTAACATTTCTAAGATGTCTGCAAAGGAGACATCAGTGGTGATTTGGGAGACCCCACTTCCTCATTGCAGTCCATATCTTTGGGTAAGGGACTCCACAGGGGAGTCCAAGTGCCTCCTCTTGCATGCCCTCTTCTGTGGGATCTCCCCCTCTTCTGTGGGATCTCCCCCGTGGAAAATTCAGGTGAGGAATCGGAAGAGGAAGGAGCCACCTCAGGTGGAAGGGTCTGGAGGTCGCTAGAAGCGGGCTGACCCTGGACACAAATGGAAGGTTCAACATCCAGATCTGATGCAGAAACTTGAGGAAAAGCAGAAGTCAAATGGTTCGGTGCTCTGCCCGCAGAGAATCTCTTTTCCAAAACCCAGAAAGCCAAAGGTCCTGGGAATACCCTCCCGCACTCTCTCAGGGCTGACATCCCCAAAGAAGAAGGCAGAAGCACCCCAGAACCTCGTCTCTCAGACAGAACCAGACCCACACTATCGAGGGCCAAGTTCCAAGGGGAAGGAAAAGATCCGATAAAATCAGAGCCAAACCTGACTGTCTGGATCTGTCCGTGACATAACAGATCCAGAACTCACTCCGATCTGAGGATCTCGGAGAAGAGGTAGTCAAAATCAAGGTTTGCATCAAGGAAGCAAAGGTCCTCTGATTCCCTTGGAACTGCTGTCCTGGGGCTCCGAAACCGCTACTCAGATCACAGATGGGGAAAAAGAAGTGGCGGGGACACACTTGGATCCATGAGGGGATGTAGATGGAAGTACCCCCGAATCTGGATCTGAGTTTTGATAATTGACCTAACCATTTTGTCCACATCATCGTACAGGCTTCTAGAAGATCTGGAAGAAGCCACTGAAGAAGGTCGTGAGTGGCTAGAAGTCTGAAGGATCTTTGTCTGCACTGTGGGAGAGACAGATCTGATGGACCTCCTGGGTGACCATACTAGACTCCGGATCTGGGGATTTCTGCAGCTGAGGAGCTGAATGAGTGCCCAGATCTGATCTGTTAGGATCCGACAAAGCAGTTGAGGTAATATGGCAAGATGGAAGAGTTGGAGCTCACTTGGAAAACTCCGGTCCAGAAGAAGGCTCCCTCGAAGCAGTCAGGTCTATTGGATCCAAACAAACACAACATGGATCTCAGCACCAACATTCTTGGATCTGATTCTTTTGTAAGTGTTGCAGGAGGCTCTTAAGACGCCCTAGGGTCCTTATGGCGGTGCTTCTTAGCCTTGGACCCATTTGAATCTTTAGAGGTGGGTTGAGCCCCTGGAGAAGTTAAAGGAGAAGGCCCTTTAGTATCAGCTTATTTTTCCTTTTTTGAACAGCCCAAGGATTGAAACCTTCGCAAATTTTGCAATGGGAATACAAGTGGGTCACTCTTAAACAATAAATGCACTTATGTGCGTCAGAGTGTGGAATCTTCCTGTCAGACTCGGCACATTATTTGAATCCTGTTGGTTTATCTACCTGTAAGAGAAAAAAACCCCGAAAACAAAAAAAAAAAAAGTTTTTTTGTTGCTGTTGTCGTTAAACAAAAAGGAGGGCCAAGGCCCGAAGGGAGGGGAAAAAGTGGGGAGGGGAAAAGTGGAGGAAAGAAGGGACATAACCTTACAGACTAATAAAAGTGAGGAAATTATATAAGAATTATAGAAAGATATATATATATATATATATATATATATATATATATATATATATATATATATATATATATATATATATATGGGTCTACTTTATATACCCAAAATACCAGATAACTGAAGACCAAATAACCGAGAGAAAAAAGCCAAATCTTGACATACACAAACATCCACACTGCTGAAATGTTTCCCAGGGTAAGTAACCACTGGGCTAAATAAGGGAGATTTACCCTTTCCCACTGTAGTGCAATCTCGGAGTTGGTATTTTTAGTAAGGGGGGAGTGTGGGGGCTGTACCTGAGCTGGTTGTGGATGGTGCGGTGTGTTCTGTGCACATTTTAGGCCCAGTGGTTACTTACCTTGGGAAACATTTTGGCAATGTGGATGTTCATGTATGTAAAGATTCGGCTTTTTCATCTTGGTTATTTGGTCTTCGGTTATCTGGTATTTCAGGTATGTAAAGTAGACCCATATATATATATATATATATATATATATATATATATATATATATATATATATATATATATATATATATATATATATACAATTAAAGAATTTTTAAGAATAAGAAGTTGAAATAATCACTTAACTGCTTGAAGCACTGGAATCATGTCTGTACTTACTGGGGGCAAACGAGATCTGAAGAGGTTAAGCTAAGGGCAGAGGGTTCTGGGAAAGGGAGGAGCTCAAGCTTGGAAGCTGAAGTCTGTAGAAGGTGGCCGGGTCAGATCAGAGAATTGGAGCTGCAACCCATCCGTGAAGCAGAATGAGAGGGACAATATCAGATGTTATAAATTAGTCCTCAAGGAAGTACAAAGCAGAGGAAATGGGGAGCCAAGAAAAGACACAAATGGAAACATTTATAGAAGACTTTATATGCCAAAGTAAGAGGAGGATGAGGCTCAAGGATTAATAGCCAAGACTGGAGGGGATGAGATAAAAAAATGGAGATGTATAATTATTTAACAGGGAAGTCTACAGAAGCAGATGGTATTCCTATGAAAGTATGGAGGTTAGGATGGAACAAAGTAAGAAAGATCTGGAAGATTAATGTTTAACAATGTTTTAGAAAGAGGGACAAGTACCTGCATCTTGGAAGAAAGCTGTGGTGGTTATACTACCCAAAAGGGCAAAGAGCCTTTAAACACAACTATATATAGAGCAATTTGAATTTTGGCTAAGAAGTTGTCAAAACTGACAGATATGGATCAATGTGGTTTAGTGGAGGGAAGGCAAACATTTGACAAAGTTATTAGAATGAAGATGATGCACAGGAAAGCATTGTAAAAGAAAACCCAACTATTGTTGGTGGGTCTTGATGCAGAGAAGGCATTTGATAAGAGTTAGCTGGAATTTTATGAGTAGAGCAATGGCAGCATCAGTGTTTCCTGATAGAATAATGGGGTAAATTAGGAATATATATGAATTGTCACAGGCAAGAACAGAGGTGGGAAGGTTCCTCTCTGATAAGCTGTGTTTGAACACAGGAAACAGCCAGGGGTAACTTCTTTCACATTTGCTACTTGAGAGTGGCTCTAAGTATAAGGCAAAGGAAATAAACAACTAATAAATTCAATGGCAAAAAAATAGCCTTATTTGTAGATATTACTTTGTACTCACTGATGGGAGTAACGCGTTACTGTAATATATTACATTTTTATGTAACTAGTAATATGCGTTACTTGTCAATATAGTAATGCAGTAATGTTATTATGTTACTTTTTTTTAAATAACTAGTAACGCAAATGTGAATTACATTTTGCTTGAATTCTGCCACGTAGATGGGGGAGCGAGAGGGGCAGTCTTCAATCGTCTGCAGACTTTAAAAACAAACAAAAACAAAAATAAAACAAAACACTTCTTAACACCCCGGTGTGTTCTCCTTTAAGGAGGACCATGTGTGTACCATTATGCATGGACGCACGCCACCGCAGAAGTAAACTTGTAAAGTCATCATTGCTTGCAAGCGGAATTCAAAACAACCCTTCTGGTACAGTGCGACTCTGCAAGAGGAGTGGGTGTGAGAGAGCGAGAGAGAATAAAAGTTCATTAAAACACTATGCGGTGTAGGTTCTGGTACAGTGCGAGAGAAGGTAAGTGTGTGTGCGTGTGTGTGTGTGTGAGTGAGAGAGAGAGAGAATAAAAGTTCATTAAAACACTATGAGGTGTAGGTTCTGGACTGGTATATAGTGCAAGAGAAAGTAAGAGAGTGTGTGTGTGTGTGTGTGTGTGTGTGTGTGTGTGTGTGTGTGTGTGTGTGTTTGTGTGTGTGAGAGAGAGAGAGAGAGATGAAAATGGTGGTATTATCAGAGAAAAAAGAAATGAAATAAAAAGCTGAGCTGTAGTACAGTGGTCAGCTAAAAGAATAGTGGATATGCTGAAAACAAAATTTTGAGTCACATCGTGACTTATTTCAAGGTGAAGGTGATCTGTTCATATAGTTTAATATTTTCATGTATGCTTTTGTGTACACATAGCTGTTGTACCTTTCTTATTCTGGGAATAGTGGGAAAATCTTGGATCAACAATTTTTAGACGGAGTAATAACGTGTTTTCATTTGAAAATGTACTCCATTTTCTCCCCTTTATTAACATTTATTGTTGCAAAATGTTGATTTTCAATTTGCTACAAGGCTGGTCTGCCCCACCACGGCAAAGACAAACAGTTGTAAACTGTAGATCACTTTTAGCAGAAAGAATGTGATAATTATTTTTAAAAGACCCAAGGCACATCTGCTAATGGTTCTACAGCTACTGGTATAATAATTTTGATAAACTTGTTTGGTAACGTAATTATTTTTTCATGACATTTTCCTGTTGAGGAGTGTTTCTGATTTAAAGAAACAAAACAAAAGCAGAAAAAGTAAGTTCTTCCAACAAATGCAGTTTTCTTAGGTCATGTTGGCTTTGAGTAAAAGTATCAAACTCAAATGATTCAATACGCATATTTGTTTGACTACACTGTGCTGGGGTCATTAACTACTCAAAAAAAAGTTCAAACATATGAACTCATACAAATAAACATTCAAATTCAGTGTGCAAGCTAGTTTTACTGTATTAACTAACACGTTTGACAAATTGTACAACTGTAGTGCTACAGAAAACAAAACACATGCAGCAGGCTTAAGTATTACGAAGTACAAACCCCTTATACACCCCCTTCATTACACATAACAGACATAACCAGTGGATGTTAACGCTTCTGAACTGTAACTTGAACAGGTAATGCCCAAGAGCTATATAATGGCATTTAGCAGAAAAATTTCACTCTATGCAGTTCTAACCAACTCATTCTGTCTTGATTTTTAGTACCACAATAAAGAGCTTTTAGTTGCACAATGACGTTAGGACAGCAAAAGCATTTTTAAAGGATATTACTGACTGATTTGTATTTGACAAATTCCCTGAATTAGTGAGACACCAATGTGCAAACGTGCACAAACATTCCAAGAAGTTACAATTAAAAAAAAAATAGATAAGCATGTGAAACTTTCTTGGTAAGAATGAAATTAAACTTTCTCACTAGAAAGATAAATAGCTGTTCATCTGGTAGCACAACCATTGGGGATGCACAAGCCAGTGCATTTCTTTGTGCCGGTCCCAAGCCTGGATAAATGGGGAGGGTTGTGTCAGGAAGGGCATCCGGCATAAAATTTTGCCAAATCATACATGCGGACAACAGTACAGATAACAACGACCGCCACCAGTACTGTTGGCCAACAGGGTGCTGGCGGAAATTGGGCTACTGTTGGCCAAAGGAGGAGAAGAGGGGGAAAGCATGCCCGAAGGCAGGTAAAGGCTAGGACTGTGATAGTGAGGGTCGGAACTTTGAATGTTGGCAATATGACTGGTATAGGGAGAGAGCTAGCTGATATGATGGACCAAAGGAAGGCTGGTATATTGTGTGTGTGCAAGAGACCAGATGGAAGGGGAGCAAGGCTAGGTATATCGAAGGCGGGTTCAAATTGTTTTATCATGGTGTGGATGGGAGGAGAAATGGCGTAGGGGTTATCCCGAAGGAACAGTATGCTAAGAGTGTTTTGGAGGTGAAAAGAGTGTGGGATAGAGTGATGTTTATGAAGCTGGAAATTGATGGTGTAATGATGAATGTTGTTAGTGCATATGCTCCACAAGTTGGGTTTGCGATGGATGAGAAAGAGAAATTTTGGAGTGAGTTGGATGAAGTGGTGATGACTGTACCCAAGAGTGAGAGACTGGTGATTGGAGCAGATTTCAATGGGCATGTTGGTGAAGAGAACAGAGGGGATGAGGAAGTGATGGGTAGGTATGGTGTTAAGCAAAGGAATGCAGAAGGTCAGATGGTAGTGGGTTTTGTGAAAAGTATGGACAATGGCTGTGGTGAATATGTATTTTAACAAGAGGGAGGAGCATAGGGTGACATACAAGAATGGAGGAAGATGCACACAGGTGGATTATATCTTATGTAGAAGGGCCAGTCTGAAGGAGATTGGAGACTGTAAAGTGGTGGCAGGGGAAAGTGTAGTTAGGCAGCATAGGATGGTGGTTTGTAGGATGACATTGGTGGTCAAGAAGAGGAGGATGAGTGTGAGGGCAGCACCAAGGATCAAATGGTGAAAATTGAAAAAGGGTAATTGTGAGGTGGAGTTCAGGGAAGAGTTAAGACAGGCACTGGGTGACAGTGAAGAGTTACCGAACAGCTGGGTAACTACAGCAGAGCTAGTAAGAGAGACGGCTAGAAAGGTGCTTGGTGTGACATCTGGAAAGAGGAAGGAGGACAAGTAGACTTGGTGGTGGAATGAAGAAGTACAGGAGAGTATACAGAGAAAGAGGTTGGCGAAGAAGAAGTGGGATTGTCAGAGAGATGAAGAAAGTAGACAAGAGTATAAGGTGATGTGGTGCATGGCAAAGAGAGACGTGGCGAAGGCTAAGGATAAGGCGTATACAGAGTTGTATGAAAGGTTGGATACTAAGGAGGGAGAAAAGGACCTTTCCCGATTGGCTAGACAGAGGGACCGAGCTAGTAAAGATGTGCAGCAGGTAAGTGTGATAAAGGATAATGACGGAAATGTACTCACAAGTGAGGAGAGTGTGTTGAGCAGATGGAAAGAGTACTTTGAGGGGCTGATGAATGAAGAGGATGAGAGGGAGAGAAGGTTGGATGATGTGCGGACAGTGAATCATGAAGTGCAGTGTATTAGCAAGGACGAAGTAAGGATAGCTATGAAGAGGATGAAGAATGGAAATGCTGTTGGTCCAGATGACATACCTGTGGAAGCATGGAGGTGTTTAGGTGAAATGGCAGTGGAGTTTTTAACTAGATTGTTTAATGAAATCATGGAAAGTGAGAGGATGTCTGAGGAATGGAGAAAAAGTGTTTTGGCACCGATTTTTAAGAATAAGGGTGATGTGCAGAGCTGTAGTAACTACAGAGGGGTTAAACTGATCAGTCACAGCATGAAGTTATGGGAAAGAGTAGTGGAAGCTAGGTTAAGAAGGGAGGTGATGATTAGTGATTAGCAGTATGGTTTCATGCCAGGAAAGAGCACTACAGATGCGATGTTTGCTCTGAGAGTGTTGATGGAGAAGTACAGAGAAGGTCAGAAGGAGTTGCATTGTGTCTTTATGGACTTACAGAAAGCATATGACAGGGTGCCTAGAGAGGAGTTGTGGTATTGTACTGAGAAAGTTGGGAGAGTCAGAGAAGTAAGAGTGGTACAGGATATGTACGAGGGTAGTGTGACAGCGGTGAGGTCTGCAGTGGGAGTGACGGATGCGTTTAAGGTGGAGCTGGGATTACATCAAGGATCAGCTCTGAGCCCTTTCTTATTTGCAATGGTGATGGACAGGTTGACAGACAAGATCAGACAGGAGTTCCCGTGGACTATGATGTTCGCAGATGACATTGTGATCTGTAGTGAGAGTAGGGAACAGGTGGAGGAGACCCTGGAGAGGTGGAGATATGCCCTAGAGGGAAGAGGAATGAAGGTCAGCAGGACTAAGACAGAATATGTGTGTGTGAATGAGAGGGAGGATACAGGAATGGTGAGGATGCAGAGAGTAGAGGTGGTGAAGGTGGGTGAGTTTAAATACTTGGGATCAACAGTTCAGAGTAATGGTGAGTGTGGAAGAGAGGTGAAGAAGAGAGTACAGGCAGGATGGAGTGGGTGGAGAAGTGTGTCAGGAGTGATTTGTGACAGACTAGTACCAGTAAGAGTGAAAGGGAAGGTCTACAAGAGGGTAGTGAGACCAGCTATGTAATATGGGTTGGAGACAGTGGCATTGACAAAAAGGCAGGAGTCAGAGCTTGACGTGGCAGAGTTGAAGCTGTTAAGATTTGCACTGGGTGTGACGAGGATGGACAGGATTAGGAATAAGTATATTAGAGGGTCAGCCCAGGTTGGAAGGTTTGGAGACAAAGCCAGACAGACAAGATTATGTTGGTTTGGACATGTGCTGAGGAGGGATGCAGAGTATATTGGGAAAAAGATGCTAAGGATGAAGCTGCCAGGTAACAGGAAGGCCTAAGATAAGGTTTATGGATGTGGTGAGAGAGGACATGCAGGTGGTTGGTGTGACAGAGCAAGATGCAGAAGACAGGAAGAAATGGAAACAGTTGATCTGCTGTGGCGACCCCTAACGGGAGCAGCCGAAAGAAGATCTGGTAGCACAACAATTTGAGGTGAGCAACTGAGCCTGATACAAAATACATTTCCTTTTCGTTTTCAGTACCACAGTAACGAGCTTTCAGTTATAAAATGAACATAGGGCAGCAAAATCATTCTAGAGGATATTTCCAACTGATGACTTCTTAACAGCTTCAACTCTGCCACGTCAAGCTCTGACTCCTGCCTTTTTGTCAATGCCACTGTCTCCAACCCATATAACATAGCTGGTCTCACTACCCTCTTGTAG
Source organism: Protopterus annectens (assembly GCF_019279795.1). Lineage (NCBI taxonomy): Eukaryota > Metazoa > Chordata > Ceratodontiformes > Protopteridae > Protopterus > Protopterus annectens. Next base: position 421,992,265 of record NC_056733.1, on the reverse strand, counting down.
ACCTTCCCTTTCACTCTTACTGCAGAGAGACACAAATATCATGCATATTCTTATATACACAAACCTTACAAGACATGAAGAAACAATAATTTTTCATAGTATAAATCCCTCAGGCAGTCCTCGAGGACTAGGTGGAGTATCTGCAAAATATTATTATCTACATAAAATTTATGAAGTGAATTTGGAAGCTGAAGTGTTTTTTAAGTCACTTGACAGATTTCTTGAAGACTTTACTGTTCCCTCTGCTGAATCTATTGACTGATTATCATTGACGGGAGTAACGCATTAAAAAAAGCAACCGGTGGCAGACTTATAAAAAAAAAAAAAAAAAAAAAAAAAACTTCTTAACACCGAGTTGTGTTCTCCTGTAAGGAGAAATGGTGTTATACCAGTAGCTTACAATTACTAAGCAGTCTATGCTTAACCAGCTACACAGCTGATTTTGAATATTTTATAAACTATGTGAAATATATGAGCTTCCTTCTTCTGTTCCACTCTCCTTCATGTGCCAGGACTGTGCCTTTCCTGGTGGCTGCAGCATACACTTGATGCTCTGTCAATTTACATTGCTATAGTTTGTAAACATGCATAGTGCTATGAACAAGAAAGTTGTTTAACTTTTCCTGTTTCGTGTTGGTAGTTCTGCTGTCATGCTTTATTTATTTAGTGTATGCACTGTTGTTAATTTTAATAGTTTCCTACTTTGGTTTCCGTCTTATTTTATGACTGTGGATCTCACGTGTAAATTAAACACTGCAGTGCTTTCACTGGAACAACAAAGTCAACACTTCATAAATAAATGAATTTTATTTTATTTTACATTTGGATAAAATAATTTAGCTAAGATAGTCTAATTTTACCCTGATGTAGATGAGTAACGAGGGCAAATAGTCATATATTGTAGGACAATATAATGGTTATAGAAAATAAAGATTAGGACATTATTCAAAGAATCTCACAGCAGAAGTTGAATGGGACAATATGTTTATGTAAAAAAATCCATAAATAACTGGTGTGAGGAATGAATGGAGTAAATGGATTGGAAATGAGTATGTGAAAGGAAAGGGCCAATGGAAAACCTATTTGCTTATTCAGTGCTTAGAATCTCACATACTTGAATGTTCAGACGTGAGTGATCTTGAGACCAGGGGTAGAAAAAAATAAAATCTTAAAGGAGTGGGAAGGCAAGGAATGCTGACTCAATATATGCAGTTGATAGCTGACTCAATATATGCAGTTAACAGTGAACTCAAAAGTCATAGTGAAGACTGAAGTGGATGGTAGTCAAGTTCCACAAGAGGTGAATGGAAAACAGCAGCTGATGGTCAAAAGACAAGAAGATGAGGATGAAGAAGTAAGGTTTGTAAACAGACAAGAGTTTTTGGTCACTGGATCTCAATCACAAACTGGGAATATAGTTGCGTAGAAAGTGGTGTTTTAGTCCTGGATAGGCAGATGGATGCTGGGTAATTTTATAGGTGGTAAGAAGCTGTGTGTATGTTAACTGAAGAGGCAGTTCTAACCAATTCAGGCTTTTTAATGCTGTACAGTGGAGGGTTCTCAAAGGGGTATTTGCTACAAATTTAGCAACTTTCTTATTGCATTGTTCAAGTTTTAATTTTTGTAAAGTCTGAAGGTTAGTGAGAAAGAGAGCACCATAAAGAAGATTGGGAAGGGGATAAGTAGTGGCAAGTGTAGTTTTAGTTGTGTCGGTGAGAAAATTTCTGGCTCTGTAAAGCATTCCTAGTTTTTGATGAGTTTTTCTTCTGCAATTTTGTATACACAGGTCGAATGTAAGATTATCATTCCTAACAATTTGCTATGAGAGGTGACTTCAACAGCTGTATTATCGAAAGAGAGGATTTTGGCTAGATGCATTTTCTTTGAATGTGAGTTTTAGTGCCATTTCAATGAATGTGAGTTTCAAGGGCAGAGATGTTTACTCATCATGCTATGCCTATTTTCACTGCGATATTGCATTGTTTGTTTACCAAATGGTTATCAGTGTTTGTGCTCTTTTATTTCAAAATCTGTAATTGTAGAAGTAGGAAATCAGTATGCACACTGACAGGTTAGAACAGTGTTTATGGTAACTGGGGAGAAACAGACAAGTAATGGAACACTAGAATTGCTGGGTATGGGGCTGCTTTGGGGGGGGTAGGGGGTGCTCTGGGGAACCTTGATGCTGATTGGCAGTAATTACTTTATACTGACCAATTAAAAGCTGTGCAGCAGAGCCAAAGCTGTTCAATGTGGAAAAGCAGACCAGTGGGTTCATTTAAGGTCGAATGGTGAGCATTCCACATAGGACAGAACTTCACTTTTTTTTTTTTTGCTGAAATAAAAGCTTACTCTTACATCATTTCAGTTGTTTACGCTGCTCCATATACTATTTAGGTGTTTCAGATATAAAAGTGTTTTATTCAGCTATTAAAAAAACTTAGAAAAACAAAAGTTCCTATACAGTTAACTTTTAACTTTTTTTTTTTTTTATTTCTGGCAGTCCCTTTATTTTAAGCTTCAGCCAGTCACAGCCACATTTTGACAGAGGCTTCAGTTAAGAAAGATTAAACATAGTTTCCATTTGCAATATACATATATATTCCAGGAGCACCCATTTATTTTTCGGCTTAGTGCTTTTCACTCAGAAATGGAAAGTCAAAGTTCATTTAAAGATCTGTGTACATGGAATTCTTTAACCTAATTACGAACGATGGAAAAAACACTAATGTGGAACGTAAGCTATGTCCGCTGACAACTAAGCCCTACAGAATTGTGGTGAACAGTACATCGAATTTAAAAAAGCATCTTCAGACATCGCATCCTATCACAATTGAAAAGCTAAATAATCTGAAGTGGAAAGCAGTTGATTCAAGTGCTAACAAGTTAAACAAGAAATCATTGACAAAGCCATCTATTGCAGCACTCATTGGTTCTAGTCATGTCACACAGTCCAAGGTAGATAGTTTGGTCATTGACTTTGTGGTGAATGACATGCAGTGTTTCAACGTTGTTGAACAGCCATCCTTCATCAACCTTGTAACTAGCCTGCAGCCAGGAAAGGTGGTCATGAGCAGGAAAATTCTTGCTGAACGAGTGGATAAACAGTTCAGTGACATGAAAGAGAATCTGACGGAAACCTTAGCAAGCATTTCAACTGTCTGCACTACAGCTGACCTTTAGACCCATATGAATCGTAGTTTCTTTGGCATCACTGCCCACTGGATCAACTGTGACACACTTCAAAGAAAGTCAGCTGCTTTGTCATGCTGCAGATTACAGGAGAGGCATACACACAATCTCATAGCATCAACTGTTGAGAGCGTTCACATCAAGTACAAGATAGATCAAAAGGTGTGCATGACAATTACTGGCTATGGCAGCAATTTTGTAAAGACTTTCACTGTCTTCTCGGAATGTGAGAGATCTGAAACTGCAAATATTCTATCCCAAGATGAGGATAATGATGGTGTAATGATGTACAACAGTGTGACAGCCATGCTAAGTCAGTCAGGGCAAAGTGAGAACATCTATTCACTGCCTCCCCATCCAAGACGTGCAGCACACATTGCATATAGTTGCTGAATCTGCTTGTAATGATGCACAGTATGAAAAGAACATGCGAAGAACCATGGCCAAATGCTATGCTGCTTAGAACAAGGCTAGTTGCAGCACCCAAGCTGCTGAGGTGGTTTGAAATAAGTGTGATCTGGCATTGATTATTCCCAATGCGATTCAATGGAATTCCACTTTCTACACAATGGAGATAATTCACCTCATTGCAACTCAGGGTGAAGGCTTGCTGAATGAGATATGTGAATAGATTGGAATTGTCATCTACAGGCCTGCAGAAATTACCTTTGTTGTTGAGTTTGTGCAAGCAATGCAGGCCCTTGACAGTGGCTCTATACATCCTGCGGTCAGAGCTGAAAAGCTTCATCAAAATCCTGATCCCCACCATTATGTGCTTGAAAAACAAGTTGTCCAAGTTAGGAAGTCTGTGAAGCTTGTTGTGCCACTAGTTGATGCTCTTCTTAAAGGCACTGAGGCTTGGTTCAATCACCTTCTGGAGCATGAAGTGTCCTTTCTGCCTAGCATAGTGCATTCTCAGTTCCATTTGTGATGGATGGACAGTGAAGAGCAGAAACTCAGAGGCAAGGCTCTGCTTCTTGATGTCATGCAGAAACTGGATGAACCTGCATGTGGGTCATCTGAAGCTTCTGCATTAACTGCTGAAGACATCATCTTTCAGCTTAAAAGAGTCGACACCAGCCAACATCAGCATATCTTCTCAGATGGGCATGTATCTGGCTGACCCTTCCAGAGAAATATCTTCTCTCAAAAGTTACCCTATAGTCAAGAAGATATTTCTGAACACTACTACAGGTATGCCATCTAGTGTACCCAGTGAATGCCTATTCAGTCTTGGTGGACATGTGCTGACTGCAAGAAGAAACAGACTCACCAATGAACACTTTGAAAAGTTGCTTCTTCTTCGAGCCAACATCAATGTGTAGCCAATATCAATGTGTAACCAATATGAATAGTTATAGTTATTCTGGTTGACTTCATTGTGTTAACAGTCTTGGTAGACCTATATGACATTTCTGTAAGCACTTTTGCGTCCTCGGCATTAGTTTTAGCAGATAAGCGTAATGTACGTTGTTAAAACTTTGATGGGTTATAACTTGTTATGGGTCGTGTGTTGCTGGCTGTGTTGTACTTGGGTTTAAGTATTAAAATGTGACTCTCCGACTATAAAAGACTAGTCTGTGGGACTTTGTAAACTATAAAATGCTACCCATCATTGTTGTAACACTGTCTATATGACTTTAATACACTCAAATTCATGCGCAGTAAACATGTATTCCTCACACACAAGTACTGTTTGAGTAAATCTGAATATAAAAAGAACTGATAAACTATACTTATGTAAAAGTAACTCAACAGTAACTAGTTACTTTAATTAGTAACGAGTAACAGTAATATACTCTTTTTTTAAAAAATAATAAGTAATAGTAATATATTACTTTCACTTAAAAGTAACTAGTAATAGTAACTTATTACTTTTATAAGTAACTAGCACAACACTGTACTTGATAAAAGGACATGAGAAATCTGAGTAATATTAAACTGAATAATAATTGCTAAGAAATAAACCATATATCTATAACGCATAAAAAGGAGACATGTATGTAATTGGCTTGACCTGGGCCATCAAAATAAACAACACATTTAGTTTACTATCAAAATCCAGAAATGACCTTCTTTGAGTAACGTTAAATCAAATGTACGGTTTCAAATTTTTTTTAAAAATCTAATTTAAACCTAGTGAGGCTGTAATACTGACTTCCGGATGGCAAATGCATTTCAACAGTCACATTTTTAAAACACTGAATGTCAAACACTCTTTTTAACATGGTTCAGAATTGGGATGCAAAACTGTTCTTATTTTCAAGATTACATTTTGATGTCATGATTAAATGCAAAAGTTAATTTCGGGACTGTGACAGTAAACCATATTTAGTAAATACATTGTTACAAACAGTTATGCACACAATATAATACATAAGGCAGAATATGTCTTATACAATACACTAAACAGACAAGCCATAATATGTCTTACATAGAGGCATAACATGCAATATTACAATTAGTAATTTTTTCAGAAGACCAAACCCGATGTCTCCTCTACCTGCAAATAACTGTTCAGCAGTCGCTGAAGCCAAGGATACCTAGTCAGGCAAGAGGCATCTGGTCCATTCATTCCTGTCAAAGAATTCAAAATTAGATCATTCACTTGCAGCAAGAATTGGGTGGTAGAGAGCATGCCAGCTCTGCTGGTGTTGTGGGGTGGCCTACCCTCTCCTCTGTTGGAGCAACCCTCATCCCTTGTGGCAACTCTTTCAAGCTCTAATACAGCTGCTTTTCAAGGGGAACCCTTGGCTCACAGCATCTTGCACACCGAAGCTCAGGCTCGCTTGGCTCAAGCTTCACAGGGTAGAAACCTAATGCTCCTGCTAGAGGTCACCCATGTGGCGAGCCAGAGCCACCTTACTCCTTCCAGGGCCAGCTATCAGCAGCCACTCACTCCCATCCCCTTCCACTTCTTACAGGCACCTGAGTCAGAGCCACTGACCTGAATTTGGATCACCTGCAACATATTCAGGGCTTTATCCCTCTTCACCATGGTGCAGCTTAAGTAACATTTTTTTTTTAATAAAAAAAAAGTGGAAGTATTCAGAAGTATTTAAATGTGTGTGTGTGTGTGTATGTGTGTGCGTGTATATATTTATATATACATATACATATATCTATATCTCTATATATATCTATATATATATATCTATATATATATATATCTACATATATATATCTACATATATATATATATATATATATATATATATATATATATATCTATATATATATCTACATATCTATATATCTATATCATCTATATATATATATATATATATATATATATATATATATATATATATATATATATATCTATATATACATATCTATATATATCTATATATCTATATCTGTACATATATATATATATATATATATATATCTGTATATATCTATATCTATATCTATATCTATATATATATATATATATATTTATATATATATGTGTGTGTGTCATAGGAGGTTACTAGACTAATAGCCCCAGGGCCCTTACAAGCCTAGCTAAGTTCAACCCGTGTTCCCAAGGGTGCCTGGTTCAAGCAGACACTAAAATCAGCACCTGCTGCCCCTGTCCAACAGAGACACAAGTAGAATCCCCAGGGTGAATTTCTGGTTACCCATCCAATTGTCCAAATTGCACTTAAATAGGGCCAACGTGAGGCTTTAACATGAATAAGAAGCGTGTTCCAAAGGTGGGGCAACCTCTGAGACAAATCTCTCTCTTCAGCAAGTTCTGTTAATGTCACATACCAGGTTAAGGTCCTTTGAGCGACTGATCCATATGCCATCTGACTTGCGAATGTGCAGCATTTCCATTAAAGATGGGTCAGAGATTATATGCAAGGCAGAGGTCGCCTCAGAGGAGTCTGTATGACACAGAGTAAAGTGACAATGATTTCAGTCTGTCCACATAAGACAGATCTTGAAGACCCTGAATTTTCTTTGTAAGGAACCTTTGTGGTCTCTCCAATTGCTGCAGGTATTTGGAAAAGAACACAACAAAGGGAACGTTGTACTCTTATTACTGGCCTGATGACGGAAGAGTACAGGGGGTTACAACCTCATATATATTTTGCACATATGTAGATAGATTGATTTAGCAGCAAATTTGTTTAGAAACAGCCTGCTTCTCTTAAACAGATGCAGCTTTATTTAAGAGCTGGGTGTGCTTTCAGTCACTTTTGAAAATCAAGCATCTTATCAGTATTTTGTAGTTTTTGAGGTAAAGGATTTCAGGTTACAGTAGCTGTTTTACTAAAGACCTTCTCAGCTGTTGCTAGTATTTAAGTTGGCCTTTGTAGTTTGGAGCCATTCTGACTTCTTAGTTGAAGATGGAGTGTCGTATAAATATTGTTTTTTCTGAAGTGTTTAGGAAATTATCATTTTGCAATTTAAGTATTAAATTGCGAAGCAAAAAGGCATGTCTGACTTCAACAGGTAACCATTTAGCTTTTTTGTATGGTGACATGACTGTGATTTATGGGCCAGGTGAATAAACTTTAATATCTTATTATCTGCAGTTTGTAAGCCAGATCTGGCATGAAGTACATTTCATACAAATGCATGCCTTGCACCAATTGTCAGTACATGCAATACAACTACATCCTTTGCCTACATGATTGGTAAATGTGACACTTTCTATGAAACTTTCAGATGATTTAGCTGCTCACTTTACTAATCTGCAGTTCTTTGTGTTTGTTAAAGGGACAGCTTGGTTCAGAGTTGGGGCGCAAAGTTAATCTCAATGCTTTTTCTAATGGCCATCATCTTTGCTTTCAGGAATTTGGAGCTGAGGCTGCCATGTGTCTGGCAGTTGATGCAGACAGTTATGGCTGTGAGCTGTGTAGTTCCTGTGGCACACGGTTTGATTCCCTCAGTTCTCATTTGCCTACTGTGTAATTTTTGAGCAAGTCACTTAGACAGTGCTTAGGTGCAACTGGGAATTTGGGGTAGGCTTCTCAGTGGTTCCCCTGGACTTGCAAGGCTAGTAATTACCCATGAACCTATGCATAGGGAACTGTATCATACTTGCAAAAGGACTGGATGTCCAAGGTGGTTACCAAAATGCCCCTTAGACAGTACATTTACTACCTGATTTATTTGCAAGGACATAAAGCAAGGAAGAGACAGAGTTCTCAACACCCCATATATCCACTGCATTACCAGGTCAAACATTACATGAAATGATTGCATGAACTTAGGAAAACTGAACACACATCTGTCTCATTTTCTTCAGACAGGGAAGGGCTTACAGTGCCAAAGAAACTCCTTCCCAATGGACTTCCAACTGCATCATCTTTTGCTATTAGATGGTGAACAAATCACTGGAAAATGCTGCCGACAAACACCATTCTGCCAGAACTATTGCTTCTTCCATGGTTTGCTTCAGTACTGTCTCCACTGTAGAAATTTGTGCTTGAACACTTGGTCCTAGGTATCCATCTTCACCAATACCATCTTGACCATTCCTCCACCAATAATTCCATTGGTAAATCTGTGCTTCTGGACTTATTCTTGTGAAGCCTGGTCCCTAACTGTTCTCACTTCCTCCCACCTTGGCACATTTAGTGCTTAGGATTCAGCCCAATCACTGACTTGACAAGGACAATTCTCCAACAACAGGTGCAACAGAAATGTTCTTACAAGTTGATCTACACCACCTTCCCTAATGAGTCTCAAATATTCCCATAACAAACCTCTCTTCTTGGATTGGTCTCCATCCAGTAAAGGCTTTATGAGTTCCCTGTAAGCTGAACAAGTGTACATTTGTATATCACCTGGTAGCAGTATGGGTGCCAAATCTTCATTATTTTCTCAATATGAAGGAACTGTGCTTGCTGGTAAGTAGGGGTGAACTGGATGGCTCAGGGCTAGCTGTGCTTATGTTAGTCAGAATATGACATTCCACTGTGCACCAATACTGGATATACTGTCCCCTGATAAAAGTGTCTGAAAGAATGACTACAATTGCTGATCCCTCCAGTCAAGTTCTCTTGTAAAGTAAATGAAATGGTAAGAATGCATATATCTAATTTATGATAACAAGTACTACCTACAAACCAAAGGGGTAGTGATGGGTACCCCGTGTGCCAATGCTTACGCCAGCTTGGTACTGGCACAATGGGAAGACACCTTTGTTTTCAACAACAACACTGAGTTTCTGAGGTACCTCAAATATTATAATAGGTTTGTAGACAATATCTTCATTTTGTGGGGAGGTACAGTTGACCTACTATTAGAGTTTGTATCTTACTTGAATAGGACCACAGACTTCCTTTGTTTTGATTGTTCTCACTCTGTTAAAGAGATTGACTTTCTTGATGTGAAAATCATCAAGACATCCAATGGCTTTGAAACAGAACTTTTTAGGATAGCCTGTTGGAAGAACAACTCGTTACATCGGAATAGCATGCATCCTAGGCACATTCATGAAAACATAGTGACCAACCAGATCTTGAGGGTCTCTAGGCTGACCACACAGGATACTGCTTATGATTATCAGAAGATGCAATTAGCTAGCAATTTCATCAGCAGAGGATACAATAAGAACAGAGTACATAGGGACATTTCACTAGGGGACCGATTAAGACTTGACACAGGGGCTCCTCTCATCAAGAGACCCCATGCCCATGTACCATCAGGCTTTGGGAGGAACATAGGTCACATCAATAGGATTATCATTCCCTTTACTAACAAGAACAGTCATGTTTTACAAGTTCTTAATAACAACTGGAAGCTGTTGATGATTGATGAGAGAATAAGGAACTTGATAGATGCTAGACCTCACGTAGCATACAGGAATTTACAATCACTAAATAGGTTGCTTTGTTATGATAGGAAGCCAGAGCACGCTAGGACATCTGGTAAGAAAGGCACACATCCATGTCACTCATGCAATCAATGTAAACACATAGCTGTTTCTGATTGTTTCACGCATCCTTTCACTGGACGCAAATATGTTTCTAAATTCTACGCTGATTGTAGATCTGTAAATTTGGTCTACGTTGCTGAGTGTCAGCTATGTGAACTGTTTTATGTCGGTATGACAACCAGGAGTTTACGTGAGCGTATGAGGGAACATGTCTATGCCATTGAGAAAGCCAACATCACCAATGCCCTGGCAAAACACATTTTAGATAATGGTTCCTCACACAGTTTTAAGTTTAGGGTCTTGGAAAAGGTCAGTAAAGGAGGTAGATTGGGTAACATCAGGAATCGTACAGAAGAAAGAGAGGGAAAATGGATTTTGAAATTACAAGCCCATAAATTTGGACTGAATGAAAGAGTAGCACTAAAACCTTTCTTAGCCAATAGACCACTAAGGCATTAGTTTATGTGTTTTTTATGTGTTTTTCACTTTATGATAAGTGGTCCTTTTGATGTTTTTAATTAGTTTCTAGCTTTTTAATTGTTTCTTGCACTTGATTTGCTCATTTAAACAAGGTAATGATGTCATTTAGTGTATATAAGAACTTATTAGTTGACTGCATTTGATGTCTGATGAAGCGTTGATTTCAACGCGAAAGCGCTTACCTACTGCAGTTTCATTAATTTGTTTGTATGGTTTCTTCATATTAAACCTTGGATTTTTATCTATTTGGACAGTACTTCGTTTTTACAGTTCATGGTGCACTCCTCTAATTTCTTTTTGCATTTGTGGTCTCACATATTGAGGGTGCTTTACCTGGCAAACATTGTTCGTTGTTTTTCCAGAATATGACATTCCACTATGCACCAATACTGGATATACTGTCCCCTGATAAAAGTGTCTGAAAGAATGACTACAATTGCTGACCCCTCCAGTCAAGTTCTCTTGTAAAGTAAATGAAATGGTAAGAATGCATATATCTAATTTACAGCTTGCTCACAGATTCATATAAAAAGCTAAAGACACTCAGTCAGTAATGCTGACAGCCACTTAGGGCTGAATTATATCCATACAAGGTTTCATTTAATGGCTTGTGTACTCTGTAGTCCAAAAGAAATGGAGTGGACAATCAGTTTTGGCATATCTTGCTTCAGTTCTAAACTTGGAAAAAAAGAAGGCTTCAAAATAATGTCGATAAAATTACCTTGCTAAAGGATAGCTGTACAGCCACCTTCTGCAATGCCAAAGCTTTGAAAGTATAAAGCTCCCACCTGTGCTTAATTTACATCTGTTTCAAGTGCATTTTCAGTTTAAACTCTCTCATTTTGCCTTATCTTTTCTCTAGATGGGCAGTGGATATGATAATGCTGGAAGAAAGATGCATAGCTGCTCACTTAATAAACATGCATGAGGCCTTTTTAAATGGCTGGGGAGTTATACCAATCTGCAGTAGATTGAAAAATATGCAGCATACAGCAGAACACCTTTCATTACCAACAGAGCTTGTAGCAAATATATCCACATCCACTAATCCTTTTGCAGTTCTCTGGTGTAAACACAAAAAGTCTGCAGTGGAATCTGAAAATTAAGTGTATATGTAGTGAGAGCTGTGAATCTGAAAATTAAGTGTATGCGTGGTGAGAGCTGGCTGACATATCCCTTGTTATACTCTGACACTACTGTGCCTTGATGAAAGCAGAATTTCCCAAGAAGTGACCTCCCTCACACAAAATGGATCTTTGCATTGCTGAACATAAGAAAAAAGTATCTGTCATAAACGTAGACTGCCACCCCTTGTGTGGGTGGTGCTGGTGTAGAGAGTAACACAACCGCCTTTCACTGAAGAAGCCAGCCTAATATGTCAAAGCTTTGTCTCTATGACTACTGCAATCATACCTCTCAACCGTACCAAATTCCTCAGTAAATTACAGCTTTGCGGGTAAAATATTGTGGTGCCATGAATTCCCACATGACCCCTTTAATTTCCAACTTTCATTTTTTACTCATGACGTCATGTGCAGGGCGTGCATGCTGATGTCACTTTCTGCAGCACATCTTTCTTCCCGGCTCAGCTCCCCCTACGGGTAAAAAAAAATAGCTTCTTTTTATGTAACGGCTGCTGCCAGGAGACCTTAACTTTTACATTATTACAGCTGTAATGGCTTCCTTCTTTTACTTATCAGGCTGGAGAAACTTGTGCTTTAACGTTTACATTATTCTGTGCTTAACATTATAGTCATTATTACTTTTATTCTGTGTGCATTTACTTAGCTGCTGCAACAGGATTATAGCTGAAGGCAGAGCATTTATGTGATTACTTTTACTGTTTATCTAGGAGAAATCTTTTAACGGCTGCAGGCAGAAGTGTATCTATTTGTATTGAACAGCTGTGTGTGTGTGTGTGTGTGTGTGTGTGTGTGTGTGTGTTTCTGTGAAAATGCCACACTGAGGTATACCTACTGCTTAGAGTTACTCACACTCAAACCATGTACCTTAAGTACAAGGAGCAAGAGCCTAACTTCTCTACTCATACCACCACTTGTGATTAAAGGAGTTAACCATAGTTCTCAACTGTCCAAAGTTTTACAGAATGTCTGGGATGTTTGGCTCATACTTTTGGTCTGTTGCTCTTACAATGTGTGGTTTTCTGGCAAGTCAGTGAGAAATGAATTCACTAAATAATGATAGCTAGCCATTTAAGTTTCAGTCTTCCTATCTTTCAGGAAACGCATGGTAACACAAAACATTTTATTCTAGCAACTTTTCTAAGATTATACAAATAATGTTTAAAATGTGGCCCTGGTTTTAGGCTTTTGTCCCCCCTAATAAATGTTGGCTTTTTGCAGATTTCTTGTGCTGCATTGTTCTTTAGGGAGGGACAGAAGTTTAGTGCTGTTTATGCCAAGTCTGTGTTGTTACTAGTAGCACAACAGGTAGAAAACTTGTTTTTGATGCAGAAGGCTGTGGGTTCTGCTCCCGCAGTGAGAGAGTAGGACCCACAGCCTTCTGCACCAAAAGCAAGTATTCCACCTGTTGTGCTACTAACACAAACAGATTTGGCATAAACAGCACTGCGTATGTCAAGTCTGTTTGTGTTAATAGCACAACAGGTAGAATACTTGCTTTTGATGCAGAAGGCTGTGGGTTCTACTCCCACAGTATGTAGATGGATTGCTAATACTGTACAGTGTTGTACTTTTAAAGGGGGTGGGTGCTGCAGTCCCTGAGAATGCCCTCTTTGGCGGAAATACCTAGTAACTATGAACCTGTTATCAGTTTACCATCCATTTCCTACTGCAATATTACTAGCTTATCATTTTAACATAGGCAATTTATACTTCAAGGGCAATAGCCACTTTATTTGTAGATGAAACTGTGAAATATTAAGTTGTTTGCTAGCAGCAACCTCTTCATCACAAATCTCTAACTCATTCCCTCCAGTAGAGCTTTTTGGAGTGTATACCTTTAACTCCCAGTGGGTGTGGCTTCAGCCTTTAAAAATGAAATTATCACCTTACAGTTCTAACCAATACTAATTGACAGAGGTCATATAGCAATACAATTATGTTTGCCATAATGTATGCTTCAATATAAAATATTTTCATACCTTGTATATAGCATGGTTTTGGAATTATTAATGCAAATATGAACTGGCAATATTTGACGCCTAGAGGCGCAGTAGGAGGTAACTGCAGAAATGCCTGGAGACGTCACGCGGCTGTAATGAGTTAATATGGACTTATTTAGATGACTTTTACTTCTGCAGAGATTGTGCACATTTATGGATACTCATGGACTGTAGAAGTCTGAGTAGACTTTTATGATGGAAATGTTCTAAATTGGGCAGTTTTGTCATTATTGGTTCATGCATTTTGTTTCACTGCTTACTGGAAAAAATGTTCAAAACAATAAATTTAAAATGCGCTCTAACAAGTGTGCTGTATTATACAAGGACTGCAATTTAATACAATCAGGAAGGTGTATCAAAAAACACACGGATGTTTTGTGTGCAAGGGGCCTATGATTTGAAAACAGCCCAAAGGTAATCTTTATCCACCACTGACCAGATGCATTTTCTTTGAATGTGGGTTTCAATGCTGTTTTTAATTAATGTGATTTTCAAGGGCAGAAAAGTTTTAATACTAAATCTATTTTCATTGTGAGACTGTATTGCTTTGTTTAGCAGATGTCTATTAGTGTTTGTGCTATAAAATGTAAAATAAAAGTTTTAAATGAAATCCAAATACTCATTGTAGAAGTAAAGCAGTACGCACATTACAGTGTTTATGGTAAATGGGTAGAAATAGCCAAGTAATGGGACACTGGAATGTCTGCAGGGGGAGGGTTGTGTATGGGGGGCTCCATTCGACCATGATTTTGTGAGGGGGGGAAGAGAGGCAAACTCAAAGACAGCCCCAGGCGACAAACTCAAGCTACGCCACTGCTCAGTAGGCCATGGAGAATGACTTTTAGAGGTCCTAACAAACTAAAAATTCTTTTGCTAAGATTAGAATATTGCCTACCATTAAATGCCCTACTTTTACCACAAAACCCACATACTGCAAGTCAACAAAAACAAAATCCTAAGGTTCATCATCTTCTCCCTTCCTAGTGAACATTATTGCTACACATTTAAAAAAAAAGTGGTTACCATTTACTACAGGTTCTGGGCTGGGCTGGGGCCATATTTTGGTTGTCTGTTCTTCAGTTTGTGTTTGAAAGTTGGTATCCCACAATTCCATTGGAGTGGGCGGGTATTACATACTTATGTATGCAATTTTTATGTTAATCAGCATATAGATTTGTACCTATTTTTCATGGCCAGGTTGAGAGGTATGACTGCAAGTGATACAGCTCATTTAGTGTTCCAAAATAAAGGAAGTTCACTCCATTTCTTTTGGACTGCAGGCTTGTTTGTGAAAAAAGAAATCTGACACACAACAGTATTAAAAGGTTTGTCTGTGATGCTTCTTACCTGACTGCAGCATAAATATCCAGTGATGTAGCCTCCTTCCAGGAAGCATGCTCTACAAGCAGGGCTCCTGTTAAAAAACATACACATTTAGAATATGAATATAAAAATAAAAATGAAATTTAGCAACTAACATTTATAAATGTATTTTCTTGTCAGCATATATACTTTTTCCATCCCTCATGTGAGTATCAGTGGCAATTGGCACACTTTCAGAGCCTCATGTCAAACAGTACTGTTCTTTACTTACTACTTGTTGACAGAGTTGGTCTAAAAGGGCACGGTTTTCACTGGAAATCTGTGAGAAAAGCTCCACAAAGAATGCTGTCTAACTAATGTACTGATGTATATGATTCACATCAGTATGACTTATGTACATAAATCATGCAGCCAAATAAACAGCAGACTCAGCTGTTACAGACAGCATTACATGAAAATGAAATTATATAAAAAAAAAAACAGAAGCAGACAATGTAGCTAGTCTTGCACACAACAGTAAACAGTTATAATATGTGCACTGTTACAACAATAATATCATCACATATTCCAGTCCCAAGGATATGTAATTAAATTAAAAAAAAACAGAGGCAGACAATGTAGCTAATCTTACACACAGCAGTAAACAGTTATTATTATTAATATTACTGTAGTAGTGCACGTATAATAATAAGACCACATATTCCAGTCCCAAGGATATACCCCACTATATTAGCAGAAAAAACATAATGTTAATTTACTTCTATTGCCACAATTTCTGTACCAACTATGCCTAAAAATGTAACTTCCCCTGTAATCACCTTGGAACAAGTCTAAGAATCCCTGTCAAAGGGTAAAAAAAACTTTGGCACCTGATAACATAAACAAGCTACATTCTCATCAGTGCCATGTATGTACTATCCACGTCTCTGCTTAAACTGTTCAACCTCAGCCTATCCACAGGGTTTGTCCTGGATACCTGGAGAACAGCCCCTGTCACTCCTCAAAACAAGGGTGGCCCCTATACAGTTGAAGGTAATTAGATGCCCCACTATACTTATATGCAAATCCACTGCATAGTTCATAGCAGAACTCACTTACGCAAATATGGGCTATTTAACCGATATAGACCCCAGTCTGTTTGGTTTTGTAAACAACAGGTCCTGTCTGCTGAATCCCGTCAATTTCCTTGAAAAGGTTACACAGGCAGTGGACAATGCTCACTCTGCTTGGATAGCCCTTTATCCAGTAAAGGCTTTAGGAGTTCTCTGTAAGCTGATCAAGTGTATACTTGTATACTACCTGTTAACAGTAAAGGTGTCAAATGTTCATTATATTCTTAATTTGAAGGAACGATGCTCACTAGTGGGTAGGGGTGAACTGGGTGGCTCAGGGCTAGCTGTGCTTATGTTAGTCAGAATGTGACATTGCAGTGTGCACCAATATACTGTCCCATGAGAAAAATGTGTTGAACCCTGTCTGACAGACAGAATGACTACAACTGCTGACCCACTGAGTCAAGTTGTCTTGTAAAGTAATTGAAATGGTAAGAATGTACATATCTAATTCACAGCTTGCTCACACACTCATATAAAAAGCTAAAGGCTCACAGTCAGTAATGATGAGAGCCACCAAGGGCAGAATCACACCAATACAAGGTTTCATTCAATGGCATTTGTACTCTGTAACCAACTATCAGTTTTGGCATATTTTGCTTCAGTTTTAAATTTGGAAAAAGAAGACTTCAAAATAATGCCACTCAAAATTACCTTGGTAAAGGAAAGCTATATAGCCACCTTGTGCAACTCCAAAGCTTTGACAGTATTAAGCTCCCACCTGTGCTCAATGTAAATCTGCTTCATGTGGATTTTCAGTTTAAATTTTCTGATATTTGCCTTATCATTTTCCTCTAGATGGGCAGTGGATGTGATAATACTAGCAGAAAGATGCATAGCTGCTCACTTAATAAATATGCTGCTTATCTTGACTTGGCCAAGGCTCATGATATTATTCCTCCCACACTTATAATATTAAAAAATTAGATAAACAATGCAAAGCCCTGTGTTGTCCATTGGATTGCAAACTGACAAGTCAACAGATCCTGTAGAGCAAAGGTTGCTGGTACCCTCTCTGAATGTACAATCAGGTCTAGTGGGGTACCACAGGGATTAGTGCTGGGCCTTCCCATGTTTGGCATTCATTTTGCACATACCCAAGTCAATATTCCTGAAGTATGGTTGACCAAGTTTGATGACTACAAGAAGGCACTGTTATCCGTTCATCCACTTGTACTAAACTGCTCCAAAGGGGCAGGAATATGCATATACCTGTGTACTAAAAAAGCTATGAAGCTAAATGCAAAAAAGTGCAGCATACTAAGCATTTGGCAAACTATTTGTTCCCGCCTCATCTGTTATGAGCAATCCTCCTCTTCAAGCAGATGTGGTCATGAGGGACCAGGATAGTTATGTGGACAAACTCTCTGTTATATGATCGTCATGTTTCCACCATAATTAGGAAATCTTATCTGGCACAGTTGATTTCCAAGGGAATATTTTCAAGATCCAAAGAGTCAACTTGCTATTGTACTCTTCCCTTATTAGATCCATCAATAAATACAATGCCCATTTTGTTATGTACAAATCAAGCATATTTTCAACAGAAAATGTCCCAACAATTTTCAATCAATAAATAAAGTCCTTAAATCCTTCAATTATTTTGAAAGACAAGCACAACTCTCCTTATGCTCAGTAGCCTACTGGCTGCTCCAAAGTGACCCGTGTCTTGTTTTTCAAGACATGGAAGACCCAATCCTATTTGGCCTCCTATTTCTTCTCAAAACCAGTGTGGATCTATAAGCACTCATACTAGGGACCTAACTTTACATCAACAAATAAACTATACTTGCTGGAGAGATAAATCCCATTGCCAGCCTATGGAAGAGGTTACCACTACAGGTCAAGCAAACTAATACTTTTTCTGCCTATAAGGCTAACCTTGACTGGATAAGAAGAGATACATTTATACCAGGCTTATCATATATGGCTGTGCCTGATTTAGAAGGTGGGCACTATTCAGTACTTGTGAAGGGTTGCGAGAACTTTTATGTCTGTGTAAAGGTATACAAGACTACAGCTCTTATGGTCCCTGTGATAGCTTGCCTGGTATTGTTCCTCTATTCCTGTTTCTGGAGCTATGAACCCTGGTTGGGCAGATTATAGTTCTACCTTGATTGGCATAGTAAAACTGAATACACAAAGACATTTAGAAATAGTTTTCTTAGAAACAGGTTCACCCTCTTTTGTTTGAAAAAAGAAACAATTGCTTACTTTTTTTTTACAGCTATGGTTTTGTGAATGTAATACCCAAGTTGTCAGTATAGATCCAGGGTGTAACAAGATTCTGTTAGTTGTGTGGTCTGGTTTAATAAGAACTTTGTCAATAATTTGGACATAAAGGAAGGATTTACTTGAGGCTCATCCTGTCTTTATGAAGACTAAGAAGAATTCCTTACACATCGGAGCTTGCAATTGAGATGCTCTCCTGTATGAGGTGACAGCCAACAGCAGCGCGGTTCTCCATGTTATTAAGGAACAGAAAAGAATGCAGCTGGCTCAAAGGGGGCTGCAGTTAGACAACCAAGACATAACTGAAGCCCCAGGGAGCACAGCCCTCTTTATGGACAATCTTCAATGCAAATCCCCTTTGGGAAACTGTTTTCACTGTTCTACATGTTTTCTAAGGGAAGATCCCAAGACAGACAGGCTGACATGACGGGGAGTTAAACTAACAGATGTATAAGGACAGTGACAAACTGCAGTTATCAGACACACACTTGTTTTGGGGTTCTAGCCCTTTGCTGGCACCAGATGGATAACCTTTTCAATCTGGATATATAGGATTTTCTTGTGACTGGTTTCCTATCCTCCTTAACGTTTAGCATGCCCTCTGAATAGTGATGTCCTAACTGGTTCAGGATGAAATCATCCAGGAACTGAGCTAGAATCTCATCATGTTGGAGTACATCAGGGACACCTGCTTCAAGTGGAAAGGATCATCAGAGTAGGTAGCACCTGACCCCCCCCCCAACATTTCCATTATCAGAGAGATCCAGTTTTGTGTGGGACAAAAGCACACTGCATAATCTTGACCCTTCCCTCTCTTCATTTTCTGGATCACAGTAGAATGCAAGAGAATTTGAAGTAAAGCATATGGAAAAAGACAAGTCCAGTCTATGGATAAGGTATCCATTACCCAAGCTTCCTTGCAAGGTGCTCTTTAGCAGAACTATTTCAACTGTTTATTGCTTGAGGTTGAAAACAGGTCTATTTGCGGTACATCTCACCTGTGGAATAGCTGCAAAAAGACATTCCTCTCTAACATCCACTTCTGAAGGGCTGCCCCAATCTGCTCAGCTGATCTGCTACTGTCTTTTCCTGAGAGGGTATGTAGACTACTGTGAGGATTATTCTGTGTTGCAGGGGTAGATCTAAAACAGTCATGGCTAACCTGCACAGGATACAGGATCCTGTCTCTTCCACCCAATATGTTAGCGTACCACTTATCACCATGACTACCTGAAGGGTACCCACTTTTCAAGCCTGCGTGAAAGCTTTCAGTCCTTGACTTAAAGCCAACATCCCCTTTACATTTATACGCTGCTGTTTTTGGAAGGCATCCCATAACCCCCTGTACTTTCGAGATTCTGCGTGAATGCTCACCAAGCCAAATACGGAAAGCCTGCTGTAATGGCCTGACTGGGACTTTTTCAGGAAAAAGGCACTCCTAAATTTAAACCACTCTATTTGCCCCACCATTCCAGTTCTTTGGCTATACAGGGGAGAATTGGGATCTTTTTTTCCAATGAATGAATTGTTTGAGCCCACATAGATCTCAGACATCATTAAAGCGTTCGAACATGTAGTTTGGCTTGCAGTATCATCAGTATGGTGGATACTATGAAATCTAGTGTCCTGTGCTCTCATTGCAGCTTGTTTCTGCCCTGTAGGTGGAGGAAGTAAGCCTGAAGTCTCTGCACTTTGTCTGGTGGCAGGAATTCTGATGTCTATCAATCAGGCTGTTATGATCACACTTTGGGAAGACAAAAGGCTTGAATTTTGTAGCTTCAGAGAGAAGCTCTGTTTGTGGAAAAGGTCCATAGTCATGTCCAGGGTTCTGCTCACCTCTTTTTTGTACCTGAATGAGGCAATCAACCACATAGGGGAAGATATGAATGCCCCTTGTTTGGCAACAGGTGATCACTGTGGCCAGCATTTTATGAAGATCCTGGAGGCATTGGCTAAACTGCAGGGCATGGAGGTAAACTAATAGTGCCATCTCCTGAGAACAATATGAGCTAGCACCTACGATCCTGATGGATGAAGATATGAAGGTAGGTGTCTTAATTCTAGGGTATCTATCTGGGCTTTTGGAAACAGGAAGAGCCTGTAGTGTCAACCTCTTAAATTCTGGGTATGTTTAGGTAGATAATCAAATCTGGATAGGTTGATTATGGACCTCCATGTGCTCTCTTTTCTGGAAATTAGAAAGAGCTTAGAGTAAAGTATTTTATTTTCCTATTATACAGGACTCTTTTTTATAACTGGTCTAAAAGGATGGGGGGAGGTTATCCTGGTCTCATGGTACTGGGACATTTCCCACAGATACTTGGATGCCCACTATTCTGATATTGGGAAAAGTGGAGGGTTGAGGTTGTTTGAGGGGAGGAGTGGGGCGGTAGGATTCCCATGAAGTGATTGCTGCATCCTTTCAGAGGACTGGACCAGTGCCCCCCCCCAGGTTGCCCCTTTCCATCTGCCTGCCATATTTTCCTGAACTGGCCTTCCGTATCATTGGCTTGTTTACCCATTCTCGGCATGTGATGGCTTGGAAGAATAATGCCTATAGAAGTGTGGGATTGAGAAAGAAAGAACTGCTTCACCTGCTGCATAACTCTGCTCTTTCCTCTACATTTTGGAACACTTCTGTAATAGGGCTTCCAAATATGAGGTCTTTGTCAAGAGGAGCATTTTGCTACCTGCCAAGATGTCTGGGTGAGCTCTAGTAGTTTTACCCTCAGGTTGGCGTCAGAACACCTCCCCTGTTTTCTACCTTAGGTGATCTAAGACAACTATCTGGAACTTGGTTATTTGTCTGGCAGTTAACAGCTCTGTAGGCCAGGGTAACATATCCCAAACCTGCCTAAAGTCCTACTTTTTTTGTCAAGCACCATTGCTGGAATTGCCACAGGGTTCCTGAATAAAAATTTGAGGCTCCTATAGAATCAGTCAAGTCTCATAGGGACAGACGGCTGAAAGTTTGATTCCTAAGGGGCTGACAACAGAGCTCCTAGAACTGGAGGAACAGCCACAGGTTTTCCAAGTAGCTGATCATCCTCAGTGTCAGTATCACAACCCAAGAGGATGACAACTGTGTGTCATAACCTAATTCTTCCCTTTCACTTCTGCGGAATATCCCTGCTCAGGCAGGAGAATGATCATTCTTTCTCTTTAGAATGGAAATACCAAAGCTCGTCGCTCCAGGGGTGGAGAGGGATAAAGCCATGACTATGAATCAGGTGACCGGGGCTCAGGTGGGGAGAGAGAGATGGGTGTTACTGTCCCGTGATGAGTGGGAAAACCTATGGGCATCTACTGTGTTGATCCCTGGTAAAAGGCTGGGGAAGGCACATTGGTAAGCACGTTTAAAGAGGGATAAAGGGTGGAGACTTTGCCAAACTGCTGCTCTGGAGGCAGGGTGATACAGTGCACTTTTCTAAAGCATGCCTCCTCGCAGTCGTACCATTAAGTCTGCAAGGCATTGGGAAAAATGGGTAGGTCATAAGTACCCCCCCCCCCACCAGACAGATGCACAGACATGCCAAAACCCTGGATGCCTAGTTCCCTGACCAGCCCCAGCAACACTGGATTGAAGTCTGGGGGGGAGGGGGAACTGATAAGCAGGCAGTTGTTAGTCAGGTACTGGTATGTCATGTCAGTACCATTAAGTTTATAGGATACCTTTATAAATATATATATATATATATATATATATATATATATATACATATATATACACACACACACACACACACACACATATATATATATATATATATATATATATATATACATAAACATCTTAATTACATCACAACTAAAACACTGACACAAGTGCACATACAAACCATAGCAACATTTTTTTTCGTGCAGTATATACACATTTCCTTTAACAATTATCATTCACTCTGGCCTTACATAAATTGTTCAATTCTTTTTTTCCTTTAAAACTCACTCCACCTCCTTCTGAACATCATTCTACAAGCACTGTGCCCATACATTCTATTTACTTCTATTAAATTTGCTCTTTCCTTTTACTAAATATCCCACTTTCAGTTCTTTTATCACCTTTACAATAGTCAATACTTCAATTACAGTTGGTTTGGATTGTGATTTTGATTTTCTAATTGCTTTTTTTGTCAGCCAGCACTGTTAAACTTAGTAAGGCATATGACCCAGCTGAAAAGGATAATTTCCCTAGTTAAAATTATTTGCTCCCCTCTTTAGGGAAATTTTAAAATCTGCTGCTTAAGGTAGACATTCCCATAAAGTACAGTAGATGTCCTTCTCTTCACTGTTGCAGTATTCTTTACAATAGGGATCCCCTGCCTAGGGCAGCCTGAAGCCCAGCCAGTACACCAAAGCCTTTAGGTTGTAATGAGTACACCGTACATCACACATATGCTCCACACTCATGGCATAGGGCATAAAGGTGAAGTCCAGACATACCATATTCAGAAATAAAAAATCCCAGTACGAACAACAAAAAAATGGGAATTGTGGGAACAATACATACAGGGAAGGAATGAGGTTTTAAAGAAGGCAGGACTTAAATCAGCAATGTAATGTTTGACTGAAAATGACTGCGTAAATTATAAGTGATGTATAATGTTTGCAAAGGGGACTGTATCAGTATGGTTTGTGATGTAAAATACTTGCAACTAGGATTGTCGGTGTGGTATGTTTTCATTTATATAACTATGATTTCCTATGTCATAAATGAATGTTTAATAAAGATATTTCTTGTTTAAAAAAGGGCAGGAATTGTATAATTTATGTAATAGAGCAAAAAAAAAATACCAGGCAGGTAAACGTGCGGCCGTAAATAAACAATACTGTGTATGTGAAAAAGAAATAAAACGGTTGCAAGACGTACGGCACCACAAACATATATTTTATTTAAAAAGGTAAGCGCTTTCGCCACCTTCCCAGTGGCTTCCTCAGACCATATAAACACAAACTAAAACTGTTCATTCATTTAAACATGAAAAAGGCTCATTATCTGCCAGCCATAGTCACATGCTACTATATACATCATCAACCCTTCATTCTGTTTATGTTCCTCAATATTCTAAACTTCAGTACTTAAAAATGTCTCTTAAAAACTCTTCAGAAACATATTTATACTTTTCATACATATATAAAAGGTATTCAGCAACATGCCTTCATGTTCACATTTTAAACGGTCATTTTACAAGGGCAAAACATTCAATAAGCATGATTAAAAAATATGCATATGTATATCCACACACAAAAATCCCTTAGTACCTTCTAAATTAACTTTAAAAGATATAACATTCACAAAATACATATGCTGCCTATCTATAATTCATTATTATGTTCCCCACCTCCATCTAAGCAACACGTTGCATTTTATGGCGGCTGGCATAGTTTGCGCTAACTTTCATATCCACTTCTCATTACTTTATGCAGCATTCTAATGCTTCTAACATATTCACATACAATAGCTTCCTCTCCTATCATGCCCAACTACACGTGCTATTCTTCTTAATCTTATTTCAGGTACGGACATAAAATGCGCACTTCTCCAATCCACAAAAACATTTTATGGGCCAAAATATAACTTAAACATTTGTTCTACTTACCTTTAAATTCAGTGTTTACATTTCACAACAATCTACCCAGCTAAAATGTGCTCCGTTCGAATTAGCGTTAATCTCTCTGACCTATGTGTATTTACATTAGCTTAATGGTCCTAGGCATGATTTTTTATTTTTCATGCATCTCTTACTTTTTCTGCCTAAAACTTCACTTACAGCTATCTGTGGAGTTGCAAATACGTTTCCTATCACCGCCTATGTCACTCTACCATCCTCTCTAGGTAAATTAAAGGTGCAGTGTACAGTAATATTAAATTCCTATTCAACTACCTACACCACTCTAACAAATATGTCAAAATTGTGTCTAGTGGTGTGGAATCTGTAATGTGATGTTTATATACAGTGCTACATGTAGGCGTAAACCATAAACATATAAAATCAGTGGTGCTGTACAGGACATATATATATATATATATATATATATATATATATATATATATATATATATATATATATATCAAAATACATCTATTCCATGCCCCATTATACACATTTTTATCACATACACCTAACAGAAATGTAATTCCAAGATATATCTAGTCGGATTTATTACATGTCTGAATACAAGCGGTGAAACTATGATGCCTAGAAAATCCCTTTAAGTTCTAATCCCTCTAGATTCAAGGACAGGTTTAAATGCAACCTTCATATTAAGGCCATATCCCTTATCTGCTCTTAGTCTCAAAATCCATTTAAGTTCCTTGCTCTCCACCTTATTCCCGATATCCCCCATTCTATCCCCTGGTTCCAACTTGTCAACAGCTACAAAACTAAATCTATGTACCTTGTTGTTAGTTTGATCATATTTGGATAGGGAACTAACAGAATCTTTTGCCTTAACACTATTAATGTGCTCTTTTACTTTGTCTCGTAACATCAGCATTGTCATTCCTATGTAGAAATACTGGCAGCATTCACATTATGCTATATATACTACATTCTTAGACATAGTCGGCATTGATCTTAAAAATATATTCTTTGTATTATTACATTGTATGTAAATAATACACAAAGGTCAGCGAGATTAACGCTAATTCGAATGGAGCACAGCTGGGCTGGGTAGATTGTTGTGAAATGCAAACAATGAATTAAAGGTAGGTAAAACAAACGTTTAAGTTACATTTTGGCCCAAAGAATGTTTTTCTAGATTGGAGAAAGTACAGTTTTGTACCTACCATAAATGTAGATGTCCGATAGGTATGCATCTGCAGTCATCACATATGGGTTGTCCTGCCTCAGGCAGCCCTTCGGTCGGCCGGATTCCAAAGTCTGGGTCCGGCGTCGGCTGATGTCGCCCTTTCCCCGACGTCATAGCGCCTGGGGTATAAAAGCGTCAGCCGACGCCATCTTCCTCAGTTTTTCTGGCCCCAGATGCCAGGTGCCCGCTAAGGAAGGCTAAATTTGGAGAGATGCAAAAAATTCCAAACATACACAGTAATATAAAAACAAATACACCATAATAGATAATCCCAGCTAGCTATAAGAGGGATAAGTACCCAGAAATACCACAGAGGGGAAGGAGGGAGGGAAAACCTGACTGCAGATGCATACCTATCGGACATCTACATTTATGGTAGGTACAAAACTGTACTATGTCCTTCAAGGATGCATCTGCAGTTATCACATATGGGTAGAATACCATAGACAATCTAGGGGTGGAGGATCTATGTAAAGGATGGTGTAGCTAAAATGCCCTGCAGGACTGCCGTAGCAAAGCCTGCTCTGGATCTGGAATATAAAGGTAAATTGTAATGCTTGGAAAATGTATGCACGGAGCTCCATGTAGCAGCTTCTAAAATGTCCTTGGCAGCCACCCCTCTTAAGAAGGCTGTGGAGGTGGCTGTGGCTCTCGTGGAATGAGGTCTAATGTTAGCTGGCACAGTTTTTCCATGAAAGGAGTAACAAAAACGAATGCAATTCCCTATCCATTTTGAAATTGTCTGTTTGGAAATTGCTTTTCCTTGTACACCAGCAGCATACGCTACCAACAGCTGGTCAGTTTTTCTGCAACTTTTAGTTCTGTCCAAGTAGTAGCGCAACTGTCTGTGAATGTCCAGGGTGTGCAGAAGTTTCTCCCCTTTGTTTTGTGGTTTCGGAAAGAAGGTAGGCAAGTGAACAGCTTGGTTTAATGAGACCCTGGATACCACCTTTGGCATAAATGTAGGATTGGTTCTCAATGAGACTCTGTCCTGATGAAAAATAATAAATGGCTGTACTGCCATGAGGGCCTGTAACTCAGATACTCTTCTTGCTGAGGTTATGGCCAGAAGGAAGGCAGTCTTCCAAGACAGGAACTGTAGTTCTGCAGATGCTGCTGGTTCAAAGGGAGGCAGTGTTAGTTTTTCCAACATGAAGTTAAGGTCCCAAGTAGGCAGTGGTGGTTTCCTTGGAGGCTTGATGTTTTTAATTCCTCTTAGAAACTGCCTTAGGAGAGGATGTGAGAAGACAGGTGGATCAGTATTGTACTCTGCTGAAATTGCTGAAGCATGAATTTTAATGGAAGAATAAGACGGAACATTTCTGCCAAGTATTCCAGGATATGTGCCATGTTCATCACTGTTGCATCTAGGCCCTTTGTGGTGTTCCAAGTGTGAAATCTTTCCATTTTGCTGAATATGCCTTTCTTGTGGAAGGCCGGCGAGCTTCCATGATAATATCCCTCACTCTCTGGGATAGCTTATCCTGAGGAGGAGTCAAGGTATTTTCCAGGCTGTTAGTTTCAAGGTTTTCAGGTTGGAATGCAGAGTTTTGTAATTGTGCTGTGTCAGGAGAAGTGGCCATTGAGGAAGAGGCCATGGCTTCTTGCGTGACATGCTCTTTAACAGTGGGTACCAGTGCTGTCTTGGCCAGTCCGGAGCTATCAGAATCACTTTAGGCTGCTCTGTCTTGATCTTCAGTAAGACCTTGGTCATTAATGGGAGAGGTGGAAATGCATACACTGTTAGAGTTCTCCAGCTGAAAGAGAGGGCGTCCACTTTCCATGCTTGTGGGTGGTATGACCTTGAGCAGAATTTCTTCAGCTGATGATTGTGGGGGGAGGCAAAAAGATCTATGTCTGGCCTCCCCCATGATTGTGTTATCTGTAGAAAGATGTCTGGGTGGAGCATCCATTCGTGTGCATCCATGATATTTCTGCTTAAGCTGTCCGCCAGTATATTGTCTTTCCCTGGCACAAACTGAGATTGCAGCTCTATATTGAGTTTCAAGGAAAGTTCCCATAGATTCATTGCCAGTCTGCAAAGAGGATAGGAATGGGTGCCTCCTTGCTTGTTTATGTACCACATAACTGTGGTGTTGTCTGTCCTTATTAGTAGGTGGCCTTGATGCAGAAAGGATTTGAAGGCTTCGACTGCATGTATCACTGCCAGCATTTCCTTTTGGTTTATGTGCATGCGTAGTTCTTTTTGTGACCATAGACCTTGAATGCATCTGCCCTCCATGTGCGCTCCCCATCTGTGGTCTGAAGCGTCCATTGTAATGGTTTGGCTGGCTATTGGTTTGCTGAAGGGCAGACCCCTGTTTGACTGGCTTGCTTCAGCCCACCACAAAAATTCCTTTTGAAGGCATGGGATGAGTGGTATCAAAGTTTCCAAGCTGTGACTGTGCTGAGTCCATAAACTCCTTAGGTACCATTGCAGTTTTCTCATATGTAGCCTTGCTTGTGGAATCAGAAGGATGCAAGAAGCCATATAACCCAGGGCCTGCAGGATTTTCCTTGCAGTCAGCTGAGTTTGTCTTGTCAGATTTTTGAAGTAATCTGGTAGCTGACTTTGTTTTTCTTCTGTGAGGAAAGCCATTTGGGTGGTAGTATCTAGATTCGCACCCAGAAATGTTATTCTTTGGGATGGAACAAGTCTTGATTTGTGAATGTTGACTGTATATCCCAAGGCCTGAAGTAGGTGGGTGGCATAATTCAAGTGTTTTACCAAAGTTTGTTGGCTGTCCGCTTGTATAAGGCAGTCGTCCAGATATGGGGATATTTGAATCCCCTGAAGTCTGCAGTGCGCAATTACTGATGCCAGGCATTTTGTGAATACTCTGGGCACAGTAGATAAGCCAAAGGGCAATGCTGAGAATTGATAATGCTCTGAACCTGCAAGAAATCTGAGGTGTCTTCTGCAACTTTGTCTGATAGGGACATGCAGGTATGCCTCCTTGAGGTTTAGAGTTACCAGCCAAGACCCCTTGGCCCAGCATGGGAAGGAGTTGCTGTAGAGTCAGCATTTTGAACTTTGGCACAATGAGATAAGTATTCAGTGCGGACAAGTCGAGAATAGGCCTCCATTGCTTTTCTTTTCTTGGAACAAGGAATAGTCTGGAATAAAATCCTTGGCCATGTTCTGAGAGAGGAACCTTTTCTATAGCTTTCATTTGCATTAAGCTGGAGATTTGTTACAAAGCCTCTGCCCTTTGATTCGGTGGCAGGTCTGGCATGCCTTTTCTTTTTGGTAATGTGAAAAATGGAACCTGTATCCTTTTATCTATTATTTGTAGTGTCCATTTGTCCCTTGTAATACTGTGCCAATTTTCTGAGAATAAAGAAAGCTTTCCGCCCAAGGGTGCTTCCAATTGAGCCCTGGTTGGCGGTGTCAAAACAAAGTCATTGAGCCTGTCCTTGTGTAGCAGTTGTAGGTCATGCATTACCTCTCTGGTTGGGAGGCTGCCATTGACGTCCTCTGTAGGAGCCTCTAGCTTGCCCTCTACCTCTGGCACGCCTGTTCTTGCCTCTCTGAAACCTCTCTGTGTCTGGAAAGGACCAATTCTTGGAAGGCCAATTCCTGCTGAATCTTGGTGGTTGGACTTGGAGAAAATCTTTGACTGTTTGTACAGATTTTGCCTTTTCTTCAAATTTCTTTAGGACCTCCTGAGCCGTGGAGCCAAATAACTTTTGCTTTTCCAGTGGAGCATCCAGAATCTTTGCTTTGACATGGTCTGGCAGAGATTGTTCCTTCAGCCAAGCATGTCTACGTATGACTGCACCTGTCATAGCTGACCTACATGAAGCTTCCAATGCATCATAACCACATTGCAAAAAATGGTTGCTAACCTGTTGGGAGTTATGTACCAGATCCTGAAGTGATTTGCGATCTAGGGGTTCAGGTGAAGACAGTTTTTTATGCAATTCATCTAACAAATACTCTTGGTACTGTATCATATGAAATTGACAATTTAATGCCCTCATAGAAAGAGTAGCAGAAGTATACACTTTTTTACCCCATCTCTCTAAAGCTCTAGACACCCTTTCAGAGGGGAGAGGATTTTTAGTAGTGGTAGCTGCAACCCCTTTAGGGCCCTGAGAAATACTTTCTGGATCCGCAGAGTGGGCCTTGTACAGGTGAAGGTGTGAGTCCGGGACCCTGTAGTACCTATCGGGTTTAACAGGAGCCGGAGGTAGAGAATCAGGGATTGTGCTAGACTCAGAGTACACATAATCAATGACATTCAAAACAGGAGGAATAGCCAAAGGTCTATGCTGAGGCAAATGCAAGAAAGTCCTTAATCTCTTCCTGGAATCAGAGAATTCCTGGCCCTGCCATTGGAAATGCTCTCTCATAGTGTGAAGTGTCTCCCCAAAGGAAAACTCTTCAGGAGGGGAGGCCGAGGGAATAGATTCCTCTGCATCAGAATCCTCGTAGGCCGAAAAAGCCTCCTCCTGGTGGTCCGAGAGAGTAGAGCCATCAGAGGCCTCATCTGAGGAGTGCGGATCAGAGGGCTCAAACCCTGGGCCTTTTGTCTGGATGAGGTTGAGAGCCCCTAATTAAGGAGATAAGGTCCTCTGCTAAGCTTAGTATCTGTGAACCTGTAGTGGGTCCCTGAGGGATAACCTTGGGAGGCAAAGCTTTTGAGAGTTTAGCAGCTTTAGCCCTAGAGAATGCCTTAATGGACATGGATGCAGGAGGCCTGGCTGCACCACGTGCTGGTGTAGTTTTGTCTAATGGTATGGTGTCGGAAGGTTCCAGGACACCTGTTTCTGTTGGAAGTTCAATAACAGACTCAGCCAGGGCCTCCGGGGCCGAGGTAGTCGGTTGAGCGGTTTCGGTGGTTGGAAGTACCAAGGACTCTGTTTCAGCCGAGACCGAGAAACTCGCGGTAGGCCTGGCCGTGGTTTCAGCCGAAACCGCGGCCCGCGTGTGTTGGTCCTTGTCCTTCCGTTTCTTAATTAAATGTGAAGTTGGTGTCTCCGACGGCATACTGTAAGAAAAACTAGCCCCAAAAAATTCCTCTGCAAACTCCTCCCGTCGTCTAAGAGTGCGTCGGCTGAAGGAAGCACAGGCTGAACAGGCCGAGATGTCGTGGTCTGGGCCTAGACAGGGGAGGCAGTAAGAGTGGAAATCCTTATGAGGTATTTGTTTCCCACAAGTTAAGCAATTATTAACTTTATCTGACATCGGCTGAGGCAAGAAAGAGTCCCCAACGGGGTACTTAGCTTTTTGAAGTCTTCGGTAGCTGAATTACAGGAGCTGGCCGACCGGCACTTGCGAACTGCTTCTGCTTCGGGCACCACACGGCAAGAAAGACTGGGGAAGATGGCGTCGGCTGACGCTTTTATACCCCAGGCGCTCTGATGTCGGGGAAAGGGCGACATCAGCCGACGCCGGACCCAGACTTTGGAATCCAGCCGACCGAAGGGCTGCCTGAGGCAGGACAACCCATATGTGATGACTGCACATGCATCCTTGAAGGACATTTGCCCATTTCATGTCCGTACCTGAAATGACATTAAGAAGAATAGCGCACACAGTTGGGGATGATATGAGAGGAAACAGTTGTATGCGAATATGCTAGAAGCATTAGAATGCTGCATAAAGTAATGAGAAGTGGATATGAAAGTTAGAGCAAACTATGCCAGCCACCATGAAATGCAACATATTGCTTAGATTGAGGTAGTTATAATAATGAATTATAGATGGGCAGCAGGTGTATTTTGTAAATTTTATATCTTTTAAAGTAATTTAGAAGGTAATAAGGGATTTTTATGTGGGCATATACATACGTATATATTTTTAATCATGCTTTTTGAATGTTTTGCACTTGTAGAATGAGCGTTTAAAATGTGAATATGAAGGCATGCTGCTGAATACCTTTTATATATGTATGAAAAGTATAAATATGTTTCTGAAGAGTTTTTAGGAGACATTTTTAAGTACTGAAGTTTAGAATACTGAGGAACATAAACAGAATGAAGGGTTGATGATGCAAATAGTAGCATGTGACTATGGCTGGCGAATAACGATTCTTTTTCATGTTTATATGAATGAAAAGTTTTAGTTTGTGTTCATATGGTCTGAGGAAGCCATCAGGAAGGTGGTGAAAGCGCTTACCTTTTTTAATAAAATATATGCTTGCGGTGCCATAGATCTTGCGACCATTTTATTTCTTTTTCGCATATAATTTATGTAATGTTGCTTAGGTTATGTGATACATAGAAATATATGTGAAGCATGTTTGTAAACGTGAAGTTGTTAATACAATTTGATTACTTTTATATAAATGTAAATTTGCCTATGTCACAACTGATAATTCAATAAAGATGCTTAAAAAAACAATCTCAGATATTAGCAGGCAACAAGTACATCCAGAAGGAATATGTAACGGGAAGGAAGGAGGGAGTGAATACTGCAACAGTGAACAGAAGGACATCTACTGTTATGGTAAGATTTTAAGCAACTGTACTTTGTCCTTCCATATCACTGTTGCAGTATTCGTTTCAATAGGGACAATAAAATGTTCAGGAAGAACAGCGGGAGGAAGAAGGGCCAGTAGAGCTCTCAAGAAAGCCATGAAGAATGACCCTAGCAAAACCAGCTCTAGCCCTAGAAAACACATCCAACTTGCAGTGCTTTGTAAAAGTATGTATAAAAGTCCAAGTAG
The DNA here is from genome assembly GCF_019279795.1 of Protopterus annectens. Classification (NCBI taxonomy): domain Eukaryota; kingdom Metazoa; phylum Chordata; order Ceratodontiformes; family Protopteridae; genus Protopterus; species Protopterus annectens. The sequence continues at coordinate 421,960,417 of NC_056733.1, read as the reverse complement.
CTGTTTCAAGAATAGAATTGGTATCCAAACCCTTGAAAAAAGTACCAGAAGAGGCTATAGCCCTTGTAGAATGAGCCATAATAGAAGGAGGAAGGCTCTTCCCATGAAAGGAACAAAAAGAACTAGCTTTAGATATCCAAGAAGAAATGGTTTGCTTGAAAACAGCCAAACCTAAAGACCTAGGATGAATGGAAAAAAGAAAATATATGTACTCACCATAACGTTCCATCTGAGTAGTTCTACATCATTTGTTTTCAACCTGTGGGATACCGGATCCGTATCAGATCAGAGCCAGCAATTTTACTAGCATCTGCTCCAAGCTCCTCCCCTTACCCATAATACACCTCCACTACCTTCCAACCTCAGATCGAGTTTGCTGAATCTTATACTGATAACCCAACCTGAAAAAATACTTGTGACCTATAACTGCAGCCCATAGGCTGTTCATATGCCAAGGTCCGGGAGAAGGAGGGAGGGACGGTTGAAGACAAATGAAGTAGAACTACTTAGATGGAACATTATGGTGTGTACAGAACTTCTTTATCTGAAGTAGTTTACTTCATTTGGTGGTCAACCTGTGGGACACAGTCCCCAGCTACTAAACTCCTGGGAGGCCCTCAAGGAAGGATATTCCGGAGCACCATGGAACCAAAGGATGCTCTCCTTCTGGAAGTCGAATCCAATTTGTAATGAGAAATAAATATATTAGGTGAGGACCAAGTAGTTGCAGAATAATCATCATCCAAAGAAATTCTAGACCAAAAAGCCACAGATGTAGCCATTGATCTAGTGGAATGAGCTCTCACCTGACCCGGAGGAGACATGCCTCTGTCCTTATAGACCTGAAGGATGCATGAAGAAATCCATCTAGCAATAGTGACCTTGGAGATAGGTTTCCCCAAAAGGGTTTATACAACTGGTCAGATTTATGGAAATTTTTTGTCGTGTAAATAAAATCATAACTGCCTATGAACATCCAGCAGACAGAGTTTGTATTCCATCTTGTTAGTAAAATTAGGAACACAGGTAAATTGATGGTCTGACTGATACTGACTGGTGATGCCACCTTAGGAAGAAAGGATGGATTGCTCCGAAGGGAAACCCTATCTTTGTGAAAAATCATATAAGGAACATTGACGGACAAGGCCTGCAGTTCTGAAACCCTTTTGGCAGAGGTAATAGCCAACAGCAAAGCTGTTTTCCAAGATAAATATTTCAGATCTGCTGTTGCAGCAGGCTTGAAAGGCGGGGCGACTAAAGCTTGAAGAACCATAGTAAGGTCCCATGGGGGAAGAGGATCCTTGACCGGGGGCCGAAACAAAAAGGTGACTTTAATAAAGGCTTTACACAGTCTGGAGGAGGCTAGAGAGGCAGAATACTCGCCCACATGAAAATGAGATATGGCAGCCAGAACTAGCCTTTCTGGTCGAAGACTTTTGAGCAGCCACCAAAACAGAACTAACTGAGGAGGATAATCCAGGAGTCCTGGCAATCACGGGAACTAGAGCAGCCAAGTTGTGAGCTTCAAACAGTCCAGATTCGGATGAGGAACCCCAGAAGGGTGTGAAATCAGATCCTGAATGGGATCCAAGATCCAAGGCGGAGCCAGATGGTGAGACCCAAGGAAGGGAAACCATACCTGGTGAGGCCAAAACGGGACAATGAGCATCACTTTGCTCCCCAGTCGATGAGCTTTCTGTAGGAACCTCAGAATAAGAGGTACTGGAGGATAAGCATACAGAAGACCGGGTGGCCAAGCATGTGCTAGAGCATCTCTGGGAGACTCCCCCCGCAGTGGGTTCAGAGCGAAAAACTCACTGCTCTTCATGTTGGAAGGAGATGTGAAGAGATCGCACCAAGGTTGATCCCACTCGTGGAAAATCTGTTCCCCTACTGAAAGATTCAGAGACCACTCGTAAGGCATCAGAATAGTCCGACTTAGCCTGTCCGTTAAGATGCTGGACAATCCCGGAATGTGCGTTGCGATGAGAAAGTGACCGGTGGCGATCGCCCATTCCCACACCCTCATGGCCTCGTGACAAAGGGGTAAGATCTGGTCCCTCCCTGTTTGTTGATGTACCAGACTGCTGACATGTTGTCTGACTGAACTGCAATCGTTCCCAGAGGAAGAAAGGCATGAAGGGCCTGCAACAAGGACCGCCCTCATCTGTAGAACATTTATGTGCAAGCTGGTCTCTACAGGGGACCACAGGCCTTGGACTGTCCTGGCCAAACAATGCCCCCCCCCACCCGAGTTGGGAGGCGTCCATGGTCACTGTGGCTCTGGCCGGGGCTGGAACAAAGGGTCGTTCCTCCAAAATGTCCAGAGAACACATCCACTGTATGAGGGATGACTGAGACTCGACTGAGTTGAACTGGATACGCCAACGGAATTTCCAACAGGGACCATTGTACAGCTAGAGTCCACTGTAGAATTCTCATGTGTAACCAGGCACACGGGAGAAGTGTTATGGTTGCCGCCATTGAGCCTAAGGTCCTCAATACTGACTCCTCCATTGGGAGATGAGAATAGTAGATCAGAGAGACATGCATCCTCAGGTTTTGTACCCTCTCCGAGGTCAGGAAGATTTTGCACCGTAAAGCATCTATCCTTGCGCTAATGTAGTCTATCACCTGTACAGGCTCTAGGGGTGATTTGGATGCATTTGATCCCCAAACACAGGGAAAGGATCAAGAAATAATCCCTTGTTTGGGAGAGTAGATGCCTGGTGGGAGTAGTGAGGAGCCAATCGTCCAGGTACGGACAGACCTGAATCCCCTGAAGCCTCAGGTGAGCAGCTACCACCACCATCACTTTGGTGAACACCCTTGGGGGCTGTGGTGAGACCAAAGGGTAGGGCTTGAAATTGGTAATAACTGACTTCTAGCCAGAAGCTGAGGAACCTCCTGGAGCTAAAGTGCATTTTTATCTGATAGTAAGCATCCTGGAGGTCTAATGAGCACATCCAGTTGCTCTCTTGCAGGTACAGCAGGATGGACTGTAGTGTGACCACCCAGAACTTCTCTTTGGCAACTGAGAGGCTCAGGGTAGAAAGGTCCAGAATGGGCCTTAAGTCCTCCGTTTTCTTTGGCACCAAAAAGAACCTGGAGTAGAAGCCCGATCCGGACCAATCTGGGTGCGGAACAGTTTTGATGGCTCGTTTTTCTACCAGCTTGGAAAATTCCTGTGCTGCTGCCTCCCTTTGTGTGGGTGGTACATCCGGGAGGTGTTTGGGAGATTTGGGGGGACCCACAAAGGGGATAGAGTATCCTCTGGATATGATCTGAAGCACCCAGCAGTCTGATGTTATGGACTCCCATACCGCTAGGTACAAGGACAATCATCCCCCACCTGCCTCCAGAACAGAGCAGTCGGGCCACCCCTCAGGGTCGCTGCCTGGGTCTGTCCAAGAAAGGAAGGTTCTCGAGACCCAAAATTCCTCAGAACCCCTCTGCCTCAGGGCCGGCGTCCATTCTGTCCCCCTCTGCCTCTGGGGGAAGAAGAGCCCTGAGTGTCCCGGGAATACTGTGACTTCCGGAACAACATCTTCTTTTGCCCTCTCTGGTTCTGAGAAAAGAACCTTTCAGGATTAGAGAAGGGGATTCCGATGGCAGACAGTGTCTTTCCATCCCTCTCACTCTGGACTAATGTCTCTTTGACGGTCTTACCAAAAAGAATAGAGCCGTCAAAAGGGGCACTGGAAAACGATGCCTTGAAAAGTTCCGAAAATTGACAATCTGATCTAGGCATTGCACCTCACTGACACACTGAATCCAGCCACCCTAGCCGCTCCTTCAGTAGCATGTGAAAGGAGTCAGATGGACGTACTGAAGACTGTTTTCAAAGTGGCCATCCTCGAGGAGAACGAGACCCTGTCTTCCTGCGACATGGACTTAGGGGAGACTCCTCCAGCTCCTTTACCAGATCGCATTGGAGTCTCGTGACATGGGCCAGGTAGTTCAGCGCCCTAATAGAAAAGGTAGCTGAAGCGTAAACCTGCTTCCCTAGGCGGTCAATCATCTGTGACTCTCAGTCAGGAAGATGGACTGAGGAAAGTACAGTTTTGTACCTACCATAAATGTAGATGTCCGATAGGAATGCATCTGCAGTCCTTACAAATAGGTTGCCCTGTCGTCAGGCAGCCCTTCGGTCAGCCGGATTCCAAAGTCTGGGTCTGGCCTCGGCTGGTGTCGCACTTCACCCGACGTCACAGCTGCAGTTATTCGGGTATAAAGGCATCAGCCGACGCCATTTTCCTCAGTGTTTCTTGCCCCAGATGCCAGGTGCCCTCTAGGAAGGCTAAATTTGGATAAATGCAAATGATTCCAAATAGTAGAGATCAAATAAAAAAATAAGCATGTATGTACATATATATACAAACAAATACACCATAATAGATTCCCCCAGCTAGCTAAAAGATGGGCAAATACCCTAGGAGTACCACAGAGGGGAAGGAGGGTGGGTAATCCTGACTGCAGATGCATTCCTATCGGACATCTACATTTATGGTAGGTACAAAACTGTACTATGTCCTTCAAGGATGCATCTGCAGTCCTTACAAATGGGTAGAATACCATAGCCAAACTGGGGGAGGAGGAGAAATGAAATTATGGTGTAGTTAAGATCCCTTGCAAAACAGCAGAGGCAAAACCTGCTCGGGATCTAGAGTATAAAGGTAAATTATAATGCTTGGCAAATGTATGCACGGAGCTCCAAGTAGCAGCCTCTAAAATGTCTTTGGTAGCCACTCCTCAAGAAAAGCTGTGGTAGTGGCTGTAGCCCTTGTAGAGTGAGGCCTGATGTTTTCTGGAGTTTTCTTCCCATGGTAGGAGTAACAAAATCTAATGCAATTTCCTATCCACTTAGAGATTGTCTGTTTTGAAATTGCTTTTCCTTCCATTCCTGTTGCATATGCTACCAGTAGCTGGTCAGTTTTTCTATTGCTCTTGGTCCTGTCCAGGTAGTAGCGTAATTGTCTATGCACATCCAAGGTATGCAGCAGTCTTTCTCCCCTGTTCTGTGGATTGGGGAAGAATGTAGGTAGGTGGATAGCCTGATTCAAAGATACTTTGGAGACCACCTTAGGCATAAAAGTAGGATTTGTTCTCATGGACACTCTATCTTGATGGAAGATCAGGAAGGGCTGTACTGCCATTAATGCCTGTAGCTCAGATACCCTTCTTGCTGAAGTGATTGCCAGTAGGAAAGCAGTTTTCCATGATAAGTATTGTAATTCTGCTGTTGCTGCTGGTTCAAATGGGGGGAGTGTCAATTTTTCTAGTACAAAGTTCAAGTCCCATGCTGGCAATGGTGGCTTCCTAGAAGGTTTTACATTTTTAATTCCTCTCAGAAACTGCCTGAGCAGAGGATGTGAGAAGACTGGAGGATCCAAGTCGTATTCTGCTGAAATAGCTGATGTATGAATCTTAATGGAAGAATAGGACAGTCCTTTGTGGAAGAGCTCTGCCAAGTATTCCAGGATGTTGGCTATGTTTACCAGTGACACATTCTCTCCTTTTTCAGTACTCCAAATGGAATATCTTTTCCATTTTGCTGAATAATTTTTCCTTGTTGAGGGTCTGCGAGACTCCAAGATAATGTCTTTAACCCTTTGGGATAAATTTGGGTTATTTGCTCTTATGCAATGTTCCAGGCAGTTAGCTGCAGTGTTTTCAGGTTTGGATGCAGGGTGTTGTAGTTGTTCTGTGTTAACAGCAAGGGAACAAGGGGTAGGTGCCATATTTGTTCCCGAGACATGCTCCTCAGTAATGGGTACCAATGTTGTCTTGGCCAGTCTGGAGCTATCAGGATGATCCTTGGACGGTCCTCTTTGATCTTCAATAGCACCTTGTGCATCAAAGGAAGTGGTGGGAATGCATATGCTGTCAGGTTTTTCCAACTGAAAGATAGGGAGTCCACCTTCCAAGCAAGTGGGTGGTACGTCCTTGTGCAGAATTTCTTTAGTTGGTGATTGCGTGGGGATGCAAATAAGTCTATTTGTGGGATTCCCCATTTTCTTGTAATGGTTTTGAAGATGTCCGGATGCAGCATCCATTCGTGGGCATCTGTGGTAGTCCTGCTTAGTATGTCTGCTAGAATGTTTTCTTTTCCTGGTACAAAAATTGCTTGTAACTGAACGTTGTAACTCAGGGCCACATTCCAGAGGTCCATTGCCATCCGGCATAGAAGGTACGAATGTGTGCCTCCCTGTTTGTTGATGTACCACATAACTGTGGTGTTGTCTGTCCTTATCAACAGTTGACCTTGTCGAAGAAATGGTCTGAATGTCTGAATTGCCAGTTTTACTGCCAACATTTCCTTTTGATTTATGTGTAGGTGCAGCTGGTCTTGAGTCCATAAGCCTTGTATGCACTTGTCCAGCAAGTGGGCCCCCCAACCGAGGTCTGAGGCGTCTGTGGTGATGGTTTGGCTTGGTTGAGTGTTGTGGAAGGGCAATCCTTTGTTTGATTGACAGGCCTGAGCCCACCATTGGAATTCTTGCTTCAGGCATGGAATTATTGGAATTTGGGTTTCTAGGCTGTGCTTGTGCTGAGACCATAAATCCCTTAGGTACCACTGTAACTTTCTCATATGCAGTCTGGCATGTGGGACCAATATTATGCAGGATGCCATGAAACCCAAGGCTTGCAGGACTTTTCTTGCTGTTAGATGGTTCTGCTTTGTTAATGCCAAGAAGTATAGAGGGAGTTGCTCCTGTTTTTCTACTGTTAGGAATGCCATTTGCTTCAATGTGTCCAGCTCTGCACCCAGGAAGGTTATCCTTTGGGATGGTATCAGCCTTGACTTGTTTATATTGACTGTGTATCCCAGGGCTTGAAATAGGTAAATGACCCTTTTCAAGTCTTCTGCTAACTTGATTTTGTTGTCCGCTTGTATCAGGCAGTCGTCCAGGCAAGGGTAGATTTAGATTCCCTGGAGCCTGCAATGAGCAATTACTGATGCCAGGCATTTCGTGAACACTCTGGGCACAGTAGATAAGCCAAAGGGCAATGCTGAGAATTGATAATGCTCTGATCCTGTAAGAAATCTGAGGTATCTTCTGCAATTTGGTCGTATGGGGACGTGCAGGTATGCCTCCTTGAGATCTAGAGTTACCAGCCAAGACTCCTTGCCCAGCATGGGAAGAAGCTGCTGTAGGGTCAGCATTTTGAATTTTGGAACAATGATAAATGTGTTTAAAGCGGACAGGTCGAGAATAGGTCTCCATTTGCTTTCTTTTCTTGGTACCAGGAAGAGTCTGGAGTAAAATCCCTGTCCTTGCTCCATAGATGGTACCTTTTCCACAGCTCTCATTTTTAATAATTGAGATATTTGTTTTAGAGCTTCTGCCTTTTGATTTGGAGGTAGGTTTGGCATTCCTCTCTTCCTGGTAGAGTATGGAAGTGAAACCTGTAACCTTGGTCTATTGTCTGCAAAATCCACTTGTCTCTTGTGATGTAATGCCAGTTTACTGAAAATAAAGCTAGCTTCCCACCCAAGGGTGCTTCTAGTTGTTCCCTGGTAGGCGGTGCTAGAGCCAAGTCACTGTGATTGTCCTGTAGTAGTGGTGGTGGCTGTGTCTGTGGCTGCACCTCGCTGGTTGTTACCCTGCCACTGGCGTCCCCTGTAGGCACCCCTGGATTGACTTCGGCCTCTTGAACGCCTATTCCTGCCTCTCTGGGCTCTGAGGAGTCTGGAAAGGACCAATTCTTGGAGGGCCAATTCCTGCTAAACCTTGGAGGTTGGACCCGTAAGAAATCTTTCACTGTTTGGACAGATTTTGCCTCCTCTTCCATCTTCTTCAGCACCTGTTGTGCAGGAGAGCCAAACAAATTGATCTTGTCCATGGGAGCATCTAGTAATTTGGATTTCACATGGTCTGGTAAGGCCTGCTCTTTTAATCATGCATGCCTTCTGATAACTGTGCCAGTCATGGCTGATCTAAAGGAAGCCTCCAGTGCATCATAGCCGCATTTTAAGGAATGGTTACTGACCTGCTGAATGTTATGTACCATTTCCTGAACAGATTTTTTGTCTAATGGTTCATCTGAGGACAACTCTTTGGTTAACTGGTCTAGCATAAATTCTCGATACTGGATCATGTGGAACTGACAGTTCAATGCTCTAGCTGAAAGAGTAGCAGAAGTGTAAACTTTTTTACCCCATCTCTCTAAGGACCTGGATTCCCTTTCAGAGGGGAGGGGGTTTTTGGCAGAGGTAGCTGCTACAGCCTTAGGACCCTGGGAGATAGTCTCGGGATCTGCAAAAGGAGCCTTATACAAATGGTGATGAGTATCCGGAACCCTGTAGTACCTATCGGGCTTAGCAGGGGCCGGTGGAAGTGAATCAGGAGCAGTACAAGCATCATTAAATGCATCATCTACAACAGAGAGAACTGGAGGAATGGCTAAAGGCCTATGTTGTGGTAAATGCAGAAAGGTTCTAAGCCTCTTTCTAGAGTCTGAAAAATCCTGGCCCTGCCACTGAAATTGTTCCCTCATAGCATGCAAGGTTTCCCCAAAGGAAAATTCCTCAGGCGGAGAGGCAGAAGGATGGACTCTTCAGCATCAGAGTCTTCATAAGGGGAGAAAGAAGCCTCTGGAGGGTTTGTATTATCTGAATCATCAGAGGAATCATCTGTAGAAACTGGTTCAGGGGTCTGCTCTAGGCCTCTTCTCTGGAGGTGGGTGAGAGGCCCTGTCTGTGTGAGATTGGGATCCCCGGATTAAAGAAATGAGATCCTCTGCTAGACTAAGCATTTGTGAACTAGAGCTAGGCCTGTGAGAGGGGGTCTTAGCAGGCACAGATTTAGTAGTTTTAGCTGCTTTAGCCCTGGCAAAGGCCTTAATGGACATGGATGCAGGTGGCCTAGCAGCTCCACGTGCAGGGGTGGAGATATCCAAGGGGATAGTGTCAGATAATTCCTGAGAAACTGCAAGAGCAGGAGGGATATCAGAAGCCAATTCCACGAGGTTGGAAGAGGCCTCGGTAGGAGGTAAGAAGTTTTCGGCTGAAGGAAGAACCGCTTGCTCGGTTTCAGCCGAAACCGAGACACTCGCGGTTGGCCTAACCGCGGTTTCGGCCGAAACCGCGAGTGTCGGTCCTTTTCCTTGCGCTTTTTAGATATTTGCGTAGTCGGAGGATCCGGCGGCATAATGTAAGCAAAATCGAGCCAAAAACTCCTCAGCAAATTCCGACCGACGTCTAAGCGTCCGTCGGTTAAAAGAAGCACAGGCTAGACAAGCTGCTACGTCGTGGTCTGGGCCTAGACAAGGTAAGCAGTAAGAGTGGAAATCTTTATGAGGTATTTGTTTCCCACAAGTTAAACAGTTATTCACTTTTTCTGACATCGGCTGAGGCAAGAAAGAGTCCCCAACGGGGTTACTTAGCTTTTTAGAAGTCTTCGGTAGTAGTAGAAGTATTCGGTTAATCTCTGGTTCTGACCGACCGGCACTTGTGAACAGCTTCTGCTTCGGGTGCCACGCGGCAAGAAATACTGAGGAAAATGGTGTCGGCTGATGCCTTTATACCCAAATAACTGCAGCTGTGACGTCGGGTGAAGTGCGACACCAGCCGAGGCCAGACCCAGACTTTGGAATCCGGCCGACCGAAGGGCTGCCTGACGACAGGACAACCCATTTGTAAGGACTGCAGATGCATCCTTGAAGGACATCTTCCATGGGCTAGTTCCTTCTTAGTGGCTGCTACTACCACCATAGCGTCTACGGGGGAGCCCTTGTTCCATGCTGGCCGATCAGAAGGTGGACTGAGAATTTTGTCAGGTCTTTTGGGAATTGGTTCCATGGTGTCCAGCTCCTTCCATGCCCATGAGGTGACCAGGTCCACCAAGGGATCTGCAGGAGGGGAAACCCAGGAAGTAGATGGGCCCGTGCCGAAAGCCTCCAGGAACACAGACTCATCGGAAGAAGTCTTGGTGGCAGACCAACCTCCCCGTTGGTGAAGGATTTCCATGATGTCTCCAAAGGAGACATCCTTAGGAGGTGACCTGGGGGAACACTCCCAATCATCCAAGTCCGTATAATCGGTGAGGGACTCAGGGGAGTCCAAGTGCCTCCTCTTGTACATATGTTTGTGAGGCAACTCTCCAGTGGGGCTCTCCAGGGGGAACTCGCAAGTCACTTGTTCCTCAGGGGGAACCGTCTGGGGCTCCTCGAGCACGGGCTGTCCCTCTGGTAAAATTATGGGAATCATAGAGAGCGCCGAGGGGGTCAGGGCGGAGTCCGAGGAGACAGTCAGAGGTTTCGATCCAGCAGAGAGAACCCTTTCTACCACGTCAAATGCCGATGGAAAACAAACTTCCTGTGAAACCAATAAGGAGGCCAGTCTTCCTGGATCCGAGAGAATCGGAGCCGGGCCCGAAGTGGACGGAGCTCCGTGGGAGGGAACCTGGCCCGACAAAGGCGGAGCTGATGAAAAAAGTTCCACTCCCTCGGATCCAACACCCTAGCTCCGGCTCTGAGTGTGGCTCGGATCTAAGCTGGTCGGACCAGACATCCTTCAGGCAGCTGTCGGCGTCAAGGAAGCAGGTACCATCAGCGCCGACCCCCTGACTAAAGACATCTTCATGGATGGAACGGAGAAGGAGAAATCAGTTGGAAAAAAGGAAGAGAGCTCCCCCCCTCCTGAGGGAGAGGGGGCTGGCAAGACCCTCATCTGGATCTGAGTAAGAATGAAAATCCTCATCATTTTATCCATGTCGACTTCAGATAAAGACTGGGTGGACTTCGATGAGGCCACAGACTCCGACCTTGCGGGTCAGGGCACTGAGGCCCTAGATGCAGAGCGTGTCTCCTCCGGCTCCTGGGAAAACCTCGGAGATCGGGCCAAGGGGAGTCAGGGATCCTAAGAGTCTTGACCAGTGAAGGGAGGTCAGGAGACCTCTTACATTTTTCCACTGACTTCGCCTCTCTCTCCTTCTGTCTGCCCCTTTTCTGCTCGGCTTCCACAGGCTTTTGCACAGGAGGTTGACCTCCCACCCTGGGAGGGAGGAGAAGCCAGGGAGAAGAGGAGGAGAAGCGGCCACAGCAGCCGCTGTGACCAAAGCCGAAGATGAGGCAACTGTCTCAGAAGGGGGAAGAAGGCCTTTTCAGGGCCAACTTGGCCTTCCTCTCTTTAATGGCGTGCAGGTTAAACCCAAGCATATAGTGCAGTCTGTGCTAAGATGGGCCACTCCCAAGCACATAACACAAAGAGTGTAGCCACCCCCGCAGGGGATAACTTATGGCCACACTCAGTGCATCTTTTAAATATCGGCTTATCAGCCATAGTAACAGTGAAAAGAATAACTGAAAAAAATATATCTTTCTCACTGAAAACACCCACTCAACACACTCGCACACAGAACACACTGGAGGATAAAGCAAAAACACACAACTACTCTAAACTAAGCTAACAACTCTAAAATTAGAAAACTCGACACACCAAGCGAGGGGAGGAGAAAGGGGAACCTACACTATTGCTATCTAAAGTTTAGAGAGAAAAAAGAGATTTTCTAAAATTTTTACACCCACTTACAAACTACAGCTCTGGAGATCACGATGCTTCAGCTAGCCGTGGCAAATGAGATCTGGGGATTGGTAGGTAGTGGAGGTGTATTATGGGTAAGGGGAGGAGCTTGGAGCTCAGAGCAGATGATAGTAAAGTTGCCGGCTCGGATCCAATACGGATCCAGTATCCCACAGGTTGAAGACTTAATGAAGAAAACTACTTCAGATCAAAAAGTTGCTCAGATTTACGAATGGCTTTGTTTTATCTAAATGATATCTGAGTTATCTATGCAAATACAAGGTGTGAAGACCCTTCTCACTAGCAGATTGCGGAGAAGAAAAGAAAGTGGACAAATGAATAGTCTGATTAAGAGACAACTCTAACCACCATGGGCATAAAAGGATTAGTACGAAAACACACCCTTGTCCTTATGAAAAACCAATAAAGGAAGAGCAGACATATGGGCATGCAGCTCAGACACCAGTCTAGTAGAGGTAAGACCAAAAAGAACAACAGTCCTCCAAGAGCAATGCTGTAGGTAAGCTGAAGCACCAGGCTCAAAAGGAACCTGTGTTAACTTTTCCAAAACAAAATTAAAGTCCCAGGACCAGGAAGGAGGAATAAGCTTCCAGGGGGGGGGGGGCTAATGTGAAGGACACCTTTAAGAAACTGTTTAGCCTCAAATCTATATGCCAAAGGGAGTGTTAAAGGCAGACAAGCCGAAATAGCTGAAAGGTGGACTTTAACAGAAGAATATGCCAACCTAGCATTGAGAACCAAAGGAACATCTGCATCCACGTTACAAGAAACACACCAGACAGAAAATCTCTTCCATTTGGACAAATAAGATTTTCTTGTAGTTGGTTTCCTGGCCTTCTGCAGAACACAAAGCATGTCCTCAGAAAGAGAGGTGCCTGAAGGGAATTAAAACACTATCACCCTCAATGTCAGTTGAAGAATGGACAGGTGGGGATGGATCCCTCTATGTCAGTTGAAGAATGGACAGGTGGGGATGGATGACAGACCCCTTGTCTTGTAGGAGTATTTATTTATTTAACATTTGTTTACTGGGAAAGTCCAACTTGGAACAAAGCCAATTTTCAGTGGAGGCCTGGGGAGAAACTCTCCAGACGCATGTCTTTGTAATGTGGGAGAAAACCCACACGAACGCAGGGAGGACATGCAGACTTCACACAAAAGGTTCTCCAGCTGAGAATCGAACTGGAGAACCTCTTGCTGTGAGGTGACAACGCTACCGCTGCACCACTGTGCTGCCAAGTAGGTCCACCCTTTGAGGTAACTTGTGAGGACTGCCCTTAGCTAAATGCAGAAGAAGAGAGAACCAATGTTAACTGGGCAAAAATGGAGTCACCTGCAAGAGTTTGGGAGCATCTTGTTCCACCTTGGATAGGACTTTCAGAATGAGAGAAAGGGAAGGAAAGGCTAAAGATACACCCCGTTCCAACAGTTCAGAGAGCAGGCAAAGAGATCTACTTTAGGAGTACCCCAATGGTAGAAAATTTTCAGAAACACATCCCTGTGAAGCATCCACTCGTGGGAGTGTGTTATGGACCTGCTCAGAGAATTTGCCACTATGTTCTGATGTGAAGGAATATAAACTGCCCGAAGTGTCACCTGATACTAGGTACCTAGATCCCAAACTTGAAGAGCTAGCCTGCACAGGAGATAAGACCTTGTCCCCCCTTGCCTGTTGATATACCATATCACTTTGGTATTGTTTGTGAGAATCCTGAGGGGCCCTGGAAGAAAGAGAAAATGAAAAGCCTTTAGAGCCAAAATAAGGGCTCTCATCTATTTGATATTGATGTGGCCTTTCTTTTGTCGGAGAGACCAAAGGGCCTGCAGTTTCAGAGGATCGAAGGATGTCCCCATTCCATGTCTAAGGCATCTGTGAAGAGTTTGTGAGTGGGGACTGGAGATTGAAAAGGAAGCCCTGGGTTGAGGGACAACTGATAAATCCACCACTGAAGTTTCAGCTTGAGACATGGATGAAAAGGGACTTGAAAATCTAAAGGATGAGAATGTTGAAGCCAGACTGACTTTAAAAAACACTGGAGCTTTCTCATATGAAGCTTGGCCACAGGAAATGTGGGAATGGTGGAAGCCATGTAACCCAGAGTCCCAAGATACTTCCTGGCTGTATCTGAACCCAGAGGAAGAAGGGAATGAAAGAAAGCAATCAGAGTAAAAGCTTTGGGAGGAGGCAGTGATGCCAGTACTGGAACAGTCTGGAGCTTGCAACCTACAAAAACATGACCCTGAGAAGAAGTCAGGAATGATGTCTGGAAGTTTACAGTAAACCCCAGGCTTTCCAGGAGGCAAACAGTAAAGTGTAGATGCTGAAGTAAAATCTCTGGAGAAGAGGACTGAATGAGAAGGTCATCCAGGTAAGGGAAGATCTGTAGTTCTCTTAACCTGCAGAAAGCAATCACAGGAGTGAGGCATTTGATGAAGACCCTTGAGGCAGTAGAGAGGCCAAAGGGCAAAGCAGAGAACTGAGAATGCCAGAAAACAACAGAGAAAATGTAAAAACTTCCTGAAAAGGGGTTGAACAGAAATATGGGCATAAGCATACTTGAGATCCCGGGAGACTAGAAAAGCCTGAGGAAGAAGAAGAAGGGGAAGGGGAAACAAGTTTGAAGAGATAGCATCCAAAAGGAAGGAACGTTCAAAAAGGTATTTAGCTGAGAGCGATCTAGAATGGGTCACCAGATGCCTTCTTTCTTATGGACCAAGAACATTCTGGAGTAAACCCCTTTCCCCATTAGGAGCTGGAACCTCTTGAATATTTTCTTGAGCCAACAGACCCTGAAGTACCTCTGGAAAAAAAAGGATAGTTGTTCCTGAGGAGGCTGAGGAATGCCCAAAAAGGGTGGAAGTGACTTCCAAAGCATGCAATACCCCTGGTGAAGTATGGGAAGAATGCAGGAGTCTTGAGTGATCTTTAACCAAATAGGAAGGGAAAGGGAAAATGCAGAGAAAGAAATTAGAAGTTATGTACCTACCATAATGTTCCATGTTAGTTGTCTTCTCTCGCCTTCTTTCTTGCTGGATGGGTTGACTCGGCACTTACTAAGCTTGAGAACTCCTTTTACCAGCTCGAGGCAACCCTATATCCCATGATGCAAGGCGAGACTACCTCAGATCTCATTTGGTAGCTATAGAACCCTGCTAATAATACTAATCCCAAAGGAAGAGCAAAAACTAGCCTAGAAGAACTAGGCAAAAAGTTCTTAAGATAGACTCTCTAATGAAAATTAAGGAGAGTGAATCTGAGAAAGAGAAATTCTTCAAGATCTGTCCAGGCCAGGGGGAAGGAGGGAGGGACGCAAGAAAGAAGGCGAGAAGACAACTAACATGGAACGTTATGGTAGGTACATAACTTCTAAATGTTAAGTTGTCAATCTCGCCTTCATTCTTGCTGGATGGGACCGCATCCCTAGCACCTGTATCCCGGGTGGCACAATGGAACAGACTCTTGAGTACTGTGGAACCAAAACTGGCTCTGTCCCTGGAGGCCAAATGTAATTTATAATGAGAGACAAAGGTATGAGGAGTGGCCCAAGTAGCTGCTGCACAAATGGTATCAATGGGTAGCCTATCCTGAAAGGCTGTAGAAGTGGATAGGCTCCTGGTTGAATGTGCCTTCGGTTTTGAGGGTAGTTGCTTGCCTCTGAGCGAATACACATAAGAAATGGCGGAAGACAACCATCTGGATAAGGTCACTTTCGACACTGGGAGACCTTTCCTGTTTTCTGCATAGGAAACAAATAATTGATCCGATTTCCTGAATTGTTTAGTTCTATGCAAATAATATCTGAGCTGACGATGGTCATCCAAAAAATGAAGTTTTTGTTCAGCTTTGTCAGAATAATTAGGGAAAAAAAATGGTAGATCGATGGATTGATTAATATTGGTTTGAGAAACAACTTTGGGCAGAAAAGATGGATTTGTTCTCAAGGATACCCTGTCCTTGTGAAAAACCAAATATGGGGAACGGATGCAGAGAGCTTGAATTTCAGATACCCTCCGTGCTGAAGTGACAGCCAGTAAGAATATTGTTTTCCAGGTCAGTAACTTTAAGGAGTATGAAGCGGACGGTTCGAAGGGGGGTAAAATCAAGGATGCTAACATCAAATTCAGATCCCATTGTGGAGGAGGATGTTTTATTGGAGGCTTTAGGAGAAAAACTCCTCTCAGAAAAGCTTTGCATAGTCTATGCGACATAATGTTATGATCTTGCAAGCCAACATGATATTTAGAAATTGCCGCCAGTTGAACTTTAACTGTTGATGAAGAAGATCCTGACTGAAAAACTTCAGCCAGAAAATCTAAAACTGAATGCACAGGTGCAGTAAAAGGATCAATGTGCCTGGAGTTTGCCCATAGGGAAAAACTTCGCTACTTGCTAGCATAAACCGTTCTGGTGGACGACTTCAAGGAAGCTATTAAGATATCTCTGACAGGATCAGAGATCATAGGAAGCCTGGCTAGGGAAGGAAGTGGAGCAACCAAGCAGTGAGGTTGAGAGAACGAATGGCCCGGTGCTGTTGACCCAATTGGTGGATCAGAAGATCCGGAACTGGGTCCAGATGCCAAGGCTGCATCAGGAGGTGACGATGTAGGGTCGGAAACCAAATTTGTCGAGGCCAGTAAGGGGCAATGAGAATCAACTTGGCTCTCAAAACGTAGCTTTCTGAATCACCTGTGGAATTAAGGGGAAAGGGGGAAAAGCGTACAGAAGTCCCCGGGGCCAATCCTGGGTTAGAGATTCTCTCAGGGGTTGGCCTGGTAGGGGAAAGAGGGTGAAGAAGTCGGGGCATTTGCTGTTTTGGGGTGTAGCAAAAAGGTCGCAACAAGGGGTGCCCCACTTCAGAAATATCTCGTCCACTACCGATTGATTGAGAGACCACTCGTGAGGCATGAGAATGGCTCTGCTCAGTCTGTCTGCTAAGAGGTTGGACCTGCCGGGGATGTGTGTTGCTATTAGAAACCGATAAGAGGAGATTGCCCATTGCCAAAGTCTGAGAGCTTCTCAACACAAAGGATAGGACCTGGTCCCGCCCTGTTTGTTGATGTACCAGACTACAGACATGTTGTCCGTTTGAACTGCAATAGTCCCCGAGGGAAGAAAGTCATTGAGGGCTTGCAACGTTAAAAGCACCGCTCTCATCTCCAGGACATTTATGTGCAGATAGTATTCTGTGGGTTGCCAAGTCCCGTGGACCATCCTGCCCTGATAATGCCCCCCCACCCGATCAGAGAGGCATCCGTAGTGACTGTGGCAACCGGAGTAGGGGGAACAAATGGTCTGCCCCGATGAAGCAGAGGGGAAGATATCCACCAGGTTAGATGAGTCCTGCACGATTGTGTAACCAAGATTTCGTGCCTCATGGGAAGGTTCTGGAACGACCACTGAGTGAATAACATCCACTGCAGAAGACGCATGTGGAAGCAAGCTAATGGTAGAAGTACAATGGCCGCAGCCATAAGACCTAGAACCTTGAGAACCAATCTGGCTTTGACTTTGTTGCTCAGTAAGTTGATTTGAACGTATTTTTGGATGTCCAGAATTCTCTGATTTGTTAGTCTGGCTAACATACTGACGGTGTTTAGTTCTGCGTCTATAAAGGTGATAGATTGGCAAGGCAGCAGAGAAGATTTTTCGAAATTCACCGATATTCCCAACTTTTTTCAAAGCTGCAGAGTGTAGTCTTCTCTGCTCTGAAGAAGCTGATGCTTGGTGGTGGCGGAGAGGAGCCAGTCGTCCAAATAATCAAACACCTGGAATCCTTGACGTCTCAGATGAGCCGTAACCACTGCCATGCATTTGGTAAACACTCTGGGGGCTGAAGTGAGGCCAAAGGGCAGGGCTCTGAATTGATAATGACTGGTCCCTAGCCGAAAGCGGAGAAACCTCCTGGAGCGTCTGAGTATCTTTATGTGATAGTACACATCCTGAAGGTCTATCGAGCACATCCAGCTGTCCTTGCCCAAAAAGGGCAGAATGGACTGAAGCGTGACCATCCGGAATCTTGCCTTCTTGACAAATCTGTTTAGATTGCTCAGGTCTAAAATAGGTCTCCAATCTCCCGTCCTTTTGGGGACCAAAAAGAATCTTGAGTAGACGCCGGATCCTACTTGGTCTGCTGGAACAGTCTGGACGGCTCTTTTTTCTAGGAGCTTTGAAACCTCCTGTTTTGCCAAATCCCTTTGACCGGGTGAGATGTCTGGAAGGGATTGGTGAGGTATGGGATACCTTTCGAAGGGGATTTTGTAACCCTCGGATATGATCGACTGTACCCACATGTCTTGTGAGAGGGAACGCCAGGCTACTGGGTACAGCGATAGCCTTCCCCCGACTGCCTCCAAGGGTGGACAGTCGGGCAACACCTCAGGGATGCTGAAAGGGTTTGTCAGGAAGAGGCTCCCTGTTACCCTGATTCTGGGGACCCCCCCCTGCCTCTAGGGCGGCATCTATTATTGTTACCCCCTCTGCCTCTGGGGGTAAACTGACCACGTGTGTCCGGCGCTGCTCCTTGGGCTTTACGGAACCACATCTTCCCTCCTTTCTGACCCTTGGGATAGGGTCTAGAAGGAGTGGAAAAATGGACTCCTACAGCAGAAAGAGTTTTGCCGTCTTGCTCACACCTGGTCAAGGTTTCCTTCACATGAGGTCCGAACAAAGCCGAACCGTCAAAGGGGGTAGTGGTGAAGGACGCCTTAAAGGGGTCCACGAAATTACAAAGCCGCATCCAGGCCTGACATCTGAGAGCCACTCCTGTGCCTGCGTCTCTGCTCGCTCCATCGGCTGCATAAGATATGAGCCGCATGGAGGAGTTGGTTAAAGAATTTAGGATTGCTAGCTGTGAGGCAATCTTGTCTTGAGCCCCAGCAGCTGAAGGATCCTGAACCACTTCACCTAGTTCCTTGAGAATATCTTTCTGAAGTCTGGTGAAATGACAAAGGTAGTTCAGCGAACGCATAGCAAAGGTCGCTGAAGAAAACATCCGCTTACCATACCTATCCATGGTCCTAGAATCTTTGTTAGGAGGATGGACAGGCACGGAAGGATCCGCAAGTTCCTTCTTGGTGGCCGCCACCACCATAGCATCCACAGAGTCGCCCTTAGAAAGAAACTGCTTGTCTGAAGGGGCCGTAATAAATTTGGATGGCCTCCTGGGGACAGGTTCCACAAAATCCGGGGCTGCCCACGCCTTCGAGCCACTACCTGCATGAGTGGGTCGAAGGTGGAGACACCCAGGAGGTGGAGGGTCGGGATCCAAAGCCTCCAGGTATACCGACTCATCCTCGGAGGGGTCAATGGAAGGCCAGTTCCCCTCTGTTTGAGGAGCTCAAGGATGTCTGAAAAGGAGACTACCTCAGAGGGACCGAGGAACCCTCCGACTCATCTAAGTCGGTATCTGATGTTGTAGACTCAGGGGAGTCTGTGTGTTTCCTCTTACACATCCTCTTACGTGGGGGTTCCCCTGCAGGATCAGGAGAAACCTCGGAAGAGGAAGTTATTCCCAATGGGGAAACCTGGGGCGATGGATCCCTGGGCCTGAGAGCAAGAGGCTGGCAAGAGACATCAACAGGCACCGAAGAGGGAGGAGCTAAAGGGATGGACCGTTGACCTGGCTCAGGTGCCAGGACACTCCTCATCACCTCAAAGGCTCCCCTCCCAGGGAGACCAGAATACTCCTGTTCCGAAGAAACAGGAATTCCCGGCTCCACTGAGACAGAAGGCTCCGAGGCCGACATCGGTGCCGAGCTTACCAAAGCTGAAGCCCTGAGAGGGAGAGCGGGGTCGGACAAGGGTCCGATGCCACTAGCCCCCTCGGAGCCGACAAGGGAAACTCGGCGGCCGGTTCCCTCCAAGGGAGGTCTCATGGAGGAGATCGGAGCCGAAGCCGACGGAGCCGAAAGGGGATGTATCGGCTCCGGCGCCGACACTGTCACTGTCCCGAGAAGCTCCGGCTCCGAACTCTGGAGGAGAGTCGGAGGAGGAAGTTCAAGGGGAAGAGAAATAGCCGAAGTCTGCTGAGACGGGCTATGGAGCATTTGGGCTAGTGCCTGTGACTTCAACAGCCTGCTTACCACCCTCTCTAAATCGTGGTCAGACAGCCTGGAAGATCTCGAAGATCGGCTCCGATGACTCTGTTCCGACAAAAGAGGAGACCTTGGAGCCGAGTGAATCGACTCCAAAGAAGGGGACCGAGATCTCTTCTTGGACGAAGCCATCGGAGCCGATGTCCTCTGGGTTCCAGATGGAGCCGAAGACTTTTTGGCTCCGATACTGGATAACACGTCGGCACCAGCCGGTGCCGACAAGGCAACTGGAGACTGAGTGTCAGAGCCGGTAGGAACCGACACTACCACATCAGAGGAAGAAAGATCGGCTCCAGCCGGAGCCGATCTCGACTCCGAAGGAGTCGGCGCCACCGGGGAAGGCTTAACCAGTGTAGCCTGAACCTTAGGTGGCTTGGAAGGTTTACCCGACCCAGTCTTTGTCGTTGAACCTTCTGGCTTTAATAAGCCACGGAGGATCAACTTGTTCCTCCTCTCCTGCAGGACTCTCTGGCTAAAAGAATGGCATATGGCACAGGAGTCCTGCAGGTGTAAAGGCCCCAGGCAGTAAACACAAGAAGTGTGACCATCTGTCAGAGACATCTTCTGACAGCACGAGTCACACTTCTTGAAGCCTGAGACCTTTCCTTCCCTAGACATAGTCTAAGAAAAATACAACAACACACACTCTGAACAAATCACACAATTAATCCCAAAAACACACACACACTGACAGGGATTAAGAACAGGGAGGCTTAGGCCTAAGTGAAAAAATTTTAACTTTAAAATCTAACCAAAAAGGGAAATAGGGTGGGCTATAGTATAGAATACACAATATCTAAATACTAAGAAAAAAAAAAGGGAGGGAAAACCGTTGAATAAACTGTTTGAAATATCAAACTCACCTGAGCTGGCAAAAAAGAGACCTCTTCGCAAAGCGGCAAATGAGATCTGAGGTAGTCTCGCCTTGCATCATGGGATATAGGGTTGCCTCGAGCTGGTAAAAGGAGTTCTCAAGCTTAGCAAGTGCCGAGTCGGAGCCGAGGATCGGCTCCGAACCCATCCAGCAAGAATGAAGGCGAGATTGACAACTTAACATTGTGACAGAATAGCAGGGCAAGGACAGTCAGACAACACCTGGTTTGCCAGGAAAAGGAGGTTTCTGAATTGAAGGTGTTTGGGTAGCCTTAGCAGGAGAAGCCCTTCCCTTCTACCACCCTTCTTACCTTTGGAGGGAGGGTAAGACTCTCTACGAACAAAAGCAGACTTGCCCAGGTAATTCCTTTGAAATTTGGGGTGGAACAAAAATATGCTTCAGATCCTGTAAAGCCTTATGCTTTTCCTGCAAGAACTTATAGAACTCAGCAGCACCAAAAAGATGTTTATTATGTAGAGGAGCATCCATCAGGTTAGCCTTGATATCATCAGGCAAAGTCTGAAGTTGGAGCCAGGAATATTCCGTCAATACAGAACCAAAGGCAGCAGCACTAGATGAGCCACCAGCTACATTACAGCTGCATTTAATGGAATAACAAGTAACCTGAGAAGATGTCCCTAGTAAGGAAACAGTTGAAGTCTTCCCCTCAGCATCAGGAAGATCTAAAATAGACTGACAGACCTGAGAGAGAAGAGCCAAAACATATCTGGTCATACGAGTCTGATAGTTCACAGCTGTAAAGGCCAGGATAGCAGAAGTATACACTTTCTTATCTAGCCTCTCTATAGTTCTGCTGTCCTTGTCACAAGGAAGCAACTTTGTAGAAGGCAACAGTTTAGAAAGCTTTTCAGAGGCAAATGACACCACAGAAGGGTCAGCAGAGGGACACAAAGAAACTTGCAGGCATCAGGCACTTTAAAGAACCTATCAATTTTTTTTTTGGAAGCGGGAGCTGGGAATCAGGAGCATGAGAAGCAGTTGAAAAGGCATCTAACAAGGCAGCAAGAACAGAAGCGACAGCAGAGGGTCGAGGAGACTCCATTTGCAGAAGCTCATAGTACCTCTTCTGAACATCAGACACCTGAGCACAATCCTATTCAAAAAAAAAAAACTCCATAATTTGGAAAACTGTCACCAAAAGAAATATCTTCAAAAGGCGAGTCAGGACTGATAGACTTCTCTACTTCAGAACCATAATCTAAGGGAGAAGGAATCTGAGAAGAATAAATTGGGGATTCTTCATCAGAATCTGCATCTTCATCAGAGGAATCTTGCTCCCTAGGCCTCTTAAGACGGGTACACGACCAAGGAGAAGCAAGAACAGAAACCCCCTGAGAAGGCTTCACAGCCATAAGGGCATTAAACAGGCCTTGAGTGAAATGTTGCAATTCGCTCTGAGGATCTGTAGGAGCTGGAGAAATCTGCTTATTTTTTTTTCTTTTTTAAGGGGATGTCAGCCTTACAAATCTTAAGAGGCTCTGACCCCTGATGACATTCAATTAGTGTAGTCAGCATCTCTTCCCTCACTCAAATCTGGGGAACACCCCTAGACCCTTTGGTAATTATCAGCCGCAGTTCCCTCTGATCATCCAAAGCGGATGTCTGTAAGGCCTCCATGAATGTGTGTGAAGCTAGGTCCATGCTTGCCTCCGAAGAAGTAGCAGAAGAAGAACCCAAAAGAGAAAACAAACAGTCCCTCCAGGCTTTCATTAGCCTTGAGAGAGACATCCAGCAGAGGCAGCACAGCTAAAAAATCCAACCTTTCTTCTTCTTCACGGACAGCTGAACCTCAAGCTGGAGAGATCCTTCCATAGTGTCTTTAGCCAACAGTTTAAGACTCTAGTTTTCCAAAAAAAATAGCTAAGGAAGAAAGCCAACTATACAACGTGTTGGAGACAAAAGCTTGACAAATTGCATCAGACATATGAACGTGACGGCCTTTTGGTGAATCTGTCTCCCAAAGTTGCATTTCCTCTTTCTGAATGACACATAAACCAACAACCAAAACAAGGCAAAAAAGTGACAAGAATAACAAAATACCTCAATGGGGCACTTATCTGAAAGAAGCTTGGTAATCAGCAGATGAACAAGTGTTCAAATAGACAATGTAAAATGGCATTCTGACTGGCGGCAGAGAAGTTCTGAGGATGGTACGTCCAGACATCACCTTTATGCCCTACGCCATGAATGGAGAGCACATGTGTGACGTACGGTGTACCCATTACAAACTAAAAGCTTTGGTAAACTGGCCAGATGTCGGGCTACCCTAGGCAGAGGATCACTATTGTAATGAACACTGCAACAGTGATATGGGAAGACATCACATGGTCCTTTAACCCTTTTAGCATTTACTATGAACCTGAGGAACCATTTTCAGATGTCAGACTTGGGTATAAAAATATCCATCCAAACACTTTCAAGCAAAAAATCAAACATTCTGGATGTTCTGCATACTTGGGAGCTACAATGATATATTTCCACTGTTCTTTCTTTAGTAAACTGCCTTTCAAGTCTTTCTTCCCAGTCTTTTCTAACCTCCTCTAAATGATTCTCACAGATATCGTGCAATATACTGTACTGTCTAAATAATTATTCCTTTTTAACAGCTTTGGCTTTTCTAGGCTCAACTAAAAATGCCCTTCAGGATACCTTAAGAGACAGGGAACTTGAATCAAGGGTAAGACCCACTGGTCACTTGTAAGCTGGATGTCTGTCTGGTAGGAGAAGACCAGGAGATGCATTTGATTTTGTGAATTTTCAAAGAATGTCTACCTTAGAAGTCCTATCATCGAGGCAGGAAGGAAGAACAAACTTTAGACCCACCTCACCCTGAAGCCTTCTACCTTCTCCCCAACTAGAACTCTGGGGAGAAAGGCCTTGCCAGTCTTAAACACTTGTTCAACAAAAAAAAACAATTCTGTATTTTATCAAACTTAAAGCTATGCTCTATGGGACCAAAGACTCACCCTCAGTCCCTAAACAATGGGTCAATTGTTACAACAACCAAAAAGCACAGAAAAACGCCTCCAATTTCACATACTTGGCCATGTGGTTGGACCAACACCTTAATTTCTATCTACGTGTCTCCACAATCAAAACTACAATACACATGATACTCTCAGTCAAAAAAGATTTCCTACTTCTTCACCCCAATGGGAAAAACAGCTACTGATAAAGGAGTTATCCTTGCATAACTTGAATGTAGCCTTCTAGTCATTGCTAATGCCTCCAAGAATCTCCACTCTCAAAATAACTGCAAACAAGATTTGCAGGCTTATCTCTCTAGCTGAAAAAAACACTATTATAAAGTTCTCAACAATCAGATTCCCATAAAACAAAGATGTATCCTGCTATTAGTCTCTCTCACATACAAACTGCTTTATTTACACCCCTTCCCCAGCTTTTCAACCAGGCTCACAAAAAACACACACAAATTCAATCTCATATCCAACTTGCAAAACACTACCTCCCTTCTCCCTAAGGTAAATAAACTTTACATTACAGACCAAAGCTTCTCAATCATGCCACACCACCATTTTGAAATCCCTCCCTTCCTCCCTCTCAGACTTTGACCTGCTCCACCTTTACTAGAATTCCACAATCAGCTGAAAAACTCCTGTAAAAGGAGACTGAATTAAAATGCTTCTTGGCAGGACATACTATATACAAGTAATGTGAAGTTGTTAAATCTCACCGTTTATTCTCACTGATGGGTTCGGAGCCGATCCTCGGCTCCGACACGGCCGATAGCAAAGCTCAAGGTTTGCCAGCAGCTCGAGACTAAGACCCTTATCCCACAATGCACTGCTGGAATTACCTCAGATCTAGTTTGCCACGGCAAGAGAGATCTCGGTGATCCAGCTAGCTCAGACCATTTGTGAGAAAAAAACAGCAAGTTTTGATAAAAAAAACATTCTTTTTGTCTTAGATATTTTCATATAGATAGTTGTGTGTTAGTGTTAAATCTTAATAACAGAACCTGTAGTTTCTGATAGTTAATGCCCTGTTAGCTTAGTTGTTTTGTGTGGGCCTTTTAGCCCTATTTAGAGTTATTAATCTCTATTTGCTGCGGTAGCGTTGTCACCTCGCAGTAAGACGCTGTCCGGTTCGATTCTCAGCTGGAGTGTCTTCTCCGTGGAGACATGCGTAAATGGGCGTACCTTCGTTGAAGGTTGTGCGTCAGGGTTGGTAACCTGGCGTGTAAAACTCAACTACCAATCATTAGCGGACCGGAGTTCCGCTGTGGCGACCCCTAACCGGGAAAAGCCGAAAAGACACAACAAATCTCTATTTTCTAATAGTCAGGATTTTTCTCTGTGGGCCTCTTTAGCCCTGTATTTGTAAAATATAGTTTAACTGTTACAGATAGTGCCCGGGTTGGGCTTAGTTGCTTTGTGGGTCTTTACAAGGAAAGTAAGGACTTTACTGTATTAGTTTTCAGTATACTGGTTTTTGTTTTACTATGTCGGATGACAAGGAAAAGTCCCATCCTAAATCGGGATTCAAGAAATGCCAAGATTGTGGGCAGAAAATGTCCATCACTGATGGACACATTCAATGTGTCTACTGTCTGGGGGCTAAACACCTCCAAGACACTTGAGCCATTCTTTTTCTTCAAGAGTCCTCTTGGAGAGGAAGAGGAAGCTAACAGACAGGGGATTACTGCAGCATTCCTTTTCTGAGGTTTTGAGTAGCCATGAAGGTACTAGCATGTCTTCCAAATCCACCAAATCCACAAAATCTTCAGACCCCAAAGTGGCAAAAAAGGCAAAAACTTCAGAGGGAGGGTCACTGGTTCCACACACCTTGGAACCAAGTGTACCTTTGATTCGGAGCCAGCTCTCAGTATTGGAGCCGGTCTCTGATGTTCCCTCTTCTCCTCTCCTCCAGTCAGCACCTTCGGTGCATTCATCTAAGTCCTCAGTCAGCCTTTCAGATTTCGACATGGATCGGCTAGTGCAGAAGCTTTTACAGGCACCAGGAGTTGCCAAATTGTTGTCAGGCCTGACCAGCTCGTTGGTGCCGAAGACCATGGAACCAGATTTGTCTATTCCTCCTCCGAGCCGTACTGGACCCTTGGAGCCGCAGGAAAACGAACTGATGATTGTTGAACCCTTGGAGCCGATACCCAAACCGGTGTTATCGGCTCCATCTACTCGGATGTCCTCGGTGCCGACTGAGGACTCGGAGCCAACACTCTCCCATCGGGTCCGGGGAGGATAGTTGGACCAATTTGTCAGTGCTGACTCTTCCTCTCGGGGCTTTGGCTCGGATGAGCTCGGCTCCTACCTCGGGCTCGGAGCCCATGGTTTTGGTGCGGGAGGATCGGACGGTACTTTCGGGTCCATCTACTCCTTCTCGTCGGAGCCATGGTGCCTTCGATGCTATGAGGAGAGTTCTGTCTCCAAAGACGTAGTCAGCATTGGTTCAGCCTTCCCTCTCTCCTCAAGCTCCTGTGTCTGCTTCTTCGCCTACCGGTCCCCCTACGCGTAGAGACCCTGAGCCTCAAGTATCCCCACAGGGCATCCCCTGCTCTTCTGAGACCTCCCCACCACTGAGGAGGTTCCCAGGAAGAGACTGTGCAAGAGGAGGCATTTAGACTCCCCACAGGAGTCTTTGACATCTGACACGGACTTGGATGAGTCAGAAGGGTCCCCCTTGATCCCCCTCTGAGGATATCTCCTTTGCAGAGATACTAGAAATCCTTAGTCAGAGGGGCGATTGGCAGTCCAAGACCCATACTGAGGACGGGTCCGTGCTCTTGAATGCTTTTGGGTCTCAACCTTCCACTTCTTGGGTGTCTCCGCCTTACGACGAGCTCATGGAACTGATCTCTTGTAAGGCGTGGGAGTCACCGGAGGCCATGGAACCTGTCCCTCGCACGCCAAATAAATTCATGTCTGCCCCAGTGGACAAGCCATTTTTGACCAAGGGAGTGCCTGTTGATGTCATGTTGGCAGCTGCAGCCACCAAACAGGAAGCATCTGAAACATCCGCATCTATCAATCCTCCTAACAGAGATTCTAGGATCATGGATAGATATGGGAAACGCATGTTTAGTTCAGCGACTTTTTCTCTGCGATAACTGAACTACTTAACCCATTTTACGAGACTACAAAGAGATCTCCTGAAAGAACTAGGAGATACTCTTCAGGGTGCGGTACCTGCAGGGGTGGCCGACAAAGTCAACGCACAGCTTGCTACCCTAAACTCAGTTGTAAACTCATCCCTGCGTCTCATATCTTATGCAGCTGATGGTTCGAGTAGAGCCGCTAGTTCGGGCATTGCTCTCCAAAGACAAGCCTGGATGCGTCTCTGTTCCTTTGCAGAACCCTTTAAGTCTTCCTTTATCAACACCCCATTCGATGGCTCTTCACTGTTTGGGCCTAAAGTAAAGGAAACTTTAACCAGGTGTGAGCAGGAAGGCAAGACCTTATCTGCCATTGGAGTCCGTTTTTCTACCACTACTCGGTCCTACCCCAAGGGCCCTAGGGGAGGGAAAATGTTGTTCCGAAAAGCACAGGGAGCCTTTCAGGACACACGTGGAGAAACCCCTTCTAGAGGCAGAGGAGGGGGTTATAATGGAAGACTCCGCCCCCGCAGCAGAGGGGGTCCGCAGCAACAGGGTGACAGGGGTCAGTTCTCCGGTCAACCCTACCAGCGCCCCTGAAAGGGTGCCCGACTGTTTGGCTCTGGAGGCAGTTGGGGGTCGCTTGTCTTTGTACCTAGAAACCTGGCTAAACATAACATCAGATACATGGGTACAAAGCATCATTTCCAGAGGATATTTCATACTGTTTTTTACCCCTCCCATTCCTATAAACAGAATCCCAGATGTTCCACCCAGTCTCAGGGAATAAGCAATCGTACAGGCCCACAGATTGCTAGAAAAAAAAGAGTCATCCAACCAGTCCCAGCAGACCAAGTTGGATTCGGAACTTACTCAAGATTCTTTTTGGTACCAAAGAAAATAGGGGACTGGAGACCTATCTTGGACCTCAGCAGACTCAACCAGTTCGTAAAGAAAGAGAAGTTCCGAATAGTCACGCTTCAGTCCATTCTTCTCTTCCTAGGGAAAGGCTATCGGATGTGCTCCATAGATCTTAAGGACGTGTACTTTCACATAAAGATGAACAGACGCTCCAGAGATTACCTGTGTTTCTGGCTGAGAGCCAATCATTACCAGTTTCGAGCCCTGCCCTTTGGTCTCAATACAGCAACCAGAGTGTTCAAATGCATGGGAGTGGTCACGGCTCACCTGAGACATCTAGGATTCCAGGTGTTTCCATACCTAGACAATTGGCTCCTCACCGCTACCACCAGGCATCAATTGACTCAGGCAACACAATACACTCTGACACTCTGCCATCGATTAGGCATTACAATCAACTTCGAAAAGTCTGCCTTATCGCCATCGCAGCATACCGTTTTTATAGGAGCAGAGTTAGACACCTCAACTACCATTCTACATCTTCCAATCGAAAGAGTCTCACTTCTCCACCAACACGTCAGCTCACTGGTGTCAAAGAACAAAGCTACAGCAGCAGAGGTCTTGAAGGTGCTAGGTTTGATGGCGGCAGCAATCCTGGCGGCAGCAATCCTGGCTATACCACTCTCAAGAATGCATATGCGAATTCTTCAATGGCTCCTCTTTGCTCTGTGGTCTTACCAGAAACTACCGATGCACCACAGGATTCTCATCATGGATTCTTGCAAGAGAGACCTTCGGTGGTGGTTGACATCTCTTCATGTCACAATCGGAAGACCCTTTGCCCCCCCCCCCCAGTAGCCACTGTGACCACGGACGCTTCCCTGATAGGGTGGGGGGGGGGGCATTTTCAGGAAAGACTGCCCAAGGCACATGGACAGATCAAGAATCACATCTGCACATCAATGTTCTAGAGTTCAGGGCGGTACTTCAGGTGTTGCAGTACTTTCAGGACTCTCTTCCTCTAGGAACTATTGCAATTCAGACGGACAACATGTCAGTAGTCTGGTACTTGAACAAGCAAGGTGGAACCAAGTCTTACCCCCTTTGTCGAGAAGCCCTCAGGGTCTGGCAATGGGCTGTGTCATCCCAGCATTTTCTGTTAGCAACGCACATCCCGGGAAAATCCAACGTGATAGCGGACAAGCTAAGCAGGGCAATATTGCTCCCTCACGACTGGTCTCTCAAACAGGTTGTGGAGTTGATTTTCCGCACATGGGGACAGCCTTGCTGCGACCTCTTTGCCAGCCACATCAATTCAAAATGCAGAAGCTACCTTGCCCTAATACCACCTCCGGGCCATCCCCCGAGAGATGCACTTTTACACGACTGGGCCCCGGGTCTTCTTTATGCATTCCCACCCTTCCCATTGATACCCAGATTTTTACAGAAAGCAAAATCGCTGGGAAGGACTGTTATCCTCATAGCCTCCTACTGGCCTTGACAGATTTGGTTCCCGTTTCTCCACCATCATCTGTTGGAAGATCCATGGATCCTGGACCCAGTTCCGGACCTTCTGACGTACCAGTCAGGGGACTGCCATCCTTCACTGCAGTCCCTGAAACTGACTGCTTGGCTAATCCACTTCCCCTAATTGCCAGGCTTCATTCAATTTCAGAAGATACAAGACAAATTCTCTTGTCTTCTCACAAGCCCTCTACCAGGAAATTATACGGTAGTAAATGGAAAAGGTTCTCAATTTGGGCAAACACGCAGAAAATTGACCCTTTCCGAGCTCCGCTATTGTCTATTTTAGAATTCTTGACAAAGATTTTAAGGAAGGGGCAGCAGCTGCTACAGTTCAAGTCCAGTTAGCTGCCATTTCAAATTTTCACCTTGGGTTTGGTGGCTCAAATGTTATGGGCCATAAATTATCCAACACTTTTCTTAAAGGTGTTCTTCACATGAGACCTCCTGTCAAAATTCCCTATTCTCCCTGGAATTTAAACTTTATGCTGTCTCAAATTATTCTTCCCCCTTTTGAACCAGCATCTTCTTGTGATCTCAAATATTTATCCTGGAAAACTATTTTTCTAGTGACCATTACTTCTGCCCGCAGAGTGTCAGAACTTCAAGCATTATCTGTCAGACCACGTTACATGATTTTCCATGCTGATAGAGTATCTCTCAGAACAAACCCCTCACTTTTATCTAAAGTCTGTTCTAAATCAAATATCAATCAGGTCATTGAGCTGCCAGCCTTTTTTCCCAACCACTCCAACAAATTGGAATACATGCTGCACAAACTTGATGTACACAGACAGCTCAGATTTTATCTTGAAAGAACTAAGGATATTAGAAAATCAGATCAACTTTTTGTATCCTTCTCAGAAGTCAGAAAAGGCAATCCAGTGGCTAAAACAACCTTATCTAAATGGTTATCAGATTGTATATGCTTTGTTTATGAGAATGCGAGCATGCCGTTGACACACAAACCTAAGGCTCATTCTACCAGAGCCATTTCTACGTCTTCTACCTTTCAAGGCAAATTGTCTCTTGACAATATTTGCGCTGCAGCCTCTTGGTCTAAGCCTCATACCTTTATCACGCATTACAAAGTAGATAAGGCTTCCAGGGACAGGTCTTCCTTTGGTTCCACGGTACTGAAGAATGTACTTCCATGAGCCACCCAAGATTGAGGGTGCTAGGGACGTTACCTATCAGTGGGTATAAACGGTGAGATTTAACAACTTCACATAGAGAAGTTATGTACTTACCATAACGTTCCATGTGAGTTGTTTATCTCACCTTTACTCTCACGTCCCTCCCTCCTTCCCCCCTCCTGGCTGACTGTTGACTTAGAGGCTAGTACCATCCTGGTTATTCAATATTTCTTCTTCCCCTTCTGGAAGTGTTTCTTTGTAGAAATAAATAAAAGGGTATACATATTGCTACTCACAGCAAACAAGATCGGAGGTAATTCCAGCAGTGCACTGTGGGATAAAGGGCTTGGTCTCGAGCTGCTGGCAAACCTTGAGATTTGCTACTGGCCGTGTCGGAGCAGAGGATCAGTTCTGAAACCATCAGTGAGAATAAAGACAAGATAAACAACTCACATGGAACGTTATTAAGTACTTAACTTCTTTTTTGTTTCCTTCCTCCTCTCTTATTCTATCAGCTTCTTCTGTACCTCACAGATGCGTCAATGGATCTCTACAGCATTCTCTTCTTTTTCCTAACCCTTCCACTCCCTCCTTTCCTTTTTTCTACTCTCCCAATCCCATCTTTTATTTTTCGTCTTCCAGCTCCTGTACACAACCTTATTTTCAATACAATCTTGGCTTTTAATGTTCACAAGTAAATCTAAGCACATTCACTGTTATTTCCTCCATTCAGTTTTTTACCACAGTACGTACAGTACTGCATATTCCTCATTCAATGTTTGCTTACTCTAATTTTCAAATGCATGCTATGTTTTCTCCAGGCTAAGTCTAAAAATGGTTCACTGCAAACATTGTTCTATATTGATTAACAAATGGAAATAAATTCAGCTATTCCATTCCAAAACAACAACTCATGCCTACTTTGAAGGTGCCAGGGGATTGGCATCAAGAGTCCTCCATGTTGTCAGTGTGAACAGAAAAGCCACCTTCCACAGACATAGTGGCATCATTAGGGCATTGCCAGCAGTCTAGGAAATAGTAGGTGTTCAGCCTTGGGGACTGTGAAAGTGCATGAATGGATTCAGCACTCTCAAACTGATCAGACGTGTTGGACAGCAAAGCTGTCTGCTGTGTACCTATCTACATTCTTTCTCTTGCTCTTCACTGGAAGGGAAGATGAAGATTCCCCTGCAGACTCAAAGAAAGAATGAGCTAAAGCCTCGAGCCTCTGCCACTGAAGGTAGTCATGCAAGGTATGCAATCTACTCCTTACAGATTTAAGAGTTGTCTGCACCCAATAACAGCACATTGTGACTGCAGTGGTCTTAATTTAGAATTTGTCGACCACTGACACACTAACTACTTTTGGGCATAGACATAAGGCTTTCTAGCAATCAGTACCATAATACTTTTTAAACTATAACTTAAGACACAGGCAAACATGCATTAACAGAAAAGAAAATAAACTATATTAACATTGTTTCCATTTACACACATTATCCATCGACATATTTTTTTCTTTATTTGTAACTATCATCAGTCCAGCATTACATAAATTGCTAAATTCTTGCTTTCTCTTAAATCTCACTCCTCCTCCTCCTGGGCGTTATTCTCCATATATTGTTCCCATGATTTCTATTTATTTTTATGTAATTTGCTCCTTCCTTTATCTGAAGAGCTTAAAACTTTCTTCCAAGATATTGGTGCCACTACTCCTTTTAAAATATTGTTAAAAATATCTTCCAGATCTTTTTCACTTTCTTGTCTTCTAACTTCAGAACTTCTACAGGACTACCATCTGTTCCAGGACACTTTCCTAAAGACCGATTACATATCACTGTTTTTATCCCATTTCCCATCTCAACTGTTAGTTGTTGAGCCTCATTTACCTCTAACCTTGGCATAATTCCACACATATTTGCATTTGTGCTCTTTCTTGATTTCCACATTTTTCTGCTTTACACAAATTTTCATACAATTTCCGAAATAACTCAAACACATCTACAGGATCTCTGGTTATTTTTCTTGTTATAGGCTCCTCATGTTTAGCAACAATCCCTTCTACTTTCTGTTGCCCACGTTAAAGTTTTTGTGCTCTGGAGTTATCTTTAACAAATAATCTCTTAATAGCAGTCTTTCCAAACTCATACGTATTATCCAGACACTCCCTTATTTTTTCTTTAGCACTCTGCATTTGTGCCTCTTCTTGTTCTGTAAGATTATCCACAAAGTCATTCCTACTACTTTTTAACCATCTCTCTCATTTACTTCAATCCTATTTTTAAACTCAATTTTCATGTTATCCCATTCAACAGCTTCTTAAAACATTTCTATCTTCCCTAATAACTCGAACAATTTCCACGACCCATTCCTTAAATTCACATCTTTTAAACAGGTAGGTGGAAAAGCACCATTGTCTCATTTTTATTTCACTACCTTGCATTTGTATCAGTGCATGATCTTAAATAGTTATTGGATATGTGTTGAAGCTTTCAATTAAATGCACATGTTCCTGTAAAATATAATTTCCATCTAGTCTAGCCCAGTTATTGCACCTTAGGGAATAATTTGTAAATTTTGTTTTGAGTTCCTAATGCTGAATTCATGTCCACAAAATATTTTCATAAAAAAATCTACCCTCTTTTGTTACATTTTCACTTCTAGATCCCCAATACACTCTTACTACGGCAAATGAAGTTCTAGTCCCCACCTATAAGTATTATTCCTGCTGAAAGCAGTTATTTCTCCCCAAATTTTCTTAAGCTCCATAGCAGCAGTTTTTGATGGAATATAAATACTTGTCAGCATAATCTTCCTCCCTTGCCAACAGTCGCTTAATACCACAAAATATACCATTACTGTATTTTTTCCCTCTTATATTACTACTGTAGCCCTTTAGTAGAATAACTTCACTTTTCCTTTGTCCCCAATATTCTGCTGAATATCCATCCTGAAATCCACTCTCTGTAAAATTTACATGCTCATTTCTTTCCAAATGTGTCTCCTGCAACATTGCTATTTGCACTCTGCATCTCTTAATATAATTCAATACTCCTTCCTTTCTGGTCTATATAGGCAAGACCATTTATATTCCAAGATAATATGGACAGCTTAGCCATTATAATAAAAAGCTATTGTGCCCATCTTTTATACATTTCAGTTTTTTTTCTGAATGTGTATTTCCAACATTTGTGTTACATTAACACTACTGTTTGGCATGCTGATCTTTTATATAGGTGTTTCTTCTCATCTCCATTTGACCCTATGTCACATTTTTCAGGACATTTTGTTTTAATAAAAACCATCACCTCAGACAAACTACATTTTAACACCCCTATCCCTTATTAACCTAAAACAAATGCACAGTTTAGAAAGACTGCTGCTAAGCAACTGTTTTTGATGATTCCTGAGGAAAAAAAAACTTTGGCACAATTACTTATGCAACAGAAAGTGGAAAGGGTTTTTGCCAAACTTAGGGAGCCTATAATAAGAAAAAAAACAGAGATCCTGCAGCAGTATTAGAGATATTCTGGAAACTTTTATGAAAATTTGTCTAAAGCAGACAAGTGGATAAATCAATTAAAAACACTAATGGAAATATTTATGGAAGACTTAAATATACCAATATTAGAGGAAGATGAGGCTCAACAGTTAGGATAGGAGGAGATGAGATTAAAAAGGGTCTACATTATGTGATCGAAGAATCTCTTCTTCGAACACATAATAATCAATACATATACAGTGAATGCTGTAAACTGTGAATGACCACGTCCTAAAAATTTTTTCTTGGGAAAAAATTCAATTGGCCATTATCGGGAATTGCCCTTTTCTTCAATGTAGAGCAATCTCAGAGTTGGTATATTTAGTTGGGGGGAGGGTGTGGAGGCACAGCCCCACACTTATCTAGTGTTTTAAAGTTTGCTTTTTATTTTATAGCCATGTGAATCCCCCCGGAGGAAAAAAAATGAGGACGTGGCCATTTGCGGTTTACATTTGCTGTATACATGTCAATTATTGTGCATTTGAAGAAGAGATTCTTCGATCACATAATATAGACCCAATAATGGTGATGTATAAACAATCTGCGGGCAGGTTTCCTGGAATAGATGGCATTCCTTTGGAAGGTTGGAGAAAAGAAAGTGATGAAGATCTAAAACATTTTGTTTAACAGTATTTTAAAAGGAGGGGAAATATTGACAACCTGGAAAATAGCTGTGGAGGTTGTAATACCTAAAGATGGTAAACACCCATCAGATCTAGTTTCAATTTTAAACCATGATTAAAGTATGTATGTATGTCTATAATGGCTAAAAGAATGGCAAAGGCATTGCCAAATTGACAGATGTGGATCAATGTGGTTTTGTGGAGGGGAGGCAAAACTTTGACAACATTAACAGAACAATGATGATCCAGAGTGAAGCAGCATATAACAAAATGTTGCTGTTGTTGATAGGTCATGACACAGAAAGAATTCAGCAGAGAATGTTGGGATTTTATGAATAGGGCAACAGAAGCACTTGCATTTCCTGACACAGTAATAAGGTAAAATTAAAAGGACATATGAGGAATTGGATGCAAAAATCAAAATGGAAGGGTTTCTCACTAAGTTGTGTCTGAACAGAGGAACCAGACAGGGGTGTCCTCTTTCCCTTGTTATTTGTGCTATATTCAGAAACATTTGCAAGAAAACAAGGGACTCGGAAATTCAAGGGTATAACTGACATGGTGTTTAAAAAAAAAGTTTCCTTTATATGCCGATGATATTATTTTGTACATGATGGAACCACAAAAGGACATCTCAGTGCTGATGAACATTCTGAGACTGTTTTTTTTTTTTTTTTTTTTTGGTGGGGGATATAAAATGAATGAAGCTAACATGAATTGGTTCAGCAATACTCCTATTTATGGGGCCATGATAAAATGAAGTTATTTAGGAGTACGGATTACAAAGGATTCTGTTATGGCATCTAAGGATATGTGAGAAGAGGCTATACAAAATATAATACAAAAATTCAGAAACTGGAAGATATTGCCTATGGATATGATTATTAAGATACAAGCAGTAAAAATGTTTTTAGTCCCTTAGTTTTATACACAAGTCAGGCATATTTTTGTCAACCACATGAGAAGTTGTGGATAGTAATTATTAAAGAGCTGAAGGATTTCACCTGGCAGGGTAACACGGCAAGAGTCAAGTGGGATAAATTGATCCTTCCAATAGAACAAGGAGGATTAAGATTACCTGATTTGAAGGAATACTGTTGTGCTACACAGTTACGGCTTTTATACACAATATAAACAGAACACTACAATTCAAAGTGGAAAGGGATGATGATGAAACAGGGAGGTCACTCAATAAATAAGGAGAGTGTGGGATTTTGGATGCAGATCCTTAAAGAGAATAACAATAGACATACAGAATATAATTTACTAATGACACAAAAATGTTACATAGAGAATTGGGAAACACGGTAAAAGGAATTGAAAGACCACCAAAAAAAGAAGAAATAGATACATTTTAGAGAAATACCTATGAAGATCCTGTGGAACATAAAGATGCTACATGTATAGTAGTAGTAAAAGAAAGAATAAGATGAAGTAACAGCCAGAGAGAATGAAAAAGTTAAGAAAAGCCTCAAAATGGAAACCCCCAGGCCCAGATGCAGTACCTAACTTTTGGTTAAAAGTATTAACATCTTTGCATGAAGATTTAGCCATGAGTAAGAACTATTTATATGCACACCCTGAACAGACACCAGCCTGGCTAACAACAGGAAAAACAATGCTCTTACTTAAGAGTGAACCTGTAAGCTACCCTAAAAATTATAGACCAATAACTTGCCTTCCGATGACATATAAAATATACACTGGAATTGATGCCGACACAGTCTACCAGTCATTTAGAAGAAAACTCAATTATGGCAACAGAACAAATGGGCAATAAAAAAGAAAGTCATATGGAACAAAGGATCATTTGCTGTTAAAGTCATAGTGCAGAACTGAAAAAGGGGAAGAATTTAATTATGCCATGGATTGACTACAAAAATCATTTGATAATATCCCACATTCATGGATAAAACAGTGCTTAAAAATGTGTAAAGATACACCCTACACTGATCGACTACACTACAGTGACCATGAAACTGTGGCAGATCACTATGCAATTAAGCCATGGTAAAGGACAATTATTATTCCAGGGATAAAAATTTAAAGGCGGATATTCCAGGGTGACTCTCTGTCACCGCTGCTATTCTGCCTTGCCCTTAGGTTATGTCTACAATTTGGCTCCTAAAAAACAACAAAGCGTAAAGACTTACCTTCTCTTTGTCGTTGATTTGAAACTGTATAGCTTATCAGATGACTAACTTGAAAGCACAACTGCAAGTTGTCAAAACTTTTTCAGATGATAAAATAACATCATTTGGTCTTGATAAATGTGCAAAAGCAACCTTTAAAGCAAGAAAACCGCAACCCAAGGAAAAAAAGAAGTTATGTACTCATCATAACGTTCCATGTTTGTTGTCCATCTCGGCATTCATTCTTACTTGGATTGGTTTGGAGCCAATCCTCGGCTCTGACTCGGATGAATACACAGCTGGAAGATTCAAACTTGGCTCGTGGCAAGGTAGGTATCCCATGATGCGGTGGTGCAACTCTCCAGATCTTGTTTGCTGCTAACAGTACTAATGAGCAATATATTGGTATGACCCCATGTCAAGGAGAAACAAAGAGAGTCAAAGGAGCTCATGTATAAGAGGAAGGATCACCATCAGGTCCTCTAGGAGTCCGTGGACAGGGGAAGGGGGGGGGTCGTAAGAATGAATGGCGAGATGGACAACAAACATGGAATGCTACGGTGAGTACATAACTTCTTTATGTTATGTT
The DNA here is from genome assembly GCF_019279795.1 of Protopterus annectens. Taxonomy (NCBI): domain Eukaryota; kingdom Metazoa; phylum Chordata; order Ceratodontiformes; family Protopteridae; genus Protopterus; species Protopterus annectens. Next base: position 421,923,404 of record NC_056733.1, on the reverse strand, counting down.
GTCCTATCTCACACCTTCATTCTTACTTGGATGGGACAGCATCCCTAGCACCTTTTTCCCAGGTGGCTTATGGGAGTACACCTTTGAGCACAGTGGAACCAAATGAGGCCCTGTCTCTGGAGATCAAATCCACTTTGTAATGAGTGATAAACATATGAGGACTGGCCCACGTAGCTGGAGCACAAATACTGTCCATAGACATTCCGGCCTGGAAAGCAGAGGATGTAGCTAATGCTCTGTTTGAGTGACCTCTAATTCTGAATGGTAACATTCTATTATTGGAGGTGCAGATAAAGGTGATACAACTTGAAAGGCAATTTGAAAAAGTGACTTTAGACACCTGCATACCCTTTTTTGCCTCAGAGAAGGAGATGAATAATTGATCAGATTTCCTGAAATCTTTAGTTCTATGCAAACAGAATCTGAGCTGTCTATGCATGTCCAATTGGTGGAGTTTATACTCTGCCTTGTTGCTATGACTGGGGAAAAACACCAGGTGCTCAATGGATTGATTGATATTGGATTGAGAGCAAACCTTAGGTATAAAGGATGGATTCATTTGTAGCGATACCCTATCCTTATGAAAAGATCAGATATGGAAGTGTGATTGATCGTGCTTGCAACTCAAACTCTTCTAGCAGATGTTACAGCTACTAGAAATATGGTCTTCCAGGAAAGAAATTTGAGGTCACAAGATGAAGAGGGCTCGAATGGTGGCAATGTTAGTTGAGATAGGACAAAATTTAAATCTCAAGGAGAAAGTGGTTCTTTAAAAGGAGGTCTCAATAAGGAAGTGCCTTTTAAAAGAGCTTTACACAACCTGTGTGACATTAGGTTAGGAGTATGGTCACCAATGTGGAAATTTGAAATTGCAGCCAGCTGAACTCTAATAGTTGCTGTAGTCGAACCTTGCTGGAAGAGTTCTGCAAGAAATTCTAAAATGGACCGAATTGGTGCAGAAAAAGGGTCAATGTTTCTAGTTTGCGCACAGTGAGAGAATCTTTTCCACTTGCTAGTATATAGTTTTCGAGTAGAATCTTTACAAGAGGACATCAATGTGTGTTTGACTGCTGGAGTGAAGTTTTGAAGCCTGACTAAATTGGGAAGTGGAGCAGTCATGCTGTCAAGTTGAGGATGTGGAGAGAAGGATGAAGTGTTCCTGACATATGTGTCAGAAGGTCTGGAACTGGGTCCAGAACCCACGGCTTCTCCTGTAGGTGAGGCCAGAAGAAGGTGAACCAAATCTGCTGAGGACAATATGGGGCAATGAGAATCAGCCTGCTTCCCAAGGATTTTGCTTTCTAGATGACTTTGGGTATAAGGGGAAAAGGGGGAAAGGCATAAAGAAGTCTCAAGGGCCAATCGTGAACAAGTGCGTCTCTCTGCGTCTTCCCCCAGAGGGGGAATTAGGACAAAGTAGCTGCTGCACTTGGCATTCATGGGAGTGGCAAAAAGAATGCAGTAAGGCTGGCCCCATTTCCGGAAAATCTCTTCCGTTATGTTCTGGTTCAGAGACCACTTGTGGGGCATTAATACTGCCCTGCTGAGCTTGTCCGCTATCATTTTTGACTTCCTTGGGATGTGCATTGATAATAGAAAGCGTTAGGAATAAATTGCCCATTGCCAAACTCTCAGAGCCTCTCGACAAAGTAGGTATGATCTGGTTCCTCCTTGTTCATGTACCATACCACCTACATACTGTCTGACTGTATTGCAATCGTCCTTGGTGGAAGAGAGTCGTGGAGTGCTTGCAACGCCAGAAGCACTGCTCTCATCTCTAGAACACTGATATGCAAAGTGGGCCTTATGGTCTTGCCATATACCTTGGACTGTCCTTCCCAGATAATGCCCCCCCCACCCTATCTGGGAAGCATCTGTGGTCATTGTAGCAACAGGTTGTTGTGGAATAAAGGGTCTCTCAATAGTCATATAGTTGGACGGAGTCCACCACCATAGATTCTTCTTGCATGACTTCGTTATTCTGATCAAATGGGACATAAGAAGTTCTTGAAGCGACCATTGGGAAAATAGGAGCCACTGAAAGACCCTCATATGCATCCTGGCAAGAGGAACTAGAGTTATGGTTGAAGCCATTGCCCCTAGAAGTTTCAGAACTACCTTTGCCTTCACCTTGTCCTTTGGAAGAAGGTGAAGTATTTGCTGTCTGAAGTGTGAAATTCTGTCGGCTGAAAGATGTGCCACCATAGAAACAGTGTCTAGGTTTGCGCCTATGAAGGTAATATGTTGACAGGGCAACAAGGCAGATTTTTGTAAATTGACTGTTATGCCTAGCTGAGCACAAATTTCCAATGTTACATCCCTGGCCTGTTGAAATAGATGCTTGGTGGTGGCAGTCAAGATCCAGTCGTCCAGATACGGAAACACTTGGAATCCAAGATGTCTCAAGTGAGCCGTTACTACTGCCATGCATTTGGTGAACACTCTGGCGGATGTAGTGAGATCAAAGGGCAGAGCTCGGAACTGATAATGACTGGCTCCTAGCCAGAAGAGTAAGTGACTCCTTGATGCTCTGTCCACTTTTATGTGGTAGTACGCATCTTGGAGGTCTATTGAGCACATCCAATCGTCTTTCTCCTAAAAAGGGAAGTACTGCCTGCAGTGTGTCACCATTCGGAACGTTGACTTTTCGACAGATTCATTCAATTTGCTGAGATACAATATGGGTCTCCAGTCCCCTGTTCTTAATCTTGAGTAAGTTCCGAATCCTATTTGGTCTGCGGGGACTTTTTTGGATGACTTTTGTCCAGCAACTTTGGGATTTCTATAGTTGCTTGCTCCGTTAGATTGAGTGGAACATCTGGGATTGTTCTGATCTGTGGGACAGGATGGCAAAAGGGAATGGAATATTCTCTGGATATTATGCTTTGTACCATCTTCTCTTTTGTGATACTTTGCCAGGCATCTGGGTGCAAAGATAAATGTCCCCCAACTGCCTCCAGAGTAGAGCAGGCAGGCTTCCTTTCAGGAGGACTGATAGGGACGTCTGCGAAAGGAATCACGGTCACTCTTGCTTTGCGGACCCCCCCTGCCTCTATTAAGGTGTCTACCATTGTTGCCTCCCACTCTACCCCTGAGGAAGGATTCACCTCATGCATCTTGGAAAGTTCCCTGGGATCTTTTGAACCACATTTTTCCACTCTTCAGACCTTTAGGGTAAGGTCTTGAAGGTACTGAAAAACATACTCCAACGGCAGAGAGAGTTTTCCCTTCTTGCTCGCATCTTGTGAGTGTGTCTTTAACTTTGGGTCCAAAAAGTGAGGAACCATCGAAAGGGGCATTAGTAAAGGCAGACTTAAAAGATTCCACAAAATCAGACAAGAGCATCCAGGAGAGTCTCCTCAAAGAAACTCCTGAACCCGCTCCGCTCCCCTACTCGCTCCATAAGATATCAGTCTCATGGAGCAGTTGATGATAGGGTTTAAGGTGGACAGCTGGGAGGAGACTTTCTCAGTCACCCCTGCAGCCAATTAATCTTGTAGAGTATTCCCCTAGCTCTTTCAGGAGATCTCTTTGTAGCTTTGTAAAGTGTGTGAGGTAGTTCAGCGATCGGAGTGCAAAAGTCGCTGATGAAAAGACACGCTTCCCGTATCTGTCCATTGTTCGAGAATCTTTGTTCAGGGGATGAGCAGATGAGGATGTCTCAGCAAGTTCCTTCTTTGTGGCTGCTGCCACCACCACAGCATACACATGCAAACCTTTTCTAAGAAAATCTTTTCCGGTGGGGGCTGACAAAAACTTGTTTGGCCTCCGAGGGACTGGTTCCATAGTGTCAGGTGACTCCCATGCCTTTCAACTAAATCCATTAGCTCATCAAAAGGCAGACACCCCCAAGAAGCTCAAGGTTGAGATCCAAGGGCCTTCAGGTACACCAACTCCTCATCAGAAGGGTTGAAGGTTTTCCAGCAGCCTCTCTGCTTTAGGACCTCAAGGATATCTGCAAATGATACATCTTCAGAAGATGACCGTGGGGAGCCTTCTAACTCCTCGAGGTCAATGTCTGAGGTGACAGACTCATCAGGGGAGTCTATATGCTTCCTCTTACATGTCCTCTTCCAAGGGGGCTCAGAAGGGCATTCTAGGGAGGCCTCGGAAGAGAGGGGATCGCCCAATGGGGTATACTGAGGCTCTGAATCTCTGCTGTCCTGTGGATGGGATGGTGCCAAGACAGTAGCCGGTGCCTTGGGGGGGGAACGAATGCCAGTATCCCTGTGTAGAGCTGTAGAGTGGGACAGCACACTCATCAGCTCGAAAACAGAACCCACTGGTTCCGAGAATATCTCAGGCTCTGAGGAGACAGAGGACACCCCCGGCCCCAGAGAGACTGGCTCTGAGGCTGATGTAGTAGCCGAGCTCACTGGAGCTGACGCACCGAGGGATAGGCTCGGAACCGAAGAAGTTCGGGTCCCAGTGTCCTCCCTGGGGCCTAGCAGAGAACCTTGGCTCCCAGACACTCCGGGCAGCACCAAGAGAGTCGAAACAGATATCGGTTCTGTAATCTCCGAAGGGGGTCTCGGAACCAATGAGGAAATGGTACTTGGCACTCTGGCTCTGAAGATCCAGCATGGCTCGGAGGAGGAACGACAGTGGATGTGACAGTCTTACAAGGCTCCGAAACCTGTTGGGTTGGAGCTGAGAACAATTTAGCTGGCGCCGGCGACTTCAAAAGTCTGCGCACCACCCGCTCCATGTCATCATCAGATAGGCTCCTAGAAGACCTGGAGGATAGAGTTGGTGAACAAGATCTCTCCAAAATGGGAGATTTCAAGGTAGGGGAGACCGGTAGAATATCAATGCACTGGCTCCGAGACACTGTTTCTTTCAGTTCCAAATGCATTGGGCCGAAGAACCAGGTTTGTCAATAATAATCTCCGTCAGTTCCGAAGCTTGTGTAGCCGAGGAGGTTGATGGCTTTGAAATTTTAAACAATTTTTCAGGGGGCTCTGACTGACCCGAAGAGACAGGAGATGGTCTTTTAGTTGGTTTGTCTCTCTAAGAAGGAGAAGAGGATGAAGAAGAAGCAACACTCTGTACAGCTTCCTCAAAGGTCGGTTTCAAGAGCCCTTTGACAAACAACTTGTTTTTCCTCTCCTGCAACACACATGCGCTAAAGGAGTGGCAGAAAGTGCACTTTTCCTGAGATGGATAGCTCCTAAACAATAGACACAAATGCCACGTCCATCTGTAATAGACATTTTCTGGGTGCATTTCTGATATTTTTTAAAGCCTGAAGGCTTATGTTCTTTCTCCCTAGTGTCTTTGGACATGTTATGAAGAAAAAGGTTTTATACGAATAACAAACACCAAATAATCTCACCATTTCTAGAAATATAAAACACACTAATTTAACAAACACAGCACATCTAAGGAATATAATTAGAACTACTTTTTTTTCTGACTAGAACGAGCACTAGGACCTCTAATTTAAACACACCTAGACAGGTATAAAAAGAGATAGAATACACTAACACTACTAGCTCGCTAACTAAAATGGGCAATTATCTCTCTAATTTAAATGAGCTAATGAACTAACCAAGCTAAATTAAGTGACTAGAAAACAACACACAACACTACAGGCAGTTTTTACAGCACCACTACAGTACATGCTCCACCTCAAAAAATCCAAATCCTCCAAAACCACTAGAGCAAGCGACTTAAACCTTAGCACGGATATAAATAGGACGTGCTGGAGGGATAGATTTATCACTCAGAGACTCCCTATGCTGTGGAATAAAATCCCGGTCCATGTGAGGCAGAGCACCTCGCTGACTCTGTTCAAGAGAAATCTAGACCTGTGGATGGGAGATCGTAGGTTTACCCCGGGAATCATCTCTGTGTCACTGCTGGACAGAGGCACAACAAACTAATGGGCATAGTATTTTTTCATATAAGGTGTAAGCCACAAAAATTTGGGCTAGGCTTATAAATGCCTTAGGGCAGATAGCCTAGTATAAACCTATGAACCTATGAACCTATAAATAACTACAGGATACAAGCACAGGCCCACGAAAAAAACGACGGCCAAGCAAAAGCACACAACAGAGGAAAAAGGAGAAAAAAACTAAGCTACACACTAAAGCTAAAGTTTCACAGCACACAGTAAACTAATGTATAAATCCTAACTAGTTTAAACTAATAAAATGCAAAAGACAAAAAAACTTAGCCATGGCCAAGAAGAGAACATCCAACCTCATAAAGCGGCAAACGAGATCTGGAGAGTTGCAGCACTGCATCATGGGATACCTACCTTGCCACAAGCCAAGTCTGAGACTTCCAGCTGTGTATTCGGCCGAGTCGGAGTCAAGGATCAACTCCGAACCCATCCAGGTAAGAATGAAGGTGAGACAGGACAAGATAACACCATCAGTTTGGGACAAGAATGTGACATAAAAGAACTTGAGCAAGGAGGAGTGTATAAATATTTGGGAACTGATGAAGGAGCAACAATAAAACAAGAACAAATGCGAATAAAACTTAGTAAGGAATATTTCAGAAGACTTAAATTCATCCTGAAAACAGCACTGACATCTAGGAACAAAATCCAAGCTATAAACCAATTTGCTCTTCCTGTCCTTACTTACAGTTTTAGAGTGATTAACTGGCCCCAAAACGTGTTAGACAAATTAGATAGGAAAACAAGAAGGATGCTACATGCTCACCAAATGATTTATAAAAATCAGCGCATACCAAGATTATATATTCCCCGTTCTGAAGAAGGGATGGGCCTCCTTGAATGAAATTGACTACATGTACAGATCTGCAACTGTGGGACTCGCACACATCTGCTGAACTCAAAAGACCCAAACATAGTGAAAGTTTTGAAACATGAGGAGAATAAATCTAAGTTGACTTCGCTGATTAATCTAGCAGAAGCATACTGGCATCAAGCAGGAATGGAAATCAAACCAGAAGTTGATAAAAATCAAGCAGCAACTGAGTGTGCCAAAAAGAAAAGAAAGAATATAAGGTAAAGGACCAGATGAGAAGGCAAGAACTGAGGAAAATGCATAAATATAGTTGCAAGTATAGAAAACTTCTGGAAGAACCTCATGTTGATCAAGAACAAACGCAGGAATGGTTAAGGAGAGGCAAATTCAAACCAAGAGATGAAAGGTTAATATTGGCAGCACAAGACAGTAAACCAACGTGTATGTAGCCCACTAAGTCCATTGAACATGTGGGAGAAACAGACAAATGTAGGTTTTGCAAAACAGAATTGGAAACCGGTTCATACTAAGCTAACAACCCTTGCGAGCTATTTTAAGCCTAGCCAATTATCCCTTGTGAGACTCGAACACTGCACCTTGTGTTTGTAAGGCAAACAGCTTAGCCATTAAGCCACCCTCCCAACCTTTGTTGCTAATTGCGACATACTTATGGCAGAAGGACTGTATACTGAAAGGCATAATAATGTGGTGAGACTGTTGCACTGGGAATTGCGCAAACATTTTGGTATTGAAGTGGCTGAAAAACAATGGAAACATGAGCCACAAAGCATCACAGAAAATGATGAGGTCTACATCACATGGGATCATCCATTACCAACAGTTCAAAACAGACAGATGCTAGAAAACCAGATATAGTGGTCCAAGAAAAGAAGACAAAAGCAGCAATGATCATTGAAATTGCCACACCCAGTGACTACAGTGTCCTGCGTACAGAGAGACACAAAGTTATAAAAAATTAGGATTTGCAAGCAGAAACGAGAGTGATGTGGAAGAAAGATACCCAGATAGTTCCAATAGTAGTAGGAGCAATGGTTCTTATTTAAAAAAAAAAAAGTCTACAATCATACTTAAGATATTCTACCAATACATGCAACTCTGTACAAATTGCAGGAGTCATTACTGGGCATTGCGGGTGCTGCAAAAAGCACTTTTGGCTGACAGTGTGAAACAATACTAATTTCATGAACTTTAATTGTACTTTGACTTAGGAATGGAGTCCATTCCCATCATGGTATTAGAAAAGTACAGTTTTGTACCTACCATAAATGTAGATGTTCGAAGATCCACATTGCTGCAGTCCTTACACTTGGGTAGTCCGCTGTCCTCGGTCGGCCCGAATATCAAAGTATAAGGCTGACGTCGGTCAAGGCGCATTAGACTGACATCAGGACGTCAGGGTACAAATGCGCATGACCGACGTCATATCCTCAGTCTTTTCTTGCCCCAGATGTCAGAAGACCCTAAAAAGAAAGGTCAAAACCAAAAGACAGCAAACAACCAACCAACCACCCTTGCACTAATAAAATGTACAATATATACAATAAACACAATATGTACAACCCAAGCCACACAACCGCCTCTAACTACAGAGGGGAAGGAGGGAGGGTAAATTGGACTGCAGCAATGTGGATCTTCGAACATCTACATTTATGGTAGGTACAAAACTGTACTATGTTCTTCATCTCACATTGCTGCAGTCCTTACACTTGGGTAGAATCCCAAAGCAGAGGTAAGGGAGGATGGCAAAACTATAAACCAGCAGGAGCTGCCAAAATGCCCTGTAAAATAGCAGTGGCAAAACCAGCCCTAGATTTAGAGTAAAGTGGAAGGTGATAATGCTTAGAGAAAGTATGCACTGAACTCCAAGTAGCTGCCTCCAAAATATCTTTAGTTGCCACCCCTTAAAAAGCTGTCAAGTGGCAGTAGCCCTAGTGGAATGAGGCCTAATCCCAGCTGGAATCTCCTTACCATGATGGGAATAACAGAAAGCAATGCAAAACCCAATCCACTTAGAAATAGTTTGTTTTGACACAGGCTTGCCCTGAGAACTCAAAGCAAAAGAAACAAATAACTGCTGAGACTGCCTGAACCCTTTAGTTCTGTTCAAATAATATCGCAACTGCCTGTGAACATCTAAAGTGTGCAAAATCTTTTCCCCTTTATTTTGGGGATTTGCATAAAAAGTAGGCAAATGAATAGTTTGGTTTAAAGCCACACTAGAAACCACTTTAGGCATAAAGGAAGGATTAGTACGCAAAGATACCCTATCCTTATGGAAAATTAAGAAAGGCTCAACTGCCATAAGGGCCTGTAATTCAGAAACCCTTCTTGCAGAGGTAATGGCCAACAAAAAAGCAGTCTTCCATGATAAATATTTCAACTCGGCAGTAGCTGCAGGCTCAAAAGGTTGTAGAGTAAGTTTTTCCAACACAAAATTGAGATCCCAAGCAGGAGTAGGAGCTCTACGTGGGGGTCTTATATTCTTTGCCCCTCTAAGAAACTGCTTGAACAAAGGATGAGAAAACAATGGTGGATCACAGGTATAGTGAGCAGAAACTGCTGCAGCATGAACCTTAATAGAAGAGAAGGACAAACCTTTGTCCAGTAATTCAGTAAGATATTGAAGAGCCAGACTTAAATTAGGCTCAGAAACATCAAATTCCTTTGCTGCACTCCAAAATAAAAATCTCTTCCATTTATCTGCGTACACTTTCCTTGTACTAGGCCTTCTGGCTTCCAAAATAACATTCAAAACTTGCTGTGGAAGTTGAGACCCTCCAGGGTTCAAAACAGAATATGCCAGGCTGTTAGGTGAAGAGAATGAAGTTTGATATTGAGTAAATGACTGTTCTCCTGAGACAGCAGGTGTGGAATCGAAGGCAAAGGCCATGGAGGCTCCCGTACCAGACTTCTCAGTAAAGGGTACCAGTGCTGTCGAGGCCAATCTGGAGCTATTAAAATCATCTTTGGCTTGTCCTGTCTGACCTTTAGGAGTACCTTTGGGAGGAGAGGCAGAGGTGGAAAGGCATACACATGAAGATTGCTCCAATTGAAAGAAAGAGCATCCACTTTCCAGGCTGTGGGATGAAACCTTTTCGTGCAAAACTTTGGCAGCTGGTAGTTTAGTGGAGAAGCGAACAGATCTATGTCTGGAGTTCCCCATGACACTGTCAATTTCTGAAATACATGAAGATCCAATTTCCACTCGTGGGGATCCATAATTCGTCTGCTCAACACATCTGCTAAGGAGTTCTGTGCTCCCGGCAGAAACCTTGCCTGAAGAGTTAGCTGTAAACTGAGAGCAGTCTCCCACAAAATCATTGCTTGCCTGCATAGAGGATAAGAATGTGTTCCCCTTGCTTGTTGATGTACCACATGACAGTTGTGTTGTCTGTTAGAATCAACACCTGCCCTGGAAGAAGTAAATCCTTGAAAGCTATTAATGCAAATTGGACTGCTAACATCTCCTTCAGGTTGATATGTAGATGTTGTAGTCTGGCAGGCCATGTGTCTTGTATCCACTTTCCATTTAGATGAGCTCCCCAAGCTTTATCTGAGGCATCTGTCGTTAGAATCTGACTCGCCTCTGGCCGGGTCACAGAGAGTCCCTTGTTTAGGTGACATTCCTGAGCCCACCACAAAAATTCCTTTTGAATGCAAGGTATTATCTGAATGACAGTGTCCATATCCTGGCAGTGCTGTGTCCATACATTTTGAGATACCATTGTAGCTTCCTCATATGCAGTTTGGCATTGGGAAGCACCAGAATACAAGATGCCATGAACCCCAAGGCTTGAAGGACTGTCCTTGCAGTCAGCCTGGACTGATGAGACAATTGATGGAAGTAAAGGGAAAGATTCTTTTGTTTGTCCGGGGTCAAAAGGCCATCTGGGCTGCTGTATTCAGTCTTACACCCAGAAAGCACATGTCCTGAGAGGGTACTAGACTGGACTTTATTTCGTTCACAGAATACCCCAGGCATCTTAGCACTGCTATCACATATTGCAAATGATGAAGAAGTTCGTCCCTTCCTTGAGCCAGAATCAGGCAATCGTCCAAATAAGGATAAATCTGTATTCCTTTTAGCCTGAAGAAAGCTATCACTGGAGCCAGAACTTTCGTGAACACTCTGGGCACAGTAGATAAGCCAAAGGGCAATGCAGAGAACTGATAATGAGAAGTCCCAGCTCGAAAACGCAGACACTTCCTGCAATTTAGTCTGATAGGAACATGAAGGTAAGCCTCCTTGAGATCCAGAGTGACCATCCAGTGATCTTTGCCCAGCAGAGGTAAAAGCTGTTGTAACGTCAACATTTTGAACTTGGGAATGTCCAGATAAGTGTTGAGGATAGATAAATCTAAAATTGGTCTCCACGTGTCCCCCTTCTTTGGTACTAGGAACAGGCGAGAATAAAATCCTAGGCCCACTTCTGGCAGAGGGACCGGCTGTATGGCCCCTATTTGAAGTAGCAGAGAAATTTGTTTGTGAGCCTCTATTCTTTGCTGAGGAGGAACGTCTGGCATGCCTTTGAAAGGAGGCAAGGTATGGAAATAAAACCTGTAACCGTGGTGTATGATATCCAATACCCATCTGTCTTGGGTAATTAAACTCCAATTTTCTTTGAAAAGTGCCAACCTTCCTCCCAAAGGTGCTGCCAAACGAGAAGGCTCTGGCAGCTGAAAGGGTAGGTCATTGGGCCTGTTTCCGAAAGGACTGACCCCTGCCCTCACCCGAAGACTGTGCAGGTGAACTCCCTGTTCTAGGCCTGAAAGAGCCTTGAGCTCTGCCCCTACCACGTCTAGATCTACCCCTAGACTGGGAATCATAAGAAGGATACGTCCACCCCTTGGTAGGCCAATTCCTACTAAACTTCGGAGGCTGAACCTGCAAAAAATCTTTAACAGTCTGCATAGACTTAGCCTTGTCCTCCATTTTCTTTAAGACTGCCTCCACAGGTGAACCAAACAACACATCAGACTGTAAAGGAGCATCTAAAATCCTTGTCTTAACATGGTCAGATAAATTCTGATCCCTCAGCCAAGCGTGCCTGCGAAGAACTGACCCAGTGGCAGCCACCCTAGACGAGGCCTGTACAGCATCAAAACCACATTGCAAAGAATGCTTACCCACCTGTTCAGAAACATGTACCAAATCCTGCAATTCCTTACACTCAATACCTTCCGCCAGAGCATCTACCTTAGACTTCAATTGAGAAAGTAGATAGTTTTGGTATTTCAACATGTGAAACTGGCAATTCAAAGCCCTCATAGCTAAGGTGGAAGAAGTATAAACTTTCTTTCCCCATCTATCCAGAGCCCTGGCCTCTTTATCTGGAGGAACCGGATTTTTTACAACAGAAGCCTTGACACCCTTAGGCCCTTGACTAACAGTTTCTGGGTCCGCCCTAGGACTCTTAAAAAGATATTTATGAGCTTCAGGCACTCTGTAATACCTATCCGGTTTAACAGGAGCAGGAGGCAAAGAATCAGGATTAAGAGAAGCCTCTGCAAACACATCTTCCACAACATCCAGAACAGGAGGTATAGCCAAAGGCCTATGCTGGGGTAAAACAAAAATTCCTAAGCCTTTTCCTGGAATCAGAGAAGTCCTGACCTTCCCACTTAAAATGTTCCCTCATGGAATGAAGAGTCTCTGAAAAAGAAAAATCCTCTGGAGGAGAAGCAGAAGGAGTAGAATCATCCACATCAGAATCAGAATAAGGAGAATACTCCTGCAAGTCTTCAGCCGAAGACTCTGAAACATCCGAAGCCTGCTCAAAACTCCCCAACTCTGGTTCCACCCTAGGCCTCTTATCAGGAGGGGGCAAAGAACCTCTAATTAAAGTAATTAAATCTTCAGCCATTTTAAGCATGTGCTTCTTGGGCACAGATCCTGTTGAACTAGGAGTGACACCAACAGAAGCTAAACCTGGCCTGCCTCTGGGAGAAGCCTTGGAAACAGAAGGAGAGGGCCTAACCATCCTGGGAAGGGAGGGGAGCACAGTAACCTGAGAAGCCCCTTCAGCCTGACCTGCTTCCTGAGAGGCCACATCCTGCAATAACAAAGACTCCCCCTGGGACTCCAGAGAAACCTCCGGCGGAACCCCCGGTTCCACCGACAACTCCAAAGAACCGGCGTCCGGTACGGACGACTCTTCTTGCCTGGGCTTAGCTGCTTTGTCTTTGCGCTTCTTCGAAGAAGCGGGCGTCGGAGCATCCGACGGCATATTATAATTGCACCGCTTCCCGAAGACTAACCTTGCACAATCTAACCTTCGCTTAATAGTGCGCTTATTGAACCTAGCACAAAAGCGACACCCAACAACGTCGTGCTCAGGCCCCAAACAAGGAATACACAAAGTATGATAATCTCTATGCGGTATCTGTTTCCCACAAGAAATACAGTTATTCACTTTTTCTGACATCCGGTAAACCACTGAGGCAAGAAAAAACTAAAATATTCCCCAACGGGGTACTTAGCCAACTTTGACTCGGTCTGAAACTCCGAATTCGAAAAATTTCAGAACGCCGAACGGCACTTGCAACGCTGCTTCTGCATCGGACCATGCGGCAAAAAAGACTGAGGATATGACGTCGGTCATGCGCATTTGTACCCTGACGTCCTGATGTCAGTCTAATGCGCCTTGACCGACGTCAGCCTTATACTTTGATATTCGGGCCGACCGAGGACAGCGGACTACCCAAGTGTAAGGACTGCAGCAATGTGAGATGAAGAACATCTCAAAAGATTTGGAGAAATTAAAAATATTACATTCATAAAGTAGCAGAAAGTATACTAAGAACTAAGCTGAATGAAGAAAGGAGATTCTGATGATAGGGAGGGATGACTGTAGTTAGGGTACATAGAATAAGCAAGAGGGGCTAGAATTTAATGGAGGACGCTGGTAAGAGTACCAAGATACTGGGAAAAAAGAATGTGACTGGGAACAGTAATAGAGAGGGAAGAGGCCAAGAAAACATTTGGAGTGAAAGCTAGTGATTGCCCTCCTTATCAGTAATAGATATCAGAGTACAGACAAAGGGAAGGGGATGGGGAATCCTAAATGAAGAAACTGCATTGGTTGAATTTTTAACTGAATCTAGAACAGAAGCTGCTGCTGAAAAGGGCATAATTAGTAGGGCATATAAAACATTGCACAATAACTATAGGAATCAATGAAAGGAGGTCGGAAAAGACTGGGAAGAGAGAATAGATAAGCAATTCACAAAGAAACAATGGAAGGGCAAGTATGGACTCAAATATGCAACAAAATCTAGGAGATTTAGGATTTTTCTGTGGAAGTGTTTGCACAGATACTTTTATACTTCAAGCAGACTCCAAAAAATATTTCCTCGGGTACATAGCAAATGTTGGAGTTGTAATGGGGAAGAAAGAGATACCTAGGAGCACACGTTCTCACAGTATCATGAATTGGCAGACTTTAAAAATTCCTTACAGAATCCTTTGTCAGAAATACTGGGCAAGCAAACAAGTGTAACTAAGGAAATTATTATTTTTTGTTGGTGACACAAGATCTGAATGCTTGGACACAGTAAGGCCTTATTAAGTTTCATTCTGGTGGCTCCCAAAAGTCTTAACCAACTATACCTGAAGTAATGAATATTGTAACAGAGAGAAAACAGTAAGTGGGATTTTTAGAAAAGGGTAAGAGTACATTACATAAAAAATGGAAACTGTGGGAACAATACATACAAAAAATGTTTCTGGAGGAGGAACAAAGTTTAAGAGAAAGCAGGAAATGAACAATTTATGTAAAGTTGCTTTAAGTATATAATATAGAATACATGTGATGTACAATGTTTGTAAATGTGAACTTAATATGGTTTGATTATTTTTACATAATTGAAGTTTGCCCATGTCACATGAGATAATCCAATAAAGGTGTTTAAAAAAAACACACATAACTATGCACATCTTCAAAAACTGAGGTTTAACACTCAAGACAGGAACAATTGCCTCACCTTAACACCAGGCATTACCTAACCTAAAATTAAGGTTAGGCATGCTACAGACTATGTTCCCACACTGATTGCTGTCTGTTGTTTTATTATATGTGTTATCCAACCAGATGTGAAAACCAGCTTGCTTGCTTTCAGAAAACATTAAATGAACTTTCAGCTCACTGCCTATCTTTAAATAAAAGTAAATTGCACACTGTTCTATTAAATGCATTACGGCTGGTAGGAAGCCTACTATTGCTTATTCACTTAACATAATTTCAAACTTTATTTTTCACTGAACTGCTTGCCACTGTACCTTTAAATTTTGTATTTCCCTACGCAAAGAAAGCCAAGAACTGACAAGATGAATTGCTTGCACCTGCAGCCAGCTTGTTTTCATGTAAAGCAGTCAACAATTAATCTTTGTAAATTTCACTCAGAAGAGAATGTACAACTGCTTTCAGTTGCAGACCTCTTGACTTCCACTGAACATTTGCTACTGAAAAAAAAAACAAGCTAATATATTTTGCAGACGTAAGAAACTTAGCAATTTTCATGGATTTCATCATTTCTGTCTTGTTTTTCAAGCCTACTTACTTATGAAATATTTATTTTTACACCACACTAGCAGCCCAAGATCACAGCACATCAACATTAAACTTGCTTTTACCCAGTCTTTTTTCTCGTTATACTGTAAAGTCTAATTTCTTACAACTAAAAAAGTACTTGTTTACTTTAACATCTTTAACACATACAACAACCACTGAAAAGACTCTTCTCACAGTTAAAATACCCCTGACAATACACAAGTGCTTTACTATACATAATATGCAGTTTATATCACAAATGTTTATACAAATACCAATAAGAATAAAATAGATTTTTCTTACAGTTACTTTTTTCTATTTTAGTGTCCTTTTAAACATTAATGGCATAAAGTGGGCTATATGCCTTACAGTCCACCCACAAATTTAACAGTCAACAAAAGTCCAGTCTTTCTCAGCCATTTTTTTCTTGTACAGCTCTGTTTCACAAATGTAATTTAAGCTTTGAGTTTCTCATTTATTTACTAATTTCAGTGTTACTGGTCTTCCTATTCATTTCCATCTCCCAACACCAGATAATGGTTCAAGTCCAAACTACTCCTGATTCTTCTAGTCAACTCCTATGCTTTTTCCTCTCTCTCGGGCATTTTTATTTGGAATAATGGAAAATGTTTTACTGGCAAAGTGTCTCTATGAGCTTTATCATCAGAAGAATGAAGAGACGACTTTCTTTCTGTTTGCTGGCTCAATTTTAGTTGAATAAACCTTTTTTTTGTTTCTTCTTTAGCTTGTTCTACAAGCAAAAATGTCTTTGATCCTTTAGGAAGAAATATTCTTACTACAGGTGCAGCTTGAATCTCACCCCTACCTGTCAACATTGCCTGACTGCAGGGATACATTTGCTTCTCGTCTACTACTTGTTGTACAGTGAATAATCATTTTCAAAAACACTTTGTTGTCAACAATTTTTAATACCTTTCCCTTGTGACAAAGTTCTGTCAGGGTCAACTCTTTCTGCTGGTACAACTGTATCTTTACTTAAACAGGTCGGCTGCTTTCTCATGGCCAGGTTTGGAGCATACACTCTTGTGCCCTTTCAATTAACAAATGCTGCTGTGGAGTACCAGTCCAATTACTTATTTGTGATTTCATAAAATTAATACAGTCTGTTCCATCCAATTTCTCTGGTAAAACAGAAAATATCAGGTTTTCTCTGCAGGGTGTCTTCTAACTCTACCATTTTTTGAAACAGCTCTTCTTGAGAAGTCTCATACTTATCCAGACTTTTCTTTACTTCAACCTCAGATTTTTGGAGTTGTATCAGTTCATATGAATAACTAGTTAAAGCTTCTTCTAGTTTTCCAGCCTTATGGTATTTGAGTTTATATACACATTCAATGTTTCATTTTATTTTAATCATCTATGAATACATTTGATTTATCTTTTCCTCTAAAGCACTAGAGGCCATCTCTTTTTGTACCAAAGCTGAAGCTTCAACTGCTTTGTTGTTCAATAACTGCAGGATTCTTCCCAGTCAGTATTTGCTCTTCACCTTTTCTGGTTTATTTTCTTTCAGGTTCTTTATTTTTTTCTTTGCAGGCAACCAGTCTGTGTACTTACTAGCCAGTAACTGAATTTTACTCAAGCTGACAATACCACCGAGTCTTATTTCTCAGTTTCTTTTTTTCACACTGGAGAGAGCTGAAATTAAGTTGTTGATCAGTGTGCAGCCATCTTGGAAGTCTTGTTACCACAATAATTTAATCAAAACATAATAAACAGGCTAAGGAAACCATGTTCTCCAGTCAAGTACTTATTTGCTACATAGTTTTAAAGCCAGCCAGCCACATTGTACTTGGACATGCACTTTCTTAAAAGTAAGCTGAACTGTGGAGAGAAAGTTCTGAGATGCAGAAGACAGATGATGACTTCATAATGCATATATAGGCAAATTTCTGAGGGGAAATTATCTTGAGCTTAAGAAGTCATACTGGATACAGGGAACACTTAGCTGTGAAGACTTAGTAATAAAGACTACTGTAACAGTGATCTAAATGAAGAACATCAAGATTTGACACTTACACTTTTTTATAAAAAATATAGGAGTACATTCTTGCTCAACTAACATGGAGATTCAAAAGGAGAAGCTGAATGGTCATCAGCAGAGGGAGAGCATGGAAGGGAGTCTGGGACCTAAAATAAATTATCTTTTATGTCAACTGATTCTGTGAATAAAATATTAAATCTAACACTGGGGACCCTCTGAGATGTATGAAAGACTGGGCTGAATCCAAAGCAGTAAATCAAACATGGTAGATGGAAATATAGGGAGCAAAAAGACAAAGGTTCAGAGGGGGCTGAATTCAGAAGCAAAGAAGGTGCAAAGGGGTGCCTGGCTCCTAGACTCTTGTTCAAAGAATGATGTTTGGACAATGCATGAATATAGGGCCAAGTGACTGAGGAAAAGGAATCATTTCTGAAGCAACCACTGGAAGCATCCATTCTCTGAAGGGTAGCAGATTAATGTTTTTTTTTTTTTAAGCTATGGCCCTACACTTCTATCAGAGCTGTCTTTGATGCAGCGCTTTGCATTCAACAGGCAAGCTACCTTGTACAGTTAAAGACTTCACTAGGAAAGGATCTGCTTTATGCCTGCCTGCCCTTTCCTTCATGAAGTACAGGAAGGAAACAGTTGTTTGGAATTCCTAAATGTTATGCACCCATTAAGATAAAACATGAGCTAAGTACTTAATGTGTGAAAAACTCTCTCTTGTCTGGTTTATTTCTCAGTAAAGAAAACATGGAAAAACACTGATACTTTCAAGGAAAATTAAAAAAACAACTACTACTACAAGCAAGCATGTTGGTTACAATGGAAATAAAATCACTGCAGAAGACCAAATGTAGTTTAGTCCCTCACATTTCAAGACTTACAGCTCTGACTTCTTACAAGATAGTAATGGCCCAAAAAAACAAAAAAAAAGAAAAAAAAACTTTTTCCAAGAAACAAAAATCATGACCACTGAATTAGCAGGTCTGAACAGCTGAAAGGGAACTCTGACAATGATAAAATTCAAGTCCCTGAAATGCATATTCCGTGAAGGTATGGATTTTTTTGAATGTGGTTGGAGAAGTAACACCTTTTTAAAGAAATAATCAACCAGCCTATGCTGGACTACATTACTGACTATAACAAGGTCACAGTGATCAAAGCAGCTTCATATAGGTCCATATTCACTTCAAGCCATGACTATAAAGAGTTTAAGTCCATATTAGCTAAGAGAATGGCAGCGGTACTGCTAAAACTGATAGATATTGATGAATATGGTTTTGGGGATTAATAGAACAATCTTGATCCAGGGGGAAGGAGAATGTAAAAACAATACTGCTATTGCTGGTTGGTCTTGATTCAGAGAAAGCATTCAGTCGCTTCATTGTTGGTTTTATGAGTACAGAAATGGAAGCATTTGCAGTCCTTAACAGAACAGTAGAGTTAATTAAGAAGATATATAAAAGGAAGGTGGCAGGGCTCCTCTCCAACTGCTTTTGAACAGAGGAACCAGGCAAAGATGCCCTCTTTCCTCTTTGTTACTTGCTTTATATTTAGAACCATTGGCAAAGAAAATAAGGGACTCAATTTCAAGGATTCAAATGGTATTTATTTGTAGATTATATTATTTTATATTTAAACCCAGAAAAGGACAAATCGGTGTTGTCAAACATTTTGAGACAATTTCATGTCTTTTTTGGATATAAATTAATGATGATTAAACAGATTATAAGCAGTAAACTATGTACCCATACATGAATTTGTTCAGCAAAACCCATATTTATGGGGACATGATAAAAGGATTCAGTTATAACAGCTACATATATGTGGGAAGAGAGTAAACAAAAGATATGGAACTAGCTGATTTTAAAATTTTAACTGCATATGTAATGAGCACTGAATTTAAGTCATATGACTACCTTATGTTGTTTTTTTTTTCTTTATCACTGTTAATATCTGTCAGATTTTAAGTCTTCAGTTTACTATGCTAACTGTATATAAGACTAAGTATCGTAATTGCACTCATTATATACAATGTCACTACCTGCTACTACTGTAAGAACTGTCTTCTAGAAGCATTGTTATTATAAGATTATTGGTCTTGTCTCCCACTTGACCAATTTACTCTGTTCTAGTCTTTTTACCATTATGTCTGTTACTATTTTTTCTTTACTGTATTATATAATTTTCTTTCTACTAACAAAATAGTTTACTAACAATGGAGCTTTTCTCCATGGGCCTCAGCTGAAAAAGGGTTTTATGCCCATTCGGACTCTCCCTGTAAACAAACGTAAAATAAATAAATATTGATTATAGATATAGGTAGTAAGTTACAAGCTGTGAAAACATTTTTAGTCCTTTTAGTTCTATATACCTGTCAGGTATATTTTTATCAACCAGAGAAATGCTGGATGCTAATTAATAAAGAGTTGAAAGAATTCAGTAGGGAGGGGAAAAGGTTTCTTCCATGTGCAAGAACATCAGCAGTAAGAGGAGTGCAGCTTTTACCATCTCCCAGTCTTTTTGTGAGGCACGTCATCAGAAAGTGTGCATATAGCACCTGTACATAAGGAGAGGCCATTCTCAGGCCATACTACAAGGCTTTCTCAAAAAAAAGGAAAGAAGAAATGACAGCAGAACACTCCAGACATTCTATTACTTCCTAATAACATGGGGAGAGGAAGGAAATTCCCAGGGGAAGCCTATACTGCATTACTGATCCTTGCACTCAAGCATCTACTATTATGGTGAATGTGGTCACACGGCTACCATGGTAAGGATAAATGCTACAGCATCTTTCATAGTGACCAACAAAACGCCATGGTCACAGACCTGTGGTGTTGGAACACACATGCCTCAAGATACCAGTAGCAAAATTTGCCATATACTTAAGTAACATAGCATCTTGAAAAGATATGGAGAGAAGTCTGGGAGCTGCTTAATGAACATTTTGGACCAAGATATTTCAGAACAAGGCACCTGCTACCCAAATACAGTGTGTTTTAAACCTGTCCCTGAAGATCCTCCTATGGTAGTCACAGCAAAAATAAACACAGTTAGCCACCAATTTAAAAATATTTTTGGGGGGTACTGGTCTGCCCACTATTCTTTTCTAAACAGCAACATTTTATTAAGAACATTTTCATTTTTCTCTATTGTGCAATCCCCCATGTATGGTGCACTTGTTATTTTGGCACTAACTGCTGATACAACCATTTTATAATTAAATGGTTATATAACAAACAAACCAAGCAGAAACTCTGCAGTGCGGCGGGTATGAAGTTCACTCCTTGAAAAAAACCAAGTCAGATAATGGGTGCATTTAACAACTTGCCATTGTTAAGCATGTAAATTCATGTATCACAAACACCTATTCTATCAAGTCTTAATCTTCAGATTAATTTAATATTGATGCTTAAAATTCATTTTTGTACTGAAGCAATTCAGTACATTTCCAAAATACAAGATCCAAAACCACTTTCTGAGCCATCACATCTCTAATATATGCCTTCTGTATATGTGGGAGCATTTTTTCAAGTCTTGCAGGGGTATAGAAATATTTGTGTAACCATTTCCATTCAAAAATTCAAAACGTTCTTAATTTAGTTGTATACCTATGGCTAAGATATCCTTCCTTCCACTTATCTGCAACATCTCTGTTTAATTGCTCACTCCATGTTATTTTTTAATTTTGTACTGTATTGTCTTCTCAAATGTAATACCTCCTTATATTCTTGACTTACTGCTCTTTTTCTCATTTGCCATTTCTACTCTGGCCTTAGTTACAAAATATATTTGTGGTTTACCAAATTTAATACCTGGACTTTGCAGATCTTCCTTCAACTAACATTAGACTTGTATACAGAAGTTGACCTGAGCTCAAGAATGCAAAAGACTGTCTTAGCTCTTTCTGTCTTATCACCAAAACGTCATTTATCATCTACTCTCAAAATCTCAGTTGCTTGTTCTTTCCTTTAAAAGTTTCATTATGTTTTCTTCTATCTTCTTTCTAATTACTATACATGGTACAGCTCATTTGTGCTACTCTATTTTTCAAATTCCTTTATAAAGAAAATATGCTTAACAGCTTTATGTATATAAGGATATTTTATATATATATATATATATATATATATATATATATATATATATATATATATATATATATATATATATATATATTTATTTATAAATGCTCTTTATATTCCTTTCCTAAATCAGTCCAGATGCCAAAAAGTGATCCTATAGCTGCCTCAGTGGGCACTATGTCTATCAGGTCCTTCCATGTAAGGATGTATTCCAAATTCTGAAATAGATACATTAAACATAAACTGGGTGGCCTTACATTATGCTTCCAAAAATCAGGCAATACCAAACCACCTTGTTTTTTGTCAGTCTTAGTTTTTCCCCGTAGTACTGTTTTTACTATCCCTAAAAAAACTCCCTGATTTTCTTTTTCATATTCTTCTACATCTGATCTCTCAGTTGATACATATAAGGCTTGCATACATAAAAAAAAGAGAGATCTTAACCACTCGTGTCTTGTGGTCATGTTCATAACTAACATTGTCCATAAAGTTATCTTACTTATAACCTTTTGAATGAATTCATCCCGCATTTCCTTATCTGCTTGTTCAACATCCTGTTTCAGTAACATTTTTAAGTATCTTATTTTAAGGCCTGAAAAAAGGAGAAGTGTTGGGGCAGCAATCATTACAACAGCCTTTGTTTTTGCTTCATTTACTGTATCATGACATACTGGTAAGATATTTCAGTTTACTAAATATATTTTTTATATCATATTACAGTTTGGTGACACATATTATGTCATCTGTAAAATGGGCTACTTTCACATTAGTATTTCTCCATTTGTATCCAATTACATTTGATTCCTGTCTCTGGAAAATGTCTCTAAATACAAAGCCAAGAATAACAGAAACTAGACACTCCTCCCTAGTTTGTCATGCAAGTCTAAATACTCTGAACTCATCACAGTTCACCCTATCTTGAGCTCTTCTGTAGATATTAAATGTTGTCCAGAATGTCTCTTCATAAATTCCTAACTCATTCTGTCAAATGCTATTCAGGTATCCAAAACTATTAACAGTAATATATTATTATTGTCCATGCCACACCGGTGGGTTATATGGATAAAGTGACCTAGGCTCCCACGGTTCGACTACTAGCTCAGGCACCTGATGGTGCATCAGGGAGGGATGGGTGCTACCACCTCAGGAGGGGAGGGCATTGATGTGGGCATCTCCCATAAGGATCCCTGGTGGAGAATGGAGATGATGTGTGGCTAGGGAGGTGTGGTCCAAAGAGGTGAGGGGTGGGAACGTGGCTGAGATGCTGTGCATATGGGCTTATATACTGCATGTCCCCACTGCATCCCCACTCCTTAAAAGTAACCATGGCTCCCATAAGTGAGGGGGGAGTAAGGAGGTAGGTCATGATCAAAAGTCCCACAGCAGGTGGTATATGACTGAGGCCCCCCAACAAAGGAGCTTGAGATATGACCTGGCCCTAGCCAATATTGGAGTAAGTCTGGGGGTATTGAGGCTGGCTGGCATAGGACTGCCATATGATGATATGGGGGGGGGGGGACGCAAAAAAATTATATAATTGCCCATTGCATCACTTTGAATCATAAGGGTTCTGTTAATGCTGTCAAATGTTTGCTTACCTTCTATAAACCTGCACTGATCCTGGTCTACTACTCATGGCAACATCTATGCCATTCTTTTTCATAAAATCATCATCAACACACTTGACAGTCATGACTCAGAATTACACTGAACCTGGATCATGAGGATTCTTCTCCTCCTTTGGTTTAACTATCACAACTCCCCACTCATAGGTTCAGAGGTAGCTACTAGGCTATCTGCCCGAGGGCATTTATAAGCCTAGCCAGAGTGTTTTGGCTTTCACCGCCCCACTGATTAATTAACTGAGCCTCTGTCGAGCAGAGCCAATGAAGTTATCCCAGGGGTGTACTTTCTGTTACCCATCCACTCGTCGAGGCTTCTCTTGAAGAGTGTTAGTGAGGGGCTCTGTCTAATGTAGTTAGGAATTTTGTTCCAAAGCATGGGGAGTCTCTGTGACAGGAATCTATCCCTCCAGCATGTTCTATTTATTGTTGTGGCGAGGTTTAGCTCACTAGAGCGAGTGGCTCGCAGTGACTTGGATTTCTTTAGGTGGAGCATGTCCATCAATTCTGAGTTGGACATGGCATGTCCATCAATTCTGAGTTGGACATGGCTTTGTAAGTCAGGCAGAGATCACCTCTGAGTAAGCGATATGCCACTGAGTACAGCCGGAGTTTTTTCAGTCGGGCTGCATAGGACATATGTTTGAGGCCAGTAATTCTCTTGGTGAAGTGCTTTTGTGGTCTTTCAAGCTGTTGGAAGTGTCTTGTGAAGTACATCCCAAATGGGGCATTGTACTCTGTGATGGGTCTGATGAGTGACAAGTAGAGGGGCACTATAACCTCTTTATTTCTAGATGCAAACCTCTTAGAAATTAGATGGGCCCACATAGAAGGATTTCCTAACTACTTTGGCAATATGATTGTCAAAGGAGAGATTACTATCTACCTGGGTCCCCAGATCTCTTATTACCTCTTCTGTATTAAGGGGGCTGCCGCCTACGTGGTAATTCATGGGTGTTTTGTTTTTCCCAAATGGGATGACTATGCATTTTTTGGCATTTAGCCTGAGGCCATGACTTTGACACCAGGTGTCTATCTCAGTAAGGCCTTTTTGGAGGATGTCTGTGTCAGCCGGAGAGTCAATTATGGCTCCCAGTTTGCAGTCATCGGCGATCTTGGTTAGCCATAGTCCTCCTGTGTTTGCCTGTAATTCTGAGAAATATATGCCGAACAGTAGGGGTCCCAGAACTGAGCCTTGCGGGACACCACTTG
This sequence comes from Protopterus annectens, assembly GCF_019279795.1. Classification (NCBI taxonomy): domain Eukaryota; kingdom Metazoa; phylum Chordata; order Ceratodontiformes; family Protopteridae; genus Protopterus; species Protopterus annectens. The sequence continues at coordinate 421,899,179 of NC_056733.1, read as the reverse complement.
TGACTGGACTGGTTTGAGTCAGACCTGGAGCCCGCTATTCCTATTGTGAGAGTTCTGTCTCTAAGCCAGTTGGCAACCCATCCTGTGACGCAGGGGTTTATGTTCAGGCTGGTGAGTTTTTCTATAATACTCGAGTGAGGAATGGTGTTGAACGCCTTGGCGAGATCAAGGTAGGATGTGTGAACCACCTTTCCCTTGTCTATGGCCTTGGTAACTGTCTCACAGAAGTCAACCAGGTTTAGTAGGCATGATCTGCCCTTAACAAAGCTGAACTGGGTCGGGTCAAGTGTTTGGAGGTTCCCAATGTCTTTGTTAATGAGTTCCATGATGATGCGCTCCATAGCCTTGCAGACCAGGCTAGTCAAGCTTATGGGGTGACAGTTACCAGGGTCAGTTGTGGCTCCTCCTTTGTGGAACGGAATAACCATTGCTGTGCGCCATTCTATGGGCACGTAGCCTGTGGAGAGGCTGAGGATGAACAGCGTGCTTAGGTGGGGGGTTAGTTCGTTCTGTAGTTCGTGCAAGACGCAGCCTGGGACACCATCTGGCCCCATTGATGCTGTGTTTTTGGCTTTTGAAAGGGCTGTTTTCACCTGTGCTTCTGCGATTTCCAGACACTACACTTTTCCGGTATTGTTGTGGGCCCTTTATTAGGTGAGAAGGAAGTGAAGTTTGCACTGAATCTATCTGCCAGTATGTTGGCAATATCAGTAGGTTCAGTATATTTTGTGCTATTTTGCACTATCTGCGAGTTGCCACTTATAGATTCTTGATATAGCTAAAGAAGGCTTTGTGGTTATCTTTCTAATCTTTGGCTATTTTTCTTTCAAAGTTAGCCTTGGATGATTTTATGAGGGACCTTAGTTTCTTACTGATACTGATCAGGGAATGTCTTTCCTTCTTGGGATTTGCTTTTTTTCTGAACTAGTTTCTTCCTTTTGTTGTATAACCTGTTTATGGCAGGGGTCCACCAGACTAGCTTCCTTCTCTTAGGGAAGTGAGTCTTGGTTTTGCTAGGGATGGCACGATCCATGCATCCTTGTAGGTGCTCATACAGTGCAATTGTAAAGGATTCTGCATCTTGGGCAGTGTTATCCTTTAGCGTGGGGGCTGTGAAACTTACCACTTCTGCCTTAAGTAAGGTGAAGTTTGCTTTAGAAACGTTTTTCACTGTGGTTTCCTTGGATGGGGGTGGTGGTGGGGTGTGGACATCCAGGGTGATTAGTTTATGGTCTGATCTAACCAGTGAAGGGTTGACCTCCGGTACGGAGCACCTGTCGCCCATGTTGGTGATGACCAGGTCCAATATGTTATGGCATCTGGTAGGGGAGTTTACCAGCTGATCCAGGGCATTTGAGTTGATAAATTCCAGGAAGCGCTGAACCTGGGAGTTTGTACTCAAGTAGTTTTCCCAGTTAATGGTAGGGTAATTGAAATCTCCCAAGATCAGGGTGTTCGGTAGGATCTTCATGTTTTCCAGTGTCTCCAGAAAGGCGGAGTGGTGGTCCTGGGGTCATGAATGGTGATCTGTAGAAGACCACAATTTGCATTGCAGATTTGCCCGATGTTAGTTGCACATGGATGATCTCAGAGGTATCATGCTGCATCACTAACCTAGAGGTGTGGGTATCCTTGATGAATATGGATACACCCCCTCCTTTTGTGTTTCGGTCCGTGTTCTGTGGCCAAAATGCGTGGTATGAGTTGTAGCCCAGTAGTGCTGGAGTGCTCTCTGGAGCCTTGAACCAGGTTTCAGTTACTGCACAGATGTCGACGTTCTCCATACTTAGGAGTGCTTAGAGTGCATGCATTTTGAGATTTAAACTCCTGGCATTGAGTAGCATAACCCTCAATTTTTTACTTGTGCTGTTTACGGAGGTGGGTTTGAATTTTGAGCCTTGCCTAAAAAAGGCACTAAGGGGGCAGCAAGAGCCTTGGCCAGTATTCGAAAGCCAAAGGGTGACAGGTGCAAGCCATCTCTTGCGAAGCAATGTAGCTTGTCGAGCATGTCATCCCAGGCTGACAGACACTGGATCCCCTTTGAATGACACCAGAAGCTTAGCCAATTGTTGAAATTGATATTTTTTTCTTTACACTGAGGTATCATTCTTGGTGAGGGCAGGATGCTACTCAGGGTCAGGGTCATACCCACCTGGGCTACATGATCAGAGAGCTCTTCCATGTCTCTTTTCATGTAGTCCAGGGAGGTACGGCTCAGGTCATTCACACTAACATGAACAATGACATAGTCATATTTGTACTTGTTCTGGAGTGACAAGAGTGCTTGTGTTATGTGGCGGATTCTGGCTCCCGACAGGCAGCTAACAGTAACCTTCTCCTTGTCCAGCCTAGTGAGTGGGGCGTCAGTGTGCCTGACTATTGAGTCACCTATTACTAGTATGTTATTTCGCCTTAAGGGCTGTGATTGTGCGGCACATTGATTTTGTGTTTTATGCGGTGTCTGGTTTGTGACGGGAGGTGCAGGTTTTGTGGGTGTCTGCTTTGGAGCTCTCTGATGCTTTTGCAGGTTTTTATTTAGAGCCTCAGAGTATGATTTTGTGTATTTATGTGTATTTTTTTGCCAGTGCTGGTTTAGTAGGTCTATGTGAGGCTGGAGGTGTGGTGCAAGTGTTAACCTTCTCCTCATGACTGTCTGTTCCAGTCTTAGGTGGAGATACCTTAGCCTCCAGTTTGGCTGTATAATTGCATCTCTCACATATGTTAGTGTTTTGTGGTAGGAGGAAAGGGCTGTCTGTGTACATGAGGCAGTTTTAACATTGCCTCAGGATACCCAGATTCACCAGCTGGACTGGAGAGTACACCAGAAGTTGCCCTTTGGTCATGTCTGAATAGTAGGGTGAGCTGCTTGGTTGGTGAGGGGTGGATAAAGAGCCTTGCCCTGATGGGCAGTCAAGTGTCGGGGTATATTAGTGCTTGCTATTAGGTCTGAGCAAGTGCTGGATTGTAGGATGCTTTTTGAGTGCTTAGGTTGAGAGTTAGACTAGTTTCAAGTGAAAAACTGAAGAGGAGACTTAGTGGAGCTGGGAATAATTTAACCCTAGCTAACCGGTGCTGCCCAGCGCACAAAACCATACAACGCATTTTTTCAACTACTAACTTCTGGGCTGGAACCACTCCCCCAGGGACAGATGGCTGCTCAAAGTTCCCCTCTCTCACAGGTGAACAGAGAAACTTCCCTCTATCCAGGTAAGGTATGAGCAACTCAGAAACTTGTAACACAGCCCTGAATTCAGCACTAGCCTGAAAACTGGACTATACTAGCTTAGAAAGGCAGGAAACAAGAAATGTATTTACTTATTTTTTTTTTTTTTGAAAAAAGGCAAAAACAGTAAAAAGTACACTTAAAACAGCTTTAAATGACTACAAGCGATCAGAAAAGGCTATCGCACTTTAGTGTGTAGCCTACAACAGTTAAACAATTTATTTAAATAAAAAACAACTTTTTAAAAGTGCAGGCAGTCAAATAAGTACAATATGTGAAAAAAACAAGCTTTTAAATCACAATAAGTGCTGGAAAATCAGCGTTTAGGCGGAAAACAGTCAAGTACTGCAAGAAAATACAGAAAACTGATACTCAATCACTCCAAAGTCTCTCTCTTAAGCTAGAAGGCTTATATCAGTTTAAGGCTTTCTAGTGCTTTCCAGTAGGTTAGTTACAGGAAAGATGGGAAACAAGCACAGATGTGGTCTTTTAAACCAGAAAGTTGAAAAAGATGGACAACTTCCCGAATGGTCAATAAACTACAATTCCTGGGCCAAGAACCACTTCCTCTTGGGGTAGACAGGCTACCTAGTTACTTACCACTCCCACTGATAAGCTAGAAGGCTGCACTCGAACACAAAGGCTTTGGGGGCTCAGAAGTTGACAAACAGTCCTGGATACAGCAAATCTGTACCTGGACTAGACTAGTTACCAGAAAGGTGGGGATCAAGCACAAACACGGGCTTTAAATGTACTCACTATAACTATGCATGTGTGTTGTCCATTTTCATTCTTCCTTAATGTATAGGTTACAGATCTGAATCAGACACATATCAGAGACTTACGGATCCAACTCTCGAGCTCCTCCCTCTACCCATAATGCCCAGACAACCTACAATACCTCAAATTGAGTTGGCTGCCTTATAGATCCTAAGGTATAATGGGAAGAAGGAAAAAACAGTAAAGCCAGGGCTCAAACATGGAAGAAAATGTTCCAAAATATCCATAAGGTCATTCCAAGGATGAGAAGAAGGGGGAAGGAGGGTGGAGAGTTGAGGAAGAATGAAAACAGACAGAATACATCCATAGTTATGGTGAGTACATAACTTTAATATCTGATGTTCTCCTTTTCATTCTTCCCCAAAGAATGAGACAGTCCCCACCTATGTGAACCTTGGTTGGCCCCTCATGGAGGATATTCCGGAGAACTGCTGAACCAAAAGCAGCTCTGCTTCTAGACATAAAACTTAGTTTGTAATGAGCGATAAAGGTATAAGCTTTAGACCAGGTAGCTGCTGCACAAATTTCATCAGTGGAAGTTCTAGACCAGAAGGCAGAAGAAGTGGCCGTGAATCTAGTTTGATGTGCCTTAGGAGGCTTTGATAAGGAAAGGACTTGCTGAGTATATACAAAAGAAATGCAATCAATAATCCATTTGGCCAGGGTGACTTTAGAAACTGGTGATCCCAGTCTGTTTGGTAAGAAACAAACTAGTCTGTTTTCCTGAAATCATTTGCCCTGTGTAAATAAAAGCATAGTTGTCTATGTACATCTATCAGATATAGTAGCATGTACTCTCCCCTTATTTGAAAAATTAGGGAAGAAGACAGGTAAATGAATTGTCTGATTGATAACCGATTCAGAGATTACTTTTACTAAGAATGATGGATTGGTTCATGAAGTAACTCAGTCTTTGTGAAAAACAATGCAAGGGGATTTGGATGATAGAGCTTGGAGTTCAAAAATTCTCCTTGCAGGTGTACTAGCTACTAGAAATGCTATTTTCCAAGACAAAAATTTTAAATCGGTTTTGGCTGAAGGTTCAAAAGGTTGTTAGGTCAACCCTTAAACTGAAGCACAAGTGTCAAATCCCAAGGTGGTGACAGATCTTTCACTGGAGACCTTTTAGAAAAGCCTTGCACAATTTAGAAGAAGCTGAAAAGGAAGCTTTATCTCCCGAATGAAAATATGATCCGGCTGCTAATTTTACTTTGATTGTGGAAAAATTAGCACCTTCTTGAAAAACAGAAGCTAAAAAACTCTAGAACCAAAGAAATAGGAACAGTAAAAGGGTCAATTTCCTTTCTAAGGGCCCATATTGAAACTCCTTTACATTTACTTCTGTAGACATTCCTTGTAGAAGCTTTCCGGGAAGATAAAAGTATATGACAAACCATGGAGAAAACCCTGGGTTGTCTAGCTATTAATGGAATTGGAGAAACCACGGAGTTAGTTTGAGTACTGGGATGCTTCATCCTCAATGGATGTGAGGAAGGTCTGATCCACTATCCATACAGGATAACAAAGATGAGACCAAAGAAAGGGGAACCACACTTGGCAAGGCCAGAAGAGAGCAATGATGATAAGTGAGCTCTTCAACTAATGTGTTTTCTGTAACAATTTTGGAATAAGAAGTAATGGTGGGTACACATAAAGGAGACTGGAAGGCCAAACATGGACTAGTGCATCTCTCGATGACTCCTCCTGAGGAGGGATTAGAGGAAATCACCTGCTGCACTTGTAGGGAGATGCCAAGAAACTGCAGCAAGGGTGGCCCCAACGACAGAAAATGTTCTCCACTACTGAATGACTGAGGCACCACTCATGAGGTAATAAAATGGACCTGCTGAGTCTGTCCGCTAGTATGTTTGATTTTCTCGAAATGTGCATTGCAACTAGAAAGTGATTGGAGGAGATCGCACACTGTCACTACCTCTTGACAAAGGGGGTAGGAATGGGTTACCCCTTGTTTGTTGATATACCAGACCTCAGACATCATGCCTTGTTTGTATCACAATACTTGCTAGAGGGAGAACATCCTGAAAGGCCTGCAATGCTAACAGAACTAGTCACATCTCTAGAACACTGATTTTCAAATTGGTGCCTTGGGGGGGGGGGGGGGACCACATGTCTTGGGCCATCCTTCCCAAGAAATGCCCTCGTCAATGGAGAGGCATCCGTGGTCACCATGGCCACTGGGCGAGGAAGAATAAAAGGATGGCCCAAGTTAATCTCATCCAAATGAATCCAACAAAGATGATTTTTACATATTCTGGTACATTTGACTGGAAAGGACAGAAGACATTTCAGAATGGACCGCTGAACAGCTACAGTCCATTGGACAACACTCAAAGTAACGTTCCAGGGAAACTAAGGTTATGGCTGCTGCCATCAAACCTAGAGCCTTGGAGAATCAGTTTGGCTCGAGGAGCAGGGTGAACAAAAATTTCCTTGCTAAACCTGAAGCTTGATTGTTTCCATGCAATGTGTAGGCAGAGAAGCAATCTGACTTACTGTGTTCAACTGGGCACTGATGAACTCCAGGCTCTGTACTGGTTGTAACTTTGATATGGAGATAATGACTGAAATGCCCAGTCTTTGACAAGATTGGGGCAAACAGACCCTGGACTGTTCTAAGAGATGCTTGGTTGGGGCGGTAAGAAACTAGTCATCTAAATATGGAAACACCTGGAATCTCTGCAGTCTCAGATGTGCTACCACAACTGCCATACACTTGTTGACCACCCTGGGGGCTGTGGTCAGACTAAAGCGCAGAGCTCCGAACTGACAGCGATTGGCCCCCAGCCAAAAGCACAGGTATCTTCGGCAGCATCTGTTCATCCTGATGCAATAGTATGCTTCCTGAAAATCAGCTGAGCCCATCAAATCTTCCTTGAGCAAAAGGGGCAGAATGGATTGAACCATGACCATTTGGAACTTTGCCTTCCTCACAAATAAGTTCAAGGTTGCTTAGATCCACAATTGGTCTCAGCTCCCTGGTTTTCTTTGGCATTAAAAAGAACCTTGAGTAACTTCTGAATCCTTTTTGGTCTGGTGGGACATCTTGGATGACTCTTTTGTTCAGCAGCTTTTGAATCTCTTGAGCTGCCATTTCGCTATGACTGGGTGGAACTTCTTTCAGTTGGGGGAATCTGGAAAAATTATATGAAATAACCTCTGGAGATTATTTTTAGCACCCAGGAATCTTTTGTTATTAAAGCCCAGGCATCTGGATGCAAGGACAAGCGCCCTTCTCCTGACTGCTTCCAGAGGTAAACAGTCAGTCAATCCTTCAAGATCGCTGAAAGGGTCTATATGGAAAGGAGTCTTGGAAACCCTGGTTTTGTGGGCCTCATCTGCCACGAGGATGGTGTCTTCCATTTGAACTCCCCCCCCCCCCGTACCCCTGGAGGAGTTGTCCTCACATGGATCCTGGAAAGACCTTTGAGATTAATGGAACCACATTTTGAACTTAACCTCTTGGATTAAGGTAAAAGCACTGCTGAAGAGTAGAAAAGCGAATCCCTACAGCAGACAGGGTCTTTTCTTCCTGTTCACTGTGGGAATGTGTTTCTTTAACAGAAGGGCCAAAACAATGACATTCCATCAAAAGCAGCACTGATGAAAGAAGGCTTGAAGGGCTACGTAAAATCACATAACCACATCCAGTCATGTCTCTGGACGGCAATGGCTGAATCAGCAGGCCTTGCAGTGTCTCCTGCAGCATGGGATAACTACCTCATGGATGCATTGGAAATGGGTAATACAGTGGCCAGTTGTGAAGATGACCTCTTACAGTCCTCCACAGACATGGACTCTAAGAGGGATATGGAGAGCTCCTTGGTCAAATCCCTCTGCAGCCTTGTAAAATGCAGTAAATAATTCAGAGACCTCAAAGAAAAGGTCAATTAAACAAATAAGTACTTTCCAAATCTGTCCGACGCCCTAGACTTTCTATTAGGGGGATGGACAGAACAGCTCTGCTCCACTAGCTCCTTTTTTGTGGCTGCCGCCACAACCACAGCATTAACAAGGGCTCCTTTGCTCCAATGGGGTCTGTCCTTTTCCGGCGCCAAAATTTTATCTGGAAGTCAGGGAATTGGTTTGGCAGAGTACGATTTCTTCCATGCCCAGCAAGAGTCTACGTTGATGAGTTCATTAGCCATGGCAGTCACCCAAGACGTAGATGGGCTGGGACCAAAAGCTTCCAGAAATACTGACTCCTCTGGGGAGAGGGTCTCAAGACCATCCACCCCCTTGCTTTGGAATCTCTAGAATGTCTCCAAATGAGACTTCATCTGGTGGAGATCTGGAGAACCCTTCCCCTCCTTTGAAGTCAATATCCTTCTGTGAGAGATTCCACAGGGGAATCTAGTGCCTCCTTTTGCATGTTCTCTTGTGGGAACCTCCTTAGTGGCCTGCTTTGAGGACGTATCCAAAGAGAGTGAAATTCCTATAAGGAAACTGTCTGGATGCTAACTGGTACCATCTGTCCCCCTGTGGAGTATGTTTTATGGGATCACAGCTCAGACCTGCTGAAGAAAAAGGTAAAGGATCAAGAGAACAGAGACAGATCAGATCTCTTGGACGAGAGAAGGCTCTCTCCATTACCTCTAAAGAAGACAGATTGGGACAAGCCATGGTCAGCTGCACTAGGGCAGAAACCTCTGAATCAGCCAAATGTTGACCCTGCTCAGATCCATGCCTTTAGGAGGGAGCTGGATCTAAACTATCTAGTGCCAAAGTTACAAGCGGAAGGACTGCTCCGACAACATCTTAAGTAGACCCTGGTCCCCCAGATCGGACACTGATGCTTTGGCTCCAAGACTCCCAATCTGAGGAGATAGAAGCAGAACCAGTCAAGGAAACTGTTTCTTGGGTTTCTCAGATCCGAGGGTTCTGAAGCCATAGGATGGATTGAAGAAGGAGATATGACTACATGGGAAGTGGGGGGGGGGCTCACGGATCAGATAGGAGACTAAGCCAGAATAACCCCCATCTGAATCTGAGCTCTGAGGAATTTACTCATCATCCTATCCATGTCAGCTTCGGAAAGACTTCTGGAGGATCTTATGGATGAAGTAGTGGACTGTGGCCTTGATTCTCTCCTCCCCCATAATTTGAAGAAAAGGGAAATGGAGTCAAGGAGATATTGGCTCAACTGTGAACCCACGTGAGCAAGTTAGTGGAGACAAAGTGGTGGTTGAATCCAAGGTTTATGGCTCTGAGAGCTGGCTGGGAGACTTTACCAATATGATAGTCATATCTGAGGATTTGGGATCCAATGGTTTTCTTTCAGGATCTAAAGAAGCCAGATTCTAAGTTCTTTGGATCTTCTTAGGAGGCTCCAAAGATGCCACGGTAGAAAAAGAGGCTGTTGGAGATGGAGTAGGGGATCTCTTCACAGAGTCTGAATAAGTCTTAAACTGCTTACTGGGTGGTTTGAGCCCCTGTCAAAAAATAGGAAGATGGAGGCAGCAATCCTTTAAGAACAAGTCTGTTTATCCTATCAGAAAATACTCTAGAGCTGAGCATTGCACAAACAGAGCAATCAGTGGATAAATGTGCCACTCCTAGGCAATTGAAGAACTCCCCGTAGGCATCATAATTTGGAATACTAAGCCCATAGGAAGTGCATTTTTAAAGCTGGTTTGTTTCACAACTATCATTAAGAAAGAAGGAGAGAAAAAGGAAAAATAGATAGTAACTTTTTTTAAACAGAAAAACTACCAGCAGTGGTAGGAAGAGTACTCTTAAAAGGGTAGAAAAGACCGAAAAAGGAAAGACTGGTACCAACAATGGCATGCAATAAGTCTACCAAAAAGGTATAAAGAGACAGACATAAGGACGATCTGATGAAAGAAATACTGGATAACTTGATATGTGCGCAGAGGGAGGATAGCAATAGGATATAGAATATAGGATTATTGAATTAAAAAATTACTCAAAAATTAAAAAAAAAAAACTAATAATAAGCTCCTGAGAGAGGATCCGTGTTTGTGTGAGATGGTGACAAACGAGATCTGAGGTATTGTAGGCTGTCTGGGGCATTATGATTAGAAGGATGAACTCGAGAGTTGGATCCTTAAGTCTGTGGTATGCGGCAGACTTGGATCCGAGGTCAGATCCGTAACCCATACATTGAGAAAGAATGAAAGGGACAACATCAGATATATAATGTTAAATGTACTAGATAAACTTTTATTATCTCATCTAATTCTTCTGTACTTCCACTGGAGTTCCATCACTTCCAGGAATTTTCCAAGTATTCTTGTTTTTCACTGCTTCTTCAATTTCAGTCTCATTTACTTTTGATGTTAATATCCTTCGTTCTACTTCTATTAACTGAGAAAGTTGTAAATGTCTCAAATATGTTGTCACTTCCTATATATCATTCTCAGTCTGTAAACTGTGTCTACACAATGTATTGTAATAGTTTAACATTACATTCATATTTTGTCCACTTTTAATTTACTAATTTTATAACTCCTGATTTTACCTATCATCCTTTCATCTTTCTGTTGTTCAAATTTAAAAATTTGCTTGCTAGGGTTACTATAACAAAAAAGATGTTTTAAAACCACTGTTACGTGTTTATTCATATTTTCTTAGTACTCTTACACAGATATCTTAGTTTCTTGCTGTTGCTCTTCAACTTTGTGTTCCGCTGATTTCACTTCAGTAAAATTCCTTACTTTTTAAGCCCTCTAGACACCGGTTGTGACTTTTATTCCTTAACTTTCACTGTTACCACATTTCCAGTTTTCAGTTTACAATAATCCCAATTACTTACATTTTTTTACTCAAATTCAAATCTAACATTTAACTTAAGTTTCACCTACCCAATCATTCAACTTCTTCCTTTTCAGAAGAAACTCTGAAAAATGCCAGCGTTTGTCACAATAATCTTTACTTGTTTACAAAGCTTGATATGTATAGGTGTATAGTCTTTTGGTATTTAACATATATCTAATTTTTTGCAACAATCACATTTCCATGAAAAATGTGTATACCCTAATTTATGCTTTATGTTCATCATTATACTGATGAGTCTAAAAGCATGCATATTCCTCTAAACAAACAATATTCTGTGATATTTTGGTCCTCCAGAGATATATCCCTTATTTTCTATAGTGTTCCAATCTCCAGCTATTATCATGCATCTTTGATGAAAGGCTGTTAAGTTCTTTCATAATACTGTTTATATCTTGTCTCAGTGCGTTTGGTGGAATATATCCTGCTGCAAGCTTAATTCTTACACACTTATAGCAACCTGCCTCCACTACAAATTTCCCCTGCCTATCATTTGCGCTTCAATCCTTATTCTGAAACACTTTTTAATTAATATTATTACCTCTTTCTTTTACCCTCACTCTATTCCAAAGAAACCCTACTCTCCAAGATTCTTTACAAAACGTTCACGTTCTTTTATGATTCAAGCTTTTTTCTTGTAACATTATTAGCAATGATTGTTACTGTAAATACAAATCAGTACCCTGTCCTCTTTTCTGATGATTACAACCATCCTGTTATGCCTGCTTTCTTCTTAGGTGTGAATGACATACTCATCCTGTCTGACATCTTTTGCTCTACCCATTTAATTACTCTGTTGTCTGTGCATATACATCAAGTACAAAAACCTTACGCTTCTGTTATGAGGCTCAAGGCAGAAGACTGGAAGCTGGACAGCTTTGTTTAGGACCAGCGCTGATAACATTTTGGGCATAAAGGAGGAGGGGATTAGTCGAAAGTGTGGGCATAAAGGAGGACTTGGTCTTAGGTGACATCCTGTCTCTGTGGAAAATGCACATGATTTTCTCTGCATCAAGGTCTGCTGTTCTGAGATGGCCCTGGCTGAGAATGTTACAGCTGATGGCAGCAATATCTTCCAGGATATGAGTTTTGCTGCAGCCATAAAGTACAGTTGTGTACCTACCATAAATGTAGATGTTAGAGTGTATTCACTGTTGCAGTCATTACACTTGGGTTATCCTGCTGGCAGGCTACCTGCAGTCGGCCTGAATTCCAAAGTCCTGGTCCAGCGTCGGTTGCTGTCGCCTCTTCCCTGACGTCAGTGTGCCAGGGGTATAAAAGATGCAGCCAACGCCATTTTCATCAGTATTTCTTGCCCCAGATGTCAGGTGCCTCCAGAAGGGTAGGCTAAAAAATTATGCCAATAAAAAAGCATGCAGTAAAATAAAACAATCTTCATCTACAAGCAAATACACCACATAGGTTGTATAGTATAGAGAAGTACAGATAAGTCCCAGCAAAGAAAGGGGGATGGTGGGTGGGTAACCTGGACTACAACAGTGAATACACTTGAACATCTACATTTATGGTAGGTACACAACTGTACTATGTTCATCGTGTTTCACTGTTACAGTCATTACACTTGGGTTGAATCCCAAAGCTGAAGTTGGGAGCTGGGCCTAAATAGAATTAGGAGTGGCTATGAGGCCCTGCAGAACTGCAGTGGCGAAGCCTGCTCTGGATTTAGAGTAAAGAGGTAAGTGGTAGTGCTTTGTAAAAGTGTGCAATGAAGTCCAAGTTGCAGCCTCCAAAATGTCCTTATTTGGTACTCCCCTGAGGAAGGCTGCTGAAGTAGCTGCTGCTCTGGTTGAGTGTGGCCTGATGCCCTTAAGCACTGATTTGCCATGTTAAGAATAGCAGAAACGAATGCAGTGGGCTATCCATTTGGAAATAGTCTGCTTTGAGATAGCTTTTCCTTGAGATCCTGCAGCATATGCCACTAAGCGTTGCTCAGATTTTCTGAAAGCTTTAGTTTTGTCCAAGTAGAAGCGTAGCTGTCTGTGTATATCCAAGGAATGTAGAAGTCTCTCCCCCTTATTCTGTGGGTTTGGATAAAAGCAAATGAATTGTTTGATTAAGGGCCACACTGGACACTACCTTAGGCATAAATGATGGGTTTGTCCTCAGAGAAACCCTGTCTGGATGGAAAATTATAAAAGGTTCAACCGCCATTAGTGCCTGTAACTCTGAGACTCTTCTTGCTGAAGTTATTGCTAAGAGCAGAGCTGTTTTCCATGATACGAATTTTATCTCAGCTGAATTGGCTGGCTCAAAAGGAGGCAGTGTGAGTTTTTCAAGGAAAAAATTCAGGTCCTATGCAGGTATTGGTGCTCTTCATGGGGTCTTATGTTTTTGGCCCCTCTGAGGTACTGCCTTAGTAGTGGATGTGAAAAAGTAGGTTGGTCCATATTGTAATTAGCTGAAATGGCAGAGGCATGAATTTTAATTGATGAAAAGGATAGGCCTTTGTCCAACATCTCAGTTAGGTATTGTAAAATCTGGGGAATATTTGGTACAAGCATGTCACTTCCTTGTGCCTGGTTCCAAGCACAGAATCTCTTCCACTTTTCTGCATATGATTTTCTGGTGCTGGGCCTCCTGGCCTCCAGAATAACATCCATAACTGCTTTGGAGAGAGGTGTGTTCTGAATGGTTACATTATCCGCTATGCAGCCAGATTTAGGGTTTTGAGCTTGCTGTGCAGTATCTGATTGTTCTGTTGGGTCAGTAAATGAGGAATTTGAGGCAATGACCAGGCTGGGCCTTGAGACAAGCTCTTTAGGATTGGGTACTAGTGCTGGCATGGCCAGTATGGGGCAATCAGGATCATTTTTGGCTCATCTTGTCTGACCTTTAGGAGTACCTTGGGGAGGAGAGGTAGTGGAGGAAAGGCATATACTGTAAGGTTTTTCGAGCTGAATAACAGAGCATCCACTTTCCATTCTAGCTTGTGATAAGCCCTTGTGCAGAATCTCTGTAGTTGGCAGCTGTGAGGGGAGGCAAATAGATCTATGTCTGGGCATCCCCATTTCCTTATTATTATGCTGAAGATTTGTGGGTCTAGTTTCCACTCGTGAGGATCCATGAGGTTTCTGCTTAGTTCGTCTGAAAGAGTATTTGTTTTTCCTGGCAGGAATTGTGCTTGTAGATGTTCTTGATAAGTCAGTGCTGTGTTCCACAAAATCATGGCTTGCCTGCAGAGGGGGTAGGAATGCGTGCCTCCCTGCTTGTTTATGTACCACATGACTGTAGTATTGTCTGTCTTTATCAGCAGTTGTCCTGACTGAAGCAGATCCTTGAAAGCTGTCAGTGCATTTTGAACAGCCAGCATTTCTTTTAGATTGATATGTAGATGCATTTGGCTTGTGGGCCATGTGCCCTGAATACATTTTCCTGCCATGTGGGCCCCCCAGGCATAATCTGATGCATCTGTTATTGTCTGCCTGGCAGTGGGTAAAGTGAAAGTCTGTCCCTTGTTGTGGTGACAGGCCTGTGCCCACCATCGAAACTCCTGTCGCAGGCAAGGAATGAGTGTAATTAATTTTTCCAGGCTGTGGCAATGTTGAGTCCAAACACTTTTTAGATACCATTGTAGTTTCCTCATATGCAGTCTTGCATATGGAATTAACAGAATGCAGGATGCCATGAAGCCCAAAGCCTGCAGAATTTTTCTTGCAGATAACTGGGTTTTTGTTGCCAACATTTCGAAGTAAGAAGTCAGTTGCCTTTGTTTGTCTGGCATGAGATAAGCCATCTGGGCAGTTGTATTTAAGCTTGCACCCAGGAATATTATCTCTTGAGAGGGTACTAGTTTTGATTTCTTTTTGTTTACTGTGTACCCTAGGCAAATTAGCAATCTTTTTTACAAATGCCAGATGTTTTAGTAAAATGTCCTTGTTCTCTGCTTGAATAAGGCAGTCGTCCAAGTAGGGATATATTTGAATTCTTCCTTGTCTGCAAAAAGCAATTACTGGTGCCAGGCATTTTGTGAAGACCCTGGGCGCAGTAGATAAGCCAAAGGGCAGTGCAGAGAATTGGTAGTGCATTGAGCCAGCTATGAATCTGAAGTATCTTCTGCAAGATTGTCTGATTGGGACATGCAGGTATGCCTCTTTTAGGTCCAAAGTTACAAGCCAAGCCTTCTTGCCTAGCATGGGCAGAAGCTGCTGCAGAGTCAACACTTTGAATTTTGGAACGTCCAGAAAAGTGTTTAGAATAGACAGGTCTAGTATTGGTCGCCAGGCTTTGTCCTTTCTGGGTACCAAGAAAAGTCGTGAGTAAAATCCTTGTCCCTGCTCCTGTAGTGGTACTCGCTGAATGGCCCCCATGTCCATGAGGGATGAAACTTGCTTCTGTGCCTCTGCCCATTGATTATGTGGCAGGTCTGTCATGCCTCTTGCCTTTGGCAGGGTGTGAAAGTGGAACCTGTAGCCCTGAGACACTATATTCAAGACCCATTTGTCCTGGGTGATAAAGTGCCAGTTTTGTGAAAAAAGTGCTAGTTTTCCCCCTAAGGGAGCTTCCAAAAGGGTAAGTGATTGGTACTGGTAGAGAAAAGTCATTGGGACAGTCTCCTATAAGGTTGAGATTTGTCTTCTCTGCTTTTGGAGGTAGAAACACCCCATTGTTTAGGCCTGTATGAGCCTTGGGGCTGGGATCTGCCTCTAGGGTGTCTGTACCTGCCTCTTTGTGGCCTGTCTGACACTGGAAAGGACCAATTTTTGGAAGGCCAGTTCCTGCTAAATCTGGGTGGCTGTACCTGTAAGAAATCCTTAACTGTCTGCATAGATTTTGCTTTATCCTCCATTTTTTCAACACCTCTTCTGCCTTAACACCAAACAAAGTATCATGCTGTAATGGAGCATCTAATAATTTTGCTTTAACATGATCAGGCAGATTCTGTTCCTTTAACCAAGCATGCCTCCTAATCACAGAACCCGTTACAGCGGCCCTACAAGAGGCCTCCAAAGAATCAAAACCACATTGCAAAGTATGTTTTCCCACTTGTTCAGCTGCATGTAACAAATCCTGCATTTCCTTGTTCTCTGGACATTCAGAGATAAGTCAACATTTTCTGTTTTAATAGTGAGATTAGGTATTGCTGATATTTCAGCATATGAAATTGACAATTTAAGGCCCTTACAGCCAAAGTAGCAGAAGTGTAAACTTTTTTCCACCATCTGCCCAGTGCCCTTGAATCTCTATCAGAGGGGACAGGGGGGTTTATTAGTGGAAGCTTTGACTCCCTTAGGACCCTGAGATATGGTTTCTGGGTCTGCAGCAGGGTTTTTATATAGAAATTTATGGAATCTGGGACCCTGTAGTATCTGTCTGGCTTAACCAGTGCAGGGGGTATACAGTCTGGAGACAGGCCGGACTCTGAAAAAACATCATCTACAATGTCCAGAACAGGGGGAATAGCAAGGGCCTGTGCTGAGGAAGTAAAAGAAAATCTCTGAGCCTTTTCTTAGATTCTGAGTAGTCCTGGCTCTCCCAATGAAAGTGCTCCCTCATGGTATGCAGGGTTTCCCCAAAGGAGAAATCTTCAGGAGGAGAAGCTGAAGGAATAGAATCTTCAACATCAGAATCCTCATAGGGAGGAAGAGAGTATTCCTGATCAGAGGAGGAATCAGAGGAAATGGAAACCTGATCTGAAGATTCATATTCTGTCTCTTGCCTAGGCCTCTTATCAGGAGGGGGATGGGAACCCCTGATTAAAGTAACAAGGTCTTCGGCCATTTTGAGCATCTGTTTTTTAGGCATGGAAGCCTGTCCTGGAGAATGCTGTACTTTTTTTGTCTTTAGAGCTGCTTTAGTCTTTGGTTTAGTGGCTGAAGATGGCTTTACATAACTGAGTTGGTCTGAAAACTCCCTCAAAAGCCGATGCCTGCACAGCAGCTCTGGACCCATCTGAGGGAATTGTTTCCGAGGATCCAATACCTTGGAGTCTCCAGAGGTCCAGTCGGCTCCACGTGGGAGTCGGAAGCGGCCTGTGGCTCTGAGGTAGCAGGTATCAGGGGCTGCGAAAGCGCCTCACTGAGAATCGGCGAACTGACGACTAGCTTAGCGGAAGCCTCACCGTCTATTTTGGACCTCGGATGCCTGTCCTTGTCTTTGTCCTTGCGTTTTTTAGAAACTCCGGTCATCGGTTGTTCCGATGGCATTGTATAATTGAATCTACGGCTGAAGTAATGAAATGCAAAATCGTACCGACACTTTATAGTGCGTTGGTTAAATCTACCACAAGCAACGTCGTGGTCAGGGCCTAGGCAAGGAATACAGTAAGAGTGAAAATCCTTATGAGGTATTTGCTTCCCACAAGAAACACAATTGTTAACTTTTTCTGACATTGGACTGGAGCAAGAAAAAAGTTTCCCCAACTGGGTACTTAGCTTTAATGAAGACTTCGGATCTGCAATTTGATTTTGAAAATCTCAGGAGTCGGCCGACCGGCACTTGTGAACTGCTTTTGCTTCGGGCACCGTGCGGCAAGAAAGATTGAAGAAAATGGCGTCGGCTGCATCTTTTATACCCCTGGCACAGTGACGTCAGGGAAGAGGCGACAGGAACAGACGCCAAACCAGGACTTTGGAATTCATGCCGACTGTGGGTAGCCTGCCAGCGGGATAACCCAAGTGTAATGACTGCAACAGTGAAACACGATGAACATTCTGGCTGAGAATGTTACAGCTGATGGCAGCAATGTCTTCCAGAATATGAGTTTTACTGCAGCCATAACAGCTCGTTCAAACAGGAAGAGTCAGTTTTTATATAATAAAAATGAAGTCTGCAGAAGAAGTGACTGGCTTCCCTGATGACTGAAGAAAAGGACTTCCATTAAAAACTAGTTTACTGAAAGAAACAAAATCAGTGGAAGACCCAGAATCAGGCATCTCATATGGCTGACAAAAGTACAACTATAGAAGCATATGCAAGGCCATTAAATTTGGAATGAGGCCACCTTAGACTGAATGCCCCTTCTGCCACACCAAGAAGAAAGTCTTTTCCATTTTGCCAAGAAGAATTCCCTGGAGTCAAGTTTTGTCACTTCATGAACTTAAAAAACAAAGGAATTTCAGAATGGGGTGACTTTTCTAGCCTCCAGGCTACTTGTTTGACATGTACCAGGCTGGGATACCCCCCCCCACTCGTTTAGGATTGTGATGGAAGAAAGTACAGTTGTGTACACATACCATAAATGTAGATGTTTGAGTGTATTCACTGTTGCAGTCATCACATTTGGGTCATCTGCCTGCAGGTAGCCCTCAGCCATCCTGAATACCAGAGATGTCGGATTTCTGCGTCGGATGCTGTCGCTTCTTCCATGACGTCAAGTCGTCAGGGGGTATAAAACATGCAGCCGATGCCATTACATCAGTTTTTCTTGCCCTAGATGTCAGGTGCGCCCACAATAGGAAGCACTTATATAGTGTGGTACACCCCCAGCAAAAAGCAAATACACATGATATAATATATGCCAAACAAGAAGGAAAGGTAGAGCCAAGAGAAGTCAGGGGGCTGGAGGGA
Source organism: Protopterus annectens (assembly GCF_019279795.1). Classification (NCBI taxonomy): domain Eukaryota; kingdom Metazoa; phylum Chordata; order Ceratodontiformes; family Protopteridae; genus Protopterus; species Protopterus annectens. The sequence goes on along the minus strand of NC_056733.1, from coordinate 421,880,836 downwards.
GGGTAACCAGGACTGCAACAGTGAATACACTCGAACATCTACATTTATGGTAAGTGCACACAACTGGGAGGCAGTTAAAGAGCATTAGGGCTAGCAAACAGGCCTTGTAAGACTGCTGTGGCAAATCCAGCTCTGGATTTAAAAAAGATAGGCAGGTGGTAATGCTTGGTGAAAGTATGTACTGAGCTCCAGGATGTCCCTGGTAGGGACTCCTCTGAGAAATGCCGTAGAGGTAGATGCAGCCCTGGTGGAATGTGATCTTATCCCCTGTGGGGTAGGTTTTCCATGGTGCTTGTAGCAGAAATTGATGCAATGGGCTATCCATGTGGAAGTGGTTTGCTTTGAAATGGCCTTCCCCTCTGCCCCTGCAGCAAAGCTAACTAGCAGCTGGTCAGATTTTCTGAGAGGCTTAGTTCTGTCCAAATAGAATCTAAGCTGTCTGTGCACATCCAGAGAATGCAGTATCCTTCCCCCCTTATTTTGTGGATTAGGGAAAAAAGTAGGCAAATTAATGGACTGGTTTAGAGCCACACTAGACACCACCCTTGGGCATAAAGGATGGATTAGTCCTGAGGGAAACCATGTCTGCATGGAAGATAATGAAGGGTTCCACTGCCCTGAGGGCCTGCAGTTCAGACATGCTTCTTGCAGAAGTGATGGCTAGAAGTAAGGCTGTTTTCCAAGATAGGAATTTCAACTCTGCTGTAGCAACTGATTCAAAGGGGTGAAGAGCGAGTTTTTCCAATACAAAGTTAAGGTCCCAGGCTGGAGTAGGAGCTCTCCAGAGGGCTCTTAAATTTTTAGCCCCTCTAAGGAATTGTTTTAGCAGGGGATGAAAGAAGATGGCTGGCTCAGTATTATAATGTGCTGAAATGGCAGAGGCATGAATCTTAACTGAAGAAAAAGATAGGCCCTCGTGGAGCATTTCTGTTAAATAAGCTATAATATGAGGTAAGCTGGGCACTGTTGTGCCCACCCCCTGATCCTGGCTCCAGGAACAGTAGATTTTCCACTTTTTTGTATAGGATTTTCTAGTACTAGGCCTCCTTGCGTCAAGAATGACATCCAGCACCTGCTTACTGAGGGCTGTTAGAGGTGAGCTTAGGGAATTAGCCAGGCTGCAAGGCTCAGGGTTTAAAGCTGAGGGTGCAGAATCTGGCCCGCCTGCTGGGACAGCAGAGAAGGGGTCTAAGGCAGGTGCCATGGTTCAGCACTGTTAGACTGTGCAAAAGGGGGTACCAGGGCTGGTGTGGCCAGTATGGGGCAATCAGGATTGTCCTTGGCATGTCCTGTTTGATCTTTAGTAGAACCTTCAAGAGGAGAGGCAGAGGGGGAAAAGGCATAAATTGAGAGGCTTACCCAGGTAAAGGACAGGGCATCCACTTTTCAAGCTTGACTGTGGGGAGTTCTGGTGCAGAATTTGTTCAATTGGTGGTTCTGAGGGGAGGCAAACAGGTCTACCTCTGGTGTCCGCATTTGTTCCTCAAGAGCTTGAATATTTTGGGTTCCAGTTTCCATTCGTGTGGGTCCATGAGATTTCTGCTTAAGTAGTCTGCCAGTGAATTTAGTTTGCCTGGCAGGAATTGAGCTTGCAGGTTCACCTGGTAGCTCAAGGCTGTGTTCCACAGAGCCATGGCTAGTCTGCAGAGTGGGTAGGAATGGGTTCCCCCTGCTTATGGACCACATAACTGTGGTGTTGTCTGCCTTTACCAATAGTTGTCCTGGAAGAATAAGGTCTTTGAAGGCTGTCAGAGCAATCTGTACAGCTAACATTTCTTTTTGATTGATATGCAGGTGCATCTGGTTTGGGTTCCATTTGCCCTGAATGCACTGCCCTGCCATGTGTGCCCCCCATGCATAGTCTGGTGCATCTGTTGTTAGGGTTTGGGTGGCAGGGGGTAGAGTGAAAGGGAGTTCCTTGTTATGGTAGCAGGCCTCTGCCCACCAGAAGAACTCTGCCCTTAGACAAGGAATGATAGGAATCATTGTTTCCAGGTCCTGAGAATGTTGACACCATAGACTTTTTAGATATCATTGAAGTTTCCTCATATGCAGTCTTGCATATGGAATTAATAGAATGCAAGAGGCCATGAACCCCAGGGCTTGCAGGATTTTCCTTGCAGGTAGCTGGGTTTTTGTGGCCAGTATGTTGAAGGAGGTTGTCAAATAAACTTGTACCTCCGGAGTGAGGTATGCCATCTGGGAAGTTGTGTTCAAGCTTGCTCCCAGGAATACAATCTGTTGGCAGGGTACTAGATGTGATTTCTTCTCATTGATGGTGTACCCCAGTGAGGTTAGAAGTCTCTCTACAAATGCCAGGTGTTGTAACAGCAAGCCCTGACTTTCTGCCTAAATCAGGCAATTGTCCAAGTATGGGTAAATCTGAATATTTCTCTGCCTGAAAAATGCAATGGCTGGAGCTAGGCACTTTGTGAATACCCTGGGCGCAGTAGATAAGCCAAAGGGAATTGCTGAGAACTGAAAACTTAGGTATTGTCTGCAGGATTCCCTTATTGGGATGTGCAGGTAAGCTTCTTTTAAGTCTAGGGTTGCCAACCAGTCATCCTTGGCTAGCATAGGAAGAAGCTGTTGAAGAGTTAGCATTTTGAATTTTGGAACCACCAGAAAGGTGTTGAGGATAGACAGGTCCAGAATAGGATGCCAAGAGTTTTATTTTCTGGGAACCAGGAACAGTCTTGAATAAAAACCTTGTCCCCTTTGTTCTGCTGGGACAGATTGAATAGCCCTGATACCTAGGAGAGAGATCACTTGTTTTGGGGCCTCCGCCCACTGATTTAGGCAGTGGCGGCTCGTGATATTGAACTTCAGCCCCCCCCCCCCCAGCTGTGAACCACAATGGTACAGTCCTGCAGTCATCCAAATCCTCCATACAAAGTGAATCTGGACTGCTGCCTTACCAGTCCGGATTCAGGAAGAAGGAAGCAGAATGCTGATTCCCAGAAGTCTATGTGGTGCTAATCGCATAGACTGGAAGGGGATCAGACTGCAGAGTCAGCAGCCTTGGACTGCTCCAGGAAAGAGCCGCAAAACCAGAAGTATGCATTCCAGCACGAATGCAAGCTTTTGAGTCTTGCTGTGGATTGTATTGAAAAGCAAGCTTGCTGCAGGTTCATCCTACTGTGGAATTGGATTACTTAGCTTACTGTTCATTCACGAACACAGGAGGGGAAAGCTGCAGGAAGATTTGGCAGGTATGAGATAGTTTGGATTTTGCAGGTTCGTCTTGCTGTGGATTACTTACTTACTGTTCATTCACAAACACAGGATGGGAAAGCTGTGTGTGTTTTTCAGGTTTGTCTTGCTGTGGTACGAGATAGAAAGCTGCTGCTGCAGTAGGTGTGTGTGTGTGTAATGCCCCACTCATTGAGTACTGGTGGCTAGAGAGAACTCGGGATACCTGCTGGTGGTACTTGAACCCTGTACCTTTGCTACAGGTAGTGAGAGCCTGAATTCCCTACCCACCACCATTTGTGAAACTGTTGGAGATTTTTGTCTCTTATTTCGTTCTGTTCTGTTCCTTGTAAAAATCTGTGGTTTCTGAGTACTTAATCCCTTAAATAGTTGATGGTGCAGTGGTAGCATTGTTGCCTCACACCTAGAGGTTCTCTGGTTTGATTCTTGGCTGGGGTGCTTTCTGTGTGGAGTCTGCATGTCTTCTCTGTGTTGGTGTGGGTTTGCTCTGGTGTTCTCCCATGTTACTAAGACATGTGTCTGCAGTATTTCTCCCTGGGCCTCTGCTGAAAATTGGCTTTTGTTCCAAGTCAGACTTTTCTGGTTAGCAAATGTTAAATAAATAAAATTGACAAGCATTTGAATTTCAGACTTCATATTCTTTAGAAAGTACATAGTAACACAAAACCTTTTATTCTAGCAATGTTCTAAGTTTATAAGATGAATACTTGAAATTTGTCCCTATTTTTGTAACTGTATTCCCCCATTATTGGCTTTGTCCAGGTTTTCTGTGCTACTGTTGAGAGCTATGGTGAGAACTGAATTCACTGAATATGTTTAAGGGCCGTATTCCCCCATTACTGGCTTTGTCCATGTGTTTTGTGCTAAGAGGTTGACAGTTATGGTGAGAATTGAATTCACTAATGGTAGCCATTTAAGTTTCAGTCTTCCTCTCTTTCACAAAACAGCTGATTTGGAATAGTGGTATGTTGCTCTGACTGTTTTGCACAGTGTCCTGGGATCAAGACGTGGCAGTGAATTGTATGGTGGAAACACAGCATTTTATTCTAGCAAATTTCCAAGATTATACAATGTTTAAAATGTGTCCCTGGCTTTGGGCTTTTGTCCCTCCCCAATACATTTTGGCTTTTTGCAGATTTCTTGTGCTGCAAAGTTGAGAGATACAGCTGAGCGTCGAGTAGATTTTTACAAGGAGCTAAGAGCTGCAGGGGTAGAGAAGTTTAGTGCTGCTTATGCGGTCTGCTTGCATTGTTAATAGCACAACAGGTAGTGTACTTGCTATTGCTTTTGATGCAGAAGGCTGTGGGCTCTACTCCCACAGTATGTAGATGCATTGCTGATACTGTACTGTGCTGTAAACATGGTGGATGCTGCCGTCTTGAGAATGTCCTCTTTGCCAAAGATGCCTAGTAACTATGAACCAGTCTGTTATTTGCCATCCATTCCCTATTGCAATATTAGTAGCTTATTTTTTAATGTGATATAGGCAATTTATTCCTCAAGGGCAACAGGCACTTGTAGATGAAACAATGAAATATAAAGTTGTTTGCTAGCAGCAACCTCTTCATTAGTTACAGATCTTTTTAATGTGGAATTATTTAGATGACTTTTACTTCTGCAGAGATTGTGCATATTTACTAATACTGGTGGATTGTAGAAGTTTGAGTAGACTTTTACGATGAAAATGTTCTCAGTTGAGTTTTGTCATTATTGGTGCATGCATTTTGTTTCATTGTTTACTGGAAAACATGTTCAAAACAATAAATTTAAAACACTCTAATAACTGTACTGCATGATACAAGGAATATAATTTAAAACAATCAGGAAGGTACATCACAGAACACATGTACAAGGGGCCTATCATTTGAAAATAGCCCAAAGTTAATCTTTATCTGCCACTAGCCAAATGTATTTTCTTTGAATGTGGGTTTCAATGCTGTTTCAGTGAATGTGAGTTTCAAGGGCAGAGAAGTTTTATGCTAAGTCTGTTTTCATTGTGAGACTGCATTGCTTTGTTTAGCAGATGTCTTAGTGTTTGTGCTGTAAAATGCAAAATAAAACTTTCAAATGAAGTCCAAATCATCATAGAAGTAAAGCAGTATGCACATTAGTGTTTATGGTAAATGGGGTGAAATAGCCAAGTAATGGGACATTGGAATGGCTGCAGGGGGAGGCTCCATTCAACCATGATTTTGTAAGGGGGAAGGACAGCAAACTCAAAGACAGCCCCGGCTGAACTATACCTCTCAACTGTCCAGATTTTCACAGAATGAATAGATTTTTGCTTATTTTTGGTTTGTTCCTTATAAAACTTGTGGTTTTCTGGCAAATCATTTAGGAATTAAGTCACTAAACAGTGACAGACATTGAGTTTCAGACTTTATAACCTTCAGAAAAATGCATGCTAAAGAAAGACCTGTTATTCTATCAACTGTCTCACTTTATACAAGAGCAATTTTTTGTACTGTTTGTATGTTCCCCCAGTATATTTGGCCTTGTCAAGATTTTCTGCATTTACAGGTTGAGAGGTACATGCAAATAAATTGCTTTATAGAATTAGGTATATCCAAACCTCTCAACTGTCCCCAAATTTGGCTCAAAATGTTGCTCTTCCCCTAATAATCCCTCCGCAAAATGCCGATTTTTGAAGAAAATGTGGAGGGTTTACAATTAATAAATAATTGTAATAAGAGTTGTAGGTTACTTTTATTTCAGAAATGCATGTAGATTCTTTTATTTTGTCAGCTGCTCAAGTTAGCAGTACTAATATTAAAAAAGTGTCCCTTCTTTGACAGGTTCCCAGCTGTATTGTGTGGCTATTTTATATTTTGCATCACATTTTTGGTCCATTTTTCATAAAATTGTAGTTTTCTGGTAAATTAGTGGCAAATCATGAAAGATTGAAGTTAGAAAATAATGACAGACATTTGAGTTTCCGATTTCATACCCATCAGAAAATTCAAAATAATGCAAGACCTACTATTCTATTATCTTTCTAAGTTTATAAGAGCAATATTTAAAAATTGTCCTTATTTTTGGGCCTTTGTCCCACTTCCATGTATGGCTTTGTCCAGATTTCTTGCTCTGAGGTTGAGAGGTATGACAAATGTGTCAGGGCCATCACAGTCAGCCAGAGACATTTCAAATTGACATACTTGTTGTACCCCACTCCCCCATGTAGTGACTCTGGATGTGTCCAAGCAAGTCAAGGAGCAGTTATGCAGTGTAAGTGTGCAGAGTACCCCCCCCAATCCAAGGTAGACACAAGTACTACAGTGGCTTCTCATCTGTCCTTGACTTTGCAGAATGTTCTGGTTTCTGTCATATTTTTATAATGTTGATTTATGCTTATTATTATTCAGAAAGTACCTGTTGCTCTGTGTTTAAGTAGCAATGCTTTAATGACCATCAGGTAAGCTTGTCTGAGATTGCAAGATGCAAGTAAGCTTTAATAAGCATACTGTTAAAGAACTGCCAACACTGAAAGCCTTCCTGTTGTTGCCATTCAGAGAATACTTACATAACTAGATAACGTATAAGCCTTGGGTATTGAAATGCATATCACAGTATTTGTAATAAAGGACATAATTACATTTTAAGAAGCTCATTACATTTGTTGGAGACTTGCAGTCATCTTTGCAGGTTTTACCTGTAAACTAAACAGAATGCCAATCGATCATGTGTGGTCCATAACCTGTGCAGTAATCCTTTAAGCAAAGTATCTTGAGCTTGTTTCTTGCTTGCTTTTCACTTTTTACTTTGATCATGTTTTCCCCATGAAACAAGTAGATAGTTATCAGGCAGCAGGTCTTTTTTGGATAAGAAACATTTTTACAAGTGGAGGTATCACAGAGATTGCTACTTTCATTATGTTATTTGGTACTTTTATTCTATTTTGCATTTGTTGACCGGGTTAGTCTGGCTGAGCTGGTAAGCTCTTTTTCATCAGAGACCCAGGGAGAAAAGCTCCTTGGTGTGGTACACATGTAAAAGACAAAGTACAATAAGGTTACACAGATACATTTCAATTAAGTTACATAGGTTCTTTAAAATTTTACAGTCTAGTAAGTCCCAGCAGCTTTATAAAGCTGAATATAAATTAAAATTAGAACTGCAGTGCAAGAAGAAGTGGTTTGAGTTGAGTACTGCTTGTTTTTCTTATACTTGCTTTTGACTGGCATTCCAGTAATATATTTAAAAAGTAATTTATTTTTTCATGCCTGACAACCTTTTCGTTTCTATCTAGACATTAAGTAAGCTGTTATGCAGCTAATGCACCGAAACATTGTTTTTCTTCTACACTTCATTTTGTCTTGATTGGACTCTCATAATGACAGTCTGGCACCTAGGGCAGCGTATTTAATTAAAGTTACAATTTTTGTGGTTTTGAGCATAGCTCCTCCCCTTTCTAGTTGGCCACACCCCTTTCCATTGACCCCACCCATTCAGCTGTCTCCTGCAGCCCCCCTTTGATTTGAAGTCACCAGCCACCACTGGATTTGGGGGGAGGTCTGGCCATCCACTTGGGATTGGGAGTGAGTGGAAGTGGAATCTGTATCCTAGGGGAAACTATGTTTAAAACCCATTTGTCCTGGGTAATGAGTTCCCAGTTTTTTTGCATGCAGGGCGAGCTTTCCTCCTAAGGGAGCAAGTAGTTGAGCAGGGCTTGGAAGAGTTAAGGATAAGTCATTGTGCCATTTTACATAGGGGGATGGCTTACTACTCCCCGATTTGGAAGAGGGAGCCCCCACTGCTTAGATCTGTGCACAGCCTGAGACTGAAGTCTTGGTGGTCTGCTGCTACTGGGTTTGGACTGAGAAGGCCTGGAAGGGACTGGAAAAGACCAGTTCTTTGAAGGCAAATGCCTACTGAATCTAGGATGCTGTACTTGTAAGAGATCTTTAATAGTTTGTATAGATTTAGCTTTTTCCTCCATCCTTTTGAGGACGACTTCTGCATTGTTGCCAAAAAGGCGGTCTTGGTTTAAGGGTGCATCCAGTAATTTAGCTTTAACATGATCTGGCAAGTTTTGTTCCTTAAGCCAAGCATGCCTTCTAAGTACAGACCCAGTGACAGCAGCCCTGCAAGATGCTTCTAAAGCATCAAAACCACATTGCAAAGTACGTTTACCAACTTGTTCAGCAGAATGCATCAACTCTTGCAAATCTTTGTGTTCAGCACAGTCAGGAATCAACATCATTTTCTGTTTAAGTAGACCCCAATATGCTGCTGATACTTTAACATATAAACTGGCAATTTAAAGCCCTAATGGCCAAAGTAGCAGAAGTGTATACCTTCTTACCCCATCTGTCTACAGCTCTAGAGTCTCTATCAGAAGGGGTAGGATTTTTGGCAGTAGTAGCCTTAATGCCTTTTGGTCCTTGGGAAATGGTCTCTGGGATCGCAGTAGGATTCTTGAAGAGGAATTTGAGAGAGTCAGGTACTCTCTAGTATCTGTCCGGTTTCCTGGGAGCTGGAGGCAAAGTGTCTGGGGTAAGGCTGGATTCCAAGAAAATATCATCTACAATCTCCAGAACAGGAGGGATAGCTAGAGGCATATGTTGAGGCAGAAGTAAAAATTCCCCAAGTCTCTTTTTGGACTCAGAATAGTCCTGGCTTTCCCAGCGGAAATGCTCCCTAAGGGTATGCAAGGTTTCACCAAAAGAAAAATCTTCTGGAGGGGAAGCAGAGGGAATGGAGTCCTCTGCATCAGAATCCTCATAAGTAGATAAGGGTAAATTCTGGTAGTTAGAAGGAACAGAAAAATCAGATTCCTGATCAGAAGAATCAGAAAGAAATTCAGTTCTAGGTCTCTTAGAGGGGGAAGGCTGGCTTCCCCTAATTAAGGTAATAAGGTCTTCAGCCATTCTAATCATTTGTTTTTGAGGCATATGGGCCTGAGAATGTGGTTTGGTCGTCTGTTTTCTTGGCATAGTGTGAGCTTTAGGTCTGAGGAATTTGGTATTCTTAGCTTGAAACAAAGTCGTCTGTTTAATATGAAAATCGGTAGGCCTGAATACACCTTCAGAAGCCGGAGTCTGCACAGCAGCTCCGGACCCATCCAAGGTAGAGACATTCGTAGGTTCCATAGTCGAAGAAGCATCGTGCGGCATACCGGACACCGAATGGGTCTCAGTAGAGACCTGCGAATCTGTAGTAGCGGGTATCAGGGGCTGCAAAAGCTCCTCACTGAGTACCGGCGAACTGGCGACTAGCTTAACGGAAGCATCGTCAGCAGTTTTGGACCTATGCAGTCTGTCTCTGTCTTTATCCTTATGTTTTTCCGGAAGATCGGTAGTCGGATGGCTTAACAAAGCCATTTTGGAGTACAGAACAAGAACGAAAGTATTTAGCTACAAAAATAGCCCGACGACAAATAGTTCGGGCATTGAACAAGACACAAATCCGACATCGAGGAACGTCGTGGTCTGGGCCTAAACAGGTGACGCAGTAAGAATGAAAATCTCTACGAGGTATTTGTTTTCCACAGGAAAGACAATTGTTAATTTTTTCTGACATCGGTTAGAACAGGAAAAATGGATCCCCAACGGGGTACTTATCTTTTTGAAGACTTCAAACGAAAATTTCAAGATTCGGCCAACTGACACTTGCGAACTGCTTCTGCTTTGGGCACCACACGGCAAGAAAAAATGATGTAATGGCACCAGCTGCATGTTTTATACCACTGACGACCTGATGTTATGGAAGAAGCGACAGCATCTGATGCAGAAATCCAAAGACTCTGGTATTCAGGCCGGCTGAGGGATACCTGCAGGTAGATAACCCAAATGTGATGACTGCAACAGTGAAACACGAAGAACATTACATAGTTTCACTTTGATCAGGTGCAGTAATGTGGAGAATCTGTACTGTCTTCGGTAAAAGGAGGCTATTATGATCTGATCTACTCTCTCACATCTAGCCTTATGGGGGGCCTTGAACAGCAGTGGGAACAGGAAGAAGACATGACATACTCCTCTGTTTCACAGGACTGAAGACATTCACTACCTATGTGCTCCTGCATGGAAACCAGGTGTACAAAACCCTAAGTGGATGATTTGAGGAGGAAACAAATCTGCCTCTGGTCATCTCTGAAGCAGGGCTGATACGTGGAAAGCTTCTGGGTCTCCAGTAGCAGAGGTTTAAGTTAGTTCTGGTCAGCTGATTTGCTAAAAAGTTGTGAGATGAAAATATATAAAGGCCTACAAGAGAATTCTAAAGGATGTCCAACTTCACAGCAATCTCAGGTAGCCTGTACAGTGGGTAAGAATAAGGTCCTCTTTGACAACAGTACCTAGGTCATTTGGTGCAATGTTCAGTTCCCCCAAATGGTTCCGCCACCTCAAGCCAGAGATGTGAAAAAAATTCTTCTCCTCAAAGTTTAAGATGAAAAAAAGGAGCTTTTCTTTCTCTGAAACTTTAGCATGCTGCTTGCTACAAACGAATATTGATAAACCACACACTGAATGCTTCAGTAATTCAGCCATGACTAAAATGCAGCATCACAATTGATTTATGAAGCCACAATATCCTTTAAGACTTCATAAAGCATATAAAAAATGTTCATAAAACAATACTAGTACCACACTCTTGTAGTACTGGCATTGCTTTATGAAGTACTGCACCACTACACCATTTGCACCTGTCAATAGCACCCAGAGCATCCATCACCTTCATCCTGACCTAGTTACAGCTCTGCCCATTTGTTTCCTTATGCACCACATCAATATGGTATCCCATGATTACTTTCAAGTATCCTAGATTCCATGTCAAGCTCAAAATTTGAAGAGGATCTACAAGGCCTACCATCTCTCTGACATTGCTGTGTTTGCTGCCCTGGTACTTCCTCTGGATTTTCAGGGCTAGTCCATGAGCTCTCCAAACAAAATATGATGCATCTATGATTGGGATGTATGATCTGCAAGTGGTCATGAATGAAATACCAGGTTAGAGAAAATCTGTGTAACAACCACCTGAATTCCTGTGGATGGCAGGAATGAAAGACATCGCTTCTCTGATAGGTGGACAAGTTGGTGCCATAGGTTCCCCTGGCACCAATGTTGTCATCTTGATGCAAAGCCTAGTAAAGCAGATTATAAAGACAGATGATGCGATGCACCTGAGTGCTTCAGAATGGACCTTGCTGTCATGCAGGATTGCTCCGCTGCTTGGAGAGAGAAGGCAGTCAAAACTAAGGTCTGTTCTTGGGGGGGGATCTACTTTTCTTGTTTCAGGACTGCTCCAATTAAGCTCCTTCGGTGAGATGGCAAATACTGGACTTCAGACAATTGAGGGATATGATCAGACTGGTCACACGAGTCGCCTCTTTAGCTGCTCCTGAGTAGGGTCTTGAATCTGGTAGTTGCCCAGAGGTCTACTATGAAATTTGCATCTTTCTTTGTTGAGGAAAAAAAAAACATAATAGCCATAATGTCTAATGAAAGGAAATCACACTCTTAATGAACTGATTAACTAAAGAGTGAAAACACTAAAAACTGTACAAAGCAGTTGGTTTTGTATGGGAGCTGCCCTAACTGTGCACTCTCCAGTGTGGGTGCTCTCTCCCTCAGACTATTGATCTCTCTGTCTATATACGGCTTTTGAGGTCAAACAGACTTGAGAGAAACTTCTACAACACATGAAACTCAAGAACTATTAAAAAACATGCAGCTCCCCTCTTCCCTCTTCTTTCACTTAAGCATCTTCACTACAGCAAAAGCATGTGCAATAAAGTAAGCACTGACGTACTAAGAAACTGACAACATACAAGTGTGGTTTAACCTAAGTGCTACTTTAAGCTGAGAATAAACAGCACACGATTAGCAGTAGTGTTCCAATTATAAATACAATTTAAAATAAAAATACTTGAAAACTTGAGCAAAGCATTTGGTAGATATGCTAGGAGCAGTGGACAGTTCAAAAGGCAATGATGTGAAATGTAAACTGCACCTGCAATAAATCTCTGGAATCTTCTGTGCTCCTTGCTAAAGTGGATATGGAGGTAGACATCCTTTATGTCTAACGTGACCACTAATATGCCTGGCAATAAGAAGTGATGGACTACATGCAGGGTTAGCATTCTGATTTTCTTTATGGTAAAGAAATTTATCTTGGATAGGTCCTGACAAGGTTTTAGGGGACCACCATTCTTGGACACCAGGAAGAGCATGGAAAAGAATCCTACCCCCCCCCCCCCCCGAAACACTACCTCAAAGAGATTTTCTATAATGCAAATAATTTTGTATACGACTCATTAATACTCTCCTGATCCAAAGGTAGAGTAGAGATGGCTTTCCCATGAAGTGTGAAAATGAACTGAATTTCATTTTGCACCTTAAGAAATGATCCCCCTACACAAAGTCTGTGGGTAGCAAAAACAATCTCTGAAATAAAGTATTCTTCCTCTTAGCAGGTGGAGAAGAGTGAGGTGGGAAGGATAGTCATAACTACAAGGCACTGTCTTGGCTACCAAAGGGGATATTGCCTCTGCCTTGACTGCTTTCTTCTTTTCCACTCTCCTTTTTCAAAGGGATTATTTTCTCTGAGCTATTCTGTAAGGGATTTCCCTGTAAAAGGACCATTGCATTCTTGGAAAATTCATACTACATTCAGGGATACAAGAGTGAAACAACTGCTTGACTATCTGAACAGTTTTGTTGTTCTCCTCCAGTCTTTTAAATATTTCCTGAGAAGAAGGCCCAAACAAAATATCCTTATCTAACAGTGTACCTAAAAGCTCTCTAACATCATCAGGTAAAGGTAGAATTCTTAACCATGCATGCTTCATAATTAACATGTCTCAGTATGCTGCCCCAGCAAAAGTGTGAATAAAATCAAAACTACACAGCTGCATGCTTGCCAACAATTACATCCTCCACCATATTCCCATCTGTCTTAAAATATCACCCTGGTATTGAAACACAAGCTATTTTACTGTTCGCTGCCATGAGTTCTGAATGTCTAGCAGCATCTAATGAAATATTTTTTAGTATTTTTTTTCTCCATGACTAGGAGAAGGAAGCACTGGCCCAGGCAGACTCTCTGGTCAGCAAATTTAAATAACTAGCTGCTGGGTCTAAAATAGGATAATTACAAATGAACTGCAAATTATATTCTACGCTAAAAGACTGCTTTTCTTGGTGTGTTCCTTATCAATCTGGTTTCAGGGAGGCATAATCAACTCATCTAAGAAGCTTAGAATTCTGAAAGGATGACAGTTGGCTTGAGATCCCAATGTCCTGTAATTCTAAACATCTTTTATGGTTATAGGGTGGCTCTTCAGCTTCCTGTTTAGAACTCCCATAACAGAGTCAGAGCTTGTCCACAGGAAATGGCCTCCAGTGGAGAATCAGAAATAACAGATTCCTCCTGGACTGCACAGTAGCCCAGGCAGAAGTAAGGTTGACTACACTATGTGAGGTCTAGGCCTTCACTGTCGTCAATCTTTGAAGTGGATGACAATCAAGGAGTTAGCTCCTTTTTTTCTTGGTAGGAAGTGGGAGGCTCTGCAGACATTGATGAGGGACACCAACGGCTAACACTCTTCACAAAGTGCCACATACTCTTGCAAAATATAAAATATCTGTAATTAAAATGTCTGGGACGGGAATCAGACAAGTAGGCATCCTCACATCTGGTGTTTGATCCATTAGGTACAAAATCTGATGTATGATCAAGTTAAGCTTTTTTGAACCATTAACATAACAGTTTCCAGGACAGGGGTTACAAGCTCCTGAATGAAAAAGAGTATGAAAATCTGAAGACAGGAAGTATTTCTTAGTAGTAAGTACATTCAGATGATTCTCTGTAGATACCTGGGAACCAGTGTCCAACTGTGACACAAGTATAATATCAAAAAAAGAGGTGGGAGAAAATAAAAGCTATATACTTACCATAATGACAGATCTGTGTTATCTGCTTCTGTCCTTCCAACAGATAGGTATTTGGATCCAACCTGGATAAGACTTCGGCCACTGTAAACTTTGGATCCGAAGTTTAGGTACATCTCCTTACTCAAACTCCTGCTACCCACCTAGTTACCTCAGATCGTGTTTGTCCGACTAACTAATGGAAAAAAAAACACTTTGCTAAAAGAAAGTAACTAGAATTAGTAAGTTAACTTATCTTCTGCTCTGGAACTTGAAGAGCATATAACAATGCCAAGAGTTAGGAAATAACAACAAAGTGAAAGCAGAAAGAAGGCAGGAGGGAGGCTGAGGAATGACAAAAGCAGACAACACAGATCTATCATGTCTCTTTCATCTGTTCCTGTCCTCCCCAGGTCCTGTAACTCTTGGAAGGTTTCATGGAAGGATATTTTAAAGGAAGGCTGAACCCAGAGCAGCCCTATTTCTGGACTGCAAGCCCAACTTATGAGAAATTAAGGTATGAGCATTTATCCAAGTGACCGTAGCATAAATGTCATCAAGAGAAACTCTAGAGAAGAAAGCAATAAAAAGTAGACATAGAGCTAGTCGAGTGAGCCTTGAGAGGCTTGAACAAGGTCAACCTCTTCTCTTTGTATACATATGAAATACAGTCAGATAACCACTTAGAAAGAATCACTTTGGAAACTCCTTGACTCAGTCCTGCCTGTGGAAAAAGAAATGAACTGATTAGGCTTTCTAAACATCTTAGTGCTGGGAAGGTAAAAATAAGAGTTGACAAGGCACATCCAACAAATGTAGCATATACTCCCCCTTTGTTGGTAAACTTTGGGAAGAAGGCTGGAAGGCTGACAAACTGATTAAGGAAGATTCTGTAGCCACCTTTGGAATAAAAGGAGGACTGGTTTGTACAGCCACTCTATCCTTATAAAATATTAAATAAGGAGTCTTACAAGAAAGGGTGTGTAATTCTGAAACTCTCTGAGCTGAAGTAAATGTCACCAAAAACAAAGTCTTCCAAGAAAGAAATTTTTGGTCCACTTTACCTGCAAGTTTCAAAAGGGGTCTAGTCAGCGTAATATCCCAAGGAGGAACAGGATCCCTAAGAGGAGATCTGAGAATGGAGGTATGCCTTAGATTGCTTGGAAGCAATATATGATGGATTCTCGCCAACAAGAAAACTTGAAATGGCCACCAGTTGAACACTGATAGCACAGTAGTTGGCCCCTTTGTGAAAAAGAGAAGGCAAAAAGTCTAAAACAGTTGGAAGAGAGACATAAAAGGAGGGTCTAAATTCTTATTAGATGCCCCAATTGAAAATCTTTCTAGTGGAAGGTCTCTGTGCAAAAATGAGAATGTGAATCACCTGGGAAGACAGCCTGGACTGCGGTCTACCCTCCACTGGAATTGGAGAGACCATGTGGTCAACTTGTGGCCTTGAATATCCAGATGAGGTGATTCCGGTGGGAGGTAGAGAAGATCTGCATTCAGATCCAGTATCCAAGGTGGCTGAACCAGATGAGTCATAGGAAAGGAAACCACACACTATCTGATCTTGGCTGAGAATGCAAAAGGGAAGGAACCATAAGGACAGTTTGGATAAGCAGAGGGATTACACATAGAGGCAGAAACAGAAATGGTCCCTACATAGTTGAGGGACAGGAGGGTTGGAATATGTACTGCAACACTGACCCACTCAAACAACTACATTATGGAAAGTGGGATACAACTGTACTATGATCTTTCACAGTTAGTGATGCAGTACTAATCCTTAGGAAGAGTCCCAAAGCTCTATACTAGTTTGGACAATACACTTAATATGCTTACAGGGATGACATATTAGGAAAAGTATCACATTACTGCTGTAGTTGAATCTTGGAATACTACTCATTTTAATCTTAAAGATTATAATAAATATGAATGTTTATGAGAAAAGCGTAATGGTGGTGAGTAACATTGTGGGTATATAACAATTTATCTACGTGTGTACAGTTTGTTCTTAATCTGGAACATTTAGCTGTATATAAGAGATGATAGAAGTAATAATGGGACAGGGTTAGTGTGTTGCACGCCAAGTTTGGATAAAAGTGCAAATTATAATTATTAAAGAAATCTTAATAAATGATTACAATATGATACTGTTATATTACTGGGAGATTTTAATTATCATGGTATTTCTTCATAAGATCATAGGAAGTTACTAGGCTAATGGCCCTGGGGCCCTTACAGGCCTAGCCAAGAGTTTATCCCCCAAAAGAGAAACCTTGTCAGCACAAGGAAACCATGTCACCCTGTCAATGAGGGACACAGGTGGAACCCCTGGGACAAATTTGTGGTTTCCCATCCACTAATCAAGGTTGTGCTTGAAGAGGGTCAGCGAGGTACTCTGATGTATATGGGAAGTCAATTCCAGAGAAGGGGGAGCCTCTGGGAGACAAACCTGTCTCTCCAGCAGGTTTTGTTAATGCTGCATATTAGATTTAGGCCTTTTGAGCAGGTAATGCGCGAGGAGTTAGACTTACGGATATCTCTAATATGGCAGGGTCTGATATTGCCTTGTAGGCGAGATACAGATCACCTCTGAGCAATCTGTACAATACCGAGTAGAATGACAGTGATTTGAGCCTATCCACATAGGACAGCTGTTGGAGATCATGGATTCTCTTTGTGAGGTATTTATGTGGCCTTTCCAGTTGGTGCAGGTGTTTGGAGAGGTACATACCAAATGGGGAGTTGTACTCAATTACTGGCATAATGGGGGAGTACAGAGAGGTAATAACCTCCTATTTTCTGGATGCAATCTCTTTACTTATGAGATTAACCAAGTAAAAGGCTTTTCTGACCACTGCCGCTATATGATGGTCGAATGTGAGATTGTTGTCAACCTGTGTACCCGGGTCTCTCACCACAGGTTGTATGCTTATGGGGGTTGCCATTGATGTGGTAATCAGTAGGGGCCATGTTTTTGCCGAATGGTATGATAATACATTTGTGCATCTAACTTAAGGCCATGACTTTGGCACCAGTCATTTGTTGCTGTCAGACCCTCTTGTAGTAACAGCACCCAACTTACAGTCATCTGCAAACTTTGTCAGCCACAGGCATTTTGTCTTTGCCTGGACTTCTGAGAAGAAGATGGTAAACAGTTGGGGTCCCAGAACAGATCCTGGGAAATACTACTAGTGACAGGTATGCTGTCGGAGGTGGAGGCGCCTATTTTGACCTTGTGGGTCCTATCGGTGAGCCATATGGCCACCCACCTGATGAGATATGGATTTACTCCAAATTGTGTTAGCTTTTCAATGATGCCTGAGTGGGGGATTGTGTCAAAGGCTTTGGCCAAGTCAAGATAAGCCGTACATACTGACTTTCCCTCATCCAGGGCCTTGGTGACAGTCTCAAAGAACTCACCCAGGTTCAACAGGCAATATCTGCCCATGGCGAATCTAAACTGGGTAGGTTCAACAGGCAATATCTGCCCATGGCGAATATGAACTGGGTAGGTTCAACAGGCAATATAAAGAAGTTATGTCCTTACCATAACGTTCCATGTGGAGTGTTCATCTCGCCTTGGTTATATGGGTTGAGCCGATCCTCGCGACTGCAAGCTCTGCATCGAGAAGAAGCTCGAGGACATCTAATACCCACAATCCCCCTCTGCCTTTACCTCAGATCTAGTTTGCAAGCAAACCAGACATACGCACGCACACATGCCACTATATACATAAAAATACATATATACAAACATACCTTGAGTATGATAGTAACAGTACTACTGCAACAGCAGAAGGAGAATACTCCAGACCAGGCACCAAATCCTAAGGGTGGGAAGGGTGGGAGATGAAGTTATGGTAAGGACATAACTTCTTTATGTGAGAGTGTTCCTTTGTTCTTACACATGGGTCCCTAGCTCCATGATCCTGAGGAACTCAAGGGAGAACGTTCTTGAGCACAGTGGAACCAAAGGTTGCCCTATCCCTAGAAACCCTGTCCACTTTGTAATGAGAGATAAATGTATGTGGTTTAGCCCAAGTAGCAGCCGCACAAATAGTGTCTAAAGGTAAGCGAGTGAGCCAAAGATGTAGACACTGATCTGGTAGAATGTCCTCTGGGTTTTGCAGATAAAGTTTGGTCAGAGGCTTCATAAACATATGTGATACAGTCAGTTAGCCATTTAGAAAGAGTTCGAACTGCAAGACCCTTTCTGCTGTCAGCAAAGCTACAAATAGTTGATCAGATTTCCTGTGATCTTTTGTTCTATCCAAATAAAATCTGAGTTGTCTATGGACGCCTAGTTTGTGCAACATATACTCCAATTTATTAGAGTGGGGTGGTAATTCAATGGACTGATTGATATTACTAGAAGAACAAACTTTGGGAAGAAAGGATGGATTAGTGCGTAGGGATACTCTGTCAGAATGAAATATTAAATAAGGATGTTTGACGAAAGGGCCTGAAGCTCAGACACTGCCTAGCAGATGTAATGGCCACTAGAAATAATGTTTTCCATGACAAAAATTTCAACGTGCAACTTGAAGCTGGTTCAAAGGGTGGCAACATCAATTTAGAAAGCAACAAATTTAAATTCCACGGTGATGTCGGACTTCTGACTGGTGGTCTGATATGAAAGGAACCTTTTAAGAAGGCTTTACAAAGTCTATGAGCCATAATAGGCGCACCACATTCTTCTATATGATAGTTAGAAATGGCAGCTAACTGTACTCTTAAAGTAGCCGGGGAAGCTCCTTCATGAAATAATTCAGTCAAGAATTCTAAAACCTTGTTTAACGGAGCTGTAACAGGGTTCAACTGATGTGACTCCCAGAAGACAAAACGCTTCCATTTACTGGTGTAAGTCTTTGTAGTGGAAACTTTATGAGAAGCTACCAAAATATCCTGAACCGCCGATGTAAGGGAATTGACCTGGCTAAAAGCGGAGCAGCCAAGCTGCTAGATGGAGAGATTCAGGGATGGGTGAGGAACTCCTGACGAGTGAGTCAGTAGATCTGGCTCTGGGTCCAGCATCCAAGGTCCCCGAATGCGGTGATGCAATAGAAAGGGGAACCAAATTTGACGAGGCCAGAACGGAGCAATGAGAATTATAGTCCTCTGAAGGTTGTTTGCTTTCTGTAGAAACTTTGCAATCAGGGGAAATGGAGGAAAAGCATATAGGAGACCCGGGGCCAATCTGGGACTTCCCCTGGAGGGGGTAATAGGGCAAAGTAGCTCCTGCATTTGGATTTCATTGGAGACGCAAACAGATCGCAGGTAGGCTGGCCCCATTTGCGAAAAATCCTTCCCGCAACTGACTGTTTGAGGGACCACTCGTGAGGCAATAGTATTGCCCTGCTCAGCCTGTCGGCTATGACGTTGGATGACCCCGGGATGTGCGTTGCGATCAGAAAGCGACCGGTGGACTCTGCCCATTGCCAAATTCTCATGGCCTCTCTGCATAGTTGGTAAGACCTGGTTCCCCCTTGCTTGTTTATGTACCAGACTACTGACATGTTGTCTGTCTGAACTGCAATGGTCCCTGGAGGAAGAAGGGGAGCAAAGTGTTGCAACGCCAAGAACACTGCCCTCAACTCCAGAACATTGATATGCAGATTGTACTCCAGATTGGTCCATTCGCCTTGGACTGTCTGTCCCTGAAAGATGCCCCCCCACCCTATCAGGGAAGCGTCCGTGGTTATCGTTGCTGACGGTGTGGGTAGCACAAATGGTCTTCCACGGATAGGTTGCAAGTCTGTAACCACCACCTTAGGTGTGATTTGCATGTTTTCGTTATCAATATTTCGTGAGTCAGTGGAAGTTGTTGGAATGACCATTGTGCAAATAGAAGCCATTGTAGCACTCTCATGTGCAGTCTTCCCAATGGTATTGCTATGAGAGAAGCTGCCATGAGACCCAAAACTTTCAGAACAATTTTTGCTGGGGATTTTCTGGACGACAGCAGAAGGGAAATGTTGAATTGAAGTGCTACTATTCTTTCTGTCGGAAGTTTTAGAACCAACTGACGTATCTAATTCGCTCCTATGAATAAGATATGCTGTGATGGCTGTAGCAAAGATTTCGAAATTTACTGAAATGCCAAGGTGTGTACAAAGTTGTAGGGAGTAATCCCTGGCTTGTATCAGTTGACGCCTGGTGGTGGCAGACAGGAGCCAGTCGTCCAGATACGGAAACACCTGGAATCCTAGGCGCCTCAGATGAGACGCTACCACTGCCATGCATTTGGTGAAGACCCTGGGGCTGTGGTCAGGCCAAAGGGCAGGGCTCGAAACTGATAGTGACTGGCTCCCAGCCGGAAGCGCAAGTGATCTCTGGACGCCCTGGCCATTTTGATGTGGTAGTATGCGTCCTTCAGATCTATTGAGCACATCCAGTCGTCCTTCCGTAAGAATGGAAGGATCGATTGAAGCGTGACCATTCGGAACTTTTCCTTCTTGACAAAGGTGTTGAGATGACTTAGGTCCAGAATTGGCCTCCAGTCCCCTGTTTTCTTTGGAACTAAAAAGAACCTTGAGTAAGTTCCGAATCCTATTTGGTCCGCTGGGACTGGTTGGATGACTCTTTTTCTAGCAGCTTTGAAATTTCTGTAGCTGCTGGGTCTCGCAGATGGGGTGATACATCTGGGAGTTTTCTCTTTGGAATGGGGGTGGATAGAAACAGGATTTTGTAACCTCTGGTAACAATGCTTTTTACCCAATTGTCTGAAGAAAGGTTTTGCCAGGCCTGAGGGTATAAAGCTAAGCGACCCCCGACTGCCTCCAGAGCAGGACAGTCGGGCCTCCTCTCAGGAGTGCTGAAAAGGTTTGCCAGGGAGGTTATCCCTGTCACCTTGGTTTTGCGGACCTCCTCTGCCGCCAGGGCGGCGTCTTCCACCTCTGCCCCCTCTGCCTCTAGAGGGGCATCACCCTGTGTGTTTGGAAAGATCCTTGGGGTTTTGAAACCACATTTTCCCACCACGTTGCCCTTTGGGGTACGGTCTGGAAGGGTGGAAAAACGGACTCCGACAGCAGATAGAGTCTTTCCCTCCTGTTCACACCGGGTAAGGGTCTCCTTTACTTTAGGGCCAAAAAGTGTGGCTCCATCAAATGGGGCGTTAGTAAAGGAAGACTTGAAGGCTTCCGCAAATGAACATAAGCGCATCCAGGATTGCCTACGAAGAGCAATCGCTGAAGCCGCTGCCCTACTCGATCCTTCGGCTGCATAAGATATCAGCCTCATGGACGAGTTCACAATGGACGTAAGGGTGTTGAGATGCGCCGTAACTTTCTCTGAGACAGCGGCATCTGTAGCACCCTGGAGGGTATCTCCCAACTCTTTGACTAGATCCCTCTGTAAACGTGTAAAATGTGTCAAATAGTTCAGGGAACGCATAAAGCCGCTGAACTGAAAATGCGCTTCCCGTATCTGTCCATGGTCCTAGAATCTTTGTTAGGCGGATGGACAGATGAGGAAGACTCCGACATCTCCTTTTTCGTGGCCGCTGCCACCACCATGGCGTCTACTGGAACTCCTTTGGTAAGGTAAGCTTTGTCCTGTGGTGCCGTGATGTACTTATTTGGCTTCCTAGGGACTGGTTCCACCATGTCAGGAGTCTCCCACGCCCTTCGAGCAATTAATTCCATTAACTCATCAAAGGCGGAGTGACCCAGGAGGAGGAAGGACGGGCACCAAATGCCTTCAGCAAAACTGACTCATCCTCAGAAGGGGGAAGGGCTTGCCAGTCACCTCTCTGTTTAAGGATCTCCAAGATGTCAGAAAAAGAGACATCCTCTGAAGGTGACTTAGGGGACCCTTCTGACTCATCTAAGTCAGTATCAGATGTCAAGGATTCTTGTGGAGAATCCAAGTGTCTCCTCTTACACAGTCTTTTCCTAGGGACTTCTTCGTGGGGAGCATCCGAAGAAGCCTCCGAGGAAGAGGGCACCCTCCAGGGGTGGCTGAGACACTGGTGCCCGACGCTTGGGCGTGGCCGTGGGTGCAGAGGAAGATAACGGTCCTTTGGGGAGGAGAAGCTGTACCTGCTGATGTGGTTGTCTGGGTAGACAACACCTTCCTCATGAGGTCGAAGGCCCCGGGTCCCGAGTCGAGGTATCTCCCGGTTCGAAGAAATGGGAAGAATCCCGAAACAGGAGCCGGCACCGACCCGAGGACGGAACCGAATCGATCCGTGCGAGGCCCGAGAGGAGAGTCGGAACCGAAACATCGGTCCGACTCTCGGTCCCGGAACCAAGGACAGATCTTCAGCCCCGAGACTCCGGTACCGGATCGGATGGAGTCGAGGTAAACGGTGCCGACCGAGAAAAAGACGGTTCTGGCACCGAGGGCTCCACAATCATCAGGTCAGCTTCTTCCGGCTCCGAAGACTGAACAGGTCTCGGAGGAGGAACAGATGGAGATAGTGGCAGGCCTTCAAGTCTCGACATCAACTGAGAGGAGACTGAAATAAGCTTGGACAGGGCCGTATGCTCCATAAGTTTCTGCACCACACGGTCCACGTCGGTGTCGGAAAGGGCTCTAGAAGAACGAGTCGAAGGGATCGAAGACGGAGCCGACCTCAGCAGAGTCGGTGGAGGGAGCTCCGTCACCGGTTCCAAGACTCGAGGCTCGAACTGCCAACAGTTGAACACTCGGCCCCAAGTCTGTGGAACCGGTGATCTAACTAGACTCAAGAGCTCGGAGCCGATGACTTTGGCTCCGACGCCCGACCCCTTCGAAGACTTGGATGCCTGGTCTGAAGCATCCAGAGCCTCCTGGAAAGAGGGTTTCAGCAATCCTCTATCCATCAGTTTCCTGCGCCTATCTGTCATGACCCTCCCACTAAAAGAGTGACAAATAGAGCAGTCCTCTTGTAAGTGGAGAGGGCCAAGACAGTAGACACAGGAACTGTGGTTGTCTGTGACCGACATTTTTTGGCCACACTGACAACGTTTAAAGCCAGATTTCATCTTTTCAGACATATTGAGAAATGAAAAAGACAGTCCAGTCCAGTAAAAAGTCCACTCCAGTAAAAGTGTCAAATCCGGTAATAAGAGTCTGTTTGATACTAGCTAAAACAAGCTTTTAGTCAAAATTGTCAGATCCGTGAACTGCCTAAAGGCAAGACTATAACAAGTTTCTAGTCACAAGTCCAAGAAGGGGTAGGCCCCGAAAACTCTAAACTCGAAAGTTAACTAAGTTAACTATTCTAAGTATCGAGAATTCCTAATGACTCACACACCTACTCTTATACTTTAAGTAACTAGATAAAATACTCTGAAATTTAAACAGAATAGATAAAAATCTTATCTGTACAGCCTCGAGCTAGTCTCCAACGATGCGTATGCAGCAGCGGCAAACTAGATCTGAGGTAAAGGCAGAGGGGGATTGTGGGTATTAGATGTCCTCGAGCTTCTTCTCGATGCAGAGCTTGCAGTCGGCCGGCACGGAGCCGAGGATCGGCTCCGAACCCATGTGTAAGAACAAAGGCGAGATTGAACACTCTCACATCTGCCCTTGGCGAATCTGAACTGGGTGGGGTCAAGTGCTTGGAGATTGCCTGGTCAAGTGATAGATTACCTATGTCCTTGTTTATGACATCCGTAATAATATGCTCCATGGCTTTACAGATCAGACTTGTTAAGCTAATGGGGCAATAGTTTCCAGGGCCAGTAGTGGCACCACCTTTTTGCAAAGGGATGACAATGGCAGTTCTCCACTCTGCTGCAATGAAGCCTGTACTTAGACTGTGGTTCAATAGAGTGCTCAATGGTGAAGTTAGTTCTTGATGGAGATGGTGCAGTATACAGCTTGAGATACTATCGGGTCCCATGGGAGCTGTGTTCTTTGCCTTGGGTAGGGCCTTTAACACTTCATCTATGGAGATGTGAGGTGTGGGACAAGTATCGGGGATGTCGAATGGGCCTCTGGGGGGGGCAGAGGGGTGAAGTTTGCATTGCAACTATCTGCTAGCAGGTTTTCTAAGACAACAGGATCGGGATGGAGGTTCCTGATGTAACTGAAGAAGGCTTTGTGGTTTCCCTTTGTTTTTGAGGCTAGTTTTGATTCATAATTGGCTTTGGAGGTTCTCACTAGTGATCTAATTTGCTTGCTGAGGCTAAGGAGGGAGTTTTTCCAATTGGGAATTTGTACCTTTTTACCCCTGGACAACAGTTTCTTCATTTTGTTGTAAAGCCTGTTGATAGAGGGTGTCTCCCAGATAGGTTTGTGTTTCCTTGAGGAACAGGTTTTAGTTCTGCTGGGTATGGCTGAGTCCATGCAGTTGTACAGGTGCTTGTATACTGAACTGGCGTACTGTTCAGCATAGTTGTCTGCATCCACTGAGGGGGTGGTGGTGTGAAGCTACCGATACTCTCCCTTAGGAGGTTGTAGTCAGCTTTTGAGAAGTTTTTTAGCCTTATTACGGCTAGGGAGGGGTTGGTTGGGATAGAAACTTTGAATGAGACAGACTGAAGATCTGGATCTCACCAGGGAAGAACTTACTATGGGAGTGGTGCAGCAGTCGCCCATGTTGGTGAGAACCAAGTCCAAAATGTTACCTACCTTGTGGGGGATGAGACGAGCTGGTCAAGTGCATTAAAATTAATGAAGTCAAGGAATCGTTGGGCAAGTGGATTGGTTGGGTAGTTGAAGTCACCAAGGATCAGGGTGTTAGGGGGGGTACTTTGATGGAGTCAAGTACGTCCAGGTAGGAGGAGTGGGTGTCCTAAGTCATGGAGGGGGATCTACAGCTGCATATAATTTGGATGGGTGTCTTACCAACTGTCAGTTGCACCTGGAGTAGTTCTAGTGTGCCATGCTGGCAAACCAGTCTAGAGGTGTGCTTGTCTTTAATGAAGACAGAGACTCCACCACCCTTAGTCTTCCCAACCTCATTTTGGGGTCGGAATGAGGTATAGTCTGGTAAGGTAGGGTTGCTGCTCTCAGCCTTGAACCAAGTTTTCATGACTGCACAGATGTCGGCATCTTCCAGTGCAAGGACAGCTTCCTGTGAGTGCATTTTCAGGTTAAGGCTCCTAGCGTTAAACAGCACAACCTTTAATTTGCTTTTTGACAGAACTTTTATATTGGAAGATTTGTCTCTGGGACATTGCCTAAAAAAGGCACATTGGGGGAGGCAACAGCCTTGGCTAGAACCTAGAATCCCAGGGGTGACAGGTGGAAAGCATCGAGACCTGTCAACCATGTCATCCCAGGCAGACAGATACTGGATCCCCTTGGAATGACACCAGAAGCTAAGTCAATTGTTGAAGTCAATTATTTTTTGTTGGCACTGCATACCATTCTTGGTGAAAGTAGGATACTGCTCAGGGCTAGGGTCATACCTGCCTGGGACATGCACTCTGACAGCTCAATCATGTCTCTCTTCATATAGTCCAGGGAGGTATATCTCAAGTCATTCACACCAACATGGACAATGACAGAGTTGTACTTGTACCTGCTGTGGAGAGACTTAAGTGCGTGTGTGATGTGGTGAATTCTGGCATCTGACAGACAACTGTTTCTTTCTCCTTGTTGAGCCTGGTGAGGGGGACATCAGTGCGACTCGCAATTGAGTCGCCAATGACTAGTACATTTCGTTTATTGTTATGCCTCATGGTCTGTGATGATTTACTATTAAGCCTTACGGGCTGTATTCGTGAGACACTGGTTGTCTGATGTGTTTGGTGTTGTGTGTGGAATGTTTTTGAGTGTGTTTTGGAGGTCTCTTCTGTTTAGTTAAATTTTCTTTGAGAACCTCTGCATAGGTGGGTGTGTGTTGTGCTTGGCTATGTGATGTAGGTGGTGTGATGTTTGTGCTAGCAATCTCCTCTTTGTCAGGAGTACTGACTGTTGGGCAAGACAGCATGGATTCCAGGTTACTGATGTAGATGCACTTCTCGCAGGTAGAAGAATTATGTGCTAGAAGAGAGCTGTCAGTAAACATGAGGCAGTTGCTACACTGTCTCAGTATGCCCATGTCGACCATGCTGGTAGTAGAAACTGATGGGAATTGTCCAGACAGTGTCCTGAAACCTTGGGTGGACTTGTGTAGAGAGGGTTTTGATAACGGTTTGTCCATAACAGTGTAGACCACAAGAACCTTCTTAAATGTAATGTAACTGGCCTGAAGCCCAAGTGCTAAAACCAAAACTAAAAGGTGCAGAATAACAGACAAATTGAATCAGGCTAATAACAAGCAGTAATAAATGTAGCAAAATAAAAGCACCTGAACACTTAAGAACAAGCAGCAAAGCAAAATAAGGTAATAATAAGGTAATAAAGTAAGAACACAATTAATGTAAAAGCAGCTGAATAAAGTGTAGATTTTTTTTAGTGGAGAGGGAGGAAACAGATAATTCATGATTAAAAACTAAAGGGGGTTGCCTTCCCAAATGCTCTCTCTGTACACAGAAGTATAGCTAGCCTTAGGCATAGGCCAACTAGGCAGACACCTAGGGCACCAGTCTAGCAGGGGCACTTTTCCAGTATTTATTTATTTATTTTTTTGTAGTAAATAAATGGTTGCTTTAAAATATGTTGAATGAATACAGGAAAAAACTGACAAGCTATAAGAAAAAGGAAGAAAAATGTAATCTGGATGGTGTAGGTAGACCAGGATGGGGGCATATGATGCTGTGTGTGTGTGTGTGTGGGAAGGTGCGCTGTGGAGCCCTTTTGCCTATGGCACCAGCTGATCAAAGGCTGACCCTGCACAGAAGAATGAGCTGATGAGATGGGACTGGGTGGAATGTCCAAAATCAAATTTACAGCAGGGGCGGGCAATTCCAAAGCCATCAAGTTTAAGAATACAACAACACTTGGCTGGGAGTGTGGGAAAAACAAAATGCAGACAGAGACAAGCAATATTCAATCAATCAAATAAATGCAGTGCAGTTTTGTTAACAAAATGTAGACCGAGATCAGCAATATTCAATCAAGCAAACAAATACATGCAGTACAGTTTTAACAAAATGCAGACTGAGACTAGCAATATTCAATGAAGCAAATAAATGCAGTACAGTTTTGTTAAAATGCATAAAGAGACCGGCAATATTCAATCCAGCAAATAAACAAATGAAATACAGTTTTGTTAAACTGCAGAGACCAGCAATATTCAATCAAGCAAATAAATGTAGTACAGTTTTGTTAACAAAATGCAGACAGAGAACAGCAATATTCAATCAAGCAAATAAATACAGTAAAGTTTTGTTAATTATCACTGAAACAGATCAAGTGCAAAAAAGTATGCATATATCAGTTTTGTATATCCAGATGGTTATTGAATCAATCACAGCTGGCTGCAAGAAAGCAGCTTTGATATTGAGTAAAATCTCACAGAAATGTAACTCCTTATACCAGTAGTATAAAAGAAAAGTTAGATGACATTGGGTAAAGGTATGCATCAACCTGTAACAGAAAACAGTAGAGGAGATAATATGCTTGATTTTGTAATTACCAATACTCCTGCCTTTTTGGAAGATGTTAAACAATAACACCTCTTGGCTAATGAGATCATAGAGCTATAAGATTTGATCTTAACTTTAAGATTAATACTAGTAAAGACAGGCACAATTTAATTTTAAATAGACTGATTAGTATCAATACTATATATTCAATGATTGCAAAGACTGTAATTACCATAATCTTTACCTAATGCTTATGATCAGTTCCAGAATATTCTATCTTTCAGTGTTAAATTAACATCTTGTATAACAAAGGATCTTACCTTTTATGGTGAAATAAGAACAAATACAGATTGTCTTGTCTAGCTGGAAAGGGGCAAGGTTCAGAGAGATAGTTTCTACTGTACCTCAGAGTTGCAGATAAGTAAAATTCTTTGACAGTTTTAATTTGCTTGTCTTTTTTGTCTGGCTTCTCAAAGGCTGGATAAACTGGAGGTCCAAAAAAGAACACTCTAGTGTAGAATCTAATAGCTCTACTTGGTCTGACAGTGGCTGAGTTCTAAGCCATGTATACCTGTGAATAACCGAACCTGTGGCAGATACTCGGCAAGAAACATCTAAGGCATCATATCCACATTTCAAGGTATGTCTAGCTACCTGTAGAGCTTTGCTACCTATGTACTGCATGTCCTTGCACAAGATTCTATCTGACATGGAATCAAGTTTTGCTATCATTTTATCTTGAAGTGATTCCAATTATTTTATCATATGGAATTGGCAGTTTAGAGCTCTCATGGCTAGGGTTGCAGAGGTACAAGTTTTATTTTCCTCCAAACCTGTCCAGCAGTCTGCTCTCCCTGCCATTTGGTAAGGAATGCCTGGATTGTCCACTGGGAACCCCTTTAGTAGATTCAGTGGCAACCAAACAGGGATTAGCTTTAAGATTTTTGTAGAGATGCAAACACAAATCTAGCACTCTGTAATACCGGTCTGGTTTCCTAGGCACAGGTGGCAGCTATGTCCTAAAAAACATCATCTAGTACAATGTGTACTGGAGGAATAGACAAATGTCTAGGAGTAGGTAAGCTTAATAGTTCACTGTAATGTGTCTGTGCCCGAGAGAACTGCTTACTTTCCCAGTTAAAAGCTTTTTTTATTTTGTGTAATATGTCTCCGAAGGAAAGGTCTCTGGATGAGGAAGCCGAAGAGATAGTATAATCTGAGGCAGGGTAGTTTTGGGTTGTAAAACCTTCTAAAAGACACCCTTCTAGTAAGAATACAAGAATTTATAATTGTGCATGTAAAAATTTAAAACACAAGATAAGGGAAGCAAAAATTACATATGAATCAAGATTGGTTCATTATACAACAAACATATCTTTTTTTATAAGTATACAAATTCGATTTAGAAATGTTTTGAAATTCCTAGTATATTTTAAAAAATTACATAGTTATTAGTGACTAGTGTAATTTCTAAGGAGTTTAACAAATTTTTTGCTTTCAATTTTAACATTAGGACTTTTTGTGGAATTGATCGTTGACTTTGGGATATGGATGATAGATGCCATGTAATTTCAAAGCAATTAATCTAACAATCTCTTAATAAAATTAATAAGATGTCATCAAGGGGAACAGAATTAATTCCAAGAATACAATTAATATTAAGACAATTATACTTCGTGCATTGTACACATTTTCAATACATTTTTGTATGAAAGTCACGTACCCAGAGGGTGGAAAATTTCTCACATAACCGCATTTCATAAAATAAGAACAAATATCAGATTAAAAATTACAGACCTACAAGTTTAAGAGCTACACTTTGTAAATGTTTTGAGAAATGTTTATTTCAATTATTGAGAATATCAGAACAGATCTTTCTTCAAAAGACAATCCACTTTAACAAATGTAATTAGTTTTTATGATGTTATTAAAGTGTTGGATTTGGGTCAGTCATCTGGGATAATATTTTTAGGTCTTGCAAAAGCTTTTGACAGCTTATCTTCTGATGCGACAAAAACTCTCAAAACATTAAAAGTTAATGAATACATAGCACAATGGATTATGAATTTAATTTGCAATAGGGTACAAGAAGTAAAATTTGAGGTGTGTTATCTAAACCTACTGTACAATTTGGAATGGCTCATTGTTCTGTATTAGGACTATTATTATTTAATATGGTCTTTCAACAATCCCAAAGAATAAAGAATTTTGGATGTATAAATAGGTGGAAGACTGTAAAACTGGCTTTAGTATGCATGGAAAGAAAGAAAGATTATTTGGCATTAAATTCCTATATGAAAACATTACCTGACACGTTCTGTAGGACTTCATTTTAACAATGAAAAATGTAATATTATGTATTTTACTAACAGTTTAATACATTATCCAATCTATTTATCAACATCATCATTAAAGGAACCAGACCATTATACAGACTTTGGAATTGGAATTTATTTGAAGTTAACTTTCAAAGAGCACAGCAGAATAATCTGTAATCAGGCAGTGAAGAAAAATAGATACTTATTAAGAATGTTAACAACACATGATGAAGAGTGTTTAACTACTTTACTCGTTATTTAAATAGTGCATTAGACCAGTACTATAGTATAATAGTGTTTTATGTGCACATACAAAGAGCGAATTAAAACATTTGGAGTCTGTATCGAGAAAATTTACAAGAATAATCTCTGTTAAAAATGTGTTATGAAGACAAATGTAAAAGATTAAAGCTTTATTCTACTGATTATAGCTTAATACTTGCTTTTAACATGTCTCAGCAATCTGTTTGCAAGCAATTTTTAACATGGAAATTAACGTGTTATAAGAAATTGTGTCATATTAATGTGAATTTTAAAATTCAATTATGTAAAACAAAGAGAAATACTCTTATGTAGTTAATATTAAGATAAGGTTATGGAATAGTCTACCAATTACTATTTGTTGTAGTAATTTGGAAATGTTTTAGAAGAGTTTTGATAATTGGGTGGGACAGAGAGTATATACTCCATATTTAAATTAATCAGTGTTCTTAGCTGGCCTTCAGGCCTGAACATTGTCAATACTACTAATTTTATTTTTTTAAACAAGCAACATCTTTATTAAGTTATCACTTATGACATAAGCAGTCATACATACATAAAAATGAAAAAATGTATTGACACAATCCTAGTTGCAAGCATTTTATACCACAAACCATACTGACATAATCCTAGTTGCAAACATTATACATAATTCATAGTCTTACCCAATCACTGTCAAACACTACATAGCTCATTCAAGTCCTGCCTTCTTTTAAACCTCATGCCTCCCCCTACAGGTATTACCACAAATACCATTTTTCTTTATGTAATTTGCTTCTACCCTTTTCTAAAAATCCCAATTCCAGTTGTTTTATCTCTGTTACTATATTCACTACTTCTAGTACAGCTGGTTTAGACTTGGATTTCAATTTTCTAGTAATTGTTTTTTGAAATCCACCATAATTAAACTCTGCAAGGCCTTACTATGTCTAGGCAATTCTGAGTCTGTAACCATAGCTCAGAAAAAGTCATTTTCCTAGTTACACCAATTTGCTCACCCAGCATCTCTAACACAAAACTCTGAAATCTTTAAGTCTGCCAATTCATTGCACTCTCAGAAAACATGCTCCCAAATGTCGCTTTCTTCTCCGTCATACCTTCAACATTTGCTGTCTACCTGAGGAAGAATTCTCGAGTCCACTTGGGGTATAAAAATATCTATGTAAACATTTCCATGCAAAAATCCCAAATCTTCTAGATTCTGTTGCATATTTTGGAGACATACATCTATCCCCCACTGTTTCTTTGTAAATTGCTTATCCAATCTCTCTTCCCAATTCTTTCTAACCTCTTCTGATTGATTCCTACAGTTATCATGCAATACTTTATATTCTTTGCTACGTATTCCTTTTTAATGGCAGCTTCTGTACTACATTGTACTAAAAACTCTACCAGTGCTGGTCTTTCATTTTGGACCCCCACCCACTTCTTTCTCTTTGCCTATACACTAATATCAATCCTTAATAGGGAAGGGAATCTCTAACCTGCAGTCCAAATAAATTATTGGTGTCATCCCATTCTATTAGCTTTTCCTCTCTAGTTATTTGCTCCCAATACCTTGGTTCAATTGTCAGTTGCCTCCAATAAATTCCAGCCCCCACTTGCCTATTGTCTGTATCCCTAATTGCAGTCACTCCTATTGGCAGAATTTCATAGTTCATAGGTTAGTACTAGGCTAACTGCATTTGTGGGCCATTTTAAGCCTAGCCATTTACCCCGTCTGTGACTCAAACCCTGCACCTTCTGCTTATAAGGTAAACACCTTAACCATTATGCCAACCTCCCACCATGTTGGCTTAGTTCTTGAATACTTTCTGCTAATTTACAAAAATATAATATTCTGTACAGCTATTGTTGTTCTCCCTAAAGGTCTTCATCCAAAATCCCAGTCTCTCCTTGTTTCTTGAGCTTCTCCTCTGTTTCATCATCATCCCTTTCCACACTGGATTATAGTTTCCTGTTTGTGCTATGTATAGGAGCCTCAACTATGTTCTATTGGAAGAATCATTTTATCACACTTGACTCTTGCTGCCTTCCTCTCCCAGATAACATCCTTCAGCTCTTTATTAACTGCTATCCACAACTTCTCCTATAGTTGATAAAAAAAATATGCCTGACCTGTATACAAGACTAAAAAGACAAAAAAACATTTTAACAACTTGGATCTTACTATCCCATATCCATATAACAAAGCTTCCATTTTCTCAGTTTTTGTATCATATTCTTAGGTGCCACACCTAAATCATTTTTAATCCATACTCCTAAATAGTTAATTTTATCACGCCCCATACATATGGATATTGCTAAACCAATGCATGTGTGGGTACACCATATTGCCTTTGTTTTACCTTCATTAATTTTGTATCCTGAAAACATTTGAAGCAGTCTAAAAATGTTCCACAACACAGTAATGTCCCTTTCTGGTTGTGTCAGGTATAAATATCTTCAAATAGAGACAGCTTTTCTTGACTACCATACCAATCATATCCTTGGATTTCTGAGTCCCTTATTTTCTTTGTTAATGGTTTCTGTATATAATGCAATTAACAAAGGGAAAGAGGACACCCCTGCCTGGTTCCTTTACTCGAGCAGAAATTATCAGACCACACATTATTTTTGCCATTGGATACCTCATATATCCTCCAAATCAAACTTACAATTTTATCAGGGAGTGCAAATGCTTCCATTGTCCTGCTCATGTATTACCAGCTTACTTTGTTAAATGCTTTCTCTTCATCGAGGCCCACCAACAACAGTGTTACTTTCTTACATTCTGCTTCCCTCTGGATCATCAATGTTCTGTTAATGTTGTCAAATGTTTGCCTCCCCTCCAAAAAAACATATTGTTAAATATCTATCAATTTTGGCATCACTTTTGCCATTCTTTAGCCATTAAAGACAAACACTTTGCAATCAAGGTTTATTACTGAAATGGGCCTACAGGAAGTCAGACCCGATGGATTTTTACCCACTAAGTATTAAAGCTACCAGCGCTTTCTTCCAGGATGTTGGTACTTCTCCTCCTCTTAAAATACTGTTAAAAAAAACTTTCCAGATCTTTATCAGTTTTTTCCCTCCTAGCTTTCAAACTTCCACAGGAATACAGTCTACTCCTGAAGAATTTCATCTAGATTGGTAATACATCATCATTTTTATCTCATCTCCTCCTATCCTAACAGTTAATAATTGAGCCTCATCTACCTCTAACCTTAGCATATTTAATTCTTCCAAAAACATTTCCATTTGTAACTTTTCTTGATTTCCATATTTCATTGCTTTATACAGACTTTCATAGATTTTTCCGAAATATTTCTAATACCTCTACCTCTTGTTATCTTCCTTGTTATATGCTCCCTAAGCTTGATGACAGCCCCTTCTATTTTTTGCTGCCCGAGTGTTTGCGCTAAAAGTTTTTGTGCTCTAGAGTTATAATCAAAAACAGCTGCTTAAAAGCAATCTTTCTAAACTCATGCTTACTACTGAGGTAATCCCTTTTCTGTTTAGCATTCTACAGTTGCTCCTCTTTTTGTTCTGTGAGATTCCCCCTATTATGCAATACTTTAAAACATTTGTCAGCCCCTCTAAATAATTATTGTTACTTCTTCCCTTTATTCTCACCCTATTTTTAAACTCCACTTTAATTTTATCCCACTCTCTAGCTATATTTTCATAAGAAATTTCTATCTTCTCTAAAAGCTCCAAAAAAACTTCCACCACCATTCCTTAAATTCCTCTCTTTTCAACAGATAGGTGGGAAAGTGCCAGTGCCTCATTTTTATTTCATTACCTTATGTTTTAATTCTTATTGGCACATGATCTGAAATGGTTACTGAGTGTCAAGACCTTCAATTAAATGCACATATTCATATGAAATGTAAATTAGGTCTAGCCAAGCTCAGTTTTTTTGTATCACAGGGAATATGTAAATTCACATCTTCCATGCCAAATACTTTTATAAATGTCTTCAAAAGTCTACCCACTTTTGTTATAATTTCCCCTCTGGGCCCCCAGGACACATCTTCAGTGTTGCAAATCAAATTCCAGTCCCTACCTAGAAGTAATATTCCTTGCTGAAAGTTAATTATTTCTCCCAGAAATTTCTTAAGCTCCCTTATAGCAGTTTTACATGGAATATAAATACATGCCAGTGTAATCCTCATCCCTTGTCAGTAGCCCCTTAGTACTATAAATCTTCCATTATCTTCTATCACTACTGGAGCTCCTCTTGCAATTAATATATGTAGTCCTCTTTTCCTTTGTCCCAGGTATTCCACTGAATAACCATCATGAAAACCTTTTTCTTTATCAAATTCACATGCTCAGTTCTTTCTAAGTGTGTCTCCTGCAGCACAGTTATTCACACTCTACATTTTTTTTAATATAGTTCACCACTCTTTCTTTTTTGTATTTATCTGTGAGACTATTGACATTTAAAGACATTACAGAAAACATCAATGTATTAAAAAGTTATTATTCTCCCACCTTTTATGTATAACAGCTTTTTTTGTTAAATGTCTGGTTCCAGCTTTTGTGTTACATGCATTCACTTTTATGCAGTTGTTTCTTGCCATATCCATTTGAGTCTATATCACATATTACAAAACGTTTTGTTTAATGAAAGCCTTCAAAAAAAACACACCCCTAATACCCTCTAAAATCCTAAACCTACTAACTTAATACTAACACACAACAATACGTACATCTTCAAATATTGAAATGTTACCCTCCTAACAGGAACAAACGTCCCAAACCGACAGCCACACTCACAGACATGAGTTAACCTAAAAAAAAGCCTATCCATGCTAAGACGCATGGTGCAGCTCCTGCTTTTACCAAGTGCTGTCTGGTTTTGTCTTATCTTTATAGCTCTCCCAGCTGACAAAACACCCAAATGCTTTCAGAGAATGTTATCTCCTGGCCAATTTCTCTTTATCAGATTATAGCCAATTCTCTTTATCAAATTGCAGCCAATTTCTTTATCAGATTGCCTCCATGGAGACATGAGGACCACATACAGAATTGCTACTAAGCATAAATTTATTTGCTAGAAAAAAAGTATTATAACATTCAATATTCTTTTTCATTTACTTGCTTTCTCTTAAAACTTGTTACTAGATCAAGCTATGGGCCTTAATCCAGTCATTTGCCTTGCAAGAATGACAAAAAGCACATTTTTTTCTTTTGTCATGCTCTTTTAAACAGACTTTATTTTACAGTGCAGTGCCTACATTTCTTAAAAACTGAATGAGGAGGAAGAGAAGGGAGAAAGAAAGAAAAAAAAACAAGAGCCCCTATTTATAACAGTATCTCCATTACACTTAAATATAACTGAGAAAACCTTATAGCTTGCAAAAAAACCCACACACTATAAAAATACTGTTAAGAGAATATCTTGTTTTACTTAGTTAACTTTCTCCATGTTCTTCCCCTCCCCCAATCATTTTTCTGAATATTAATAACATAAAGTAGGGCATATGCTTTAGAGTCCACCACAAGTCCAAAAAGTCCAATATTTCCAGATTTTCTTGTTCCGTCATATTTCACAAATAAAATTATTGCTTTGTAATCCCACATTTGACAACTTCCAAGTTACTGGTTTTATTCCTGTTCACCTTCACCTCCCAAATCCTGTCTCTGCTTCATTTACAATGTACTCTTGATTCTTCTAGTCAACTTGCGTGCTCCCTTCCTTCTCTCCAGCGTTTTCCATTGAAAAACTGGAAAAGGTTTTACTGGCACAGTCTTCTCTGTGGTCTTTATCACCAGAAGAACAAGAAGCAAACTCTCCTTCTGCTTCACAGTTCACTTTTTGTTGGACATACTTTTGTATTTCTTCCTTACCATGTATTTCATCAAAAAATAATTTTGTCCCTCCATGGAAGGATGTTTTGAAGATAGCGTACAGCAGTTTGAATCTCATGACTGCTTTTTGACAGTCCCTGAACAGTGGAATAAATTTATTCCTTTTATGTGTACAATGAGTAATCATTCTCCACAAACACTCTGCTGTCTCCCACTTTTACTACTTTGTATTTCTGTACAGTTTTGTCAGAATCAACTTCTGCTGGTAGGATTGCATCTTTACTACTAAAGGTCTAGGTTGCTTTCTCATATCTAGGTTTGGAGCATACACACAATGTGACCTTTCAACTAGTAGCTCTTGCTATGAAATACCAATCCAGTTGTTTATTTGTGATTTCATAAAATTAATACAGTCTGTCCCCTTCCAGCTTTTCTGGTGCAGCTGAAAATCTCAGGTTTTCCCCACATGCTTTGTCATCTAATTCTATTATTTTTTTGAAACATCTCTTTTTGAGTAGTCTCATGTTCAGCCAGCCTTTTCTTCATTACAGTCTGTTTTTTGCAGTTTTATCACCTCATTTGAATACCTGTTTAAAGCTTCTTCTATTTTTTTCCAGCCTTTTGCTGTATGAGTTGATATACCACTCCACCAGTGTTTTGTTTAGTTTAACCAGGTCTGTGTGCAGTTTTCTTATACTTTCCTCTACGTTACTGTAAGTTATGTCTGGAAGTTGTACTGCTTTTTGATGAGCAGCTGCAGAACTTCTCCTGGTCATTACTTTTTCCTCACCTTTTGTAACTGATTTTCTTTCAGGTCCTCTGCATTTCTTTTTTTCCTGTCATCCAGACTGTGCATTTACTAGCCAGTTACTGAAATTTACCCAGAAACACAAAAGTCTACTGTCCTTCTCGGTTCAGTTTCTGTTTTCAAACTGGGAGAGCTAGAATTAAGCTGTTACTCAATGTGCAGCCATCACGGTAGTCCCTGTCATTACTACTTAGTATTAGGAAATAATATTTTTCAACATGGCAATGACAAACCCTGCCCTGGTCCTAAAGTTATAGTGTTTGGTAAACATGTGAACCTAATTCCAAGTGGCTAGCTCTAGGATGGTTTGAGTGGAAACTCTTTTGAGGAAAGTAACAGTAGTTGTCCCATGCCTGGTGAAATGGGTTCTAATGTGACCAGATGCGGCTTTCCAAGATGCGTGTAACAGAATATGATGCAATTTGCAATCCATTTAAAGATGATTTGCTTTGAGACAGACTTGTCCTGTTTCTGCTCTACAAAGAATACCAACAAATGGTCTGATGTAGACATCCAGTGAGTGAAGGATTCTTTCCACTTTGTTCTGTGGGTTTGGGAAGAAGACTGACAAATGGATAGCCTGGTTAAGGCTGAGTTCTGAAACCACCTTGGAGATGAATGATGGGTTTGTTCTGAGGGTTACACTGCCCCTGTGGAAGAAAGTGAAGGGCTCTACACAAATGTGAACTTGCAGTTCAGAGACTCTTCTTGTTGAAGTGATAGGTATAAGGAAGATGGTCTTCCAGATGAGCATCTTGAGAAGTGCAGCTGTAGTCCGCTGAAAGGGTGGCAGGGTTAGCTTATCCAAAACATAGTTTAGGCCCCTTGCTGGAATGGGGTTCTTTCTTGAAGATCTCAAGTGAATCACCCTTTTTAGAAACAGTTTCATGTGATGGTGACAGAAGAGTGGCAGAGCAATCTGCAAGCAAGCTGAAATGGCAGAAGCATGAAACTTTATGCCTGAATAAGAAAGGCTCTCTTCAAACAGGTGTGAAAGGTGAAGTAGTACTGAATTGATGTCTGCTTGAGCTGAGATAGTGCGTCGATTGTGATACCAGGCGGAAGTTCTCTCCCATTTTGCATACATGATTTTGTGGTGTTAGGCTTTCTTGCCTCCTTTAGAATAGACAGCACCTCTTTTGGGTAAGACATCAAGGTAAGTGTCGTGACAGTCTTCCAAGCAGCTAAACCGAAAGATGTCAGGTTGGAGTGGAAGACAGATTCCCTGATTTGGCTGAGAAGGTTTATGTCCTTTGAGAATGCAAAACCTCCCCTCATTGAGGGGAAGGAGTAGAGAGAACCAATGTTTTCTTGGCCAGAAGGGGGCTACCGGGTTTATGCTGGGCCTGTTGGTCCTGATCTTTGTAAGTACCCTCAGAATTGAGGGTAATGAGGGAAAGGTGTACAGGATCCATGTGAATGGCAATCCATCTATTTTTCAGGCTCCCTCCTGTTGTGTTCTGGAGCAGAATCTCAGAAGTTGTTTGCTGTGGAAAGAAACAAAAAGGTCTGTACAGGGGATTCTCCACAGAGTGATGTGATCCAGGAATACTTCCTTTTTCAACATTCATTCGCTTGAATCTAGTACGTCTCTGCTCAGGGAGTCAAGAAGACTGCTGTCATCTGGGATGAATGATGCTATGAGAGTGATCCTCAAGTCTTGGGCTAACATCCAGATCATTCTGATAAGGCTGCACAGTGGGTACGACAAGGTCCCCACTTGTTTACTTATGTACCACATGACTGTGCTATTGTCTGTCCATTTTTGTAAGGTTCCTAGGCTTAAATACTGTTGAAATGTTTTTATAGCTAGGGAGACTGCTAGCATTTCATTCAGATTGATATGCAATTTCCTCTGTTGTGGGACACAAATATCCTGTACCCTCAGCGGACCCAAGTGGTCTTCCCAAGCTACGTCTGAGCTGTCTGTGGTGATGGACTTGCCTGCCTGATGCAGCACGAAGGTTGCTGCTAGGTTCTTTTGTATGGTGTTCTTTCACCATAGTTCCTTCTTGAGGCATGAGAGCAAGGGAAAAAAGGTTTCTAGGGACTGACGGTGTTCCTCTGACACTTTTTGGGAAACCATTGGAGTTTCCTCATGCGTAGTGTTGCTAAAGGGGTCAGCAGGATACATGAAGCCATGTATTCGATCCTTAAGAACTTTCTGGCCAATATAAGTAAGCAAGTTTTTTAAATAATCTTTCAGGAAAAAGTACAGTTGTGTACACTTACCATAAATGTAGATGTTCGAGTGTATTCACTGTTGCAGTTATCACATTTGGGTTATCTGCTTGCAGTAGCCCTCAGTCGGCCTATCAAAGTCTTGGGTCCTGTGTCGGTTGCTGTCTCATCTTCCATGACGTCAGGGGTATAAAACA
Organism: Protopterus annectens; assembly: GCF_019279795.1. Taxonomy (NCBI): domain Eukaryota; kingdom Metazoa; phylum Chordata; order Ceratodontiformes; family Protopteridae; genus Protopterus; species Protopterus annectens. The sequence goes on along the minus strand of NC_056733.1, from coordinate 421,841,773 downwards.
TGCGGCTGATGCCATTACATCAATTTTTCTTGTCCCAGATGTCAGGTGCCCCCATAATGGGAAGCAATTATATATACAAGGTTACACCTCCAACAAAAAAGAAAATTCACCAAAAAGCTTTAAGCATAGTAAACAAGAATAGAGGTACAGCCAACAGAAGTCGGGGGGGGCTGGAGGGAGAGTAACTAGGACTGCTACAGTGAATACACTCGAACATCTACATTTATGTTAAGTGTACAGAACTGTACTATGTTCTTCGTGTTTCACTGTTGCAGTCATCACATTTGGGTAGATTCCCAAAGCTAAGGATGGGAGGAGGAAATTAGACACATTAGGACCAGCTATAAAGCCCTGCAAGACTACAGTGGCAAAGACAGCTCTGGATTTAGAGAAAATTGGCAAATGGTAATGCTTGGCGAAGGTATGTACAAAACTCCAGGTAGCAGCTTCTAAGATGTCCCTGGTAGGGACACCTCTGAGAAAAGCTGTAGAGGTAGATGAAGCCCTGGTTGAATGTGGTCTTATCCCCTGTGGGGTAGGTTTTCCACGGTGCTTATAGCAGAAATGAATGCAATGGCATATCCATTTAGAAATGTTTTGCTTTGAAATGGCCTTCCGTTCTGCCCCTGCAGCAAATGCAACCAGCAGCTGTTCAGATTTCCTGAGAGGTTTAGTCCTGACCAAGTAAAATCCAAGTTGTCTGTGCACATCTAAGGAGTGCAGTATTCCTTCCCCTTTGCTCTGTGGATTAGAAAAGAAGGTTGGCAAATGAATGTACTGATTAAGGGCCACACTGGATACCACCTTGGGCATGAAGGAGGGATTGGTCCTGAGGGAAAATTTCAGGAATCGGCCGATCGGCACTTGCGAACTGCTTCTGCTTCGGGCACCGCATGGCAAGAGAGACTGGTGTAATGGCACTGGCTGCATACTTCATATCAGACTACCTGTCGTCATGAAAGATGAGACAGCAACCGACGCAGGACCCAAGACTTTGATAGTCAGGCCGACTGAGGGCTACTGCAAGTAGATAACCCAAAAGTGATGACTGCAACAGTGAAACACGAAGAACATCCACCTTGACCTGACACAAAATGCTTTTTGTTGGGTTGAGTCTATCAGGGCCGACAGAAATAGGATCCTTGTTTGGAGAGTCACCTGAGACGTCTGTATATTTAATGTGAGGCCCACCTTTTGGAGGCCATCTACACACGACTGGGGGGCATCCCAGGTCTCTGAAGTGGATCTTCCCCAGATGAGACAGTTGTTTAGGAAGGGACAGAAGTGCACCCCCAGTGTTCTACAATGTGTTACTGGGGAAGCCAAGCACTTTCTAAAAACTCTTGGTGCAGTACAGAGACGAAATGGTAGAGCAAAAAATTGGAAATGGGAGCCTGAGGCTAGGAATTGTATGTATTCTCTTTGACTGATTGCTATAGAAATTATAAGTTATGTACTCACTATAACTAGGTATCTGTTTTTTCCATTTTCATTCTTCCTCACTAACAGGGTTGGATCTGATCTTCGGATCTGACTCGGCCGCATACTACAGACTTCAGAACCAACTCCTGAGCTCCCTCCTCCTACCCATAATGCCCCACTGAATCCCAATTACCTCACATTGAGTTTGCTGCTCTATCTCCCAATAACAGATGCGGAACAGCAATATAGGATAGAAATAAGGCTCAACCCTGAAACTGCAAGTTCCAAACATAGTCCAGTAGGTCCCTCCAGAAAAAGAAAGGCTGGGGGGTGGATGGGAGGAGAGTGGAGTAAGAATGAAAAAGGACAACACAGATGCCTAGTCATGGTGAGCACATAACTTATAAATCTGATGTCATCCTTTTCATTTTTTCAAACTAATGGGACAGAGTCCACAACTATGTTCACCTTGGGTGGCCCTCATGGAAGGATATGGAAGGATATTCCGGAGTACTGCCAATCCAAAGGAGGCTCTACTTCTAGATATGATGTCCAATTTGCAATGCGAGACAAAGGTAAGAGCTTTGGACCATGTGGCTGCTGCACAAATGCCATCAATAGATGTTCTTGACCAAAAAGCCATTGATGTAGCCATAGATCTAGCTGAATGGGCTTGGGGAGATTTTGGCAATGTCAAACCTTTTTGAAAGTAAATCCATGAGATGCAGTTTGTAATACACTTAGCTAGGGTGACTTTAGACAATGACTGGCCTAGGTGATTTGGAGAGAAAGATGCAAAAAGCTGGACTGACTTTCTAAATTGCTTTGTCATGTGGAGGTAAAAACGTAACTCCCTGTGTACATCAAGGAGGTGAAACATGCATTCTCCTTTATTTGCAAAATTTGGAAGGAAAACTGGCAAATGAATGGTTATTTTCAGAGGGTACCCTAAGTAAAAAGGAAGGGTTAGTCCAAAGAGAAACCCTATCTTTGTGGAAAATAATGTAAGGAGTTTTTGACAAAAGAGTCTTGTGTTCAGAAATTCTTTTAGCCAAAGCAATTGCTACCAAGAAAGATGCCTTCCATGACAGAAATTGTAGGTCATATTTGTCTGACTGGTCAAAGGGTTTCCGTGTCAAACTTCTGAGTACTAATGTAAGATCCTAAGGAGGTGTGGGATTTTTTACTGGAGGCCTTAGTAGAAATATGCCTTTCATAAAAGCTTTACATAACATATTGGAAGCTAAGGGAAAAAAAACCCTACTTCCTGCATAAAAATTTGAAATTCCTGCCAACTGAAGTTTAATTGTAGAGCAACTATCACCATTTTTGAAAATAGTTGTCAAAAATTGAAGAATAGTCAAAATTGGAGCAGAAAATGGATTGATGTCCTTATCTGATGCCCAAATAGAGAACCTTTTCCACTTGTTTCTATAAACCTTTTTGGTAGAATCCTTTGGAGAAGCCAAAATAATGTCGCGGACTGGGGAAGAAAGCCTGGACTAACTATTATTGGAAGTGTACAAACCATATGGTCAATTTGAGGACCCATATGGTCAATTTGAGGGCTTGAAAGTTGGGGTGTTGAATCTCTAATGAGTGACACAGGAGATCTTGAGTGGGATCCAGTATCTATGGAAGATAGCAAAGATGAGACCGTAGAAAAGGTAACCATACTTGCTGAGGCCAGAAGGGAGTAATGAGGACTACCAAGCTTTTCAGCCTGCTTAATTTCTGCAAAAAGTTTGGAATCAGGGGAATACGAGAATAAGCATAAAGGAGGCCCGAAGGCCAAGTGTAAAGAAGAGCATCTCTCAGTGACTATCCCTGAGGGGAGGGATCAGATCGAAGTACGTGCTGCACCTGTTGAGAAGACTTCCAAATAGGTCACAGCAATGTTGGCCCCAATGCCTGAAAATCATATTTGCTACCGACTGATTGAGAGACCACTCGTGAGGCATCAGAATGGATCTGCTTAGTTTGTCTGCAAGCAAACTGGTTCTGGCCGGGATGCGCTTCTCAGTAAGAAAGCATTCTGATGAGATCACATACTCACAAACCCTCATGGTCTTTGCAAATGGGTGTAAGATCTGGTTCCTCCTCCTTTGTTGATGTACCAGACTACAGTTGTGTTGCTGTTTTGAACTGCAACAGTCCCCAAGAGAAGAGCGTCTTGAAATACCTGCAGTGCTAGAAGAACTGCTCTCATCTCTAGGACACTGATATGCAACTCGATCTCTTTGGAAGGGACCACATGCCTTGGACAGTTCTTCCCATGAAATGCATTTGTGGTCACTGTGGCTACTGGGTTTGGTAGTACAAAAGGTCTGCCCAAGAAAAAGATCATTTGATTGTATCCACCAGCAAAAGTGTCACCTGCAAATAGGGGTAAGCTTTACTTGAAAATAGAGGGGTTGATGTAGAATGGACCACAGTACAGCCAGACTTCACTGTAGAACTCGCAAAAAGAAGCACACTAGAGGAAGTAATACCACAGCAGATGCCATTGATCACAGAGCTTGAAGCACTAATCTTGCTGGGGGAGATGATTGAGAGAGAATAGCCTGAACTTGATTCCTGCTAAAAGTAATGCTATGGATAGGCAAGTATGCTATTTGTGTAAATGTGTTTAACACTGTCCCAAATAATTCCAGGCTCTGAACTGGAGCATGTTTCGATTTGATGGGTTTTATCGTAATACCGGAGGAGTCGGAAACTTGGAGCAAATAGTCACTGGCAGGCTGAAGTTGATGCTTGGATAAGTCAGTTAGAAGTCAGTCATCTAGACAAAGAAAAAAAAACTGGAATTCCTTCAGTTTCAAGTGAGATGCAACTACTGCAATGCGTCTGGTAAACACCCTGAGGCTGTGGTGAATCCAAAGGGCAGAGCTCTGAGTTGGTAATGAGTGGCTCCCAGATGAAAGTGGAAATGTCTCCTGGACTGCCTGTCTAACTTGATATGATAGTATGTGTCTTAAAGATCTACACAGAGCATCCAATCGTCCTTATGTAGAAAAGGTAGAATGAACTGAACTGTGACCATTCAGAACTTTGCTTTTTTTACATACTGGTTCAATTTGCTTAAATCCAAAAATGTGTCTGAGGTCCCCTGTTTTCTTTGGCACCAAAAAGAAGCATGAATAAGTTCCAAATCCTATTTGGTCTGGTGGGACCTTTTGGATGACCCTTTTCTCTACCAGCTTTTGAATTTCTTGTGCTGTGGCCTTCCTCTGACTGGGTGGAATGTCAGGAAGTACTTTCCTTTGATGATAAGGAAGAAGGGAAAATGGTATGAAACTGCCTCCTGATATTATACTTAGCACCCATTAATCTTTTGTGATGTTTGTCCAGGCATCTAGGTGCAAAGAGTAAACTCTCAACTACCTCAGAGACAGGCAGTCGGGCAGCACTTCAGAAATGGTGATAGGACCTATCTAAAAAAGGGACCCCTGATATTGCGAGCCTCCTCTGCTTGTAGGGCGACATCTGCCATTAAAATTTGCCCCTCTGCTTTGGCGGAATTCTATCCATGCGAATCCTGGAATGGACCCAGACATTTGAGGAACCACATTTTCTTACCACCCTCTCTGGTTCCTACAGAAGGTCCACTGAGAGGAAGAAAATGTGATCCCTATGGCAGACAGGGTCTTTACATCTTTTTCACTGTGGGTAAGTATATCCTTTCCTGATGGTCCAAACAAGGAAGTGCCCATCAAATGGGGCATTAAAAAAAGATGCCTTAAAAGGTTCTGCAAAGTCACATCCTGGCATATCTCCTTATGGCGATTCCTGAACCTGATGCTCGTGAGGTACCTTCAGCTGTATTAGAGATCAACCTAATCAAAGCTTTTGCAATGGATAAAATAATGCTAGTTCAGAGGAAGCTCTCTTGAAATCCTCAGCAAACATGGACTCTGACACAGTATTTGAAAGTTCTTTAGTCAAATTTCACTGAAGTCTAGTAAAATGTGCCAGATAATTAAGTGACCTCACTGCAAAGGTAGCGGAGGCAAAAACCCACTTTCCAAATCTGTCCAATGCTCTAGATTCTCTATTGGGCTGATGGACATCTGCTAGCTCATTCTTAGTGGCTGTCGCACCACCACATAATCAACTGGGACTCCTTTGCTCCAGTGGGGTCTGTCTGTAGCTGGTGCCAAAAATTAGTCAGGGTGCTTGGGAATGGGCTCAACAGTATCCATCTCCTTGCATGTTCGGCAGGAAACCAGGTCAATTAGTTTGTTTGCTGGAGGGAGGGGTGACTCAAGAAGTAGACGGGCTAGAACCAAAAGCCTCCAAGAATACAGACTCTTTGGGAGGAGGAGGAGTTTTGGGTGACCAACCTCCTTTCTGCTTCAGGATCTCTAGAATATCTCCAAATGAGACCTCATCCAGGGTGATCTGGGGGATGCTTCTCCTTCACCAAAATCAGTGTCTTCTGTGAGAGACTCTAAGGGGGGGGAGTCTGTGTGTCTCCTTTTACACATCTTCTTTTGGGGGACCTTTTCCATGGGATGTTCTGGAGAGGTGTTGAAAGATGGGGAAAGCTCCTCTACTGGAATTGTCTGGAAACCTGTCACAATTGTCTGTCCCTGTGGAATAGGCCTGACTGACTCAGAGCTCAGAATCAATGGAGGTAAAGTGGAGGATCCGAAACAAGACAGGACAGTTCTCTCTGTAGAAAAAAAAGCTTTCTACCATTTCAAAGGCCGAAGGCCCAGGAGAAGCCATGACATGCCCGCTCAGAGCTGAAGCTTCTGTGGAAAGCAGATCACAGCCACCTCCAGATCCAGGCCTTGAGGAGAGAATTGGCCCGAACTGTCTAGGGCTGAAGCTCTGAGGGAAGGGATGGATCCAACCACACCAGACCTAAACCCACCCCCCTCCAACACTTCAGCTCAGAGACCCATTCAGATCTGAGGAGAATCCATCAAGGAAACAGTTGGATAAGAGGAGGGAACTTTCCTCAGATCTGACACCAAATCTCTCAGGGATTTCGGATCCTGGGTCTCTGAAACAATGGGTCGGATCAGAGGAGGAGACATAATGGACTTAAAGTGTGCACTCATGGATCCGGTAGGGGACGGAGCTGGCATGACCCCATTCTGGATTTGATACCTGAATCAACATCCGCCTGTGATAAACTTCCGGAGGACCTAAAAGGTGCTGTGGAAGGGGGACTGGAATGTTTCTTTGGAGTCTCAAACAATTGTTCAGGCAAAGATGATGAAACAGGCTCGAGTCCAACATCAGGTATATGGCTCCCACAAGACATACTAGGCTTAGGATCCAAGGACTTCAGATCCAGAGTGGAAGTTTTTGGTGAGGAGGTTTTAACCACTGGAGCTGAAACCTTCAGATCCAAGGATTGGCTGAGAGATAAAGGATCCAAAGATGTCGGATCCATGATTTTTCAGATTTTTCTCCACAGGCTACAAGGAAGTCTTGGGGACTTCAGTGGAGACCTTTTCTTATGTTCCAAAGAAGCAGATGTAATAGACTTTGAAAGGGTTTGACCTCGAGACATATAAGAAGCAGGTAGTAAACCTTTCAAAATCAATCTGCTACATCTGTCGGCCAAAGCCTGGGGTTAAAGGTAAAGCACACCAACACTGAACAGGCTGTATTTAAATGGTCGGGTCAAAAGCAATAAACACACTCCCTGTGGGTATCGGAGTTGAGGGATGTTATGCCCACAGGAAGTGCATTTTTTTTAAATCTGTAGGTTTTTCAGACATAGCTTTGAACTGCAGAGGAAAAATATATCAGCAGGAAAAAACAATATACAACTTTTTTATATCAAAAAGGTGAGGAAAAGTAAGAAGCAGCAAAGATCTTACCAACAATGGTAGTACAGAAAATAAAGAAAATAGCGCTGTCTTCTTATGTTACCACACTTTAATAAAACAATAAAATCACCTCCAGTTAACGCTTTCGTCTCAACTCTACAGAGACTTCTTCAGACTGAGGTTAACTTCTACAAAATTCCTTTTTTAATGCTTCATTTGTCATGTGGTTTAAACTCATCACATGATACATTCACTTTAAAATGTCACTCTCTTCCTTCCAACTTCCAAAAAGCTAATTTTGTGAAAATACTACAGAAAAGATAAGAAAATCATTTAAAAATACACTCAGGAAACACTTAATACATTTAAAAATACACTCAGGAAACACTTAATACATTTCATAGGTTCATACTAGGCTATCTGCCCTGGGGCATTTATAAGCCTAGCCCGATTGTGTTTGGCTTACGCCACCCCTTGATTTGAGTATACTGTGCCCTTTTTAAAGTTTAGTTTACTGTGTCTCTAATAGTGACACAGAAGTAATCTCCGGGACAAACCTATGATCCCCCATCCACTCATCAAGATTTTTCTTGAAGAGAGTCAGTGAGGTGCTCTGCCTAACATGAATTGGAAATCTATTCCAGAGCGAAGGGAGCCTCTGGGTTATGAATCTGTCCCTCCAGCATGTTCTATTTATTTCTGTGCTGAGGTTCAAGTCCCTCGAGCGGGTGGCTCCAAGGGATTTAGATTTACTAAGGTGGAGTATGTCCATTAATTCTGGGTTGGACATAGCTTTATATGTCAGGCATAGATCCCCTCGAAGTAGGCGGTATGCAACTGAGTAGAGCTGGAGTTTTTTTAACCGAGCAGCATATGGCATCTGTTTGAGTCCCTTGATCCTCCTGGTGAGGTACTTTTGGGGTCTTTCTAATTGCTGCAGGTGTCGAATAAGGTACATCCCACAGGGGGCATTGTATTCTATGATGGGCCTGATGAGGGATGAATAAAGGAGCACGATTACCTCTCTTCATCTAGATGTGAATCCTTTCATGATGAGGTGGGCTATGTAGAAGGTCTTTCTAACCACTTTGGCAATGTGGTTGTCAAAGGAGAGATTGCTATCAACTTGGGTCCCCAGATCCCTAATTACTTTCTCTGCACTTAATGGGTTACCAACTATGTGGTAATTTGTGGGCACATTGTTTTTGCCAAAGGGTATGACTATACACTTTTTGGCATTTAGCTTTAGACCATGGCTCTGGCACCGGTTATCCATCTCTGTGAGACCTTTTTGAAGGATGTTTGTGTCAGCTGGAGAGTCGATTATGGCGCCCAGTTTGCAGTCATCTGCGAACTTGGTGAGCCATAGTCCTGTCACGTTGGCCTGTACCTCAGAAATGTAAATACCGAACAAGAGAGGTCCCAGGACAGAACCTTGTGGGACGCCACTTGTGACCGGTTTCGAGTCTGACATGGCTCCAGCAACTCTGACTCTGACTCTGTGGGTTCTGTCTTTGAGCCAGTTTGCGACCCATCTTGTGACATATGGGTTTATATTTAGGCTGGATAGCTTATCTATGATGCCCGAGTGGGGTATTGTGTCAAATGCCTTTGCGAGGTCCAGATAGGCTGTGTGGACTACCTTCCCTTCATCTATGGCCTTGGTGACTGTTTCGAAGAAGTCGACTAGGTTCAAAAGGCAGGATCTGCCCTTGACGAAGCCAAATTGGGTAGGATCTAGTGTCTGTAGGTCCCCAATGACTTTGTTTATGAGTTCCATGATGATCCTCTCCATAGCCTTGCAGACTAGGCTAGTCAGGCTTATGGGGCGATAGTTTCCAGGGTCCGTAGAGGCGCCACCTTTGTGGAGTGGGACCACTGTTGCTGTACGCCATTCTTTGGGCACATATCCTGTAGTGAGGCTGGGATTGTACAACAGTGTTACTTGAGGGATTAGTTCTTCTTGGAGTTCATGTAGGATGCAACCCGGGACGCCATCTGGTCCCATGGAAGCAGTGTTTTTTGCTTTGGAGAGGGCGGTCTTCACCTGAGCATCAGAGATGTTTGGGAGGCTGCACTCTGCCGGGATAGATACTTGCTCTTTTGGGGAGGAGGGGGGGGGTTTGCACTGAACCTGTCTGACAGGATATTGGCGATGTCTGTGGGTTCAGTGTATTTTTTGTCGTTTAGAATCAACTCAGAACAAGTCTGGGAGTTGCATCCCAGGTTCCTAACATAACTGAAAAAAGCCTTATGATTGTCTTTAGTGTCCTGTGCAATTTTTCTCTCGAAGCTGGCCTTGTAGGATTTTATGAGGGATCATCATTTTTTGCTAGTACTGATCAGAGATGCCTTCCCTTTTAGGGATTTTGCTCTATCATGTAGTAGCTTCCTCCTTCTGTTGTACAGTTTATTTATGGCTGGGGTCCACCAGACTGGACGCCTGCCTTTGGATGATTGGGTCTTGATTTTGTTTGGGATAGCATGATCCATGCATTCCTGGAGATGTCCGCAGAATGCGTTTGTATAGGATTCTGCAGTTTGGGCCGTAGTCTCCACTGGCCCTGGGGCCTTGAAGGATTCCACTTCGGTTTTGAGAGGTGTGAAGTTTGCTTTTGAGAAGTTTTTCACTGTGGTTTTCTGGGATGGGGGTGGGGGTCGGGATGTGGATATCCAGTGAAATTAATTTATGGTCTGATCTTACCAATGAGGGATATACTTCTGGTATGGAGCATAGAGTCCCCATGTTGGTAATGATCAGGTCTAGTATGTTTTCCCCTCTTGTGGGAGTGGTGACTAGTTGTTCCATAGCATCTGAGTTTATAAATTCCAGGAACCTTTGGGCTAAGTTGCTGGGTATTGAGTGATGCTCCCAGTCTATGTTTGGGTAGTTGAAGTCGCCCAATATACTGGTGTTCAGAGAGATCTTCATGTTCTCCAATGTTTTGAGGAAAACAGAGTGGGATTCCTGACTTTGAGAGGGTGGTCTGTAGGATGCTATAAACTGAAAAGCAGTCTTGCCCACTGTCAGTTGCACATGGATGGTCTCAGATACTTCGTGCAATGCCACTAACCTGGAGATGTGGATATCCTTGATAAATATGGAAACTCCCCCTCCTTTTGTGGTTCGGTCTGGGTTTTGGGGCCGAAAAGCATGATATGAGGTATAACCTGGTAGTGCTGGGATGCTCTCTGGAGCCTTGAAACAGGTTTCTGTCACTGTACAGATATCGATGTTCTCCATACTGAGGAGAGCTTCGAGTGCGTGCATCTTGAGGTTAAGACTTCTGGCGTTTAGCAGCATTACCCTTAGTTTCTTGTTCCTTGTGCTGTCTATGGAGGTGGGTTTGACATTTGAGCCTTGCCTAAAAAAGGCACTATGGGGGTGGCAAGAGCCTTTGCCAATATCCGAAAGCCGAGGGGTGACAGGTGCAAGCCGTATCTAGCGAAGCAACGTGGCTTGTCGAGGATGTCATCCCAGGCTGACAGACACTGGATCCCCTTTGAATGACACCAAAATTTTAGCCAATTGTTAAAATCGATCATTTTGTCTTTATACTGTGGCATCATTCTAGGTGAGGGTAAGATACTGCTCAAAGTCAGGGTCATACCGGCCTGGGCTACATGATCAAAGAGCTCCTCTATGTCTCTTTTCATGTAGTCGAGGGAGGTACGTCTCAGGTCATTCACGCCAGCATGTACAATGACCGAGTCATATTTGTATTTGCTTTGGAGTGACCTGAGTGCTTGCGTTATGTGGCGGATCCTAGCGCCCGACTGCCAGCTCACTGTGACCTTCTCTTTATTCAGCCTGGTGAGCGGGACGTCAGTGTGTCTGACAACAGAGTCACCTATTACAAGAGTATCAGGTGTGTTATTCAGCCTTAAGGGCTGTGACTGCTTGGCACACTGACTGTGTGCTATGTGTTGTACGTGTTTTGTTTTGGGGTAGCGTTTGCTTGGATGTCTGCTTTGGAGATCTCTGTTGCTTAGGCAGATTTTTATTTAGAGCCTCCAAGTACGTTTTTGTGTTTTTATGTGTTTGGTTCGCTGTTGTGGTGGGACTGTGTGATACTGGAATTGTGTTGTGTGAAGTTACCTTCTCCTCCTGACTGGTTACACCAGTTTTGAGATGAGAGAGCTCAGCCTCCAGTTTGGCTATATGGTTGCATCTCTCACATATATTTGAACCTGTTTGGAGGAGGAGAGGGTTGTCTGTGTACATGAAACAGTTGTAACATTGCTTCAAAATTCCCAGATTCACCAGCTGGACTGGACAGGAAACCACTGACTGACCTTTGGACATGCTAGAGTAATATAGGGAACTGAATTAAAACGGACCAATAGGGGACAAGGTAATCGTAGAGACTATAAGAGTAAGTAGTGCTTATGGTTTATTAGTGCTAACTTGTAAGATTACTTATTTGGACCAGTGAGAGGCCTTAGAATAAGAATATGGTGTTTAATTTGAGAGATAGAGCAGTTCTAAGGGAAAAAGTGAAGAGCAGACTTTGTGGAGCCAGGAATAGTTTAAACCCAATTAGGCGGCGCTGCCCAATGTTGCGCTATGCGCAAAAACATGCAAAAGACGGTTTTAAGATAGGGAGATCAAGGAGTTTGGAATTGACCCAAAATGGCCAATAAAACTACAGTTTCAAGGCAGTAACCACTCCCACAGGGGCAGGCAGGCTGCTCAATGTTTATCACTGCCACTGATGAACACAGAGACTTCCCTTTAGCCCAAGCAAACAATGGCCTCCAAGAAACTTACAAACAGTTCAGAACAGCAAATCTGTAACTGAACTTTTTTAAATCTCAGAAAAGTAGGAAAAAAGCAAGATTTTTTAGTTTTTTTAAGGAAAGCAGAGGTTCACAAGTATCAACAAGTTAGAACAGTGCAGTAAATGACCCCACACTTGAGTGGTAGGCCAGAGACAGATAAAATGCAAGTTTTAAGAAAAAAAAGATTTTAAAAATAAGTGCACGCAGGAAATTCAGTAATCAGCTCTAGGTTGTGTTCTAAATAGTTACCAACACAGAAATCAAGTTTAACAAGCCAGAAAATGCTCAAAAGTAGGTGGCAATGCAGAAAAACTTAACAAATAATCTGAAGCAAAATACTTAAAATCTCAAAAGTGGCTCCTTTCTTCTCTCAGCATTTTCTCCTCTTGGTGGGTGCTTCACAAACAGCCAACAAGTCTGAAAAGACGCCAAAACCACGAGGCAATCGGGTTTTAAGAGAGGGAGATCAAGGAGTTTGGAATTGACCCGAAATGGCCAATAAAACTACAATTTCAAGGCAGTAACCACTCCCACAGGGGCAGACAGGCTGCTCAATGTTTATCACTGCCACTGATGAACACAGAGACTTCCCTTTAGCCCAAGCAAACAATGGCCTCCAAGAAATTTACAAACAGTTCAGAACAGCAAATCTGTAACTGAACTTTTTTAAATCTCAGAAAAGTGGGAAAAAAGCACTTTCACCAACATACTACTACACTATATGTTTTTTCAAAAAGTATAACTAATGTTTGAGCCCCTTTCTTTTCAAATACATAACAAATTCCTCCCTATCATTTAAACCTGGTGGGAAGCAGACATTAAGTTTGACCTGCCATACGTATTCTAGCCAACCCAGCTCTTCTTCTATATTCATAACAGTAGTATCACTAGGAAGGGCCTCTACTACCAAAAATGTATACTCTTACAATTTTTTAACTTATAATGTTTGCTTAAAGCATTTTTTCATCCCCTCTCTGTATGGCATATTTATGCTCATAAATCCTTTTATATAGCTCTCTAGTTGTTCTGCCAATATAAAAGGATTTACAATCCAGGCAGGTTATTAAATATGCAACATTTTTCAATTTACAATTAAAAAAAACTGGAACCCTAACCACATTCTTACCCACCTTTATTTCTGAGGAATCTGTATATAGAAAGTTGCACATATTACAATTAAAGCATCTTATCATCCCTCTCTTATTTGCTACTTCCTTTGGTTTATTTAGTTTAGCTTGAAAGAAGTTCTTATAACTTTTAGCCCTCTTCTGCACAAACTTTGGTTATTCGCCTATTTTGTTAATTATTTCACTATTTGTTTTAAGCACTCCCCAATTACAATTTATCACCCTTTTATTGCTCCTGAATCTACACTATTTTGTCTTATCACTGTTGTTCTATACTTATATTGTGTCATACAAGATTCATTTCTTGTTTTATTTTTTTCTCTCATCTCTATTTGTTCATGTAATATTTTCATTACTTCTTTTTCTGGATATCCTTTAACTTCCATCTTAGAACAAAAGTATTTCGCCTCATTTAAAAAATCTTCATCTTTATTTGTTAAGCTACTTATTCTAGTTAACTGTCCCTTTATTATATTCATTTTGGTTTTCTTGGGGTGCAAACTTGAATAGTGTAAATAACTATTATTCTGAACTTCTTTCTTATAGATTTTAGACACCAAACTTTCTTTCTCTTTATATACTGTAACATCTAGATAATTAATTTATTTCATATTATAATTGTGTGTAAAATCTAAATATGTACACACATTATTCATATACTTAATGAACTCTTCTAGTTTGCCCAACGTTCCCCTCCACACCATAAAAATATCATCAATAAAACCCAAAATCTTGACTATGTACTGTTTATATTCACTTTCTAATACATTTGCTGCTTCCCAGCCATTCATGAACATATTTGCATAGCTGGGTGCTAGGGCTGCACCCAACACAACCCCATTCGTTTGCACACAGATTTCTTCGTAAAAAGACAAGTAGTTGTAATTCAGTACTATATCTATCATTTCCACTATTAAAGCTACTGCATCTGCTGAATATTTCTTTGATTTCAATAATTCAATTCTCACAGTTTCCATCCCTTCTTCGTTGGGGATGACTGTCTAGAGAGATTTTATATCCAATGTTACTAGAAAGTCCTCTTCTACTTTTATTTATTTTAATTTATTTAGGAAGTCAAAACTATCGCTTATATAAGTTTCACTTACAGAGACTACTTTTTGCAAATGCTTTTCTACATACACTGAAAGGCCCTCGGTTTTGCTACCTGCACTGGCTACTAGAGGTCTTAGAGGAGGGTTGTTAAGATTTTTATGAGTTTTAGGTATTCCTGATATCTTACTTATTTTGGGGTTGGTTGTCAAATTCTTCCTAACTCTCTCAACTATCCTACCACTACAGAAAATACCCTGTTAAAGCAATAAGAACAGCACCAACAACGGTAGAGAAAAAACTACTAGGCTGTAGTAGAGCAGAAAAAGGGGAAGATTAAACCTAATGCCTGCAAAAACAGATACAGATACAGATGGGCCTACTTTGGAAGCTCCAACTTTCAAAACTTTGAACTTCATATTGTTAAGACCAGAAGATCAAAGTTTTGAAACTTCGAACTGTTTAAATGGAGATCACCATACAGTGTGGAGTGGGAAATTTACCGTTCTCTTCACTGTAGTGTGATGTTGGAGTTGATATTTTTAATCAGCAGGAGGTATGGGGGTGCAGGGGGGCTTGTCCCCCTACATAAACATAATAAAAATGTTTTTATTTTTTATTGAAGTTTTTAACTTTCAAAACTTTGATGTTATGGTCTCAACCATCTGACGTTCGAAATTTTGGAAGTTCGAGCTTCCAAAGTACATCCATATATATCTATATATCTATGTACATATATTTAGATAGCTTTAGATATATAAAACAAATAAACTAACAGTATCAGAAAGGAAAACTTTCTCTTACAAAGCTCAAGAGTGAACTTCCATCTAACCATGATGGCAGCAAACAAAATCTGAGCTAATTGGGATGGAGTGAGGTATTATGGGTAGAGGGAGGAGCTCGAGAGTTGGATCCGAAGTCTGTAGTATGTGGCCAAGTCGGATCCAAGGATCAGATTCGAACCCATTAGTGAAGAAGAATGAAAAGGACAATATCAGATTATGAGGGTAAGCATCCTATAGGTCGATAGTGACCATGAAAGCATCCTGAAAAATCATGGAAAGCATCTTTTGCAAAGTAAGCATCTTGAATTTTGCACATAGAGGACTATGTTTAGCCTTGAAAGATCAAATATAGTGGACTTCCAAGATGGCTGTACACTGAGTAACAGCTTATTTCTATCTCTCCCAGTGTGAAAACAGAAACTCACCAGAGAAGGCCAGTTGACTTGTGTTTATGGGTAAATTTCAGTAACTGGCTAGTAAGTGCACTGCCTGGTTGTCAGGAATAAAGAAATACAGAAGACCTAGAAAAAATCAGCTAAAAAAGTGAAGAAACACTGTCTGGTGAGAAGTCTACAGCTGTTCAGCAAAAAGCAATGCAACCCTCAGACATGACTTCCAGTAACCTACAAGAAGATACAAGACAACTGCATACAGATATGGTTAAAATAAACAAAACACTGCTGGACCTTAGCAATACAAACAACAAAAGGCTGGAAAAATGGAACACGCTTTAAACAGATATTCAGATGAGATAATAAAGCTGCAAAAATCAGAGGTTGAAATAAAGAAACGTCTGTCTGAATATGAGACTGCTCAGGAAGAGATGTTTAAAAAAATAACAGAATTAGAGGACAGAGCACGTAGGGAAAACCTGAGATTTTCAGCTATACCAGAGAAGCGGAAAGAACAAACTG
The DNA here is from genome assembly GCF_019279795.1 of Protopterus annectens. Lineage (NCBI taxonomy): Eukaryota > Metazoa > Chordata > Ceratodontiformes > Protopteridae > Protopterus > Protopterus annectens. Next base: position 421,825,904 of record NC_056733.1, on the reverse strand, counting down.
CATTAATTTTAAGAAAGCACAAATAAGCAACTGGACTGGTACTCCACAGCAAGAGTTGATAGCTGAAAGGGCAGACTGTGTGTGTATGTTCCAAACCTGGCTATAAGAAAGCAACCTAGACCTTTAACAGTAAAGATGAAATCCTACCAGCAGGAGGAGTCGATTCTGACAAAATTGTGGCAGTAGGACAAAGTGCTAAAAGTGGGAGACATCACAGCGTTTGTGGAGAATGATTACTCATGGTACACCGGACAGAAGAGGAGCACATTTATTCCACTATTCAGGGAATGTGGAGATGCAGGTGTGAGATTCAAACTGCTGTACCCAGCTGTCTTCAAGGTATTCTTCCCTGGAGGGACAAAATCATTTTTGATGAAGTACATGCTAAGGAGGAAATACAAAGGTTTGTCCAACAAAAAAGCAAGCTGTAAAATTAAGATTCTGCTTCTTGTTCTTCTGGTAATAAAGACCACAGACAGACTGTACCTGTGAAACCTTTTCAAATTTTTCAATGGAAAATGTTGGGAGAAAAGGAAGGGAGCATTAGAGTTGACTAGAAGAAGTGAAAGTATGTTTGAAATGAACCAGAGACAGGATTTCAGAGACTAACAAAAACAAAACCAGTAAATTAATATGGGATCACAACGCAATAATTATATTTGTGAAATATGACAAAACAAGAAAATCTGGAAATATTGGACTTTTTCAGAGTTTGTTGAACTTGTGGGACACACTAAAGCATACGCCTTACTTCAAGTCATTAATGTTTAGAAAACTGCTTTGGGGAGGGCAAGAAGAGGGAGAAAGTTAACTGAAACTAAAGAATTTTTTCTTAAATAGTACCAATTTTTTGGCATGTGTTTTTTCTTTACATACTGTAAAGTTTTCTTCAGTTATTTTTAAGCGCAATGAGGATTGTAAACAGGTGCTGCTGTTCTCTTTTTTTTTCTTTTCTTTCTCCCTTCTCTCTCTCTCTCTTCTTGTTCAATTTTGAGAAATAGGCACTGCAATGTATAAGGAAAGGGGCCTGGTTGAAAGACATGGTATGGGAAGGATTGATACTCTTTTTTTCTCATTCTTACAAGGGGAAATGACTGGATTAAAGACCTTGGATTGATTTATTAATAGGTTTTGAAAGAGAGCAATTAAATGAAAAAGAACACTGATTATTATAGGGCTTTGTTTCTAGCAAACCTATGTAAGTTCAGTAACAATTCTGCAGCTGGTCTTCATGTTTACATGGAGACAAGCTGATAAAGAGAAACTGACTACAGTCAGGTGGAGAGGGATTTGCTGAAGGAAACAAAAAAAAGGCGAAATTGTCTAACAGATCATGTTCTCTGAAAGCATTCAGGGGCTTTCCCAGCTGGGAGAGATATAAAGATAAGACAAAACCAATCATCACTTAATAGAAGCACAGGTTGCACCATGCATATTAGCATTGATTACCTTTCTTTTAGGTTAACTGAAGTCTATGACTGTTGCCTTTCTTTTAGTTTAACTCAAGTCTGTCAGTGTGGCTGTCAGTTTCATAGGTTCATAGATTAGAACTAGGCTAACTGCCCTTGTGAGCCATTTTAAGCCTAGCCAATTATCCCCTGAGAGACCCAAACCCTGCACCTTGTGTTTGTAAGGCAATCACCTTAACTATTAGGCCACCCTCCTAACCCAGGGACTTGTGTTCCTAGCAGGAAGGTAAAACTTCAATATCTGAAGTTCTACATAGTTTTGTGTGTTAGTATTACGTTAATAGGTTTTAGGGGGGTATTGGGGTGTGTGTGTTTTTTTTCAGGGCTTTCAATACAACAAAAAGTTTTATAAGACATGACATAGGCTCAAATGTAGAAGACAAGAAACAGCTATATAAAAGTTCAACCTGCCAAACAACGTATGCATACAGCACAAAAGCTAGGACTAGACAAAAAAGGTGTTATACATAAAAGGTGGAACTAATAACTTTTTAATAGAATGATGTTTTCTTTGATGTCTTTAAATGTAAATAGCCTCACAGGTTAATACAAACAAGAAAGAGTAGTGAACTATATTAAAATATGTACAGTGTAAATAGCTATGTCACATGAGGCACACTTAGAAAGAACTGAACATGTGAATTTGATACAGAAAGGTTTTCAGAATGGTTATTCAGTGGAATACCTGGGACAAAGGAAAATCGGAGTACTTATATTAATTGCAAGAGGAGCTCCAACAGTGACATAAAAAGATAAAAAAGATAACAATGGCAGACTTGTCGTGCTTAGGGGCTACTGCCAAGGGAGGAGGATTACACTGGCATGTATTTACATTCTACCTAACACTGCTGTAATGGAGCTTAAGAAAATTCTGGGAGAAATAATCAGTTTTCAGCAAGGAATACTACTTATAGGTGGGGACTGGAACTTGATTTGCAGCAGTGAAGTTGTGTCTGGTGGGCCCAGAAGGGAAAATATAACAAAGGAGGGTAGATATTTGAAGAAATCTATGAAAGTATTTGGCATGTAAGATGTGAATTCAGAGTGAATTTACATATTATTCCCAAACATATAAAAACTGAGCTAGGCTAGAAAGAACTTACATTTCACAGGAACATAAGCATTTAATTGAAGGTCTTGATACCCACCCAATAATTTTTGAGATCAAATGCCAGTAATAGCTACAACAAAAACACAGAGCAATATAATAAAAATGAGACATTGGAGCTTTCCCACCTATCTGTTGAAAAGAGAGGAATTTAAGGAATCGGTAGTCAGATGATGTTAGAGAGGATAGAAATTTTGTCTGAAAATATAGCCAGGGAGTGGAATAAAATTAAGCTGGAGTTTAAAAATAGGGTGGAAATAAAAGAAAGGGAGCTATGGTTAAGTAGTAACAAGAATTATTTAGATGGACTGACAAATATGAAAGTACTACAGAATAGGAAGAATCTGACAGAACAAGAAGTGGATTAACTGCAGAATCTAGGCTGAAAACAAGGGATTACCACAATAATATGCATGAGTTTAGAAAGATTGCTGTTAAGTAACTGTTTTTTGATAACACTAAAAAACAAAAACTTTAAGCACAGCGACTTGGGCAACAGAAAGCAGAAAGGGCTGTCACCAAACTTAGGGAGCCTAAACAAAGAAGGTAACAAGAGATGTAGAGGTATTAGAAATATTTTGGAAATTCCATGAAAGTCTCTATAAAACAGAGAAATATGAAAATCATGAAAAGATACAAATGGAAATGTTTAAGGAAGAATTAAATATGCCAAGGTTAGAGGTAGATGATGCTCAATTACTAACAGGATAGGAGGAGATGATATATAAATTGTGATATATAACCAATCTACAGGAAAGTCCCCAGGAATAGACTGCATTCCTGTGGAAGTTTGGAAGTTAGGAGGAAAAAGCTGATAAAGATCTGGAAGGTTTTGTTTAACAATATCTTAAGAGAAAGAGAAGTACCACCATCCTGAAAGAAAGCAGTGGTAGCTGTAATACCTAAAGAGGGTAAAGATCCATCAGATCCAGCTTCATACAAGCCCATTTCAACACTAAACCATGATTACAAAGTATTCATGTCTACAATAGCTAAAAGAATGGCAAACATAATGCCAAAACTGATAGATATGGATTGATGTGGTTTTGTGGAGGGGAGGCAAGCACCTGACAACATTAACAGAACATTGATGATCCAGAGGGAAGCAGAATGTAAGAAAACATCATTGTTGTAAGCTGGGACGTTATGAGAAGGGCAATGTAAGCATTTGCATTTCGTGAAAAAATTATAAGGTCACTTAGGAGAATATATCAGGGATTGGAAGGGAAAATTGAAGTGGGTGGGGGTCCTCTCTGATAATTTCTGCTTGAGCAGTGGAACCAGGCAGGGGTGTCCTCTTTCCCCTTTATTATTTATATTATATTTAGAACCACTGTCAAAGAAAATAAGGGACTCAGAAATTCAAGGATATAATTGGCATGGTATTCATGACAAGCTGGCTTTATTTGCTGATGATATTATTTTGTACCTGACAAAACTTGAAAAAGACATATTACAGTACTGTGGAACAGTTTGAGACAGTGTCAGGTCTTTTCTGGATACAGCATTAATGAAGCTAAAACAAAGGTAATACAGGTAAATTATGTACCCACACATGAACTGGTTCAGGAATACCCATATTTATGGGGACATGAAAAAAATTAAATATTTAGAAGTATGGACTAAAAATGATTCTAGTGTGGCAGCTAAAGATATGTGGGAAGAGACTACATAAAAGATAATACAAAACTGAGAAAATGGAAGCTCTGTTATATGGATAGTAAGATACAAGCATTTAAAATGTTTTTAGTCCCTTTAGTCTTATACACAGGTCAGACTTATTTTTATCAACCAGGGGAGAAGTTGTGGGTGGCAATTAATAAAGAGTTGAAGGACTTTATCTGGGAAGGGAAGATGGCAAGAGTCAAGTGGGATAAGCCGATTCTTCCAGTAGAACAAGGTGGACTGGGATTACCCAGTCTGAAGGTATTTCAAAGCTACACAGTTAAGACTCCTATACATAGCACAAGCAGAAAACTAGAAAAGTGGAAATGGATAATAATGAAACATGGGAGAAGCTCAAGAAGCAAGTAGAGGCTGGGATTTTGGATGCAGGCCTTTAAGGAAAACAACAATCATGCAGAATATTATATCCATAAAGTAGCAGAAAGTATTCTAAGAACTAAACCAACATGGGAATGGAGAAAGGAGATTCTGCAGATAGGGATGACTGCAATTACGGATACAGACAATAGGCAAGAGGGGGATGGAACTTATTGGAGAAAACTGGCAAAGGAACCAAGGTATTGGGAGCAATTAACTACAGAGGGAACGTGATAAAATGTGAAGATGCTAATAATTTATTTGGACTGCAGGTTAGGGATTGCTATCAGCGTACTGGCAACGAGAAAGAAATAGGGGGGTCCTAAATGAAAGGCCAGCACTGGCAGAGTTTTTAATAGACTCTAAAACAGTAGCTGCTATTAAAAAAGGAATTAGTAGTGTATATAAAATATTGCATGATAACTATAAGAATCAATCAGAGGAGGTTGGAAAGGATTGAGAAGACAGATTGGATAAGCAATTCACAAAGAAACAATGGAAGGATACATATATATATATGTCTCTCAAATATGCAACAAAATTTAGAAGATTTATAATTTTTGAATGGAAATGTTTACATAGATATTTTTATACCCAAAGTAGACTCCAGAGAACTTTTCCTCAGGTAGACAGTAAATGTTGGAGGTATAAAGGGGAAGAAAGAGGTAACTGGGAATATATTTTCTGGGAGTGCGGAGAGTTAGAAGACTAAGAATTCCCTGTGGGATACACTGTCAGAAATGCTGGATGGGCAAATTGGTCTGATGAGGGAAATGATTTTTCTGAGCTATGATAACCTTGGTGCGTCTAATAATGGTGGCTGCCAAAAAAGCAATTACTAGAAAATGGAAATTAAAATCTAAACCAACTATACTGGTAGTAGTGAATATAGTAATGAGATAAAACAACTGGAACTGCGATCTTTAGAAAAGGGTAGGAGCAAACTACATAGAAAAAAATGGAAATTGTGGGAACAATACAGACAAGGGAGGAATGAGGCCTAAAAGGTAGCAGGACTTAACTGAGCTATGTAATGTCTGAGCGAGAAAGATTGGGTAGGTTATAAGTGATGTATAATGTTTGCAACTGGAAGTGTATCAGTATGGTTTGTGAAGTAAAATACTTAAAACTAGGATTATCGGTGTGGCTTGTTTTCATTTATATAAATGTATGATTGCCTATGTAGTAAGTGATGGTTTAATGAAGATATTTCTTGTTTAAAAAAAGCAGAAATTGAGTAATTTATGTAATATTGCTTAGGTTATATGATATATAGCAATATATGTGAAGTATATTTTTATGTTAATATAGTTTGATTACTTTTATATGAATGCAAATGTGCCTGTGTCACAAGATATAATTCAATAAAGGTGTTTGAAAAAAAAAAAAATCTAAGACAGGTCTCCAAGTTTCCTCTTTTCTTGGGACCAGGAAGACCCCTGAATAAATGTTTTTCCGTCCTAACCTGGTGGAACTGGTTGTATGGACCCTTGCTGCAGTAAATCTTTGATAATTGGGGGAAAGAGGTTTTCTTGTTCCTTTGGAGGTCATGGTATGCCCAAAAAGGGAAGGATTTTCCTGATTTGGTTACAGTATCCCTTTTCTATAAAGCTAAGGACCCACTGATCCCATGTGATGGTTTTCTACTGGCTTAAAAAGAGGGGTCCGGAAGGGTTGCATATAGTCACAGAAGTTCTTTGTGTTGGGTAGCTCTTTGGCAGCATCCAATCTTTGTGGCTGTTCTATATGCCATCTTCTGTCTTGCCTTAGTCTTTTACCACGAGGAGGTCTCCCCTTGTCTCGTCTAGGAGGAAAGGGCCAAGGCTTTAGTAGGGTAGTAAATACTGTACCTCAGGGTTGGACACAAGCAGAATTCTTTGACAGATTTAATTTGTTTGCCTTTGCCTTTTCTTTCTAGTTTCTCGAAGACTTTTTCAGCTGGAGGTACAAAAAAAAAAAGAATCCTTTGCCCAGTGGGGAATCCAACAGCTCTGCTTTTACTTGGTCTGACAGTGGCGAAGTTCTGAACCATGCATATCTGTGGATAACTGAACCTGTGGTAGCTACTCAGCAAGAAGCATCGAATGAATCATTATCTACATTTCAAGGTGTTGCCAGCTACCTGTAGAGCTTCTTTAGCTATGTCCTGCACCTCCTCGTACAAGGTTCTATTTGACGTGGAATCAAGTTTTGTTTTCATTTTTATCCTGAAGTCATTCCAATTACTTTATCATATGAAATTGGCAATTTACACCTCTCATGGCTAGGGTTGCAGAGGTACAAGTTTTCTTGTCAAACCTGTCCAGTAGTCTGCTCTCTCTGCCATTTGGTAAGGGGTGCCTAGATGGTCCTTTGGGAATCCATTATTTGGGATTTTTATAAAGATGCTTGTAGGAGTCTAGCACTTTGTAATATCAGTCTGGTTTCCTAGGCACAGGTGGTAAGAAGTCAGGGTGTAGGGCTATGTCCTCAAAAACATCATCCAGTACAATGTGTACTGGAGGAACATACAAAGGTGTAGGAGAAGGTAAACTTAATAGTTCCCTCTAATGTGTCTGTGCCTGGGAGAACCTCTTACTTTCCCAGTTAAAAGCTTCTTTCATTTTGTGCAATGTGTCTCCAAAGGTAAGGTCTGTGGGTGGTAAAGCTGGAAAGAGAGCATCATCTGAGTCAGGGTAGGTTTGGGGTTGCAAATAACCTGAACAAGAAAGCACTTTTTCATCTTCAGAGGGTGAACAGTCTTCCTACTCTTCAAAGGTTACTTCCTTTGTTCTATTTTTCTGAGTTGGAGAAGCCTCAGAAGAAGAGTGTGAGGGTTCTCTGGATTTAATGAAAGCCATGAATTCCTGTGTTAGCTTGACCAGATCCTGGACTTTGTTCTGGGATGTGGGGGCAGAGGGCAGAAGCAAGGCCAACGTGGGACTGAACTGCATTTTGGTTTGATAAATCATTTAACAGAAGCATGTCCAAGGAGTGTGATTATCTGACTGAAACTTCCACAGCAGTGTCAGATCCAACTGACGTGTTAGCGGTGGTGGCAGTCGTGGGTAGGCTAGGGACCACAGTGGCCTACAGAGGGGTCACACCAGAGAGTTCTGACCTTGCAATCACCAGTCCCAGCAATTGTGAAGGTGCCTCATCAAGGTCTTCGGATGACTTAGATGTTGATGCAGTAGTTTTTTCTGTTGCCTCTGGATCCCAACTTTTTTTTTTTTATCTTTTCACATATTCAGGTTCAAACCAATAGGTGGAGTGACTGCAGAACCAGTATAAATCAGAGATTGCAATGCTACTGAAGAAGCCGACAATGAGGACTCCAAATAAGCTGCAAGTACCTTGGCCCTACAATTAAGGGTTTCTGCATGAAACTTAGCACAATCAGAGCAACCACAAACATCATGCTAATGCCCCAAGCAAAATGAGTGAAAATCTTTATGCATGATTTGTTTCCCACAGGAAAAACAGTTAACTTTTCTGAACATTAATTAGAGAAGAAATTTCCTCAACATTATACTTACCTGTCTATTCTGGCCTTCATAGCAATTCAGGCAGTTTATATCATAGTTGTACAGTTTGAGCATTTTTGATCTGTTGCTGCCATCTAGTGGCCTTTTATTTATAATAGTTAGATTAACCTGTTTTACAGCATTATAGCAAGCCTCAAGAAATGATGCAACTCTGTCAGGAAGCAGCTTTCTTTCTAGCCCTTATGAAATGCAGTCATGATCTTCTTTTCCCAGGCCCTGGCATTCACATCTCCTGTAAGTAATTTGTATGTTGTAATTATTTGTATTTAGAAGTGCTGTATATTGTATATATATTCTGATATGTTGCTATTTGTATTGTGTTGCAGTTTTACAAAAAAGTATTAAAGTTAAGAAATCTCAGTAAAGCTACAAGAAACTGATTCTTTCGCTTATTAGATTTTCTTAAAGTGTTAAGCTGTCTGTTTAGCTGTACTACGCCTCGCACAGTGCTGTGAGAATGGAACACCTGTCTGAAGGCACAGGAACTCTGGAGACACAAGCCAACCAATGGACTGCAAGTGTATATAACAGACATGAAGCACATCAGATTGCATGGCTAGAAAGAACTGATGATGGCGCCGACAGATGCTTTTCTTATACCCTGATGTCTGGACATTAGTCATTTAATGTCTGCTGGCTTGGAATGATGTTAATACTCTGGAAATTGTGCTGATCACAGGTTTCTGCACAGCAGGAAGTCCCAAGGATTAATACTGCAACATTAACTATGAAGAACATCACAGCATGTTCGACCCCAGTGACAGAAAATTTGCTCTTCCATTGTTGGATTGAGGGACCATTCATGAAGGAGGAGGATAGACCTGCTTAACCTGTCTACTAGAACACTGAACTTTCCGAGGATGTGCACTGCGACCAGAAAATGTGGAAAGATATTGCCCATTGCCAGACTCTCATGGCCTTTTGACTTGACATAACAGGTAGGAACATGTTCCCCCTTGCTTGTTGATGTACCAGACCATCGACATGTTGCCTATCTTAACTGATATCTCACCCAGAAGGAGGGAGTCCTGGAGAATCTGCAACTCCAGGAGGACATACTTCGTCTCCAGTACATTAATATAAAGATTGGCCTTGGCAGGGGACCACATGCCTTGAACAGTCCATCCCATGTAATGCCACTCTCACCCTAGTGGAAGGCATCCATGGTCAATGTGGCCTGTGGAGGAAGGAAGGACAAAGGGGCAATCTCGGGAATCTTTTGTAGACTTGAACCACCAACATGTGTGTCCTGCAAATGTGTGTGTTAAGTACTGGAAATGCATAGGTTGATGTCTGACACCACTGAACTGAAAGTGTCCACTGAAGAACTCTCATGCTGGCCAAAGGGAATCCTAGGAGGCATAGAATTGGTCTACTTGGGGAGAACTGCTAAAACTTATCTGTGGAGGGTGGCAAGTCTGTTCTCTGGTAGCCTTGCTATATGACGTATCACATTCAGATGTGCTCCTATAAACTCTATTGTCTGAGCAGACAGCATCTTGGGTATGGCCGAGTTCACAGTAATGCCAAGTTGAGTGCAAAGTTGGAGGAAGGAGTCCCTGGGGCCTATGAAAAGACTCCTGGTAGGAGCTGTAATAAGCTACTCATCCAGGTATGGGAACACTCAGTACCCTTACAGTCTAAGTTGAGCTTTGATCAATGTCATACACGTGGTGAACACCTGAAGGGCTGTAGTGAGACCAAATGGCTGGGCAGTCACAAGCAGAGAACTCTTCTGGACAGCATGCCCATTTTTATGCAATAGTATGCATCCTGCAGGTCTATCAAGTACATCTATTCATCCTTCATCTGTAATTGGGGGGACAGACTATAACATGATCATCTAGAATTTTGTCATAAGCTTGTTTAGTCAACTTAGGTCTAAATTGGCCTGAGGTTCCCGTTCATTTTTGCCACTAAAAAGAATCATAGGTAAACTCCAGATCCCTGCTGGTCTGATTTTTGGATTACTTGACTTTCTATTTCTAGTACCGCTGCTTCCCTTTAGGAGGGTGATATATCACAGTCTGTTTGACTGACAAGGAGGCGAGAGAAGAGAAAGAGAACAGAACAGCCACTGGTTATGATCCTCCGCACCCAAATATTTCCAGTGATGGAGCTGCAGGCCTTGGGGAGCAGGGATAAGTGCCTCTTGAATGCCTCAAGGAGTGCTGGTAAGGTCTCTTGGAGAAAACAGGCCTGGAAAATAAAGGTCATGTATTCTCCACAACTATGCATCTGTGTAGTGCATTTTCATTCTTCCTCAATGAATGGATTTGGATCCGACTAGGCCACTTTCTCTAGATTCTAGGATCTGATTCTCAAGCTCCTGTCTTATCCATAATGCCCCTGACCACTGTGTTACCTCAGATCAAGTTTACTGCTATTATCCAACATCACAGCAAGGTATCTCGACATCGCTATCACAGAAAAGTGATAGCTGAAAGATCAGGAGCTGAAGAAGGAACTATGGTTCCTATTAACAATTCCATTAAGTCTCTGCCAAAGACATGGATGGGGGAAGGTGGGAGGGAAGTTGAGGAAGAATGAAAATGGACAACACAGATGCTTAGTTATGGTGAGTACATAACTTTTATATCTGATGTCATTTTCATTCATTCCTCAATGAATGGGACAGAGTCCCCAGCTACTGTAACCTTGAGTGACCCTCACAGAAGGATGTTCCAGTGAACCACAGAACTGAATGTAGCTCTGTTTCTAGAGGTAATGCCCAATTTGTAATGAGCAATAAAAGGATGAACATTACATCATTTGGCAGCTGCACAAATGTCATAAATGGAGGCCCTAGACCAGAAAGCAGATGATGTAGCAATTGACCTAGCTGAGTGTGCTTTTGTCTTGGTAAGGTTAGGCCTCTCAAGAAATAAACATGGGAGATGCACTCTGTTATCCATTTGGCTAGTGTAGCTTTTGAGTCTGGTTTTCCCATCTTATTACTCGAAAAGGGGTGAAACAACTGATCAACTTCCCTAAATTCTTTAGTCCTGTGACGGTAAACACAAAGTTGCCTATGTACATCTAAAAGATGGAGTATATTCTCCTTTATTAACAAAGTTGGGAAAGAAACTTGGCAAATTAAGTCACTTGACTGATGTTTGTTTCAGAGGCAACTTTTGGTAAACAGGTAACTCTATATTTGTGAAAAATCAAATCCAGTGGTTTCGAAGAGTGAGTTCAGATACTTGTCTTGCTGAAGTTACGTCCACCAGAAAGGCCATTTTCCAAGACAAAAACTCAAGGTCAACTTTAGCTGAATGTTCAAATGGTGAATGCACCAAAGTCTGTAATACCAAAGTCAAGTCCCAAGGTGTAGTGGGGTCCCTAATTGGAGGTCTTAGTAGAAAGGTACCTTTAAGAAAGGTCTTATATAACTTAGAAGAAGCTAAAGGAGAAGCATTCTCTCTGATGTGGTAGCTGGAGAGGACTGCTAACTGAACTTTGATGGTGGAGAAACATGCTCCGCTTTGAGAGATGCAAGTAAGGAAATCTAAAACAGCCAGGAGTAGAACATTGAAAGGATCTAAGCCTCTCTGACGAGCCCAAAAGGAGAATCTCTTCCAAATATTCTTATAAATCTTCCAAGTTAAAGGTTTATGGACAGAAGTAGAATTTGGTGAACTGGGGAGGAAAGCCTGGAATGTCTAGCCATCATTGGAAATGCAGAAACCATGAGGTCAACTTGAGGCCTGCAATAACTGCAACATCCAGATGAATAATCCCTGATGGGTGTGACAGGAGGTCTGGACTTGGATCCAGTGTCCAAGTAGGCCATACTAAGTGAGACCATAGGAAGGAAAACCACACTTGCCAAGGCCAGCAAAGGGCAATGAGGATTAATCAGCTCCTAAACCTGAGCACTTTCTGAAGAAACTTGGGGATTAGAGGCAGGGAAGGGTAAGTATAAAGAAGACCGGAGGGTTAAACGTGAACTACAGCATCTCTCGTTGAATGTCCCTGAAGGGAAATTAGGGCAAAGAACCTGCTGTATTTGTTGTTGAGGGGAGAGCTGAATACATCGTAGCACAGTTGATCCCATTTATGGAAGATCATACTTGCCACTGATTGGTTGAGAGACCACACATGAGGCATCACGATGGTCCTGCTGAGCTTGTCTGCTACGATGTTGGACTGCCCCAGTTTGTGCATTGCTACAAGAACACGGCTGGAAGAGATCGCCCACTGTCAAACTCTCAATGCCTGTCAGCAAAGGGGTAAGATCTGGTTCATCCCTGTTTGTTAATGTACTAAACTACTGATGCTGTCTATTTGAAAAAGCAATAGTTCCTACTGGAAGAGAGCTCTGAAGGGCCTGCAATGCTAGAAGCACCACTGTTATCTCCAGGAAATCTATAGGAAAATTGGTCTCTTCAGGGGACCACATGCCTTGAACGGTCCATCCCAAGTAATGCCACCCCCCAACTGGGAGGTATCCATGGTAGAAAGAATAACTGGACACCCTTGATAAATCTCTTTGGAGTGTATCCACTCCAGCACAGACTTTCCGCAAACGCAAGACAACTTTATCAGATGTCAAAGGAGATGTCGATGAAAAGACCAGTGCACTGCTAGATACCACTGAGGAATTATCATATGAAGACAAGCAGTGGGTATTAAAGTTACTGCAGCAGCCATCGATACTAGGGCTTTGAGTATCATTTTTGCTGGGGAAGAAGGACGAGAAGGAACCTGTCTGACAAGCAATTTCAAAGTAAGAATTTTGTTTTGAGGCAGAAAAGTTAGATGATTGACTGTCTCTAGACGATCCCCTATAAACTCCCAAGACTTGAAATGGTTGGAGCTGTGACTTGGCCAGATTGATCGTAATTCTCAGAGAATGAGACAATTGGAGTAAGTAATCCCTGGCTCTTTCCAAAGACACCTGGTCAGTGCAGTCGGCAGCCAGTCATTTAAGTAAGGAAACAGTCTGAATCCAAGAAGTCTTAGATGAGTTGCTACCACTGTCATGGATTTGGTGAACACCATGGGGGCATAGGATGTGACCAAAGGGCAGGGCTCAAACTGGTAATGACTGGCTTCCAGATGGAAGCATAGGTATCTCTGAGAGTGCCTGTTCATTTTTATATGATAGTATGCATCTTGAAGATTGACAGAGCACATTCTGTCATCCTTCTGAAAAAGAGGCAGAGTGGAGTGAACCACGACCACCCAGAATTTGGAATTCTTTACAAATTGGTTCAGATAACTGAGATCCAAAATGGGTCTCAGGTTCTCTGTTTTCTTTGGCACTAAAAAAAACATTGAGTAAATTCTGGATCCTCTTTGGTCTGGAAGGACCTCTTGGATGGCTCTTTTGTCCAGCAGCTTTTGAATCTCTAGAGCTGCTAACTCTCTTTGACTGGGTGGAACATCGAGAAAACATTTTCTTTTCCTTTGGTGAACTTGTAAAAAGGGAATGAAATATCTTCTGGGTATGATCCTTTGCACCCATAAGTCTTTTGCGATGGTTATCCAAGCTTTTAGGTGCAAGAAAAAGCACCCCCTGACTGCCTCCAGACAGGAAACGTCAGTCAGTGTTTCACGAGTGCTGAACGGATCTATTTGAGAAGGAATCTCAAGACCCTTGATTCTGTAGACCTCCTCTGCCGTGTGGGTGGCATCTTCTGTTGTAGCTATTTCCCCCTCTGGCTCTGAGGGAAAAATCTCCATGCGACTCTTGGAAAAGTCCTCAAGATTTCTGGAACCACATCTTTTTACCACCATGTTGATTCCTAGAAAAGGGTCTCTGCGGGGTAAAAAGCAGATTCCCATGGCATGCAAGGTCTTTCCATCTTTCTCACTGTGGGAAAGTGTCTCTTTAATGGCTGGCCAAAACAAAGAAGATCCAGCAAATGAAGCACTGATGAATGACACCTTGGAGGGCTCCACAAAATCTCAAAACTGCATACAGGCACGTCTCCTAATGGCTAAGCCTGAACCGGCCGCCCGTGAGAAACCTTCAGCTCCATGCGAGATTAACTTCATGTACGCGTTTGTAACGGATGCTGGGTGGCAGGTCATGGGGAAAAAGACTTTTGTTTCTCTGTGGACATAGCCCCAGGAGTAGTGTTAGAGAGTCCCTTAACTAAGTCTCTCTGTAACCTAGTGAAATGTGCCAGGTAATTCAGCAACCATAAGGTAAAGGTTGCTGAAGCATACACTCATTTCCCAAACCTGTCCAACCCCCCCCCCCAGATTCCCTATTAGGGGGATCGACAGAGGAGCTCTGATCAGCCAACTCCTTTTTGGTGGCTGCTGCAACAACCACAGCATCTAGAAGAATTCCCTTGGTCCAGTGCTGCCTGTCAGAAGGGATGCTCAAAATTTTGTCCAAATGTTTGGGGATCGCTTCCATGGAGTCAATTCCTTCCATGCCCTGCGGGAAACAAGGTCTGTAAGCTGTGTGTGTGTGTGTGTGTGTGTGTGTGTGTGGGGGGGGGGGTAACCCAAAAAGTAGATGGTTCAGACCTGAAGGCTTGCAAGAACACAGATTCCTCCTGGGAAGGGGTTTGGGAAGACCAACCACCTTTCTGGCAAAGGACCTCTAAATTGTCTCCAAATGAAACATCCTCTGGAGGAGACCTAGGGTACCCTTCTCTTTCATCAAGATTGTTGATTTCCATGAGGGGTTCCTGCGGGGAATCCAAGTGCCTCCTCTTGAGTGACCTCTTCTGAGGAACCGCTTCCATGGGGTGTTCTAGAGAGGTGTTGGAA